>NC_139014.1:6868075-7491058 GCF_964374135.1 Grampus griseus | reverse complement strand
AGGGACAGTCTGGGACGTGGTCCAGGGGTATTATCCTGACCATACGTTTCTCCAGGTCACAAAGCAAGTAGTGTGTTTGGTCTTCACAGGTATTTGATCATTTCATGTTCTGGCCAGTTAATAGGAATTCTTCTTGCCTTTTCTATTATTGTTATTGTTATTTTAATTATTAAGGAAAATAGAGCTTATGTAGTACATACTTACCATCCTTGAAGATGGTGGTGCAGATTCTTTGCAAATTCCCATCACTAATACTCAAATGTGAAAATACTCTTCCTTTGAAACTTGAAAAATAAATAGTAAACTCGATTTTGTAAGTCACTAATCTTTCTCTCCCTGTATCTCACTGCTCTGTCTCTCCGAGAGTCTCCTGTCTTCTTTTTCCAGGAGGGATTCTCTTACCTTTATGGACTTCCCATGAGACTTGCTCCTTGGGTATTCTAATTTCCCCACTGTCAGTAATAACAATATCAGTCTCTTTACAGAAACTGTGTTCTTTGGGTTATGCTTTTGGAATATCTTTCTCAGAAATGAATTACTACATCTGAAGGGAATGAACACTTCATAGCTTCTGTTGCTCAAGACATGGAACAAGTTTTGATGTACTTAGTGAGTTCGTGTCTCCATAGTCCTATCAACGTGATTACTTTGTTTTTTTCTACTTTTATATATATCTAAGAGTTAAAGTTTTAATTCTTCCAGTGCTATGAGCCTGGATGTTACATGTTTAGCTTACTGTAAACTGGGTTTTTCTCCTTTGAGTATTGAATACATAGAATCTGCATATTGATCTTACAAGATTTTATTGTATCCTTCCAATATTTCTTTCTATTGCCTCTGTTTGATTAAGCATTTTGGCCTTATGTATTCAGTGCATCCTTCTCTGAATAGGTATAAGTTTTCTTTTTCCCGTATCTTGGATAATTATCTTCTATTTTATTCCCTTTTTTGTTTGTTTGATTTGTGTTTAATGCTTTGACTTGTGTATGATACAGAGAAGAGTGAACCCCATACTATTTTTGTGTTTATTAACTAGTAGCTCTTTCCCCTCGTTATGTTCTTTCTGGTTCATCTTAGAGTTTTGTAATAGTTTCAGTTTATTTATGGAACCTTAAATATATTACATTAATTTTTTTCTTTATTTTTCTCCTAGCATCATAAGCTTGGCTCATTGTTGCTTTTTAAGATATTTAAAAATCTGATAGAATAAGCCTACTATTGCTATATTTCAATTTATATGTATTTGGTGTCCTTGCATACTTATTCTCCTAGATGAATTCTGATTTCAATTTGCCAAGTTCGAAAACATATCCTGTAGGAATTTAAAACCCATTGCCTTAAATCCCTGTATTTTCTTGGGAAGTATTAATTTTATTTAGTCCTCTCAGCCAAGAATTAGCAATTTCTTTCCTATTGTCCATTTTCATATCTTTTATTCATCCTGTTAGGCATTTATATTTTCTCTTAATTAAATCTGTAATATTCTGAGCTAAATTACTTAACAGATTTTTTAAATATTTTGTTGCTGTTATAAATCACCTTTCTCTTTACCAGGGTTTTCTATTTGAATGGTTCTAATGGATAAGAATGAGTGATTTTTTTTTTTTAATCCTGGTTTTTCTAAATTCATTTATTATTGATGGTGTTTTGTTTTTGTTGATTTCCTAGGATTATAATCATATTGTCCGTGGAGATGCTATTTTGATTTCTTCCTTTCTCATATATTATTAATCTAATAATTTTGTCCTCAGTATTGACTGCTAGCCTTCCCAGCCCTGTATCATGTAGGAGAGCCTGGGAAGGCCTTCTGGTGTTACGGTTTTGAAAGAATCGACTCCAGCTCTTTACCAAGCAAAATGTTGGTGCTTTGCAATTTTAAAATAAATTAATTAAAAATAATATATGATCTTTATCATGCATAAATGGTATAGCAAATACTTGATTTAAATCAAAAACTATCCAGGTCACTTTCTCCTTGTAACATTTCTGCATTTCATCCACTTCTGAATAATCCTTATCCTAGTCACAAGAGACATTTTTCTCCTGAAAACATTTTTTTGCTTCAAGACAGTTTCTGATTATAAGTAGTTTTACCCCTGCCCTCCTGAGTGTACTCTGTGGTAACCCTTGGTGCCCCTCATTATTCCCGAATACACGCCCACCCATGACGAGTCTGGGCGCCTCTGAATGGCCTCTCCTTCACCAGGAATCGCTCTGGTTTCTAGTCATGGAAAGTAGCCTCTCAGCACCGTGAGTGGCTGGCCCCAGGCCACAGCTTTCAGTCCTACTTCAGAGTTTTCTTCTTTTAGCTCCTAGGCGCACATTAATTTTTCTTCCTACACATCATTCTTTTAAAAACAGCACAGTTGACATTCCTGTCTGTGCGTGAAAAGTACTCTCTCATCCCTGGAATGTGTTTTTCCAGGGATTTCCACTTTTTTTCTTTTTTTTAACTTTTTATTTTGAAATGATTACAGATTCATAGGAAGTTGCAAAAATAGCACGGAGACGTCCCGTGAACCTTTCACCCAGTTTGCACCAGTGGTGACATCTTACAGGATTTCCACTTTGATGCTTCCGAGTCTAGCTGTGATTTTGGCAAGTCTTTCTAGTGTCCCCACTGTTGTCCTCAGCCCAGGTTGCACTAGAAGACGTGATTAGGAGATGAGATTCTTGTCCTTGTTTTGCCATTATCTTTTTGACCTGAAGACACATAATTCACCTCAGCTTTAATTTCTCTGTAAAATGAGGAAGTTATTCATGCATTCTTCAATCTTTATGTAATTGGTTAGCTGAAAGCTCAGCCCACCCCCCGCCCTCTTTGGAAAACATCACATGTCAGCCCCTGCCTAGAGCACCCTGTCCTGATTATTCTCCTCCTCAAGTGGAACAGTTGGAGAAATTTTGAAACTGAAATGTTTAGGCTCATTTCTAAGATAATGAGCACAGGAAGAGTAACATAGAATTGATTAATTTTGAGCTGGAAGTTAAATAAAATGCCAGTAGCATGCAACAATACAAAGCCATATAGAACTATTTCCTATTAGAAATAAATTCACATAAAAGTCTAAGGCACCTGCAAATTTTAAATGGAAAAGAATGACTTTAGAAAGTGGATTTAAAATGACAACTAACATGTTTATTATCATTTGTGATAATTCCCATATAATTGTAATGGAGAGCTTGTTATGCATGAATCTGTTATTTGTAAATGTTACGGTCTTCACTAAAAATCACATGTCTTTTTATTTCTGAAATTAATTATTGGGATGAAGAGCACTGTCAATTTTTGTATTACATTGTTTCAGTAGCATGTGGCTGGATATTTGTGATGGATCCAAATGAAATGACCAGAATTATGTGAGGAATGCGGATTAATGCTGGATGCTTTATGGACAAACAGAAAAGATTCTAGCCTAGAAGCATTATTGGAATTAGATCCTGGAGAAACTTTTGTCCAAGAGAACCACTGTGTTCTCCTGTCTCAACTTTTCATTAGACTAAATAAGTCACTGTACAACTTAAATTCTCCATTCCATCCAGCCTTTTCAGGTTTTTTATTTACTTTAATTGCAAGGCTCGAATCCTCTGCCTTGCGCACATGGTCTTGTGCTGCACAGGCTTTGGCATCGGTAGCCAATCCCTACCAAGATTAATTAATTTTAGAGATGAGTAGCCTTAGAAAATACTTCTCGCCAACATAAGAAAAATGGAAATTGCTAAGAGTTATAAAGTAATACAGACAGGGCAGTGCTCCCATCCATAATAAAGTCCACCCATTAATTCATACTTAACAGAAGGGTTTTTTTCCTCCTTCCCTTGCTCTGTTTGTTCAAATTGCTGATTCTCTCACACCTGATGACTCTTCTCTCAAATGCCCATCCTTGGTATTTCTTTGAAGCCTTGTGCACCGAGGGCAGTCTGGGCCTCTGGATCTTCACTTGGGCATGTTCCTGCCCACCTTGCTTCACCAGGCAACCGAGGAACAGCAGGAACGCTTCTTCGTGCCCACCTGGAACTTGGAGATCATTGGCACTTATGCCCAGACAGAGATGGGTCATGGTATGGTGCATTCAGTCTACCTTCTGGGTTGGGCGGGGCTCTTCGAGCTTAGCATGCATGGAGTGTCCACCACATGTCAGCAGTGGCATATCCACGTGCTGTGTAAGATCTGTTTAAATGCAGTCTTTCTGCAGCGGCCAGGGTTTTCACACATATAAGTCTCGGCATAGACAATGCTTTGGTCGGTGGAAATAAAAGCTTATATTATCACAGACATGCTGATTGATTATTCATGGTTCCCCTTCAGAAGGTCAAGAATTACAAGTCAGGCCTTACTTAATAAGTGATTTTTCAAGTTCACTGAAGTTGTATGGAATTTGTGTGTATATAGAGCCTGAACCCGTCTCTTTTTCTTCATTACTATCTGGTTATCTTTGCTACTGATACCTTAATGAACTTGCACAGATTGCAGAAGAAATACAGATTAACAGAATGTGTGCTCTTTGACTTGCTGAAGGGAAATGAGTGGCTTATATAACCAAAACATGCAGCATTTTGTACCTTGACATTATTTGTGCCTTGATTCAGTAAATTCAGTAAAGTTCTGAAAGTGGCTTTGGCCACAGTTTAGAAAAAATAAGATAAGTTGTACTTCCGGGCAGTTGATTTCATATTCTGTATGTACTGCCTTTCTGCTTTTTAAAATATATATATATTTATTTATTTATTTTTGGCTGCGTTGGGTCTTCGTTGCTGTGCATGGGCTTTCTCTAGCTGCGGAGAGTTGGGCTACCCTTCATTGTGGTGCATGGGCTTCTCATTGCGTGGCTTCTCTTATTGTGGAGCACGGGCTCTAGGTGTGCGGGCTTCAATAGTTGTGGCACGTGGGCTCAATAATTGTGGCACGTGGGCTCAGTATTTGTGGCTCGCAGGCTCTAGAGCGCAGGCTCAGTAGTTGTGGTGCACGGACTTAGTCGTTCCACGGCATGTGAGATCTTCCCGGACCAGGGATGGAGTCTGTGTCCCCTGCATTGGCAGGCGGATTCTTAACCAGTGCACCACCAGGGAAGTCCCTGTACCACCTTTTTTTTTCTTTCCATCCCTCACCTGTCTTTTCCTGTGAACTGGATGGGGCTGGAGGTGGTGGCTGTGCCTGGTAGCATCCGTTCCACATTGGTATCTGTGTTTACCATTTGTTTACTTCTGGCTTCTCTTTTCCTACTCAGACATTTCAGAACAGCTGGTCTAGTGTATATTTTCCACTTGCTCCTTATTCCTGTACAACTTCATCTTCATTTGATTGCTAATTTGGCTTTCAGCTTCCGTGGTAAATAGTATTTTAGAGGATTTTCCTAAAACTCGAAGTGGAATACTGTTTGATTCAGTTGTGCGTTTGAAAACGTTTTGTCATTACCTGTTCTGTTTAATATGCTACCTCGTTTTCTATAAAAGTTTCTTCTTTGGTGAAAGGAGTCTTAGTGTCTGATTCCTTGATTCCCACACAGGGAGAGGTTGTGGATCACACATAAACTGTCCATTTCTGTTATTTAACTCGGGAGTTTCTAAGTGTTTCACAGTTTAAGTGTTTAATGAGATCTGGCATTATCAAAGCAGTTTGGTAAAAGGTTCTCAGCATTGGCTACAGGATAGTATTACTAGGGAGGGTGTCACTTAGAACATTTTTCTGTAACTTTTTTCAAATAATTTTGGCACGTTTGTATTAGGATTTAAAACACGAATCTCTGTCTGTCTCCATTATACATAAAATGGAAACTCTTCCTAGTCACACTAGTGAACCAGCCAGGAATAAGTTAAGGCTTAGTGTTGAGTCTGCAGGGTGAACTTGGACCTTATTATTGGACTTTTAGAAATTAAAAAAAGTGACTGTTCCAGGTCTTTTCCGCATAATGATTATAACTTTTTTTTTTTTTTTTTTGCCGCACTGCAAGGCATGTGGGATCTCAGTTCCCCAACCAGGGATCGAACCCGCGCCCCCTGCATTGGAAGCGCGGAGTCTTAACCACTGGACCGCCAGGGAAGTCCTGGTTATAACTTTTTAAGTTCTTGTTTTCCTTTCTAGCATTCATTCTGAAATAAATTCTCAGTTTACAAGAACTTTAGCCGAGTCTCTTCCTGTCACGTGTTCTCATTCTTTGTTATAATACAGAATTCCAGAACATTGCATTGGTGTGGTAGACACAATACCAGTGAGTTGAAATTGGCACACTAACAGCTTAGATATGCCTTTAAAAGGTCAGTTAACTTCCCTGTTAAATTCGTATCCTGTGACCTTACGAAACTATGATTCTAATCTGCCTTTATTTTACATTTTCTTTTGGTTGATCTAAATAAATGTTCCATGTCCACTGCCACAGAAGTGCACTAAATCAAGTACAGAAATGGAATATCCTTGACATTTGTGTTTTCAGCTTAGTAGGAACAGATCAGGAAATTACATATTAATTAAGCTGAGGTAATTACGTGTCTTGGTTATTAACCATTTGTAGTTCATCTGCAGATGTTTTATTGTTGTTCGATTTTGTTACTCTCTGAGATGCTAGAGCTTTAAAGGACTGGGCAGGAGATTTTACCCTGTACCTGTTTTTTCCTGTATTCTGTCTGAAGTAGGTGTAATTCATTTTCTTAGGAACTCATCTTCGAGGCTTGGAAACCACAGCCACTTATGACCCTGAAACCCAGGAGTTCATTCTTAATAGTCCTACTGTGACCTCCATCAAGTGGTGGCCCGGTGGGCGTAAGTGAATTTTTTAACAGTTATTGGATGTTTTAAGATTTATTATAACGTGTTTAGAATGTAGAGCTTATATGAGAATATAATTTTGAAATATAGAAAAAGCTTCTTAGAGCTTAAACTATTCTAAGATATTTCACATTCTCTTGTGTTGCATGTTACAGATATTTATATGTTTTACAAAGCGCAGAAAGGGCAGCTATCTTACTCTGCTTTTCATGGTTTTTCATTTAAATATTCTCGTGTGTTAGCATAGTTTCCATAGTCATCATTTAAAGTAATTTAGTTTTCCCTGTTTGGTTAGTCATTTCCATACTGGAAAGCATTTGAGTTGTTTTCAAATTTTTATTATAAATAGCTTTGACATGAAATTTTATTTAATATCGTCTTCCATTCTGAGTTATTGTTTTAGGATATATATTTCAGATGAGATTAGTGGTTGAAGGATTTTGTTATTCACGTTATATATTTTAATATGGGATGTTACGTTTTGCTAGGAAGAAAACTAGCATGCAAAAAAAGAAATATTTCTGGATGCACTAACCAAAAATCTCTTAAAGCAGCTGTATCCCATAGTACTTTCTGCAATGATGGAATATTCTCTGTCTTTGCTGTTCAGTGTGGTAGCTACTAGCCACTTTCAGCTTTTGAGCACTTGAAATGTAGCTAGCTGACCTGAGGGACTGAATCTTTAATTATAATTAATTTAAATGTAAACAGCCACGTGTGGCTAGTGGCTACTGTTTTCGAAAGCCCTGCCTTAAGGGAGAAAAAGGATGTAATTTAAAGTAATGTTCTAGAATTATCCTAAAAATTTATTTATGTAAATGAATGAAAAATAAGTAGAAAAGCCTACTTCTTAAAAATGCTATCAAATTAACATACTGTACACTTTAAACTTAGACGTCATATGTCAATTACATCTCAATTAAAAATGTGTTTATATATATTTAAAAAATGAAGGATCGCTTTGCCAAAATTCAATGAATTTTAATAACTATCAGCTTAGCTGGATTTCCTTCTGAAAACTAGGCATGACACTGTCATAAGAAAAGCTCTCTGGGCACACTTTATTGATGGAATCTAGTGTTATATTTAACATATGCTTTTTTCCCCCTCTTTTGTTTCTATGAAAATGTAAAAATGTTTGCTCACTTCCCTCTCTTGTTCTCTTTGATGTTGCAGTTGGAAAGACTTCAAATCATGCAATAGTACTCGCCCAACTCATCACTCAGGGGAAATGCTATGGATTACATGCCTTCATTGTACCTATTCGTGAACTTGGGACGCATAAGCCTTTACCAGGTTAGAACTGTTCATCTGATGTTGAGGTGAAAATTAAACCAATCACTTTCTTCTGCAAAAAGTATAATACATAACTAAAGAAGAGGAGGGAAGCCAGGAATTCCAGAGCATAAACACCTTGTGACTTTCATCTGCGGTAGGTATTACTGTTGGAGACATTGGCCCCAAATTTGGCTATGATGAGATGGATAACGGCTACCTGAAGATGGACAATTATCGCATTCCCAGGGAAAACATGCTGATGAAGCACGCTCAGGTATATTTAGACAGAAAATAGGAGGAGAGGTATCAGACGGGGATTTCAGTGGCTGTTGATAATCACGGGGTTAGAAGGATCTGTTCTTTTAGAAGGTACTAACAGATTTTTACTTCTGAAGCTGCTTTTATTATGACCATGAAATCAAAAGCAGTTGGCAGGTATGAAGAGCATGTTTTGTTTTGCAAAACCAGTGGGGCTCAAACTTTAGCATGCATTAGAATCACCTGGAGGACTGGCTAAAACCTAGAGTGCTTGGCCCCCAGAGTTTCTGATTTAGGAGGTCAGGGTGGGGACTGAGCATCAGGTGATGCTGATGCTGCCTTTCTGGGGACCACACTTTGAGAACAACTTGCCTAAACTGCCACTTGGTTTTAACAGAGGGAAGCATCCATCTCATGTTCTTTTTCCAGGTGAAGCCTGATGGCACATACGTGAAACCCCTGAGTAACAAGCTGACCTACGGGACCATGGTGTTTATCAGGTCCTTCCTTGTGGGAGAATCCGCTCGGTGTCTGTCTAAGGCATGCACCATTGCCATCCGCTACAGTGCCGTGAGGCATCAGTCTGAAATCAAGCCAGGGTAAGGGTGGAGTCGGAGATGAGCTTGGTACTGAAGACCTGGCTTGGACCCCATCCAAATATCAAAATTCCCAAATGTGTTGTGGAGAAAGTGCATTTGCTGTAAAATTAGCTAGGATGGCAGTGTACTGAGTCTGAGAACCTAGACTTCCCTTAAGTGGAAAGTTGAGAATAACCACCTAATTATTACTTTTAACCTTCTAAGAAAAACAGTAATATTATTTGAGCTTTATAAATGAAATGTTGAAAACACTGAAGGTGGTGTGAAGATTCTAGTTGCTACTAACAGTTACAAATCGGGTATAGTGAAAGTGACATTAAACTTGATTCTCTGTTGTGTTCGTGGACATGGTTTATTCTTACAACTGCCTATTACTTGGGCATGACTCTTTGATAAATTTTTTACTCTTAAAGAAGGAATAAAGAAATTGATAAGAGCAGACCTGCTTAGACTTCAAATATTTAACTCAGTGCATTGGGTCTCCTCAAACTGTGGTCAGAATATAGTTTATTCAGCCATCTAGACCCCTTTAATGTCTTCCTCCTGTGAAGTTAATGAACTTTGGTTCCGGAAGTTGCCATGAGATACAATTTTCTTAGATTGGAAAGACTAAGAAAAATATGAAAGTCAGCTAGAAAATCCTGTCCAACTAAGGCAGCTCATCAAGGTGGTTAAGCACGTGGTCTTCTATAGCCAGATACCCTAGATTTAAATCAAGGATCTGCCACTTATTAGCTCTCTAGGTTCTTAACCTCTCATTTTCTCCATCTGTAAAATGGGGGTAATAAAAGTTACCCTCACAGGATCTTTATAAGGATTCGATAAATTCGTCTTTCAAAGTGCTTAGACCAGAACCTGGCACATAGGAAGCTCTGTGTAGGCATTTAATTTTTTCTCCCCTTTTTTTATATGCTTTAGTGAACCAGAACCACAGATTTTGGATTATCAAACCCAGCAGTATAAACTCTTTCCCCTCCTGGCCACTGCCTATGCCTTCCAGTTTGTAGGCGCATACATGAAAGAGACCTATCATCGGATTAATGAAGACATCAGCCAAGGGGACCTGAGTGAGCTGCCTGAGGTCTGCGTCGTGTCTTGCTCCCTTGTGGGCACCCTTCTAGTTCACATTTGCCTATTGGATCATGTCCAGAGAAAATTAAACATTGGGATATCTTGAAAAGAATCCATATATTCTCAAAATACAGAGAGAGTTTGCTAATTGAGAGTGGATCAAAGGTGAAGATGCGTGGGTTTGTTTTTAAGTTTCAGAATTACTGTACCATGTTGGTCATTTATTAATCAAAGGAACTTAAGTGGCGCCACTTTTGCCATGTAGAACAGTTCAGAAGGGAGTGGGGGAATGTTGCTGGCCCAGGCCAATCAGATGAGCTTGCTTTTCAGTTTACATGGCATAGCAAGTGATTTTGTTTGCTGTTTGTTTGGTTGGTTTTTTTTTGGCTACGCCACGTGGCTTGTGGGATCTTAGTTCCCTGACCAGGAACCCAGGCCCCTGGCAGTGAAAGCGTGGAGTCCTAACCACTGGACCGCCAGGGACGTCCCTGCCAAGTGATTTTGAAAGTGACAAGTGCTGTTAAGTGAGGCTAAGTGTGTCTCATTGGAATGCGGGCTGTCAGCACCACAGATGTTCTGATGGCCTGTGCTTCCCCCTTCAGCTTCACGCCCTCACTGCCGGGCTGAAGGCTTTCACGTCCTGGACGACTAACACTGGTATTGAAGCATGTCGGATGGCTTGTGGCGGGCATGGCTATTCTCACTGCAGTGGACTTCCAAATATTTATGTCAATTTTACCCCAACCTGCACCTTCGAGGGAGAAAACACTGTCATGATGCTACAGACGGCCCGGTGAGAATCTAATTCATGATTTCTCATATGTGTTCTCAAGAGTGTTTGAGTCCTTTCCGTTGGTTCTTATTCCCATGTTTTCTCTTCTCATTATATTTGTTCCAGAAAGATGTCATTTTTGCCTTCCATCCTGACCCACGGTTTTTTCTTGGGGTCAGGCTAGTACGAAACAGTTGTCCCACAGCTTAAAGTCATTTCAGGAGTTCGTTTTATTTCTGTTTCACGAGAAGCATAGTTGCTGAAAGCATGTGTCCTGGTGACTTTCAGGTTCCTGATGAAAAGTTATGACCAGGTGCACTCAGGCAAGTTGGTGTGTGGCATGGTGTCCTACTTGAATGACCTGCCCAGCCAGCACATCCAGCCACAGCAGGTGGCCGTCTGGCCAACCGTGGTGGATATCAACAGCCCTGACAGCCTGACAGAAGCGTACAAGCTTCGTGCGGCCAGGTGAGTACACCCTCAAGAGCTGGGACAGGGCCACGGGGGCCTCTGTGGCCAGGGGCTTGATGGGAGAGGCGGGAGGCACAAGTCCTAGCGATCACTTCCTTGAGCTCCAGTTTTCTAGTTCTTTTCTTTTTTTAACAGATTAGTAGAAATTGCTGCGAAAAACCTTCAAACTGAAGTGATTCACAGAAAAAGCAAGGAGGTAGCATGGAACCTAACTTCCGTTGACCTCGTTCAAGCAAGTGAGGTCAGCGATGGTCCTCTCTCCCCCTCCCCTTCTCCGTCCTTCACCACCCGCCTCATTTTCTTAGTGCAGAAACTGTATCACTGTTGAGTCTTTTTCAAAGGTTCTTGCACTCTGGTGTTTTCTTTTTTTCTAGGCACATTGCCACTATGTGGCAGTTAAGCTCTTTTCAGAAAAACTCCTCCAAATTCAAGAGAAATCCATCCAAGCCGTCTTAAGGAATTTGTGTCTCTTGTATTGTCTGTATGGAATCAGTCGGAACGCAGGGGATTTTCTTCAGGTATTTTCTAAGTTTAAGTCCTTTTATTAATGTATTTCTTAATTGTTTATAGAAAAATAATTGTGGTTTACTTCGTGGTTGTATGTGTATATATACACGTATGAATAGATTTATACGTACCTATGTTGCTTGCTTGTTTCTTTTAGGGGAGCATCATGACAGAGTCTCAGATCACCCAAGTGAACGAGCGCGTAAAGGAGTTACTGACTGTGATTCGCCCTGACGCTGTTGCTCTGGTTGATGCATTTGATTTTCAGGATGTGACACTGGGCTCTGTGCTTGGCCGCTATGATGGGAATGTGTACGAAAACTTGTTTGAATGGGCCAAGAAATCCCCACTGAACAACACAGAGGTAAAAAAAAAAAAAAAGTCTTTTCACCTTTTGAAATTGTTCATTTAAATATTAAGGCAGGAAAGGCCTCTGACTGATCATCTGTGAAAGCTTTGAAAGCTCTCATGGCCACTTCGGACAGTCTCTTTATTTGAGCAGCAGGTTCTGAAGGGAACAAGGTCTTCCTGCAGTGTGCAGGTTTTTAGTTTTCCCCAACTATTTAGCAACAATTGAAAAATTTCAAATGTATACACAAATAGCATACTCCAGTGCATCTCCCCCGTACCCTTTGTCATGTTTCAGCAACTGTCTGCTCATGGCCAGTTGCATTTCATCTGAACCTCCCAGCTAAGAATTATTTTGAAGCAAACCCGAGATATCAGATAATTTTATTCATAGATATTTCAGTATGTATCTCTAAAAGATAAGGACTCTTCTTAAAAAACATAAACACAATGCCATTCTCACACCTAAACAAATTAACAGTAATTCTTTAATATCATGAACTGCTACCCAGTCAGTGTCCAGATTTCCCCAGTTAGCTCAATTCTTCTTTTCTCCCCACTTCAGATTTTTTGAATCAGGATCCAAATAAGGTTCAGATAATTTCTTGATTAAAAGTATGCTATTTTATTTTATTTTACTAATATATTTATTTGTTTTTGGCTGTGTTGGGTCTTTGCTGCTGTGCGCAGGCTTTCTCTAGTTGGCGGCAAGCAGGGTCTCCTCTTCGTTGCAGTACGCGGGCTTCTCGCTGCGGTGGCTTCTCTTTTTGCGGAGCACGGGCTCTAGGCACACGGGCTTCAGTAGTTGTGGCTCGCAGGCTCTAGAGCGCAGGCTCAGTAGTTGTGGTGCATGGGCTTGGTTGCTCTGCGGCATGTGGGATCTTCCCAGACCAGGGCTTGAACCCGTGTCCCCTGCATTGGCAGGCGGATTCTTAACCAGTGCGCCACCAGGGAAGTCCAGGTATGCTATTTTAAATTGCAAACTCCGTATCAGTAATTTTTTCTCTCCCTTCCCTGCAGGTCCATGAATCTTACTACAAGCACCTAAAGTCACTGCAGTCCAAGCTCTGAAGTGTCTTGAGGACAAGTTCAATCTCCCGAAAGTAACTGTACTCTACTCCCCTTATACCTGTCACACAATTCGTGTGGAATCTGTATCAAATTTAGAAAAGCGAGAGCAAATGATAAATTGACCTTTTCTCTTTTTATAAATGAAAAAAAAAGAGAACAGATATGAGATTAAAGGAAAAAAACAGTTGTGTTTTACAAGTGCAATTAACACTGAAAGAGACCTGTTAAGCATTCAGAAAAAGCTTTAAGAAATGCCGTGTGACTTCCCTCTGTAACGCTGCTGATCCCAGGAGGCCAGGACTTTTGATAATTCGTAGAATTTAACTACTAAGTAGTTAATTATTTTCACATCTTAATTGCTAATCACTGGATATGCAAGTGTTTTTAAGCAAAGGTATTTTTTAAGTGGGGGTAGAACCCTTCCAAGCTTTCCTGCTAATTGTCCTACCACTCCTGCCGTGGGCGCTGGCTAGAAAGCAGGACTGAAGAAGAGGGATTGGGGAAAGAAACTAATCAGGAAACTTGGTGTGTGTGTGTGTGTGCGTGTGCGCGCGTGTGTGTGTGTGTGTGCGCGCGCGCGCGCGTGTGCGTGTGCGTGTGTGTGTGTGTGCGTGTGCATGCGTGCGTGCTTGATACATTGACATATTTCCTGCCTGCTTGCCCTCCTTTGCTGGTGTATAGTTCCTGTCTACCTGTTCACAGTAGCATTTTCCTAACACAGGGATTTCTTCAGCACAGGCTGCTGCAGGGTCACTGCCCCATGTGATTAGGAGCTAATCTTCCATTGGAGGGTTTCCCTAAATTGTTGCTCTTGTAGCAGTACAACTCCCTTCGTCCCGACTTCTTGGGCAAAGTTATCTCTACATATAACTTTCGGCAACTGATGGGACCTCCAAATCAGTGGTTTTGATCTCCCTCTCTCCCTCTCCCTCTCCCTCTCTCTCCCTCTCCTGAGAGAGATGCAAAAAAAAGGAGAAAAGGAGAGTCACATTTCCTTCTTAGTAGAATAAGGGCAGGAAGAGCTATCAGTTATGGTTACTGTAACTTTGGTGACCATATTAACTAACTTTCCTGGAACAATCCAGATTCCCTCTATTCTGTCACTTTGGTGCAAGCTGTTAAAATGCTCGGTGGTTACAGTGTCTGGCCTCACAAAAATAAAAGCACCACTCGCCGCCTCTTACACCCAGGAGTTGCACAGAGAGATCCTTTGACAAACCACGTGTTCTGATGTTTGGATCAGAAAATATAATCATTGAAACTGTGGCTAAAGGATAAATGGAAGTTCCATAGAAAATCCGTTTCTTATTGTATATCTGGCATTATTTTCAGTATGTTTCTGGGAGCTTTTTCTGACTTGCTAAATTGTCCTTTCAGCTGAAATCTAATTTATACAATCATTCTATATTTAAAGGCTAAACATGTATCTCTTAATGAATTTTTTCTTAAAATCAGTGTAAAACAAGTCACTTGATTTTTTGTTTTTGTTAACTCTTTGTGACATCTGCCTCATGAAACCAGTTGTTCTAACATCAGTCTTGAGAAATGTAGTATGTAATTCAGTGGAAATGTAGTTCCTATCTTGGGACCTGCCATAAAATCTATCCCAATGGAACGGGTAATAGGAGATAAGGTCCAGCAGAAGAAATACTGTCAGTTGACACAAGCCGTAATCTTTCCACCAGGAGCACTGATTGGTCATTGTGTTAAGACTGAAGTGAAAAAGCACTGTGTTAATCTCATTTGGGTGTATCTTTGACTAGATCAGATTCTGGGAAATAACAGAGAGTAAATTCAAATTCCTTAATATTGACCTGTTAAATGTAGAATAGTTTCCAATTAGGGGTTAAAAATCTTATTCACAGAGGGATATCCATAGTCAGGATCTAAGGGTGTTTGAAATGACACCCACCCAATCCAGCTGCATAGATCTGGGATCTAAGCAGGTTGGAACAGGTGGTGACTCTGCAGAGCCACCTTCAGTCCAGCACCTTGAGTTTCATTTAAAAACAATCTAATATTGACAGTATTTTTATTCGCGTTGGAATGTTTTGTCTTGAACTTTGTCCTCTGTAATTAAAGAATAAAGATATCGTAAAACCTCACTAATTTGTTACTATCAAGATGGAAAGAACGTGCCACATAACTAAACATAAGTTTAAATTATGAAGAATTTTAAGATGCAGGTGTAGGTAACACTAAACAAAAAAAGGAAGGAGTGAGAACTGCCTAAGCAGATAAGGCTGAATGGGCCGTGATGCTGTCATTGCAGCGTATCTGAGTGCTCTGTCCGTGCAGGAATACAGGTTTCTTGGCTGCTCGTAAGGAAGCAGCAGACCCAGCCTGCTGTCCCTTAGAAGCCAGACTTTGCCACAGATAAGTTTGGTTCTGTTGGGTTCTTTTATGAGCCGTTTTCACAAAGAGTACAGATAAATTTCAGCCTAATCTCCAAAATGATGATAAATCTCAGTAGAATTAATGAGATTTTTCTGTTAGATGATACTTATATAAGCCTTTGAAGTTTCATAGAGGTTTTTTCTATTTGTAATGGATGAAGGTTGATACTTCCTCACGTATTTGGAGTTCTACTTCATGCTCTACTCAGTAGATACCGAGGTGTACTTAAGTGTTTGGATATTGGTGACCTCAAAGCACAGTTGGCCCCAAAGCCTTTGGGGGCCTTCACGTTCTTGTCTTCAGAACATAGTACTGCTCAGTAGCAGCTTATCTTCAGAACATTCACTTAATTGCAACATTAACCACATTCAGGTACTTTCTGAGAACTCACTGCTTGTAATTTCAGATGCCATATACCTAGAGGTGTTTAACAGTTCCTAAAGTTACCAATGTTAGATCTTAATTCTTGGATTCTCGTCAGTGCAGGGCATGGTCGGGGAAATATATCCAGGTTCATCATCCTCGAGTCCTCTGGGGAACAAAAATTCCTTAGACGATTGACTGTTGGTCAAAGTTCCTCCTACCCCTTTCTGAGTTTTTTCCATCCATCCTAGTAGAAAGGGAGAGGATTAGATGCAGATGGCCTGTAACACCCACTAATCTTTTTATACATGTGGAAGGAATTACAGCTTTTCTTCGAGCAGTAGCTCTGCTGCAGCTGGAGAGAGGACCAGTGCCAGGAGAATGATGATTCTGCTTGAGAGAAGAGTTTTTTTGAGTCTCCTCAGATAAAGGTTTTGATCATTTTCATGGAATAACAAAGAGATCATCTCAGCTAATTGAATATTTACTGATCCATTCCTGGAGGATTAGACCAAGTCATTGTAAATGACGAAAATGTATTTTCATTTTAAAATATTGGTGGAGTTTTGCTTATAGTTGTCCAAACTAAAACTTTCAGTACATATTTTTGTGGTCCATGATAGTAAACTTAGAAACATAAGGAAGTTTTAGAGTTACTGGATGTTAGCTGTTGCAGACCTGCAAATTCCTAGATTTGAAGGGATTTTTGTTTGATTTTGATTTTGCCTTAAATTTAAGTGAGCCACTGATTATCTCTGGAAGATCATGGAAAATTGGGAGGGATTTTAAGAATTCCAAACCAGGGACTTCCCTGGTCGCACAGTGGTTAAGAATTCGCCTGCCAGTGCAGGGGACATGGGTTCAAGCCCTGGTCCTGGAAGACACCACATGCCGCGGAGCAACTAAGCCCGTGCACCACAACTACTGAGCCTGCGCTCTAGAGCCCGCGAGCCACAACTGCTGAAGCCCGCACACCTAGAGCCCATGCTCCGTAACAACAGAAGCCACCACAATGAGAAGCCCACGCACCGCAACGAAGAGTAGCCCCTGCTTGCCGCAACTAGTGAACGACGGCGCGCAGCAACAAAGACCCAATACAGCCAAAAATAACTAAAATATAATAAATTTTTTAATTTATAAAAAATTCTGAACCAAAATAAATTGTTTTGCCACATTACTGTCAACTGTTTCACAGATTAGGTAACAAATATGTGATCTTACGCATAATATTCCAACTGATGATTGCTACTTTGTAAACACCATTTTATTTCCAATTGCTGTGGATTCGAGGAAATGACTTGTATCTTTTGGAATGTGTAAATTACTTTGCTACCTTTTTCCCCTTTAACTCTTGTGGTTTGAGTTTGGTTCCTAGCTGACGAGATGCATTTAGCATGTATTGTTACCCATCCCTGGCAGGACGTGTCAGTGAGGGTGGGGGTACCAAGGAGGCGCGGGGGGTCCAAAGCGTGAGAATCATGGTTGGACAGCAGTGACCTACCAGCTTTGCTGGGCCTGCGAATAAGCCAAACCACTAACCTCTCCTTCTTTTGTAAAACTGAAAAACCCTTAATAAAATCTGTAATCAACACAAAAAGTGTCTTTATTAGGTGATGGTGTTGGGTTTCATTCTGGCTTCCCAGCTTTGATTTTCATAATTGAACAGGAAAGTCACAGCTACTTTCCTAAGCTTTGGGGTGTGGAATAAATGCATATTTATAGTTTCACCAGTCCGTCTTCCACTCTTGACACATTTCTCACGCCCTCCACCTCTCCGCAAGTCAGCGCTCAGAAGAGAGCTGGAAAAAATTGATTTCCGTGCGCAAGGGGGATGCTAGTTCCCCGACCAGGGATCGAACCCATGCCCCCTGCAGTGGAAGCGCAGAGTCCTAACCACTGGACCCCCAGGGAAGTCCCTGGAAGTGTTCGGTCGTGGAGCCCAGGCCCCCGGCAGTTCCCCAGGGAAACCGGGAGGAAGAAGCTCACCGGCCTTGGATCCTGGTAGCGACCGCTTCGCAAAGGAGCGTTCAGGCAGCTCCTAGCAACGTGTCAAGCCGCAAACAAGAGGACGGGCGCCAACTAACGGCCGCGGCGAGCCACCCTGGGAAATGTAGTTCATCTCGGTGCCCCAGGTTCCCTTGGCTCCGGCAGGTGAGCGGGCCTAGGACTACAACCCCCAGAATGCTTCGCGCCTTGCCTTGCTTCCGGAGGCCGGGCGACTGAGAGATTGGCGATCTAGAGGCTCCGAAGCGGGAGGCCTGATTGAGCTGGGCTCGAGTGGAGCCTGGAGCAGCGGATATGTCTGGGACACGTCCAAGCGGCTGCGCCTCCAAGGGGAATGGCGCGTAACGGGGGGGATTCAGGGGCTGGAAGGATCGTAGGTTGCGCGCGGGATCGAGACGGGCTGGGCGCGCGGAGGGGATGGCGCATGGAGGGGCGGGGAGTCTCGAGACCGAGGGGGTGATTCCGGGAGGGCGCTAACTAAGGGGCGGCCTCGGGATCTTAAAACGCCTGGCACGAAGTTGGCTGAGCAGATGCAATGACGCGATGGTCTTTGTGGCCCTGAGGCCTTTGCAATGCTCCCTTAGAAATTCCCACGGTCTGGGAGGCTGGGAGAGGATCGCTAGCAGATGGCAGACGCCCCTGGATGTGATAAGAGACAAAACGTGTTGAGACTTGTAGGCCGTGAACATTGCATTACAGAGAAAGAGAAACACAACCATTCAGAGTGGCCCCTATACAGTAACCTCACATAAACTTTGCATTCTAATAACAGGACAGGCCGACACCAGAGAACTAGAGAGGCCCACCTCCCACTCCTTTCTTCCAAGCTGTGCCAAAGGTCAGTTTTGGCAACATTGAGGAGGAGGTGGGAGAGAATGATAATTCTGGGGAAAACAGTTCTCTATTAATGGAGTGAGTCGGATTTACAGTTAGTGTGAAGGGAAATTTTTCCACCGACAGTGAAAATACTATCAAGGAGTAACCAGCATTTGCCGCTCTTTGCTCTGAACGCTGCCAGGAAAGTAGTCAGGGTGTTGCCTGGGAAGGTGTATTGGCCTTAGTGCTAGGCACCCACCTCCTTCCTGAGATGGGTACCTGCCATTTTCCGCATTCTCTTTCAGAGTAAGGGATGAGGACCACTGCACTTTTTTCGAATAATCTCCAGGCCTCGAAAAGTTACCAAGGGGACTTCCCTGGTGGTCCAGAGGCTAAGGCTCTGCGCTTCCGATGGAGGGGGCCTGGGTTCGATCCCTGGTCAGGGAACTAGATCCCACATACCGCAACTAAGAGTTCCCATGTGCTGCAACTAAGACCCGGTGCAGCCAGATAAATAAATAAATATTGAAAAGAAGAGAAGAAAAGAGAAGAGTTACCCAGAACACTTCGCTTCTCATCTGAATTGCTCACCCTACAAGGAATTTTTTAATTTATTTTTGTCTGCGTTGGGTCTTTGTTGCTGCATGCGGGCTTTCTCTAGTTGCGGCGAGCGGGGGCTACTCTTCTTTGCGGTGCGCGGGCTTCTCATTGCGGTGGCTTTTCTTGTGGAGCACGGCCTCTAGGTGCATGGCCTTAAGTAGTTGTGGCACGCGGGCTCAGTAGTTGTGGCTCGGAGGTTCTAGAGCACAGGCTCAGTAGTTGTGGCTCACAGGCTTAGTTGCCCCACGGCATGTGGGATTTTCCCGGACCAGGGCTCAAACCCGTGTCCCCTGCATTGGCAGGTGGATTCTTAACCACTGCGCCACCAGGGAAGCCCTACAAGGAATTTTTAATTGATGGAAATGTTTTGATCTCTTGAATGGGTAAAGTGAGAGAAGGCTTGATCAACCTTGGACTCAACCACTGTTAAATCCAAATAATTTTTAAGCAGCCACTTTAATTTTCTTCATTAGGGAGGATGAGCCTGATGGGCAGAATTCGAATGAGCTGGACAGCGCTGTGAAGGAGCTGCAGGCAGCCCCCAGAGCCTTGAGATGGTAGGCAGAATGCAGAGTAGGTGTGTGGAAATGGGAGCCTGCCCTCACCCCTACTCCCACCTCCAAGATCTTAACTGCATGAAGTACTTTGGGGGCTGGGTGGCCCCAAAGAAGAGTGATGGTTAGGAGCATTGATAGCAAACTTATTAATGGGACTTCCCTGGCGGTCCAGTGGTTAAGACTCCACGCTTCCAATGCAGGGGGCGTGGGTTTGACCCCTGGTCCAGGGAACTAAGATCCTGCGTGTCATGTGACACGGCCAGAGGGAAAAAAAAAACTTCTTATTAAACAGTAAGCAAGCATCTTTTTTGAGCCTCTGAATGTTCATCTGAAAGCATCCTTACATGTCTGTCACTGGTCCTGAAGAGTCAGGGACACGGAATAGAGGAAAACTTTACATCCTGGCTGGCTGGGAGGGTTTGCGTGTGGCGTCTGGAAATCTGAGGGAAAAGGAGAGACTTCTGCCCACCGGATGGCACCCACAGCGGTGTCCACTGCTGGTTAGTGGGGGCCCTTTTCATGCTCTGAATGAGTCTATTCTCAAAACTCAGAAAACCATAAAGGGCCTCTGTCTATAAATGCCATTGGTGCGCCTCTTCCTCTGGTGACTTGGCGAAAGGCAGAACAGTTCATTCTGCATTGTTGGTTTCAGTACACGTTCACTGTCTCATCTTGTTAATGTGATTTGTTTTTCCCATTTTAGGCACCAAAAACCAAGAAGGGATTGAAAGGTGAGTGGAGATGGAACACCACCCTTACGCCAAAAATATTTCCCCCACTTTGGGTCCACACATAACTTAGACGTGTCTGTCTGAATGTTCTCAGTGTGAGTCTTGCTGATTTCCCCATAATCCCATAGGCAGCTTTGGTTTTCCTAGGGAATTCCTTATGCTGCCTCATTGGCCCTTGGAGTAATTCAGAAATAAACAACAGATGGGACTTGGGGAAAAAAAATCCTTCTTGTTGAAGTATTTGTATCTAGAAGTATACCGTTGGGGTTAAGGGTGGTAAAGGCACGGAAGCTTGAGCTGAGAACTAATTCGGTACTCACACCTGGGTTTCCCCTACATGCTGCATCGGAAAGTGGCCAAGGTGGTGTGTCTTCAAACCAGCTTGGCAGGGGCGGGCGCTCAGCTGGAAGGGGACAAGGAGACTGGTGGTATGAAAGAGGCTTGTATATGTGCCTAGAAATCCTGAACACTTTTCCCAAAGAAGCATCTGGGCTTTGTTCAGAGTCTGCAAGACTGGCTTGTTGGCCAGTGTGTCACGTAGCATGTAGGTTCTACTGAAAAATCTTCACCATCATCCTTTGAGAAAGTTATTTTCAAATTCCACCCTGGGGTCTTTCAACAAAGCATTGTGACTTGTTGCCAGGAGATAGAAAACATCTCATGGCCAGTGAAGAGAGAGCCAAGCCTAAGTCCCAACCTCTGAGGGCTCTGAGGTCCCGGATGAGGTCTCAAGACATGAGGCCCTAAGGACCATTCTTTCCTCCTGAAGTCACAGTGGCCCCTTTTCTGTTCCAGGTTCCATCGATGATGTCCTTGGTGACCTCCTGGGAGATGAGAGTAAGTGCCCCTTTGCTGGAATCCCCTGATTTAGGCTTGCTCTTTTTTTTTTGAATTGAGATAAAATCCAGTCCTTGGTGACCTCCTGGGAGATGAGAGTAAGTGCCCCTTTGCTGGAATCCCCTGATTTAGGCTTGCTCTTTTTTTTTTTGAATTGAGATAAAATCCACATAAAGTTCACTTTTTTTTTTCAATTTATTTATTTTTGGCTACGTTTGGTCTTCGTTGCTGTGCGCGGGCTTTCTCTAGTCGAGGCGAGTGGGGACTACTCTTCGTTGCAGCGCACGTGCTTCTCATTGCCGTGGCTTGTCTTTGCTAACGGAGCACGGGCTCTAGGTGTGCGGGCTTCAGTAGTTGTGGCACATGGGCTCAGTAGTTGTGGCTCACAGGCTCTAGAGCACAGGCTCAGTAGTTGTAGCGCACAGGCTTTGTTGCTCCGTGGCATGTGGGGTCTTCCTGGAGCAGGGCTCGAACCCTAGTCCCCTGCATTGGCAGGCGGATTCTTAACCACTGCCCCACCAGGGAAGCCCAAAGTTCACTCTTTTAAAGTGTACAATTCAGTGGCATTTAGTATATTCACAGAGTTGTGCAACCATCACCACAGTCGAATTCCAGAACTTTTTCATCACCCCATGAAGAAACTCCATACCATTAGTGTCACTCCTCATTCTCCCCTCCCCGACCCCTAGGCAACCACTTACTGAACTTTCTTTCTCTATGAATTTGCCTAGTCTGGGCATTTTACGTGAAATGGAATCATACAGTGTGAGGCTTTTGCATTTGGCTTCTTTCACTTTCCATAATGTTTTCGAGGTCTGTCCACATTGTAGCATTCCTCTCTTCATTCCTTTCCACGGCTGGACGATAATATTCCATTGTATGATATATCTCGTTCTGTTTGGTCATTCGTCAGTTGATAGACATTTGGGTGGCTTCCACATTTTGGCTAGGCTATTATGAATAATGCTGTTATGAACCTCCAGGTACAAGTTTTTGTGTGGGCATATGTGTTCAGTTCTTTTGGGTGTGAATTTAGGAGTTGAATTACTGGGGTATGTGGTAACTCTATGTTTAACTTTTTGAGGACCCGCCAAACTATTTTCCACAGCACCTGTATCATTTTACATTCCCACCAGCAGTGTAAGAGGTTTCCAGTTTCTCCACATCCTTGCCAATACTTGTTATTTTCATTTTGATTATAGCCATCTTAGTGGGTGAAAAGTTGCATCTCGTGATTTCCATGGGCATTTGCCTAATGACTAATTGTTGCTGAACATGTTTTCATGTGTTTCCTGGCCGTTTATATCTTTGGAGAAAGGTCTATTCAGATCTTTGCCCAGTTTTCTTTTTTTTTAATTTTTATAAATTTATTTTATTTATTTTTGGCTGCGTTGGGTCTTCGTTGCTGGGCGCAGGCTTTTCTTTGATTGCGGTGAGCGGGGGCCACCCTTCGTTGCGGTGTGCGGGCTTCTCATTGCGGTGGCTTCTCTTTGTTGTGGAGCACGGGCTCTAGGCGCAGGGGCTTCAGTAGTTGCGGCACGGGGGCTTAGTTGCTCCACAGCATGTGGGATCTTCCTGGACCAGGGCTCGAACCCGTGTCCCCTGCATTGGCAGGCGGATTCTTAACCACTGCGCTACCAGGGAAGCCCTGCCCAGTTTTTAAATTGGGTTGTTTATCTTTTTATTGTTGAGTTGTACGAGTTCCTTCTATATTCTGGACATTAGTCCCTTACCCTGTGTGTCCGTGTCTGCTGCACTGAGAAGCAGGGCTTCAGGGTCATGCACAGCTCACCAGGGACAAGGCCGAGGTTCCCCGCACCTGGCCCATAAGAACCCACAAAGCACAAGCCCGTGGACGATGGCAGTGCCTTGCTGTTCCTGCATTTCCATGGGGCTGCGGTGGCATGGGAGTAGCCTCTTCATTTGGCACCAGTTGGGTTGACTTCCTGCTTGGAAACATACCGCTCCCTCCCCCATTCTGGCTTTTAAGGGACCTGCCTACAGGGCCAGTTTCCTTCCTCCAAAAAGGCCCCTCTTTCAGTAGGAAGGTGTGGGAGACAGCTTGGTGGGGAACTTGCAATCCTTTTCCCCTTGACTCCAGTTCTCTGTGACCGAATCACATCTTTTGTTTTCTTTTTTTCCAGCGACACCGCCTGAGAAGCCTGTTAAACTAGCTTCACATGCCAGAGACGCCACAGGTGCAGCTCAGGCGCTCCCTCCCTCAAGGGCTAGAGCAAAGTGAGCACACGGGGCTGGCCTGGGCATCCAAGCCCCGTTTCAGGCCCAATGCTCCTCCCCCTCCCCCACCCACCGACCACTTTCCACTCACTGTGGGCCCCGCTTGTAGTGTCACCACCTCCCGGTCCTCCCGTCAGCTCCTGGGCAGTGAAGGAGCCTGGAGGAGTGTGAAGAGAACTGAACTGGAGGTCGGGGGTTCTGGCTTCTAGTCCTACATCGGTTATTTACTGTGTCAACTTGGGCAATTCCTGAACCTCTCTGAGCCTCAATTTTCTTACCCTCAGAATAAGAGGATAGGCCTAGATAGGTGCCTCCCAGATTGTGTCTGTCCTCCTGAGAGTTGCGAGATAGGGAGACACTTTGTGAGCTCTCTGCCCTCCACCTTCATTTTAGCCCAAGCAGTTCTGTTTTTCTCTCTTACCTGTTGTTTTTAAAGGGCTCTATTGCTTTAAAAAAGTTTTAAAATCACTGCATTAGGTGACCTGTGAAATTCCTTTCAGCAACTCTGTTCTTCCAGAGAAGAGTCTATTCAGGTTCACTTGGACTCTTTAAGCCACTTCTCCCTCCTTAGAATCATCTAGTGCCCTGGGGACCATTCGTGGGTGGGTGCTGACTCTGCCCCTTTGCAGGTCCCTCTTGGAAGATGATGCCTTCAGCACCAGGGCAGGCCTGGCAGGAGCTGATGCTGAGGTGAGCCTGGCGCATTCCCTGCTCCTCACTGACCCTACTTATCCCCAGAGACAGTGAGATGAGTGTTGTGCCGAGGGGCTGCCCACGGAGGTTTAGAAGTCCCTGCGAAGCCAGTTTGTTCTTCAAAGGGCTGCTGGGGCTTCCCTGGTGGCGCAGTGGTTAAGAATCCACCTGCCGATGCAGGGGACACGGGTTCGAGCCCTGGTCCGGGAAGATCCCACATGCCGCGGAGCAACTAAGCCCGTGAGCCACAGCTACTGAGCCTGCGAGCCACAACTACTGAGCCCTCGTGCCACAACTACTGAGCCCATGGGCCACAACTACTGAAGCCTGCGTGCCTAGAGCCCGTGCTCTGCAGCAAGAGAAGCCACCACAATGAGAAGACTGCGTACTGCAACGAAGAGTAGCCCCCGCTCGCTGCAACTAGAGAAAGCCTGTGCACAGCAACGAAGACCCAACACAGCCATAAATGAATGAATGAATGAATGAATGGCTGCTGAGTGGACCCAAGGCAGCATCCTTTTCCTTTCTACCAGTGAGATGAGCTAGAAAGTAGAGCTCCGAGCAACTGCTTTAGGCTCGATGTTGCCACTTCTAACTGTGCTTCCCATAATAAACTCCACGCTGTCCAATCACGTGGCTGGAAAGTAGCCTAATTTGAGTCCTATGATGGCTGTGCACTTACTGCTGGGAGGACCGGAAAGTGGCAGTGCTTCCTGGGTGTCCACAACTGGGCAGGCTTGACTTCCTACAATACCTGAGCCCCAAGTGAGGGCAGGACCCTCCAGTTTATGCCCCCTGACCCAGCTCTGCTCCTGCCCTAACAGAAGCAAGGCAACAAGGGCCCTGAGCTTTGTTGGACCTTGACTAACACGCCTCGTTACCTCCCATCTTGTAGGTTTCAGACATCTCCGATGCAGACCCGCAGGCTCTGCTCCAGGCCATGAAGGTAAGGAAACAGCTTGCACGATGCGGGGAGCCAGGGACCCGGGGTGGGATACTATTTTGTGCCAAGCCTTCATTCTCCCTCTCATTTCTTCTTTTACAATTTGTATTTCTGAGCCCCACCTCATGCAAGAATGGCATTCATGAGCTCTTGCCCTCCCTGCCCCTCTGGGTATAAATCAGTTTTCCTAGTTTATGGAAATTCACCCACCCAGAGACACAGTCACGTCACAGGCCTCTGGCGAAATGGGGCTGCCTCCCCCGTGAGGAAAGGGGGAGACCGTTTCCCCTAAATCTTGTTCTTTTTTTTTTTTTTTTTTTTGGCCACACTGCCCTCACCAGGGATTGAACCCGGGCCATGGCAGTGAAAACCCAGAATCTTAACCACTGGGCCACCAGGGAATTCCCTCCTAAATCTTGCTCTTAATCTTTCTCCAGATTTCTCCTCACATCCCCGGCCAAGTCCCCTTTAGTACAGCTGTCCTCTTGTCAGATCGAGCCCCAAGCTGATCTTTGCAATGGAATTTTAAGACATAAATTCATAAGCACCATCTCATGGGGCTCGGGTGGCCTGGCTGGGGTCTAAAATGTTGAGTGGTCCTGTTTTCTCCCTCCCCTTCTGTCCAGCAGCATCCTCCCACCTGACCTCCACTTCATGTCCCTTCTGGTTAACCCATGCTGCCACAGGCCAGGGCTGAGCGCTTGCTTTCAGCCCTGTGGGGCCCTGAAGGGTTGGAGTCTGTTTCCTTCTTGGCTCCGGAATCAGCTTCTTTAACCTCAGTTTGAAATTGCTCCTCCCCAAGACCAGGCAGCTGGGCCCCCTGGGCGTGACCCTCGAGTCCTCTGACTAGTCGATAGTGGTGGCTCTGAGTCTCTCATTCCAGGACCACGAGCTGAACCCTCCACCCACTCTGCTTACCTTTGGTTCCATTATCTTTCCCAACTCACCTTTCTTCTGAATAGTTTTCTCATTCTTTTGTTTCCTCACATTTCTGCCAACCGCCCTTGGAGCACCAACCACACTTATCAAAATCGCCATGCTCCCAGTCTGTACCAAGGGCTTGTGGCAACCAGGGAGTCCCCGACCATCTTCCTCTCCCAGCTTGCTTATGGTGGTTTTTAATGCCCTTACCGTAGACCATTCATTGACCCAGAATAGCATCCTTCTCATACCTCTGCCTCTGTTGTCAGTTTGCTTCTCCTGACCCAGGCAGGCTAAGGAATCCAGATGAAAAAGACATTTTTTTAAAGGCTTTGTATTTTGCAGGCTTCTTCATGCCTCTTTTTTTTTTTTTTCCAGGCCGAGCTGCTCGGCTTGCGGTATCTTGGTTCTCTGACCAGGGAGCGATTGAACCCGGGCCCCCTGCAGTGGAGGCGCGGAGTCCTAACCATCAGACCACCAGGGGATTCCTGAGATCAAATTTTTCTTGACTTTGGACAGAGGGTTATCTTCTTGCCTCAGGTCCCTTGTCACTGCCCGGTGGTAGTCCCTTGGGGAGTCTTAAACCCCAGGATCCTGCTGTTTCGTTTCTACTGCAAATAGCTTTGACATTCGCTAAGCCTTTGTGAGAAGCTGCTGAAAGCAGGTTTTAGGCACCCTCTCATCCTAGCATCAAGGCAGGAGCTGCCGGTGGGGCTGATAGGAGTACCAACCTGAGACCTTTCAGCTTATCTGAGATCGACTATGTTGAGTCTTTGGGCTTTGGCCCTGCCTCTGTCCGTGTTCAATCCCCCACCCCAAGTCCCCATTTGTTCCATATGGAAGTTGGAGGCAACACCCTCACCAGGCTACTCAGAGCATGAGGGTGTTTAGCACCCGCTGGCTGAGCCCCTGTGGGGATTCCTCCCCCCTCCCTGCTTTTCCAGGATCTGGATGAAATGGATGCTGATCTCTTGGGTCTGAAGAAGTCTAATCTAGCCTCAAGCAAAAGGTCTGCAAAGGGTTCTGGGAAAGAAGAGCAGCCTAGTCCTCTTAAACCTGCTGGTGTGTTAACAGCCAATGAGAAACGTGAGTGAGACATAGGTCCGCGAATCAAGGGACATTTTGGGGATGTGGGCGGTGCTTAGAGGGTAGCTCTCAGCCCTGTGGGTTTTCTCTGCCTGGATGGAGAGGCCAGGAGCTCACTGTGTGCGTGTGTGACAGAGTATTTATAGTGGGGGAGGGAGACAGGTTGAGCTTTCCTCCTTCCTACGGCTCTTCCAGTCCCTCTAAGTCCAACATGGCAGCTCCTGGAGAAGCCATTTGAGTTAAGTTGGAGAATTTTATGGTAGCCTGTGCGTCTCCCAAACCTATGTCCCTGTTGGAGCAACTTGTGAATAGGGGCCAGAGGTAGCTTCCAGACCACATTTCCCGGCCAGAAGCCTGTTTGAGAAGCGGAGAGGTGTAGCCCCATCCCATGGCTGTGTCCACGGCCACAAGCCCTCAGCCTCCAGGTAGAAGTGTGCGCCAGCCCAGTGGTCCCAGTCTTGGTCTGGCAGAACGTAGGCCAGGAGAGATCCAGGCCTGTGACCTTGCCTTCCCTTTGCGCCCTGCAGGAGATGCCATTCCCACCAAGAAGCTATCTCCCTCTCCCACCAGCCTTGGGCATCAGTACAGGAAGTTCTCCTTCGAAGGTACCACAGACCCTGCAGTCACACCTCTGGGGTGCTTCAGTGTTGGGAGTGCAGTAGGCTGGGCGATGCTTACTTGCTTGCCCGAGGCCGGGCCACTGTGTATGTCAGAAGAGGAGCAGAGAGCTCGTGCCGCTGGTTTTGTTCCTCATGAATTCAGGGAGGGACTAATTATGTTCTACCGGCTGGCATGTCTGGGGCACTTATTTGCAAGGACTTTGAAGCCAGGTGTCAAACTGAAGACTTTATAAAGTGTGGGGAAGAGTTCCTTTTCCTTCATGAATGCGTGGAAGTTTTACTTCTCTTCTCATGCCTCAGTGCAGGCCCTGAAGCCCGGGCCACTCTCCCTGCTTCCTCTCCCCTGGCCCAGCCTGGTCTGTGTCCGAGCCCCGCTAACCCAGGCCCCCAGATGCCGAGCGGCTTGTATAGATATCAGAGCGGCTAGAAATCTCCAGGAGAGCAATAACTCCCCTAGCACAGCACAGCGCTTGTTTTCCTGAACGAAGTGTGCAGTCTTCCCTTTGCTTCCCCTTCTGGCCGTGAGACTTGGAAGACCCGTTGGCAGGACTTCTCTCTGATGATGAGGAAGGAATCGCCAAGAAGCTGCCGGAGACGGAGAGTAAAACAGCTTCCGTAAAGAGCCCAGCCCTGGCCAGAGATCAAGGTGGGGTGGGCGTGTTACCCATTCCCGGGGCAGGTGCAGTTGGCTAGCTGAACTTTGCGGTGCAGAGCCAGACACCCCACCAGGCAGGGACCACAGGTCTTAGATCCTGGACCAAGAGGTTATCAGTCTCTGGGAACGGGGAGGGGGGATGCAGGAGCCCGGGGGTGGGGCTGTGGGAGTGGGGCTGGGGAAGCTGGGTGCTGTGGGCAGACCAGACACTGCCATGCCCGCTCTTCCACCCAAAGGCCAGGGTTGCAGGGAAACGCCCCCCTCGACCCATTCAAACATCACCGTTGCAGCCAGAAGGCTGTGGGCATTGTGCCCTGTGTTCTGTCCCTTAGCGCCCTCTATCACTCTAACTCCTGGGAACACTCCAGTCCGAAAGAAAGAAGAGTTGCTCTTTGACGATGGGGACGACATCATGGCCACCCTGGGGTTTGGAGACAGTCCCAAAGCAGAGAGGAGGCACACGGGAGACCAGTAAGGGTCCCTGTGAGCGGAGAGTCCCTCCCTGGCCAGGGAAAAGTGAGAGGGAGGGTACAGTGGGGGCCCCCCCAGGAGCCCCTTGTGTTCACATGTACCAGCCCTATGTCCCATCCTGCAGGGAAGGGCCCCTCCCTGCCCGCTCCAAGCTGGATGAGCTGCTGGGTCGGGGCACTGCCGCCAAACTCCTGGCCCGTCCGGGCACCAGGGAGCACAGGGAATTCAAGCTGGACAAGAAGTATCAGCGGCCACAGGGTGAGGAGCTTGTGGGGCAGGGGCGGTGGGGAGTGGACCCCCAGAACAGATTTTACCACAAGCCATGATAAGAAATAAGCTTTACATCATGACACACCTTTAATTATTCACGTTTATTACTGAGACAAAAAATGTCAGGAAATAATAGTCACCACATTCAATGTATGTGTTCTTTGACTAATAAATACATTGGTTGCCACTCATTCAATTAGTATTTCCACCTGCTAATAGGCAGCAGCTCACGGTTTGAAAAACACTGCCCTGGACCAGTGTTCCTCCGTTCAGAGCATCGGCCCACGGGCCATCTGTTGAGAATCACGCTCGTGACACGCACGGCTCACCACGCCTCACCTGCAGGGGGTCTGCGGCAGGGCCCGCTGGTACACTCTTAACAGCTCCTGGGTGATGTTTTGTAGGCTGGAGCCTGAGTGTTGACAGACGCCCAGCCCCTCACCCTGCTTTCTCCACAGCAGCTTCCCTATCACTCGTCTTACCCATCAGGCTGCCAGTTCAGCTTTTCTTAAACAAAGAATTCTGCAGCTACAGAAGAAGGGTTTGAGTCCCCCTGCTCTAGATCACAGGTTCCTTCATTCACAGACAAAGAAGACCCCGGGGGTGATGAGGACTTCACCTTTGGGGCCTATCAGCCCACCGTGGGCTCCTCCGAGGGCCGGCAGTCCCGCCGGCAGTCCGTCAGGTAAGTGGGGCCTGCAAGGAGCTTGGCCTTGGAGGCAGGTTGCCCGCTGGGAAAATGGGCGGAATCCAAGATGTCTTTCATGGGTGTTCATGGTGTTCTACGGACATCACTCAGCTTGCCGCGGCTCTGGCTGTGCAGGGCCCCGGGCATCACGACTTCTTAGCATGGGCCCCATAGTCACCCCCAGCAGTGGAGGGAAAGGCCCGTCAGGGGCCTCTTGGGACAGGCTGCTTGCCCTGCCTTAGACCCCCCACTTCTCTGTCTTGAAGTAGGTTCTTTGAAGGCGGCACAGACCCCAAGGGAGAACCAGGCTCCAGACAGAGCACCCCAGCAGCATCCAGCCCTACCCAGCCCAGGAGGGGAGGTGCTGACTGGCTGGGCCTCAAGGACGAAGGCCTGGACCTGCTCCCTACCTCCCCGACCAGGGAGGCTCGGAGGGGCCCCCCTCCCGCCAGCCAGCATTCTGCTCCCAGCCACCACTCTGCCCCGGCCGGGCTGCCCTCCTTGGGGGCACAGCCACCAACCGAGGGTACCGGTTCTCCTGCCGAAGGCAGCCAGCCTTCCCAGCCAGGAGCGTCTGGGAAGAAGGAGGAGGACTGGCTGAGCCATGCCCTGTCTCGGAAGAAGTCCCAAGGTCTGTCCGGAGAGGAGCACGACGCAGCCTGTAAGGGCCAGCACTCGGTAGGGGCGCTGCCTTCCGACAGGTAGGGGCTTGGGCTGCTGTCCCTTTAATTTTCTTTTTTTTAATATTTATTTATTTGGCTGTGCTGGGTATTAGCTGCAGCACGAGGTATCTTTGTTGCCACGTGCGGGATCTTCGTTGAGGCGTGCGGGATCTTTTTTAGTTGCAGCACGCGATCTCTTAGTTGCGGCAAGTCGGATCTAGTTCTCTGACCAGGAATCAAACCCACTCCCCCCTGCATTGGGAGCGCGGAGTCTTAGCCACTGTGCCACCAACGAAGTCCCAGGGCTGCTGTCTCCTGTGGAAGGAGGACCCTGCTGTCTCGGTGCCTCGGTCGGGAGTGCCCACAGCGTGCCTCAGAGCAGAGCACCGCCTCTCGGCCGTGCTTCTCCCCTTCTTTAGGTGCTGGGGAGAGTGTCCAGCTCCCTGCCTTTGCTCAGATGAAAGCACGAGGGAGCTGGGGGGCTGCCGACGCTCACTCCCTGACTGCTGTGGGGACAAGTGCTGAGCTGATCGGGCAGGAGACCAAGGGCGCCCTTATGGCAAACACACAGCCATCCCGGTGCCTCTGAGCAGGGGCTCTGTCCACAGCGCCCTCGGGCTGGTGGGACACCCAGTGTCCAACTGCCCTGCTGACCGAGCTAAGGCAGGCAATGCGTGCGCGGGTCGGAGCCGCTCGTGCTCCTGGGGACCCGCGCGTGCTCCTGGGGAGTGTTCGAGAAGGGGAGGCCGCAGGATGTGAGCGGCCCTGAGGGGGCTGGCGAGGCCGGGACTGTCCAGAGGAAGCAGCAGGATGCTCTGCGGCTGGAGCGAAGGGGAGGCGAGGCGGGGCGCTCATGTGACAGGCCAGGGATGTCACCCAGCCCTGGGGTTGGGGTGAATGAGGAGGGTGGTTTGGACCTGGACCTGAAACCGAGGTGATCCCGAGAGCCGAGAAGGAAGGGGGAGCACCAGACAGGAGAAGCGAGGAGCCCAAAGGGTGCTGGAGCCGGCGGGAGGGTGAGTGAGCAGGCCCTCCGCCGAAGCTGAGCGAGCCGCGTGGCCCGGCGCACGGCCTTGCTGCCCGTAACAGGCCCGTGGTCGCTCCTGGGACATCCTCAGGTGGTCCCAGTGAGCACTGAGGCCAGGACGGGCTACGGAAGGCCAGGCGCTCAGACTTGGGAGGAGAATTACCAAGACGGGATGGTTAGGAACAGGAGGAAGGCTGAGGGGAGGCGGGAGGAGGGGTGGCCACACAGCTTCACTCGTGGGCTTTGTCCCAGCCCGTCTTGGTCCAGCCTAACCCGGACCTTCTGCCTCCTTCACTTTAACATTTACTTCCTCAGCCAGCCTGCTGCCGGCACCCAAGGGCTCGAGCCAGCAGCCGCCGGGGGGACCCCAGGCACGGCAGCACCGAGGCCGCCTGCCCGGCCTGCCGCCTCAGGGTACATTCATGGCGGGGCTGCGGCTAGGGGAGGTGCGGCGGGGTGGCCCGGGCCCCCTTCCCTAGAGCGGCAGACGGCTGTGCTGGGCTCCTCGTGGTCAGCGTGGCGTGTGGTATCCCAGACCACGTAGCAGGCCCACGGAGTAAGGGGCCCACAGAGTAAGGGGGTCCCCGTCCCCTTTTCCCAGCTGAGACCTCACTCTTAGTAAACTACCAGCCTCCAGGCCTTTGCAGTCAGTGACTTGAACCTGACATTTTCCTTTCCTGCTGGGCCAACCCTCCCCTGCTCCCGGCGTCCTACACAGAAGGCTCTTCAGCTTGCCACCCCCATTCCTGTGTCCTCAGGTCCCCCGTGACTTGGAAGCCCGCTGCCTCGGCCCTCCACGCGGGTGACCCAAAGAGGGGAGCAGCCCCTGGAGATTGCTCCGGCACTGGTTTGTCTTCTGCTTTGCTCGAGGGGTGTAACTCTGGGTAGAGAAGAGACACTGAGAGCTTCCTTCGGGGGCCCTGGCAGACGAGGGAAGCTGGGCTCTCCCGAGCACACACCCAGCCCGCGGGCCCTCCCTGCACCCCCTGCTCATTGCTCTGCTGTTGATTTTTCAGAGCCTGCAATTGGTTTCCCAAGCTCCCAGGAAGCCCCAGGGCTCTCTGTGCCTGTCCAGGTAGGGAGGGTGAACCAACAGGTGTAGGTTTCGGGCCCATGGAACAATTCTCACGTGCTCAGAGGCAACACCTGCCAAACCCGACAAGCTGCTGGGAGGCCCGCGTCGTGCTATCAGCTGGCTCCCCCGGCGCTCCCCGCCAGCACTTTCCATGCCACTCCCGGGCAGGTTTGGGCGCGGATTCGCCAGCATCAGTAGGGAAGTGAGGTGGCACCCAGGTGGGGGCAGCTGGGAAGGCTCTAATCAGAAAGCAGGGCCGCGGGTGTCCTGCTGCTCTGTCTAGAAAGCCTCCTCCATCCTTGCCCTCCTCCCACTGCACCGCCTCTGTTTCCCAGGTGCAGCGGCGCCGGTGACCCCCGGGCCTGAGGAGGCCTAGCCCCACGGGGGCACCTCCCGGGTAACCCGGAAGTGCCTTTGAGAGGGTGGGTGGTGGGCAGCCTTCGGGAACCAGAACGGCTGTCCGCGTTGGGGCTTCAGGCCTGACAGAAAGGGCCAGGGTCACAACCTTTTGTTGTAGCCAAGGCTCTGCTGGGACTCGGCTGTTTATCCAGGGATCTGGAACCCTTTCTGGGAGGATGCTGTTCTGAGGGCGGAAGGGAGACTCATCTTCCCCAGCGAGACCTGCGAGGGGAGGGGCAGTGACCATTTGACGCTCCCGGGCCTCATCCTTGGCCTCTCGGTGTCACGACCTTGTCCCCGTCTACAGCCCCAGATCAGACACAGGGCCTGGGAGGTCCAGTGAGTGAGGGCCAGAGGTGGGTGAGCTCAGCTGAGTCCCTGGCCCCTACCTGACAGGGAACATCCCTCCCCTTCTCCTCCAGTCCCTGCTCCCAGAGTCCCTGGCCTGGAGCCTGCTGCCCGGCTCCGAGTACCAGCAGCAGCTCCTGGCGGCACAGGCTCAGCTTCAGAGGGGCACTGCCGAGCTCCAGGCCGACCTCCTGCAGAGCCAGGCCCGGCTGGCGGAGCTCGAGGCCCAGGTGCGGGGCAGAGGGGCAGCCGGCTCCGGGGGCAGGGCTGAAGTGAGAGCGGGCCACGTGACGGCCGGACGGCTTCCCCAGGCGGTCTGAGGGACCCTGCCCCCCACAACACACACAACCCGTCCCTCCCGCCGTCTCCCAGGTGCGGAAGCTCGAGCTGGAGCGGACGCAGCACCTGCTGCTGCTGGAAAGTTTGCAGCAGAGGCACCAGGCAGACCTGGAGCTCATCGACAGCGCCCACAGGTACCCCCCGCCTCTCCGGCCCGGACTTCCGGTGGCTCATGGCCGGCCCCAGCTCCCGTGCTCTGAGAGGCCCTTCGGGTGGCCGCCGGCACCTCCTGAGCCCCGTGATTGGGTGTGCTGTTGGCAGGAGCCGAGTCAAGGTGCTAGAAACATCGTACCAGCAACGGGAAGAGCGTCTGCGGAGAGAGAACGAGGAGCTGTGTGCCCAGTATCTGTCGCGCTGCCAGGAGGCTGAGCAGGCCCGCGCCGAGCTCACAGCCCAGCACCAGCGGCGCTTGGCGGCCACCGTGCAGGAGAAGGACCAGGAGATGGAGCGGCTCCGGGAGCTGCAGCGGTGAGGGGGAGGCCCGGGGGCAGGGGGGCTGCCTGCAAGGGTGGCCAGGGGAAGCCAATTGCTGTGAGACCCCAAGCCATGGACTCGGCAGCCTCTGGACCGAGGCTCGACCCCTTCCATTCTGGGAAAGGACCTAGGCCGAGCTCACTGCCCCATCGCCCCACAAGTGGGGACCCATCACTCCTACAGAGCGGGGAGGGCATACCGGCAGGGCCCAAGGTCACTAGCTGTTCGGGCAGGGCCTGGCAGCAGCAAGCAACCCGAGGGCTAACTCAGCACCGGTGAACCCACTCACCGGCCCCATTTCTCGAGCCTAGTAACTAGTTGGCCCTGGAAAAGGTCGTGCCTGGCGCGTTGATCTGGTTACCTTTCTAGATGAGAGCAAAACTAAGAAAAAGCACGTGAGGGAGTTGGCCGACGGGGTAGAGCCGGCCTTTTCACACGGCTCAGACTGGCCAGACACGAAAGGGTTGTCGGCACACCTGTCGAGTGTCCTTTGCTGCATAACAAGGAATCTGCCCCCAGAGAGTGCATGTGGCACTGAGGCAGCAAGACAGATAAGGCAGAGGAGCCGGGGAAAGTGAGGCCGTGCCCGGAGATGGGGAGGAGAGGCCCACGGAGCATGGAGCACCCGGAGGCAGGCCCCTCCCACGCAGAGCCGCCCTCCCCGCTGTCCCCCAGGGCCTCCATCCTGGAGATGCGCAAGGACCACGAGGAGCAGCTGCAGCGGCTGAAGCTGCTGAAGGACCGGGAGATCGACGCCGTCACCAGCGCCACCTCCCATACGCGGTAGGCGCGCCATCCAGGCCCTGCCCGCCCGGCGCGGCCCTGCTGGGCTCCACGGGCCGCCGTGACCTGAGCCCCCCGCAGGTCCCTGAATGGCATCATCGAGCAGATGGAGAAGTTCTCCAGCAGCCTGCACGAGCTGTCCTCCCGCGTGGAGGCCTCGCACCTCAGCACTGCCCAGGAGCGGGAGCTGGGGATCCGGCAGCGAGACGAGCAGCTCCGAGGTACCGCAGGCCACACGTGCCTCTCTCCTGTCCCCCGTGGTGGGAAGGTGGGCGGGCAATGAGTGCCCTGTGGCCGCCCCCAGCGCTGCAGGAGAGGCTGAGCCGGCAGCAGCGGGACATGGAGGAGGAGCGGGGCCGGCTGCAGGAGGTCATCGGGAAGATGGAGGCGCGCCTGGGCGAGCAGAGCCGGCTGCTGGAGCAGGTGGGGCGCGTCCTCCTGCCGCGGGGCCTGTCCCCCCCCGGGCACCCAGGGGATGGCAGCTGTACTCTGACCTCGCCTCCTGGGCCTCGGGACTCTCCTCTGGAATGTCTCTCCTGCCCTTTCCTGCCTCTGCAGGGGCTCCCACCTCCCCACCTCCAGAAGCGCCCCAGGCCTACCCCATCCAGCTCCTACCTGCTCATCAGGGATGCCTGGGACTTTCGGAGAAGTGCTCTTGCCTTCTGAGCCGTAACAGATAACGTATTTAAACTCCCTACGTATCTTCCAGGTATGAGAGCGAGCTTCGTTCTTTAGAAAATCATGGCTTTTCGTGCTCACTTCAGCAGCACATCATACTAAAACTGGCACAACGCAGAGAAGATTAGCATGGCCCTGCGCAAGGATGACGCAAATTCGTGAGGTGTTCCGTATTTTAATAAGCGTGCTTAAACAGTTGGCTGTACTTATGGGGACTTCCCCGGTGGTCCAGGGGTTAGGACTCCATGCTTTCACTGCAGGGGGCCCGGGTTCAATCCCTGGTCAGAAAACTAAGATCCCACAAGCTGGGCAGCACAGCAAAAAAAAAAATTAAAATAAAACAATTGGCTGTACTTATGAAAAAACTCAAATTGACCCCTACCTTATGCCAAACAAAAAAGCAATCCCTGATGGAATTGATCCAATAAATATTTGATGAATTCAGAAATAATAATACCTTTTCCTTTTCTGTACAAGGTTATAAGGTGATACATCTCATTGAACATGTTAAAATAACAGGCAACAATAAAGAAAATAAAAATTACCCACTAGCCAGAGATAGCCATTGATGACATCACATATATCCTATAGACATATCAGTACATAGACACAGATGTTTTTACATCGTGAACCATATTTATTCAGCCCTTCATTCGGTGCTGTATTCAGCGCCTGTCTCGGGCCAGGCTTGTGTGTGCCCTGAGTCCCCTGGCATACGGTGTCATGCCCACCCTGGTGCTCTTTCCCTGTTGGATGACAAGAGACAGGCGGGCAGTGCTGTAGTTGGCGATTCAGGGAGCAGGGATGTTGCTGTTCTTTGGCCCTTTGGAGCCACAAGGTGCCTCTCTCAGCAGCGGTTCCCGAGCCATCAGCCTCAGCACAGTTAATCCCAGCAGCTGGGCCCCGGCAGGCCTCGGGCTCCTTCCCATTTTCACTGCTCAGGAAAGGATGTGTTTGTGGGAGAAGCCAGAGGAGGGCGGTTTGCACGGCTCCCCAGGGCACGTTCCGGCCTGAATGGGGGCAGGCGGAGCATCCAGGGGGCGTGAGCCCTCAGCCCTGACCCTGCCCGGCCCGCAGGAACGCTGGCGGGTGAACGCCGAGCAGTCCAAGGCCGAGTCCGCGCAGCGCGCTCTGGAGGAGCAGAGGAAGGTGGTGGCCCAGCAGATGGCCGTGGAGCGGGAGGAGATGGAGAGGGCCAGGGTGAGCCTGGCCACAGCGCGTTCAGCTCCGTCCCTGCCACTGCGCCCAGGGGTGCTCACCTGTGCCCTCACGCCCTCGCCCCAGAGTGCCTGCGCCCAGGGATGCTCACCTGTGCCCTCACGCCCTCGCCCCAGAGTGCCCTGCTGGAGGAGCAGAAGTCCGTCATGCACAAATGTGGGGAGGAGCGGCGGCGCCTGGCGGCCGAGTGGGCCGAGTTCTGTGCACAGCAGAAGCTGAGTAAGGAGCGGGCCGAGCGTGCGGTGGAGCGGGCGCTGCAGGTGGACACCCAGCGGGAGGGCACCCTCGTCAGCCTGGCCAAGGTAAGACCCAGAGCCTCCCCGGACAGCGGGAAGCCCAGGCAGCCCTGCCCCTCTCCGGGGCCTCACAGCCCCTCCGTCAGGACGTGTCAGCTTAGGAAAGAGCGCAGCGGTAACGGGAGTATAGGAATTAAAACAACAGTCATCGTAATAACTACTTCCGTTTATCGTATCATCGCAGGTACTTTCTACACATTTGCTCATTAACTCCTCATCACGTTCCCGTGACTTAGATATTCTAGAAATCGGATTCCGAGAAGTTGAGCGCGGGGGCGAGGGGCTGCAGCGGGGCTTGGCCCCAGGTCTCCCACCACCTCCTCCCAGAGTCAGGGCGGAGCCGAGCCACAGCCATGAGGCAGGGCGGCCAGCGGGTCCTCGGAACCCTGAGCAGAGCCCAGTTCAGCTCCGGGGAGGAGGCTGCAGAGAGGCTTTGCTGTCTCCAGGAACAGGCAGAGCTGAAGCTCAGGGCAAGTGAGCTCCGGGCCAAAGAGGACCAGCTGGCGGCCGAGAGGGAGGCTCTGGAACAGGAGCGCCGGGAGCTGCGGCTGGAGAAGGAGAGGGTCAGCGCCGCCGCCCAGCGCATCAGGCTGCGCGCTGAGGAGGTGGAGAGCATGAGCCAGGTGCCCAGCGGCTCAGCCCCTGGGCGTGGGCAGTGCACCCACCCCGCCAGCCCAGCTGACCCAGGCGGCCTCCCCGCAGGTGGCCTCGCAGAAGTACGAGGAGGGGGAGCGGGCCCTGCGCGAGGCCCGGCAGGTGCAGGCGGAGCAGCAGGCCCGGCTGCAGCTGGTGCAGCGGCAGCAGGAGCAGCTGCGGCAGCAGGAGCGGCACGTGCACCAGGCAAGGCTCTTCCTGCCTCCCGCTCCCCCCGCTCCCGGGGCATCCCTACCCCCACCCCTGCCCCCAGCCTTCTGCCCTCACAGCTGTGTCCTCTCTGGGGGGACGGGGACAGGAGAATCTGAGTCTGGCCCAGCAGCGGCTGCAGCTGGATCGTATCCGACAGGACCTGCCCTCCGGGCCCGTGGGGCTGCTCTCCAGGGCCCAGGGCTCGGCAGCCTCTGGTCTGAGTGGTAAGTGGCTACAGGCGGGTGGGACGTTGGCTCGGCCGGCCCACTGGGCAGGGCAGGGCCAGCAACACCCTGCCCACGCCTCCTGTGTGCTCAGGTTAGGGGGCAGCTGGGTTTTAAAGTCATCTTGGGTTTTTTGTTTGTTTGTTTATTTATTTCTGGCTGCGTTGGGTCTTCGTTGCTGTGCGCGGGCTTTCTCTAGTTGCTGCGAGCGGGGGCTACTCTTCGTCGTGGTGCGCGGGCTTCTCATTGCGGTGGCTTCTCTTGTTGCGGAGCACGGGCTCTAGGCACGCGGGCTTCGGTAGTTGTGCCTCAGGGGCTCTAGAGCGCTGCAGTCCCTGACTCCGTCCTCCTTGGCCTTTACAGCCATCATGGCTCCTGTCCCCCCGGCTCCTCAGTGCAGCCAGCTGCCAGCCAGCCTGGGCCCCTCGCACCTCTACGCCAAGCTGGTGCTGCTGAAACACACAGCTGAGCAGGTGAGCTTCCCAGAGCAGATGCCGCCCCGGCCCAGGCCCACCTACTCCCCCTGGACTTAGGGCTCCTCGTGTTCACACTGGGGACAAGCAGCTCAGGCAGAGGCAGGAGGGAGCACAGCCTGGCCCCGGGGAGGGCTGAGCCCACCCCCTGGAGGAGAGCAGCAGCGCAGACTGCTTAGAGGACACGTCTCAGAGATGCTCACCGCGTCACTGATGGAGCATTTCCTACATGCCAGGCTCTGTGCCGTGCCTGATAAGCTTGTACCCTCCCACAGCCCTACCAGGCAGGTCATGTTATTGTCTCCAGTTTACAGACAGGCTTAGAGGGATGAAGTCACGTGCGAACACGTGGCCCCACTGGGCGTGAGCGCTGGTGTCTCACTCCAGTGCGTGTGCTCGTTCCCTGCCCCACCCCCACTGACTCCCAGAGCCAGGCTGAGCTAGGATGCGAGTGAGAGGGGCCCCGAGGGAGGGCTGCTCGGCTGGCACCCAGGGTCCAGCTCACTCTCAGTCCAGCAACCCCGCGTCCCTGCGCACAGAAACGGGGCAGGAGGGAACCAGAGGGTGGCTGCTCACTCAGCCCTGCCTTTCAGGACCGTGACTTCCTGGAGAACGAGCAGTTCTTCCTGGAGACCCTGAAGAAAGCCTCCTACAACGTGACGTCGCATTCAGCCTGAAGGCCCCACTGCCTCCTCAGCAGAGGCCTGACTCTAGAACCGTCCCACTGCCCACTGGCCTCCAGCGCCGAGCAGGGGGGCCAGGGAGAGCCCTGCAATGCCCAGGGCCTGATTACAGCTCTTCCTGTGGACAGGGTGCCAGCGCGTTCTTTCCGACACTCCGGCCCGTGCGGAGGCAGGCAGGCGCCCCCGTGCCTCTCAGACTCCCCAGGAGGCAGCAGCCTCTGGGGACACGCGAGGCTGAGGACATCTCAGCCCCACGACACCGTCAGCGACGGCGTCGGTGCTCCAGCCCCGCAGACGTCCGGCTCAGGGCCCAGCGTCTGACTGGGCTCTGTGGGCCCCTCGGCCCCTCAGCCCATCGATGGTCTGGGGATCTTTTCGCCTGGGCCTCTTCTGAGGCGGGGGGGTCTTCTCGACTCCCTTGCCACAAGGAGTCTGCTGCCCTCCCTGCCTGAGAGGCCAGCAGAGGGAGCGCCGGGTCTCCTCCCTGATGGGGACATAGAGTCAGGCCGCAAATTTTCAAGAGCCTTCTAGCCTCCTGGCCAAGGGAGTGGGAGGTGCTGCAGGGGCAGGAAGGGCGCTGTGCCCAGAGGCTTTTACCTCACAGACTGACCTGCCCTTGGGACTCAGCCAGCCCTTCCTGCTCCCAAGCTGGCACACAAAGCCCCCGCCTTGTTCCCAGCTGCCGCGGCAGCGGACTCACCAGCACAGACGCTGGCCTCATCGGCGTCTTCTAATGCGCTCCGCAGAGGCAAAGAGGGGGCTGCGGGTGACAGTGAGGTGTGGGGAGGGACAGAAGGCTTTTCTCCATGCTGTTCACTTGCCACAAAACCCCGGCCAGTGGGAACAAAGATGACAGAGCAAGAGCCCCTGCCTTGGAGGATACAGAGCGCCGAGGACCATGAGGGGCCGCACCCCGGCTGCTGTCCCGGGTGGGGGGCTCCGCCCTTCTCCACGTGTGGGCAGAGGGCCAAGGCCGGCCAGAGGGGTGCCAGGAGAGGGGTGGGAGGATTGGTAGTTGTCTCCTGCAGACCCAAGGACTCAACTAATAAAATCACAATTAATCTCTAGAGCGGCTTCTCTCACCTCCCATCAGAGGGGACCGTCTGGGGAGCAGGAAGGTGGTGGAGGAGAGGGTAGCGCCGAGTGGGGTGTGAGCGGGCACAGGTGCATCTCTGCTCTTTTAGAGCAGCTTGCAGAGGGAGCTCATTTATGTACAGCCTCTTGAACCCACTAAATTGCTATGTTCTTCTTTTTTTTTTTTTTGGCCGTGAGGCTTGTGGGATCTTAGTTCCCCAACCAGGGATTGAACCCGGGCCCTCAGCAGTGAAAGCTCAGAGTCCTAACCACTGGACCGCCAGGGAATTCCCTAAATTGCACTATTCTTAATGATTGGATTCTTAGAATCTGCCATGGCTCATCAGAGTTTGAACCTATTTCTTGGAAATGTTTGCTCTGTAGGGCTGTTATTTGCTGTAATAACTCTCCAGCCCCATACTCCCCTGGCTGGACCACAAGCAGGAGAAGGGTGCGATTATCACCCCTACTTCGCAGATGAAGGGACTGAGACTCAGAGGTTCAATAATCCGCCGAAGGTGACGCAGCAAACAGCAGAACCTGGATTTGAGTTCTGCTTGGACAGATTCCAAAGCCCCAGGCGCTCAGCCACATCACTGCTGGCTCCTGATAGAAAAGCTGCTGCACACGGTGCTTCTGTGAAGTAGAAGATCCCCGAGCCGCTGCGTGGGGTGGTGCCCACACAGAGGAGGGAAGCATTCGCGTCCCGTTAGAAGCCTTGTCGAAGCTTGGAATTCAATCCTCTCAACACACACTTAACGAATTCCCACCTGTGTGAAGGGCCGGAGGTGGGTCTAAGGTTGGGCCCAGCCTGGGAGCAGCTGGCATTTAAGCAGTCACCTGACAGATATGTGGGCGATCACAGGCACATATTGGGGGAGGGTGCAGGGAGACCCAACAGGAATGAGTTTAGAATTAGGGGGCAGGTCGTCGAGGCTCTGTTTACCTTGTTAAAGTTTGAATTTTTATCTTCAGGGCAATGGGTATTCATTGAAGGGTTTGTTGTTTTGTTTGTTTGTTTGTTTTTGCGGTACGCGGGCCTCTCACTGTTGTGGCCTCTCCCGTCGCGGAGCACAGGCTCTGGATGCGCGGGCTCAGCGGCCATGGCTCACGGGCCCAGCCGCTCCGCGGCACGTGGGATCTTCCCGGACCGGGGCACGAACCCGTGTCGCCTGCATCGGCAGGCGGACTCTCAACCACTGCGCCACCAGGAAAGCCCCATTGAAGGGTTTTAAACAGGGTGGAACCATCTTTGTGTTTTACAAAAAGTACTGTGGCTCTGGGTGGAGAACAGACCAACCGGAGTGGGGCAAGAGTGCGGGCAGGGAAGCGGGCAGAAGGCTGTCTGCCGTGGTATAGGGGAGACGGGACAGTACAGCACCGGGCGTGGCACTGAGGGACCTGGTGCCTGACATGCAGGCAGGGTCAGGAAGGAAGATGTGTCGAGGACGACCCCCAGGTTGCTGTCCTGGGCAACTGGGTGCCCATGGAACAGCCAAGTAGACACGTTCCACGGCCACTTAGTTACGGTGACACATCACCCAGTGCCTGTAACTGCTCTGGATCCCTGTCACTGGCGTTGAGGTGTGGCAGGTGGCTTACACACCCCCTTTTCATTAACGTTCTCCCACGCCACAGGTGGAAGACGGCTGCACACAGGAGTGAGTGTTAACGTATCTGCTGATCTTTCTTTTTCCCTTCAAAATTATAAACAACTCCTCAAGGTCATAAACCCAGATGTTCCCTGTAGAAAGAGAAATATTGGTGGAAAGTAATGATGATCAAAGACACTGGCTGGACTAATACTTCCAGTTTCAAGAGTTATTCATGTTTATTATTTGCCTCAAGTTGATACCAGTGGGAATCCCTGCTAGGCCTTTCAAACAGTTAAAATCCCAGCAAGCCCCATTCTTAGAGGGTTCTAGGACAGCGAGAGAACAGGAGTGTTTTTCAAAAGTAAGGAATAATGGACAAATAACAGTCATCTGATTGACTAGCAAGCCCTGTGCCTCTGCCCCGGAGGTCCCATGAGTCTTCATCTCTAGAGGGGCAGGCTGGGGTGGGGGTGGGTTTAGAGGCATGTAGAAGAGGATTCAGAAACAAAAGGAGAAGATAAAATAGCAAAGGAGGCCAGATTCAAACACGCGCAGGACATCAAGCATACAGGAACCCCTGTGCTCCTCCCGGCCTGAGGCACAGTCCTGGTCTGCTCACAACCTTCAGCTCTGCTCTTCCATCAGCAGAATTTCACAAATTAATAAGCAGTGCCTCCAGGAACTTCCCTGGGGGGTCCAGGGGTTAAGACTCCACGCTTCCACTGCAGGGGGTATGAGTTAGATCCCCGGTCGGTCGGGGAACTAAGATCCCACATGCCACACGACGCGGCCAAAATAATAAAATAAGTAACATCTGAATAAAAATGAAAATATTAAAAATAAGCAATGACTGGGTCTTACGGGCCTTAACGTACAGTAGCTGTGCACTGATGGGTGAGTTGGCAGTGACAGTGGGTTTAGCTGTTTGGTTGCTGTTTATGAAAACCAAATTCAAGGTGTGGCCACTTCCTGCTGAATTAAGAGACCCCGCCCCCCCATGCCATTTCAGTGTGAATGTGAGGGTCAAGCTTCTGCTAGTACCACAGCAACTGAATGGGTCAGCAGCCCTGGTTGAGACATCAGGGAAGGCGTCCTGGAGGGACCACTTCACGGGGCCTAGGAGGTAGCCAAGCAACAGGGGGAAAGGTAAGGAGTGCAAGGCAGAAGTAACAGCATGTGCAAAGGTCCGGTGCCAGGGGGAGAAAAGTGCTAAGTAAGTGAAAAATGTGAAACCGAGTCCCTGTAAAACCATGTTCCCTTACCGAGTTTATGATTAATCTCTCTATCCAAAACTTTATTCCCTTTCTTATCCCCTCTGATCTCAATCCTGTGCTAACTGAACAGTAACCAACCAGAGTCAGATGACTAAAACTGCTGCTGTTGATAACATCGTTAATGTACTAAAATTGCTATTATTATAGATATCTCCATTCATGTGCAAACTCAGGCCGTTTCTCCAGGGCAAGATGAGCTCACAGACCCCCAAGCCATGGACTACCTGGCCAGAGAGTCGTAAACCAGAAACATCCTGATTCCCAAAACTTTGATTAAGAAATGTAGGGACTAAAAAATAAAAAAATAAATAAAAATAGAAAATAAAAAAAAAAGAAATGTAGGGACTTCCCTGGTGGTCCAGTGGTTAAGACTTCGCCTTCCAATGCAGGGGGTGCAGGTTCCATCCCTGGTCAGGGAGCTAAGATCCCAAATGCCTTGCAGTCAAAAACCAAAACATAAAACAGAAGCAATATTGTAACAAATTCAATAAAGACTTTAAAAGTGGTCCATATTAAAAAAAAATGTCAAAAAATGATGATTAACCCCAGCTTCCTTTTTCCTCCCCTAAAAAAACCCCCACAAAACAAAACTCAAAGACCAAGTTGGGGTGGATCTGAGGTTTGTCTCCCACTCCCTTGCTTGGTGTCCTGCAATAAATCTACTCTGCTGCAAATCCAGTGTCAAGAGTCTGGCTTTCTGCATCACAGGCACAAGAGCCCTTTGCTGGGTTACAAAAGGTTGGTGTCACAGAAGCTTGAATTCCAGGACAGAGGGACCAGAGCAGAAGCGGGTCCAGATCACCAGGGGTACCAAGTTTCATCTTGTTAGAACTGAATCCCAAGAACAACACAACCCTGAAAAGGTTTAGGCAAAGGCAAAAACTTGGAGGTGATCAAAAGCTAACACATATCCCACAGTTAAGTGCTTTATATATGTTAATTAACATTTAATCCTTCTAACAATCCTATGAGGTAAGCACTATTACTACGTGCTTTTTTTTTCCAAATGAGGAAACTGCAAGGGCGACAGCAAGGTCACAATCTGGAATCTGAACCCAAGTAGGAGGACTCCTGAATCCCTGCTCGCAACCCCTTCCCCTGCCCGTGCTGCCGGGGGTGCTCAGGATGCCGCCTTCAGGGACTGGGTGACCCTTGAGAGAGAGCAGCACCCAGAGCCCCGCAAAGCGCCTACCTCGTTGAGCCGAGGTGGCTGCGGGCCCGGCCGACCGTCCCCAGTCTGTGCCGCCCCCTGGTGGCTGGACGCGGGAAGGGGTCCGGACCGCTCGCAGCTCCGCCTCGCCGTTCACCGGTCACTTCCGGAGCCAGGGCGCTCGAGGTCCGCAGCCACCTCCCGGAGGGAGGAGCTCGCGGATCCCAGGAAGTAAGACTGCTGGGCCTAGGAGGGGGCGTGGCTCCTATGATGCTGGGGCGGGGCCTGAGGGCGGGGCTTCCGCCGTGCGCTCAGGCGCTGCTGCGGCCGCCTCTTTCGGGTCTTAGGAGCCGCGGTGGCGACGGCGGCTTGGGGGAAGATGGCGGCGACCTGGTGGCGAGTCGCGTTGTACGGGAGTCGGAGGTGGCGGGGCTTCAGCACCTCAGGTGAGGGCTCTTGGAGGTCTCCGTATAGCCGAACCCTGGGGATCAAGACAGCTCCCGCCCCCGACCTCCGTGGGGCCGGGCCGGGGCCGGCCTGACGTCCCGCTCTCTGCCCGCAGCCGCCCTGAGCCGCCGGACCGCTCCTCTGGGGCCCATGCCCAACGAGGTCATCGACGTGAGCAACCTGGAGCGGCTGAAGAAGTACCGCAGCTTCGACCGCTACCGGCGCCGGGCGGAGCAGGAGGCTCGGGACCCGCACTGGTGGCGGACCTACCGGGAGCATTTCGGAGAGGAGTCAGGTGCGGGGCGACCGGAGCTGCGCGGTGACCCCGCCGCCTTGCGACTCGGGGGGGCCCCGCCGGCGTCCTCCTCGAGCTTGGGGGAGGGGGCCTGCCAGCGGTCCCGTGCGCACCGGTGGCGATTTAGTCCCACCAGGATTTTTCACACCTTTCGGTCCCCCTACTTTGGAACATTCCCTTCTCTCATTATTAGAGTTCCACCTTGGATATTTCTACACCTAAAGCCCTTTCCTGACCAGCTCCCCACGGCCCAGTTCCGGGTTAGAACGCCCCTCTCTGCTCCTACAATACTGTTCATGTAGCCTTGGCCACACCGTATCCTGACTCTTTTCGCTGCCTCCCTCCCAGTTCATGAGCTCCCTAAGGGTGGGGATCCTGCCTGTCTTGACCACCATTGGATCCTTGCACCCGCACAGTGCTTGGCACGTAGATGTGCAATACTTTGCTGAATTAAATTGAAAGCCCTGGGCAAGGTGACTCAGGGACCCTGCTCCTGAGAGACTGACTACACTTAAGGAGTTTGTTCTTTGGAAAGCGTTTATAAAGGCGTTTTAATGATGGTTAAGGGCACACATGTGGAATCTTACTTAAACCCAAGTCAGTCTCTTGGGAGTGACTTCCCTGAGGTTCAGTTTCCTCAACTATAAAATAAAAAGATTGTGTCTGTGTCACAAGATCGTTGTGAGGATTAAAGGATACAGTTAATCGGAATTCTTAGACTAATGTCATTCTTGATGTGGGCTCAGTGTCTGTTTCTTATTGTCATAGTCTAACATAAATGGGAAAGGGTGCTGGATTGAAAGTTTTCTAGGGTCTTGCTCCTCAGAGTGTGTTCTGGGAACAGCAGCATGGGCATTACCTAGGAGCTTGTTAGGAATGCAGAGTGTCAGGCCCCACGCTAACTTGCTGATTCAGAATCTGAATTTAAACAAGTTTCCCAGGTGACTTGTGTGGTTTTGTGCATTAAGTGTGAGAAGTGCTTCTTTGCTTCTAGCTTCAGCTCTGAATTCTGCCAGGTACACAGGTGCGAGTCCATGGCCAGCTGTGAACAGGCTTGAAGGTGATCCCAACTATAATTGGGATGGCCATCCGCCTCGATTTCCCATGACCGAGACAGATGATGTAACCTGGTTTAGGGATCAGTCTCAAGTTGTATCCAATTTGCTTAGCAACTGGACCCTGTTCATGTCTGTGAAGCTGACTACACAGTATATTTTAGTTTTGTGAATTAAAGGGTAAGCTTTAGCAGCAGAGCTTGCCCAGTGAAAGGAAAGGTATGGACAGGCAGCTTAACCAAGACCTGATCTTACTTTCTCTAACACCCCTTCCCTCCCCAGATCCCAAAGACAAGATTGACATTGGGTTGCCTGCACCTAAGGTCTGCCGGACCCAACAGCTGTTGGAGCGGAAGCGGGTCCTCCAGGCACTGCGGGCCAATGTGGAGGAGGAACGGGCCGCTCGCCTCCGCACAGGTAAGCCTTCCCAGGGGAGAGGGTCCTGGGTGTGTCCCTGCCCTGACCCTGCATCCCAGCTGGCATCATTCCTTCCCAGCACGCATCCCACTGGAGGCAGTGAGGGCTGAGTGGGAGAGGACCTGTGGCCCCTACCACAAGCAGCGTCTGGCTGAACACTACGGCCTCTATCGAGACCTGTTCCACGGGGCCACCTTCGTGCCCCGAGTCCCCCTGCATGTGGCCTACGCTATAGGCGAGGACGACTTGGTGCCTGTGTACTACGGCAATGAGGTCACTCCAACTGAGGTAACTGCTGGCCTGTGCCCCTCCCCGCCCTGTGTACACAGACATATCCCACCATGGGGCCACAGACAACAACTCCTTTTTGAAAGCATTTATAGAGGCAGTTTTTATGGTGGTTAAGGACACAAGCACGGCATCTGTGTAGACTGATCTGGGGTCTTCTTGTTCTCTGTCTCCTCTTTTTGATTTCCTGATAAACAACACCATGATACAGTAATTACAAAGAAGAGGATGTAAAGTGAAAGGAAAAGAAGCCGCATCTTGGCATACTGCTGTGACTGACCCTCTGTCTTCAAAGTGCCCTCCTAGCCCCTGGTCCTTGGCCTTCTTGTGGTTCAGATCTTGGGATAGTCAACTCTGTAGAGTTCTATAAGTCTATAAGTCTCTGTTTGCCCACCTGCCTCTCAAGGGGCTGTCATGGGCATTTGTTTCAGAATGGACTCTTCTTTCTCCAAGGTTTCTCAGGCTCCTGACCTCCAGAACGAAGGTCTGTTTAGAACAGCTTGTCCATCCCTGATGGGGGTGACAGCTCCATCGTTCTTTCCCCACCAGGCTGCCCAGGCCCCGGAGGTGACCTATAAGGCAGGCGAGGGCTCCATGTGGACACTGCTGCTCACCAACTTGGGTAGGTGTCTGGGGCTCACTGGGACTCCTGCCTCCTTCACCTCCCGGGAGCCAGGGCCCTGGGGAGCTGGGGGAGGGGCCAGATGGAAAGCTCCAGCCCCAGCTCCTTCCCAGGGAGGAGGTGGGAAGGGGCGGCAGTTCCCGCAGTCAGTGGGGTGTGTTTATGTGCAGATGGACACCTGCTGGAACCGGATGCCGAGTATTTGCACTGGCTGCTGTGAGTACCTGGGGTAGGGGAATGGGTCAGAAGCGTTCCAGGAGGCCCTGGCACCCTGGAAAGATCTGCACCTGCATTTCAGTCGTGGCTCCACCATGGATTAACCACCATCTCCCATCCCTGGAGGTGGTTCGTCACGTCTGCTTCCTGAGGGTGTCAGGGGCCCTGTGATCCAGTGGCTGAAGACAGGTGCAGAAGGAAAGCAGTGGGCCTTGGCCTCTCCCACAGGCCTCCTGGTCTCCCTGAACTCCTTTCCTTACCTGTAAAACAAGGATGATGCCACCACGTGCCTTAGCCACCCTGAGGGGCTCTGTGACAATCAAATGGGAAAGGAGTCCATGAGAGGCCTCCGGTACCTGTGGGCTGCCTCTTGTTTTCTCGGTGGCCTTTGGTTCTGAGCACCAGGCCAAGGGGAGGAGGTCAGGCATTTTTATTCAACTGCAGTTACCAGCCTGTGTAACAGGACCCTCTGGGGAGTTGTACCTGGGGCAGGTACAGCGGCCATCCCAGTGCCAGGCTGGGCAAACACTCCCTGACAAACCTAGAGGCTTTGGGAAACCGGGAGAGAAACAGCCCAAGGTTGCATGGCTCTCCCGCGTGCAGGGCTGTGGCATCCTCACAGCTCCCCAGGGCCAGTAAACGGGCTGCTTGACCTAGCTCTCATCTTGACAGTTCCTGGGGCCCTTGTCGGCCTCTGAGCCCCTACTGTTCCCTCCACAAGTTTGCAGTCCATCCGAGGGTTTACAGAGCTCTACTTCCTACTTGATTGTACAATAGAGATCATTTTAGGGTCTCTCTTCCCGGGGAGGTATATCAGTCTCTAGGGAGCACACGGGTGGGGATGTTCCTGCTGCCACCTCCCGCGAGTGGTAATTAACAGATGCTTTTTCTCCCACCAGAACCAACATCCCAGGCAACAGGGTGGCTGAAGGACAGGAGACGTGTCCCTACCTGCCCCCCTTCCCTGCCCGAGGCTCCGGCTTCCACCGCTTTGCCTTTCTGCTCTTCAAGCAGGACAAGCCAATCGACTTCTCTGGGGACACCCGGCCCTCACCCTGGTAATCTGTGCCCCTCCCCCCCCCCACAGCTACCCCCAGCCTCAGGCCAGCTTCCCAGCAGTGGTCAGTCTTTCTCAGTTCTCTCTCGTAACTTGAGCTGTGCTAGGCAGACCCTAAGGGGCTTCTCAGCATTGCCTGTGGGGCTCTGGTGCCCCCTTCCCCACTCTCTAATGCTCCGCTCTTCCTCCAGCTACCAGCTTGCCCAGCGGACCTTCCACACTTTTGATTTCTACAAGAAACACCAAGATGCCATGACTCCAGCTGGCCTGGCCTTCTTCCAGTGCCGCTGGGATGACTCGGTCACCCACATCTTCCACCAGCTCCTGGGTAAGGGCAGAGTGGGCTGGAGGAGGGGGCGGCTGGCCTGAGCTCACAGACCTCTCCTGACTTGCCAGGAGGAGCGCCTGTCAGGAGAGGGCCACCAGCAGGCATGCCACTCCTGGGGTGGGCTGGCTGGGTGGTGCCAGCCTGGGCAGTCCCACCTGGCAGACGCGAGCGGGGCTCAGGCCAGCAGCAGTCTACACACACGCCCCTTCACTCTTCTTGCAGACATGCGAGAGCCTGTGTTTGAGTTTATGCGGCCGCCCCCTTATCACCCTAAGCAGAAGCGCTTCCCCCACCGGCAGCCCCTGCGCTACCTGGACCGGTACAGAGACAGTCACGAACCCACCTATGGCATCTACTGAGTGGCTGGAGTGCCACCCCCCTCAGAGAGTGGACTGGGCCTCTCAGGCCACCCTGTCAGGCTCCGCAGGCGGAAGCAATAGAGACACAGTGCCAAGGGGGGCAAGCATTGGGGTTCCCCGGCCTGCCTGAGGCAGCCCCTCTGCTGCCCTCCCAGCAGGCCCAGGGCTTGGAAGTGAAGAAAGTTGGGGAGTTGGGGGTATGAATATATTGATTTTTGCTGTAGCTGGTCTGGGTCTGTGTTCTGGGAGCAGCCAGAATGCCCCCTGGTGGGACTCTTGCTTTATGGGTGGGAAGAAGGCTGTCTCCCACCCCAGGAGGTGACCCCTCACCTCTGCTTCCTGAGGGTGTCAGAGGCCCTGCGATCCACTGGCTGAAGACGGGTGCAGAAGAAAAGCAGGCAGTGGACCCTGGCTGCTCCCACAGGCCTCTTGAAAGAAATTTGCCAGCCCTGGGCATTGGCCCCTTGCCGGCTGTTCACAGGCTCCTGGCCTCCAGATACTTTGAATAAGAAGCCTTGTCAGGTGGGGCAAAGGCAGGTCTCAGAGATCTCTGGGCACGCCCCCTGCTCAGGACCCAGAAAGCTCCCGAGTGCTTGCTGGATGGTTAGGGTATTTCTCCTCTCTAAAGGCAGAGACTGCCTAGTAGCCAGTCAAGAGATCAATGCACCTTGTCCAGCAAGAGAAACTTCACATACTGTCACCCAGAAGACAATACGCTTGCTGCATCAAAGGGAGAGGACGCCCCGCCTCAAAATTAGGCCAGCTCCTTTGGAAAGAAAGAGTTAACCCTCCTCCAGCTCACGCTGGCCCAGCACACACTGCCCCCAGGGCAGGTGGGTTAGCAGTCAGGATCCTTCTGTGCTCAGCTGCAGGGGAACCACCTCTCTAAAAAGTGAGGTTCCAGAACAGTTGGGACCTGCAGACAAGGAACTCTCCCCAGCAGAGGGCTGACACCCAGAGGGGCTTCCAAGTGCAGGTTAAGCTTGCTTTAGTTTCCATTAAAGGGGGGTAGGAAGGAACCACTGTTTTTTGGTCTCTGTCTCTTGGTAACCAGAAATTTCCACCTCACTGTTTGCTTTAAAAGAACCGAAATTAGGCATAACCTAGAGAAGGGAGACACCCTAATCCGGCAAGTGCCTGAAATTCAGCTCAAGGAAAAAGTGCAGCAGGGCCCCTCGGGTCAGGAGAGAGCATTTAATGAGCACTAGCTGTGTGCGCCATGCTCATTGCCAGGCATTCCCATGTGCGGTCCTGTTCCATTTAATCGCCAAGACCCCTGGGAGGTAGATAACAACAGCCCTTGTTGTTAGTAGTATTTGCATGAGATTTTCAGATTAGGGGCTCAGAAGAGGTTCTGGTGGTGGCCCTCAGCCAGGAGGAGGCCAGGAGGCCCGACGGGTTTCCCAAGCCTCTTGTGTCCAGATTCCCTGCACGGGAGCTGCTGGACTGAGGATCTAGGGAAGCAGGATGGAGGTCCCAGAGAGAGCTGGACCCCAACTCCCAGTTTCGGGTGGTAAAAGGCAGGCAGGGGTGGCTCGGAGTTGATAGGGGCCGAGCACCGGAATGGGAAGCCAATCCCGCAGCCGTCGGCGCAGGGTGGAGCGAGCGCACTGGGAGTGGCGGCTGGTCGGGGCGGAAGAAGGGCTGTCAAGTTCGTCTTCCCAGGCGGGTCCTGGCTCCGCCCGCCGCACCCACACCCGGGCGCCGGCGGTCCCTTTAAGAGGCCCCGGCCTTCCGCCCGTGCGTCTGGGGCCGCGCGCCGCCGCCATGGCCGCGCCGTGGCTGGAGGACAGGCTGACCTGTGCCATCTGCCTGGGGCTCTACCGGGACCCGGTGACGCTGTTCTGCGGCCACAACTTCTGCAGGGCCTGTATCCAGGACTGGTTGGGCCGCAGCGAGAAGGTGTGCCCCGAGTGCCGGGAGCCCTTCCCCGACAGCGCCGAGCTGCGCCGCAACGTGGCTCTGAGCGGCGTGCTGGAGGATCTGCGCGTCCGGCCGGCGCCCGAACCCGGCCCCGGCGCGTGCTGCCCCCGGCACGGGAGGCCGCTCGAGCTTTTCTGCCGCACCGAGGGCCTCTGCGTGTGCAGCGTGTGCACCGTGCGCGAGTGTCGCCTCCACGAGCGTACGCTGCTGGACGCCGAGCGCCGAGAGCGCGAGGTGACCCTCGGGGGACCCCGCCCTGCTCTCTGCGCCCGGGCGGGGCTGGCAGCTTCAGCAGCTTCGCTTGGTCCTGTTTTTATTCTGGTTTGAAAGGAGGTGGTGGTCAGAAAACAGTTGCTTGGAATAGAGATGTTAGAGCTGGTGACGGGTCCAGGGTGAAGTTACAGGGGTGAGTGGCTGAGATGGAATGAGGAGGTCAAGCAGCCCAGAGCCAGAATGTGGAGGATAATCCCTGTGGCTGCTGAAGGCACAGAGTAAGGACAGGGTGTTACTGCTTGTGGGACCAAAGACCTTGCACTAAGCATCGAAGTTTGCAGTGGAGGGCAGCAACAAGGAGAGAGGGAGGAACAGGTGGTACAGCCCGCGGCAGATGCACTGCAGGAGCTAGAATTTGGCTAGGGAGAGGGGAAGTGACGCTGGGGTGTGAGGGGCTGGATGTGTGCCCTTGGGGGAGAGTCAGGGTGAACCAGAAAAGTCTGCCCTGCCCCCTCCTACGTTCAGCATGTTTTACCGTGCCGGAGGCGGTGAGGCCTGAACAGAGGCACAAGTGCTGCACTTAGGAAGACCTGATTACTTTGACCAAGTTGTCAACTTCTCTGACCTGTGAATCGGGGATAATATCAGTCCTTCCATCAAAGTGTTGCTGGGACAAGAAGAATCAAGACAGGCTCTTGACCTGGTACAGGGAACCAAATCCTAGCAGATGCGCAGTCCTGAACTACGAGAGTATAGCATTTTGATCCTCGAGGAGACCAGACAGGTCACAACCAAATAGGGGTGCCCCCTTCCCCCTCACGTCCAAAGCTGGGCCTGAGGACTGGCCAGGCATTTGGAAGAACCCAGCTTATACCTGCGGTGCACTGCCCACCTGTCAAAAAACTTCGGTGCTTTGGGTCGTCGCCCCTTCCCCTCAAGGCCGCGTAAGCTCCCATTTATTGACTGGGGGTAGTGGGGGGCTGCTCTGCCCCAGGTTGCTCGTCTTCAGCCCAAGGCCTCTGCACCACCCTGCTCCGGGTGGGGAAGGGGCCTTGTCCAGGCCTCCCTGGGACTCTGACCCAGTTCTCCCGGGGCACACACCAAGGCTGATGCTCTGCGTGCTGGCCTCACCTGGGGTGGGATGAGGAGGGGATGCCCAGCATCTGCAGGTGTTTTGACTGGCTGAGGGGGGAACTTCACAGCCGATCCTGGATCTCTCTTGTTACTTGTCCCCCGGTGGGCACCACAGGCCCAGCTGAGAGCCACACTGGAGGTCACCCAGCAGCAGGCCACCCAGGCTGAGAGCCAGCTACAGGAGCTGCAGCAGCGAAGCAGCCAGATCCAGGTATGAGGCCTGTCTGCTCCACGCCCCCCACGTCCTCATGCCGTGTCCTTCGAGCAGCCACTGGCCGGTTCCTGGGACACCGGGCAATAGGTGTAAGCTGCCTTGAAAATGCCTCCTGGCAGCAGGAAAGGAAGGGCTGAACAGGGGGAGAGATTCCAGGGACCATGGCTCCCCACATTCCCACCCCTCAGGCCAGCGGGCAGCCCAGGGACTTGGCTGCCCTCGACTTCTCCTGTGCCCACCCAGAGCTCAGCCTGCACACTGACCTCCGTGATCTCTGGCAAGTTCAACCGCCTGCTGCAGGCCCTGGAGATGCAGCGGGACTTGGCCCTGAGGAACATCGAGGTGGCCAAGACACAGGCGCTGGAACAGGCCCGGGACGAGAAACAGCGACTGCAGGGCCACCTGGAGGCCTTGTCTTGCTGTGACCACAGGATTCGCAACCTCCTGGAGCAGTTGGACGACCGGACCTTCCTCCAGGTACCAGGCCTTGGGGCGGCAGGGTGGGGACCGGGGTGCCTGCCCCTCGTGCTCCGGCTTACTGCAGCTGTCCCCGGGGCTCAGGAATCACAGCTCCTGGCGCCCCCAGGCCCGCTCGGGCCACTGACTCTCCCGCACTGGGACGAAGATCAGCAGCTGGGCGGCCTGAAGGAGTCCCTGAGCCAGCTGTGTGCCCTCCTCCTGGAAGAGGGGGGCCACCCCGGAGCACCAGCCGAGGCTGCTGACTTTGGCTCCATGGGTAAGGCTGACCCCAGATCTCTCTCCACCTCTCTGGGCCCAGCTGTTCTTCCCACTGGGGTGGTAATGGAGTCAGGGCCCAGCCCCCATGAGCTCCCCTCCAGGTCACTCCCCTAAAACACTGCTTTGCCCCCTAGAGGCCCCGGGTCCCCCGGCACCAGTCGCGAGCCTCGTCTGTCCACTGAGGAGGAAACTCTGGCAGAGTAAGAAGGCCCATCGCATGTGTGTGTGCACCTGTGTGAGCGTGTGCGTGTGAGTGCGCTGTGTGTACACGTGGGTCTGTGCGTGTGCACGGCACGTGCTATGACTGCTCTGTACAGGAAGTCTGTTTCCCTCCCCTCCCTGGGGCTAGCCTGGCCCCTCTGCACACCTGTTGCAGGATGCACACCTCTTACACGTGCAGCCCGTGTAGTGTTTAAGGAGATTCTGGGCACGCAAATCTGGGATTGATCACAGTTCTTCCACTTTACGAAGTTAGGTGACCTTTCTGAACCTCCGTTTTCTCATCTGTGAAACGAGGCTGATGGAAGGTTCCACCTCAGGGGTTGCATGGAGGGTCGGATGCTGAGATGATGTCCACGTTAGCTCAGCTCGCAGTCGCCCCGGCAGATGTCTGGCGATCCGCCCGTGGATCTTCAGTTGCTGTCTCTCCCCTCTGGGGACAGGATGGTGGCCAGGCACAGGCACCCTTGCCCGCTCACCTTCCATCCATCTCTGCCCAACAGATTATCGCAACCTGACCTTCGACCCCATCAGCGCCAACCGTCACTTCTACCTGTCTCAGCAGGACCGGCAGGTAAAGCACTGTCGCAAGCCCTGGGGCCCAGATGGGCCAGGCAGCTTCGAGCTCTGGCAAGTGCAGTGTGCCCAGAGCTTCCAGGCCGGGCAGCACTACTGGGAGGTACGTGTGTCCAACCACTCGGTGACGCTGGGCGTTGCCTACTCAGAACTAACGAGGCGCAAGCTGGGGCCCCACACGGACAACATCGGCCGTGGGCCCAGCTCCTGGGGGCTCTGCATTCAGGAGGACAGCACCCAGGCCTGGCACGACGGGGAGGCCCGGCGCCTCCCGGGGGTATCAGGGCGGCTCCTGGGCATGGATTTGGACCTGACCTCTGGCTGCCTCACCTTCTACAGCCTGGAGCCCGAGACCCAACACTTGTATACCTTTCATGCCATCTTCTCCCGGCCCCTCCACCCCGTTTTCTGGCTCCTCGAGGGTAGGACCCTGACCCTGTGCCATCGGCCCGAGGCCAAGCTCCCTCCAGGGCTCCAGGAAGAGGCCTCAGGGCTCAGCTGAGGAAGGCACGGGATGGAGCTCAGGGTCAGGACCGGGTGCCACCAGGCCTGTGGGCCCAAGAACTGCCCCAGCCCCTGGCCTGGGGGCCTGAGGCCACAGCTCTAACGGGACCAGTTGGTGGCCAGAAGACCGAGTCAGGACCAGGCTGGGCCACTTGGAGAGAGAGGTGGGTGGAGCCTCCAAACTGGAGTTTACTTTTCCAGCCTCTCTGAACGGGACAGGGGCTAAAGGAAGTAAAATGGGAGCCCAGTTCTAGGCACTGCCTGGACCTCAGAGGCTAGTGCAGTGCCCAGGGCTCCTGGTCCTTCAGGAGAGCGAGTGTGGTGCGGGACACACCACAGGGTGGGACAGACAAAATCATACATGCAACAGCCCCAGAGGAAAAAACGATTCCTAGAGGAAATCTTGGGAAAATTGATATTTACCTTTTCCCTCCTCATCTTTCTCTCTTTTCTTTTTGTTATTTTCCTTAACATTTCGTATAGTTTGGTCTTTTTTTCTTTTACTTTGTACATCCTTGTGATCGTATTCTATAAACAATTGTGTTTTCTGCGTGTTTTACTTAACAAGCATTTTTCACATTGTTATAAACTTTTCTCTGAATGACTACAGTATAGACAGTCATTCTAATGACAAAGACAAATTCTAATCAGAATTTGTTTACCCATTATTGGACATTCAAAACGTTTTATTTGAGGGCTCTAAAAATATGGCCGTGATGACTGTTTTTGAACAGGAAGCTTTGGCCATATTTATTGTTACGTACGTAGGCTACATTTCCTAAAGAGGAATTGCTCAACAGAGAAACAATGAACACTTGAAGATTTTTTATTTTTATACAAAGGACCAAAATAAAGAAACCTTGAGTCAGACCAGCTAGTGCCCCTGCCCCCCCCATCCCACCAGGCAAGTTGTTGTGGCAGAGCCTCAGCTGCCGTCTTCCCCACCTTATCCCCAGCGGGGGTGTGGGGATTAAGCACAGTCATTCGTGTAGGTGCCAGCACACTGCCAACTCCTTTTATTTTGGTTTTTGCTCTTTGGAACATGTTTCCGCGAAGATCCTTGTACATGTTTTTGCTTGTGTTTCTGGAAGTGAGGGTGCTGGGCCATAGGGGAGCAGTCGTTTTGTACTTGAAATGTTCCACTTCTTGATCTGGGTGGTGGTTCCAAGGGTGTTTGCTTTATAACTTTTCCCACTGCACACACATGTTTTATGTACTCACGTGTAAGTATCTGACAATAAAAGTTTTATTAAAGGATAACACATACTCCAAAAGTTACAAAATATTTTTATATAAAGTGTACCTCCCTCCCCACATGGTAACCTGGCCTCGGCCGCTGCCACAGTCGCAGACTCCATCTTGTGGCCTCACTCCTCAGCCGTTTGGCTCTCTGTTCAAGGGCAGGGCCAGGCCTCTGATTGGTGCAGCCTGGGCAAGGAGCTTCCGGTAAGATTCCTAAGGTGGGGAGGTCCCCAAACATGGGAAGGAGGTTGTGACACTGGGCAGCCCAACAGTGTGACAGCTGGGTTAACAGCAGGAGCTGAAAGGCCGGGCAGGGCAGGATGCAGGACTGAGCTGGCCAGGTAGCCATCATCACTGGCTGTCCCGGCGCACAGATTCTAACTGTCCCTCTTGATCCCAGAGCCCCAGCACCTGACACAAGTGTCCAGCCAGCCGAGCCCATGTTCTGAAAGGGGCAGAGAAAGGAAGAACAGCCCCCTTTCTGCTTCCATGGTGGGGAGTGCCTTGGGTCATTTATTCTGTGGATTTACTTTTTTATTGGGTTGTTAGTCCTTTCCGTGTTGCCCTGTGGGAAGGTTCTATATTGTGATCATTAACCTTTGTTTACATATAACACTACTGCCATTTTTCTTTCTTTTTTTTTTTTTTTTGCCGTGATGCTTGTGGGATCTTAGTTCCCCAACTGGGGATTGAACCTGGGCCCCCGCAGTGCAAGCGCTGAGTCCTAACCACTGGACCACCAGGGAAGTCCCTATTTTTATAGAGTGGTATGGAGAAGTGCTTCCCAAGTAGGTCTGGAGGCAAGCATTGACAAATCTCCTGGACAGCTACTTCAGATTAAATTCGCTGGGTCCTCCTGATTCTAACAGGACTCTCTGCCTCCTCTCCAGGAAAAATGCCTTGGTGTAGAGGGAGAAAGAAGCATGGGCTTTGGGGTGTAACTTTTATAAAGAGGACACATTTGATGAGCCTAGGGGTGTTGCCAGCATCTCTGCCCCACTCCTCACGGTTTCTGGGTGTCTGTGAGGCAGAATCAGCAGGGTGGGCACAGGGACAGAAAAGAGCAGGGGAGGGTGGGAGAGATTTTAAAAGACAGGGGCCTCTGGGCCAGTGGAGTTGGAGGGAGTTGGATTGGAGGCCAGAGAGGGGAGTGGTAAAGAGAATAAGAGGCTGCTTTTGCCCAGGCAGTAAGGGATGGAAGGGAGCAGCGTGGTGACAGTAGGAAATGTGGCTTCAAGTAACAAGGGGCTGGAAGCTAGAAGACAATGGAGCCAGGCCATTGAGACTCTGAGGGGGAAAGATTTCCATTTAGAATTCCATACACAGGACTTCCCTGATGGTCCAGTGGTTGAGAATCTGCCTTCCAATGCAGGGGACACGGGTTCAATCCCTTGTCGGGGAACTAAGATCCCACATGCCACGGGGCAACTAAGCCCGCGCACCACAACTGCTGAGCCCACATGCTCTGGAGCCCGCGCACCACAACCAAAGATCCCGCATGCCACAAGAAAGACCCGACGCAGCCATAAATAAATAAATAAATATTAGAATTCCACACGCAGCCAAACTGTCAATCATGGGCAAAGCCTGAACCAAGACATTTGCAGACACTTCCGCATCCATTCCCAGGAAGCCCCCAGAGCACCCACTTTTCAAAAATGAAAGAAATCAGTGAAGGGAAAGGGAGACCTGGGATCCAAGCAACGGGGAGCTCAACACTAAGGAGAAGCGATAAAGAATCAAAATTTCCAGAAATACGAGCACAGACATTCACGTATTCAAGGCTTATAAGCACGTGCTTTAGAGACGAGGAGGTAAGTGCTGGAAGAGACGGTTAAGAGTTGAACCTGGTTGTCCACGGGAGCAAGAATCTGGAGGAGGTAGGACATGGGACTGCCAGTTTTTGTTATAAGCCTGATTAAATTGTTTAGTTTTTAGATACTCCTAAATATAGTACTTTGAAATAAACAAGTGTTTTAAAGCACGTCAGTAGCATAAAGAAGAAGTGCTACTGTGGGACATGTCTTGGATCCCATTTCCATTTTTTTTCAGAGATGCAAGCAAAGCTAGGCGTGGCTTGCTAAGTACTATCATTTGCTCAACTGCTTTTGCTTGTTTGTTTTTGTTTCTGTTTGACTTTTTTGTTTTTTTTTTTTTTTTTGGTAAGCAGTACTGCAGCCAGACAAGGTCATTTATGATATGAGGTTTAGGATTACTTTCAGGTTGCACCTTCTGGGTTTAAATTCCACCTCCTCCACAGGACTGGTTATGTGACCTCTGGCAAGATATGTAACCTATTGGAATTCTATTTCCCCTCCTTCGTGACAGTCCTGGCAAGGGCAGAGTGAGATGCAGGCATGAGCAGAGTGTCAGTTGCCCTTTCCCCTTAAGAGCCAAGTCATTTCAAGAATAATGAATATATTGGGCAACTTAAAGCTACCGTAATGGAAATGAAGTGTCAAAATGCAGCCACCCTGGCAAATCACATCTCCAAGCTTTCCTGAGGGAGCACATCTTCCTGAACAGGCTGTGGGGTGGGGAGCAGAGGGCTGGCTGGGCCTCATCCCTGAGCACCCCCAAACCTGAGTGGCACCCTTCTTTCCCCTCCAGAGCCAGGCGGGTCTGTGGTCTCAGCAAGCCCAGGCATCCTCGCTGCCAGGCTGCCGAGCAGGGTGGCGCTGATGCCTGAGCCTCTGAACTGTTGCTGGGTCTCGGCAAACAAGGGACCGTCCAGATCAAGTGCTCCTTGTGGAAACCAACTTATGGAACTCATTACCCGCCTTCCTGCCAAACTAGGCACACCCAGCCTGGGTCCCTCTGCTGCTCTGCCCAGAAGATCTTTTCCCACCCTAGTTTCTGCATGCCTGAGCCCTAGCAGTCTGTGAAAGCCCAGCTCAAATGCTACTTCCTCCATGCAGGCCTTCATGGTTTCCTGCCTTCCCCCCACTTCCCACAAATCCCCCAGGAGTGGATCCCACCTCTCTTAATACGTAATAGATCTTAGTTTTCTTCTCTCTTTCCAGGAGGCTCTGCATAGCATCTTTCTAAATTAGACTTTTTTTTTTTCTTGGCCGTGCTGCAGGATCTTAGCTCCCCAACCAGGGATTGAACCCAGGCCATGGCAATGAAACTGCCACGTCCTAACCACTGGACTGCCAGGGAATTCTCCCTAAATTAGACATTTTTAACCCGGGGTCTTAGGGGGAAATCCTCTTTATTTTCACTGTCCTCTAACAGATACTTAGCATTTCTATTACAAATGGAGAAAACACACTGCAGTGATATTAGCAACAGCTGTGACTTGTCACCAATAGAAATTACAGATTTTTTTCAAAAAATACCTAGAGACAAATTACAACGAAAATACGATAATCCAAAACCTATGGGATGCAACAAAAGCAGTTCTAGGAGGGAACTTTATAGCAATACAAGCCTACCTCAAGTAACAAGAAAAATCTCAAATAATCTAAACTTACACCTAAAGGAACTAGAGAAAGAAGAACAAACAAAACCCAAAGTTAGCAGAAGGAAAGAAATCATAAAGATCAGAGCAGAAATAAATGAAATAGAAACAAAGAAAACAATAGCAAAGATCAATAAACCTAAAAGCTGGTTCTTTGAGAAGATAAACAAAATTGAAAAACCATTAGCCAGACTCATCAAGGAAAAGAGGGAGAGGACTCAAATAAATAAAATTAGAAATGAAAAAGGAGAAGTTACAACAGACACTGCAGAAATACAAAGCATCCTAAGAGACTACTACAAGCAACTCTATGCCAGTAAAATGGACAACCTGGAAGAAATGGACAAATTCTTAGAAAGGTATAACCTTCCAAGACTGAACAGGAAGAAATAGAAAATATGAACAGACCAATCACAAGTAATTAAATTGAAACTGTGATTAAAAATCTTCCAACAAACAAAAAGTCCAGGACCAGATGGCTTCACAAGTGAATTCTATCAAACATTTAGAGAAGAGCTAACAGCTATCCTTCTCAAACTCTTCCAAAAAATTGCAGAGGAAGGAACACTCCCAAACTCATTCTATGAGGCCACCATCACCCTGATACCAAAACCAGACAAAGATACTACAAAAAAAGAAAATTACGGGCTTCCCTGGTGGCGCAGTGGTTGAGAGTCTGCCTGCCAATGCAGGGGACATGGGTTCGTGCCCCGGTCTGGGAATATCCCACATGCCACGGAGTGGGGCCCGTGAGCCATGGCCGCTGAACCTATGCGTCCAGAGCCTGTGCTCCGCAACAGGAGAGGCCACAACAGTGAGAGGCCTGCGTACCGCAAAAAAAAAAAAAAAAGAAAATTACAGACCAATATCATTGATGAATATAGATGCAAAAATCCTCAACAAAATACTAGCAAACGGAATCCAACAACACTTTAAAAGGATCATACACCATGATAAAGTGGGATTTATCCCAGGGATGCAAGGATTCTTCAATATATGCAAATCAATCAATGTGATACACCATATTAACAAATTGAAGAAGAAAAACCATATGATCATCTCAATAGATGCAGAAAAAGCTTTTGACAAAATTCAACACCCATTTATGATAAAAACTCTCCAGAAAGTGGGCATAGAGGGAAACTACCTCAACATAATAAAGGCCATATATGACAAACCCACAGCAAACATCATTCTCAGTGGTGAAAAACTGAAAGCATTTCCTCTCAGATCAGGAACAAGACAAGGATGTCCACTCTCACCACTATTATTCAACATAGTTTTGGAAGTCCTAGCCACAGCAATCAGAGAAGAAAAAGAAATAAAAGGAATACAAATTGGAAAAGAAGAAGTAAAACAGTCACTGTTTGCAGATGACATGATACTATACATAGAGAATCCTAAAGATGCTACCAGAAAACTACTAGAGCTAATCAATGAATTTGGTAAAGTTGCAGTATACAAAATTAATGTACAGAAATCTCTTGCATTCCTATACACTAATGATGAAAAATCTGAAAGAGAAATTAAGGAAACACTCCCATTTACCATTGCAACAAAAAGAATGAAATACCTAGGAATAAACCTACCTAGGGAGACAAAAGACCTGTATGCAGAAAACTATAAGACACTGATGAAAGAAATTAAAGATGATACCAACAGATGGAGAGATATACCATGCTCTTGGATTGGAAGAAACAATATTGTGAAAATGACTATACTACCCAAAGCAATCTACAAACTCAATGCAATCCCTATCAAATTACAAATGGCATTTTTTATGGAACTAGAACACAAAATCTTAGAATTTGTATGGAGACACAAAAGACCCCGAATAGCCAAAGCAGTCTTGAGGGAAAAAAACGGAGGTGGAGGAATCAGACTCCCTGACTTCAGACTATACTACAAAGCTACAGTAATCAAGACAATATGGTACTGGCACAAAAACAGAAATATAGATCAATGGAACAGGATAGAAAGCCCAGAGATAAACCCACACACCTATGGTCAACTAATCTATGACAAAGGAGGCAAGGATTTACAATGGAGAAAAGACAGTCTCTTCAATACGTGGTGCTGGGAAAACTGGACAACTACATGTAAAAGAATGAAATTAGAACACTCCCTAACACCATACACAAAAATAAACTCCAAATGGATTCGAGACCTAAATGTAAGACCAGACACTATAAAACTCTTAGAGGAAAACATAGGAAGAACATTCTTTGACATAAATCACAGCAAGATCTTTTTTGATCCACCTCCTAGAGTAATGGAAATAAAAACAAAAATAAACAAATGGGACCTAATGAAAACTTCAAAGCTTTTGCACAGCAAAGGAAACCATAAACAAGACGAAAAGACAACCCTCAGAATGGGAGAAAATATTTGCCAATGAATCAACAGACAAAGGATTAATCTCCAAAATATATAAACAGCTCATGCAGCTCAATATTAAAGAAACAAACAACCCAATCCAAAAATGGGCAGAAGACCTAAATAGACACTTCTCCAAAGAAGACATACAGATGGCCAAGAAGTACATGAAAAGCTGCTCAACATCACTAATTATTAGAGAAATGCAAATCAAAACTACAATGAGGTATCACCTCACACCAGTTAGAATGGGCATCGTCAGAAAATCTACAAACAACAAATGTTGGAGAGGGTGTGGAGAAAAGGGAACCCTCTTGCACTGTTGGTGGGAATGTAAATTGATACAGCCACTATGGAGGTTCCTTAAAAAACTAAAAATAGAATTACCATATGATCCAGCAATCCCACTACTGGGCATATATACCCAGAGAAAACCATAATTCAAAACGACACATGCATCCCAATGTTCATTGCAGCACTATTTACAATAGCCAGGTCATGGAAGCAACCTAAATGCCCATCGACAGGAGAATGGATAAAGAAGATGTGGTACATATGTACAATGGAATATTACTCAGCCATAAAAAGGAACGAAATTGAGTCATTTGTTGAGACGTGGATGGATCTAGAGACTGTCATACAGAGTGAAGTAAGTCAGAAAGAGAAAAACAAATATCGTATATTAACGCATGTTTGTGGAACCTAGGAAAATGGTACAGATGAACCGGTTTGCAGGGCAGAAATTGAGACACAGATGTCGAGAACAAATGTATGGACACCAAGGGGGGAAGTGGCGGGGGGTGGGGATGAATTGGGAGATTGGATTGACATGTATACACTAATATGTGTAAAATAGATAACTAATAAGAACCTTCTGCATAAAAACTAAATAAAATTAAATTAAAAAATTAAAAAAAAACTTACAGATTTTTCATTGCACATTACAGAGGTGACAGAGGACTTGAAATATGTTTACATTCATCACTATTTCAAAAATACAGTAATTCTTAGGCCTCCATCAGATCTTGTTATTTGTTCTTGTGTTAAAGAAACACATATGTTACTTTATCACAAATTTCTTTCTTTGTATTTTGAACCTGTATTTCAATGTAATTGGTTGCCATGGAATCTTCTGCATTTTATTTTGTGCATTTAAAAGCATTATTCTGGAAAGGCTTCTGAGACTACACCAGGCTTCAAGAGGGCCCCCTGGCAGAGCAAGAAAGGCTAATCCCCACCTCTAGGTGGATCAATCCTCTCCACCACTTTATTCCTTCCACTTTGGCCTCTCATCAGCAGAAGTCTGCAGGCCTGAGGGTAGGAAGCATTGCCCCAATTAGCTATATTCCATAATTTATTCAAATTGCCTTAGTTTCCCCCTAACATCCTTTTTCTCTCTCAGGAACACGTCCAGAATACACATTACATTTAGTTATCATGTCTCCTTGGGCTTCTCTTGGCTGTGACAATTTTTCAGACTTTCCCTGCTTTTGTTTGATGACCTTGACAGTTTCAAGGGGTTCTGGTCAGGTGCTGTGTAGTCTGTGTCTTATTGGGATTTGTCTAAAGTTTTAGTCATAATTAGAGTGGGATTATGGACTTCTGGGTAGGAAGACCACATCATATCAAGGGTACTTACTGCCGACATGACTTATCACTGTTGACGTTGACCTTGATGTGGTTTTCATCAGGTTTCTCCATTGTAAAGTTACTCTTCTGCTCCCTTTGGAAGAAGGTCACTATGCACTGTCTATACTTAAGGAGTGGGAAGCCATTCTCCACCTTGGAGTATTTACCAAAACTTTTTGGAATTCCTCTGAATGGGAAATTTGTCTATTCTCCCTCATTTATTTATTTATCCAGTCGTTTATTTACACCAGCATGAACTCATGGATGTTTATTTTATACTTTGGGTTACAACCCAATGCTACTTTTGTTATTTTGTTGCCATTCTATTTTTTTTAATTTAACATTATCGAGGTATAGTTTACGTATAATAAAATGCACCATTTTGAGTGCATAGTTGAAGGAGTCTCAGCAAACGCCTCCACTTGGGGAACCCACATCCCTAGCCCCAGGCACACCACATGAGTGTCGGTGGACCGTAACTGAATTCCCAGGACGTTGGACCTGGAGGATGTCAACTTCCCATTTCAAGTTCAGAGAAGCCCAAGTTTCCCACCCGGGTTAAACAGGGGCAAAAACATGCGCATATCAGCAGTTTCCCCCCAACCCCGCCTTCAGCAGCTCAGCAACTTTGCTTAAAGGTGCTGCGGACGGGTCTGGAGTGCAAAGGTGCCTGCGGAACACAGTGGGGTCACCCAGCCCCTCCTGGCTGACCACGGGGTGGGGGAGTTTATGGGGGGTCATGGAGGAGTGAACTCCTTCCCTGCTTTCAGCGTGTCCCCCGCATTGCCTTCTCAGCTCTCTGCCCTCTCTCTTTCACAGCCCTTTCGTCCAGGAACCCTTAGGGGTCAGACGGGGCCCAGAGGCCACTCCGCGCTGTCCGGGCTGGGGCTGGGTGTCAGGGCCGGCGGGCGGGCCTGTGGCGCTGGGGGGCGGTCCGAGCCGGGCGGCGGGCGGGGGCCGGATCCTTGGCCTCGGTCCCAGGGGCGGCGCCGCATCGCGAACAGTCCGGGTCCCTCCCAGACGGGAGCAGCACAGGCGGTGCCTCGCGACCGAGGAGCCATGGACGGCAGCGGCCCCTTCAGCTGCCCCATCTGCCTGGAGTCGCTCCGGGAGCCAGTGACGCTGCCCTGCGGCCACAACTTCTGCCTCGTCTGCCTGGGCGCGCTTTGGCCGCACCGCGGCGCGGGTGGCGCCGGCGGGCCGGGAGGCACGGCCCGCTGCCCGCTGTGCCAGGAGCCCTTCCCCGACGGCCTGCAGCTCCGCAAGAACCACACGCTGTCTGAGCTGCTGCAGCTCCGCCAGGGCTCCGGCCCGGGGCCCGGCCCCGGCCCGGCACGGGCCCCCGAGCCGGTGGCGCCCAGTGCGCCGCCCAGTGTGGCGCCCAGTGCGCCGCCCAGCGCCCCGGAGCCGTCGGCTCCCTGTGCGCCGGAGCCGTGGCCGGCGGGCGAAGAGCCGGTGCGCTGCGACGCGTGCCCCGAGGGCGCCGCCCTACCCGCCGCGCTCTCCTGCCTCTCCTGCTTCGCCTCCTTCTGCCCCGCGCACCTAGGCCCGCACGAGCGCAGCCCCGCGCTGCGCGGACACCGCCTGGTGCCGCCGCTGCGCCGGCTGGAGGAGAGCCTGTGCCCGCGCCACCTGCGGCCGCTCGAGCGCTACTGCCGCGCGGAGCGAGTGTGCCTGTGTGAGACCTGTGCCGCCCAGGAGCACCGGGGCCACGAACTCGTGTCGCTGGAGCAGGAGCGCGCGCTCCAGGAGGTGGGGCGCGGGCGCGGAGGGCGGGCGGGCGACGGGCCTCGCGTGGCGGCCGAGGGCCGGGGACCCCTCACCCCATCCTTAATTCCCTCCTCTAATCTGAGGATTTTTGCGGTCCCTTCCAGCCCTGACGGCCTCCTCTCGCTGTGGGACATTGCGCTCGGGACAAGAATGGGGGTTGGAGGGACCCAGTGAGAACTCGAAAAAGATGGGCGGGCTGGGGGCCTGAGGCTGGAGCGGGGCCCTTGGGGGTTTAAACAGCCGGGAACCGGGTTAGGCCCACGTGGTCCCAGGCGGCTGATTTCCGCCGCGCAGCTGCTGCGCCGGCCGAGCTCCTGCAGATCCCCGTTTGCCTGGGCTGAGGGTTTGGATGGGTGTGGCAGGCGAAAGCAGTGCTGCAGAGGGTGGTCCGAGCACACAGACCGCTCTGTCCAGCTGTTCCGGGGGCCGTGGCGGGAGCATGTACACGCTGCCTGGCCGGTTACCTCCACCCCCAGTTTCCTTTGGCCCCCAGCCCGGTCTTGGCGCCTCTGCCTTGGGATTTTCCGTCTCTCCTGCCTGGAGTGGTGACTCATAAGGCCCAGGGGATTTGCCCGGAATCCCTATTTTTCAGGCCTGGGCTGGGGGCACAGACTCTTTGGGGACAATGATGTCCGGGACAGCTGAATGCCATCTTGTGCAGGGCCCCCTCCTCACTCTCTTTCTCTGCCTCTTCCCCACTGAAGGAAGTTCTCAAATGCATGTGAGCAACACTGAGGACCGTAGATGGCCCTCTACTTGCACACCAGTCAAAGGGGGGAGGCAGGCAACCCACAGCTGGCCAGCCTGCCCTCTCCCTGGGCATTCGGGAATGGCACCAGCCTGGGCTTGAGGCACCTCTGGCATATCATGAGCACTCCCAGTCCCACCTACACCCAGATACCACTCCCTCCCAGGTCACCCCTCTCCTCCCCCCTTGGTGAGACCTGGGACCCCAGTGCAGGGTTGTGACCTCTGCCAGACCCCATACTCAAGGGTGTCATTCACAGGCCGAGCAGCCCAAAGTCCTGAGCGCTGTGGAGGACCGCATGGACGAGCTGGGCGCGGGCATCGCACAGTCGCGGCGCACGGTGGCCCTCATCAAGGTCCGATCCCATCCTAACCCCCGCCCCCGTTCACTCCTGCAGTATCCTCCTGGCAGTGTGAGCTTTCAGCATGGTACCGTCCACTCTAAAGAAGCCCACGCTCAAGGCATTGCCCGGCTCCAGTGAGCACGAGTGTCTCCCCTGACCTGACATAGATCCAGGGCAGCTGGGGCTGGTGCTTCTGTCCCCCCGAGAGGACAGGGGGGGAAAGTGGGGTATGGGAAGTGATGTTCTTTGCCTTCATCACCGCCACCTCTGTCCTCCTGTGCAGAGTGCAGCCGTGGCAGAGCGGGAAAGGGTGAGCCGGCTGTTTGCTGAGGCTGCAGCCGTCCTGCAGGGGTTTCAGGCAGAGGTGCTGTCCTTCATCGACGAGGGGGAGGCGACCATGCTGGGCCGCTCCCAGGGCGACCTGCGGCGGCAGGAGGGACAGCGCAGCCGGCTCAGCCGGGCCCGCCGCAACCTCGGTCAGGTCCCTGAAGCCGACTCGGTCAGCTTCCTGCAGGTGAGGGCAGCTCTGCAGGCCAGAGAGGACGTGGAAGGGGGTAGGCGGGAAGCGGAGGGAGAAGGCAGCGGGTGCCTGGGCTTCAGGGCTGTGCCAGCCCCCTGGCGGCGCCGTGTCGCCCCAGCCAGGAGGAGCTGTGGCCAGCAGGGCCTTAATGGGCTTTGTCTGGCACAGGAGCTCCTGGAGCTCAGGCTGGCCCTGGAGGAGGGGTGCGGTCCCGGGCCCGGGCCCCCAAGGGAGCTCAGCTTCACCAAGTCATCCCAGGCCGTGCAGGTGGTACGAGATGGCCTGGCTTCAGCCTGCACCAGCCAGTGGGAGCAGCTGCAGGGGCTGGGCAGCGACGAGGATGGGCTGCAGAAGCCAGGCACGGAAGGTGGGTGCCCCCCGCAAGTGACTCATCCTTTCCCAGACTCCCCGCACGGGCCCCCAGGCCTGGTGCCCGTTCAGGAGTGGAGGATGGAAACTGCCAGGCTCAGGGTGGGACCCAAAATCCTGCCAATGGCTGGAGCACAAGTCAGCCCCTTTGGCCACAGCCCAGGGGGCAGAGCAGGCCTCTCCTAGACCACCCTCTAGCTTCAGAAGGGCTGAGGCCCAGGGAGGAAGTGGAGCGGGGGCAGAGCCCGAGGACCAGGCATGTGTGTGAACACAGTGTACCATATTTGGGGGTGTACCTGTCCCCAGGTGGCCTGGGGTGCTGGGAGGAAGGGGGAGGAGGGGAAGTTCAGTCATAGGTTCGGTGGGGGGCGGTCACCTTGCACAGCGGCCCAGCCATGGGCAGCTGGGGAGACCCCCTCTGCACTGTCTCTTCTTCTGCAGCAGATGCTGAGTCCCAGGACCCCGAAAGCGCCAACAGCCTGGAGAGTGAGGCTCCCAGGGATTACTTCCTCAAGTGTAAGTCGACACCTGGGCTCGCCCCACTGCTCATAAGGGGCCCTCCCAAGGCTTCTGGGCTGGGCCCTGGCGCATGAGGTCTTCGATTCCTGTTCCTCATTCATGCAGTGAACTAGGTTAGTTCATGGGGTGCTCCCCAGGGTGGCCTGCTTGCAGAGGGCCAGTTGCAGAGGAGGGGAGAGGCTGTGTTTGCGGAGGTGGGCCCCTAGGGGAGGGACTGTCCCACCTGACCTTGGACCTGAGCCCTGCATCTCTCTCTGTTCCGTGGGAGCAGTTGCGTACATCGTGGACCTGGACAGCGACACGGCAGACAAGTTCCTGCAGCTGTTTGGAACCAAGGGTGTGAAGAGGGTGCTGTGTCCCATCAACTACCCCGAGTCACCCACCCGCTTCACCCACTGCGAGCAGGTGCTGGGCGAGGGCGCCCTGGACCGGGGCACCTACTACTGGGAGGTGGAGATCATTGAGGGCTGGGTCAGCATGGGAGTCATGGCTGAAGACTTCTCCCCGCAAGAACCCTACGACCGGGGCCGGCTTGGACGCAATGCTCACTCCTGCTGCCTGCAGTGGAACGGACGCAGCTTCTCCGTCTGGTTCCACGGGCTGGAGTTGCTCCTGCCCCACCCCTTCTCGCCCACCGTTGGGATCTGCCTGGAATATGCTGACCGAACCCTGGCCTTCTATGCCGTGCGGGATGGCAAGATGAGCCTTCTGCGGAGGCTGAAGACCTCCCGGGCCCGCCGGAGCGGCACCCCAGCCTCCCCGGTTGACCCCTTCCAGAGCCGCCTGGACAGCCACTTTGCGGGGCTCTTCACACACAGGCTCAAGCCCGCCTTCTTCCTGGAGAGCGTGGATGCCCATCTGCAGATCGGGCCCCTCAAGAAGTCCTGCATATCCGTGCTGAAGAGGAGGTGATGCAGGGGGCACGGGGCCTCCTCCCGCTGCGGTCGCAGCTCCTGGGAAGCTTGCTTCTCTGCACCCCTGCTTTGCCCCAGGGAAGACACCGGCCTTGGAGTCCCACACATTCCCCAGGCTTCTCATTCCTAGAGGCCTCCACCTTCCATATACAAGGCCTTCCACCTCTCAGGGAGGAGGCTCCCCAGACCCTGTCCCCCTGCAGGCCTTGTTTCTGGGAGAAGGGTTACCCCGACCCCTCCTCTCCCAGGTTCTTGGGACAGTGCCTGGCACATAGTAGGTGCTCAATAAACAATTGTCGAATGAATGACTCCCTTTTCTACCCTTCTCTCCACCCACCAAGGATTCCCAATACTTCTCATCTTTCAAGAGCAGGTCTTGAAAGGCAGGACAAGGGAACAAGCCCCTAGTCCCAGATTCCTATTGGGAGGGAGAACCCTGGCCCAGGAAGAGGAGGCTGAAATGGGGTGCCTACCCTTCGGGGCACACCTGCTTCCTGGTTCTGGACAGGGAGAGGTAGAGGTGGCTTCTCCCGGAGGGGTCCAGCCCCACAGTCATTCTGGCTGCCCGAGTGTTTGCTCCGGACAGCCTGGTTCCCACCCACTGTTTTCATCCTTGATACCACAGCCTCGTTCTGGACCTGCCTAATGGTGTTTGTGCCCAGGAGTAAATACAGACGTCACATCCCCCAAGAGCAGGGCGTAACTCCTGGGCATGGGCAAGAACGTTTGAGACCTAGAGCTTCTTTCATACACATACCTTCTCAGCCCCTGAGAGATGTGGTTGAACTGACCTCCGGGTGCGGCTGGAGCGGAGAACGTCTACGCTAAAATGACCTGTGTCCTCCTTTGGAAGCTGCCTCCCATCTCCGCACCAGCTGTGCGGCTGGAACGGTGCTTCGCCTCCATGCGGGGGGAGACCCTGGGCCCTGGGCCCCAGCAGAACCTCCATCTCTCTCCCAAGAAGGCCCAGTGCCCCTGCTGCTCCAGAACCCCCATCCTAGCTTGGGATGCCCGAGTTCTGCTTTCAAGGCGAAGGCTTGCTCCCTGAGGCTACGAGGTGAGTGTGTTCCCAGGCCAGCCCCCTCCTCCTGGGGTTGTCTGTGACTCAGGTGCACCCCAGGGAGGGCCATGCCTGGAGAGCAGAGGCAGGCAGAGAGCCCAAGGTCGGGTGGGACAATGGGTGAGTTATGCAGCCAGACGGCAAGGCCATACAAGTCCTGCCCTGGCTGCCTCACCAGCTAAAAATAACCCCTCCCACAGAGCCTGCTGGTGCCCCAGAAGCCAGGATGTTGTTTTTCCGGGCGGGGCCTGCTGGCTTCTGGGGCTCTGTGTTCTCAACACGGTTTCCTTGACAGCCAAGGGCCCCAGCTCCCCGGGCCTGGGGCGGATGGGGGAGGCTGCTCCTGTTGCTGTCACAACGTGGACCAATGGGAGCCTCCCACCTTTCCCAGAGCCCCTCCCACCCCCCACCCTGGCACGCCCCACCCCACACACTCCCCTTACAGAGAACCCTCGGGTCCCTGATCCTGCAGGGTCTGGCATGTCACGGAACATGAGTTAGATGGACGTGGCCCCTGCACAGGACTGGCGCTTCCTGGTTGGAATTCGGGCCTGACTAGTCAAGTCTGCAGCCACAAAGGCCCTGCCACTTGCAGACTGACTGCTAGCTTCCAAAGACTCATGGAACCTTGTGCATCTTTTTTTTTTTTTTTTTTTGGCTGCGTTGGGTCTTCGTTGCTTCACGCGGGCTTTCTCTAGTTGCGGCGAGCGGGGGCTACTCTTCCTTGCAGTGTGCGGGCTTCTCATTGCAGTGGCTTCTCTTGTTGCGGAGCACGGGCTCTAGGCACGTGGGCTGCAGTAGTTGTGGCATGTGGGCTCAGTAGTTGTGGCTCACAGGCTCTAGAACTCAGGATCAGTAATTGTGGTACACGGGCTTAGTTGCTCCGAGGCATGTGGGATCTTCCCAGACCAGGGCTCGAACCTGTGTCCTCTGCATTGGCAGGCAGATCCTTAACCACTGCGCCACCAGGGAAGTCCCGAACCTTATGCATCCTAATCCTACTTCCCAGTGTTAACAGATTTACAGCTCAAAGCAGGGGACTGGCTCACCCAGGGCTGCACAGCTCGCAAGGGGCTGGCTGAGCCCGCCCCTAGGTTTCAGTGTTATCTCCAGAATGGAGTGTTAGCTGCAACCCTGAACTTCCTCTGTGACTCTAGGAAAATACTAGAGCCGGAGAGATGGGGTGTATGTGAGAGTCTGTGTGTTTTCGGGTGTATCTCTTTGCCTATGTGTGTGTTTGTGTGTCTGTGTGTATCTATGTTATGTCTCTGCCTCTGTGTGTGTGTCTGTGCTTGTCTGTTGTGTGTGCATTAGTGTATAGGTCTTCATGCCTGCCTGGGTGTATGTCTGTGTATTTGTGTGTGTGGATCCAGCCCAGTGACTTTTCAAACATGCTCTGAGGACACCTGGAGTTCTGAAGAGGTATAATGAGGCAGGGCAGGCTGGAGGGGTGGGAGGGGAAACCGGGGGTCGAGCCCCTCACTGCCCCTAACAACACTTTAATCAGAGCAGAGTTTACCCAAGATGACTTGCAAAAAGAGAAGCTGTTAAAAAGACGAAAGTTTAGAAAACCATCGATCTAGTCCAAGTCTTCTTTTAGCACTACCGTTTCCAGATGAAGAAATTGAGGCGTGTGCTTAAAAATGTCCAAACACACATGCACACACGCGCCCGCGCTGCTTCCCAAAGCTAAGCCTGTGTAAGAGCTGCCCTCGGCCCAGTTTCCACGGCCGCCAGAGCCCTTCCTCCAGAGCTGCCTGAGGATCTGTGAGCCCCGCCAGTCACAGACAATGGCAGTGTGTGAAGGAGGTGAAGGGTCTTCTGAGGCTGTGCTGCTATTAGCTGAGTCTGGCTCCTTTGGGCCAGGCGGGGAGCCAGCCGCCACTTGAGCTTTGTTTCTGTGGGAAAATGAGCTCCGGAATTCCAAACGACAGGCTGACCAACGGACTTGAGCATCTCTCCCCTCTCGGCAACTAAGGGCAGCTGGGTCCCGTACCCCTCACCCCTCCCACTACCCCCCCAACCCCCAACTCCAGGAGGAAAGGGACAGACGCATCCTTTCCCCTCCCTCTCCTCCTCCGACCCACTCAGGGGACTCACAGAAGCGCCTTTCTTCACCTCCCCTCCTCCCAGGCACAGGGTGAGGCTGGACTGAGACTGTGGCTAAAAACGAGGACCTGGCCAGGAAGATGGGGCTGAACTGGGAGGGGCAGAGGTTTGCAGACGGCTCTACTGGTGCTGGGTTTTCTCCCCTGGGAAGAAAATAGCATTTAGCTGCAGGGTCTGTGACCCAGTCAGCCCCACACCCAACACACACATTCCCATTTGATGCCAACGTTCAAAATGTGGAACACGAGGTCACTCCCTTTCTGCACCATCACATCCTCCAGAAGATGCCTGAGAACTGCAGGAGGCCGTGGGTGGTCCTCATGGTCTCCACCTGGATAGAAGCCTCAACCTCCTCCTTCCCAGCGTCCTCAGAGAAGGGGCCAGGGAGGGAGTTCACACCCCGAGCACTGAGGCAGGTAGGACACATTCTTTGCTGCCTTGTGTACTTTGTCTTTAAATGACATTCAATTTTTGAATTTTACTCGGTAATATCTCTGATTTTGCTTTAATGTAAAGGGCAACACTTCTCTGCCCAACAGTGGAGAATGGTTTTTGTGTGTGAGTTCCGGAATCAGAAAGTCTTGGCTAAAAATTCCACTTTAGCCATTTCCCAGCTGCTATGGCTTTGGGCAGGGTGCTTAGTCCCCTCCATGCCTCGGTCCCCTCACTTGTAAAATAGGGATAATAATAGAACTGCAAATACAGAGACAGAGAACAAACAGGTGGCTGCCAGAGGGGAGTGGGTTGGGGGAGGCAAGAAACACGTGAGGGAGATACAGAGTAAACTGCCTAGGGTTATTTTTTTAAATGAAATAAAATTATGGAATATAGTTTTTTAAATTTTATTTATTTATTTTTGGCTGCGTTGGGCCTTTGTTGCTGGGTGCAGGCTTTCTCTCATTGTGGCGAGCGGGGCCTACTCTTCGTTGCAGTGCGTGGGCTTCTCATTGCGGTGGCTTCTCTTGTTGCGGAGCACGGGCTCTAGGCCTGCGGGCTCAGTAGTTGTGGCACACGGGTTTAGTTGCTCTGCGGCATGTGGGACCATGGCTCGAAACCGTGTCCCCTGCATTGGCAGGCGGATTCTTAACCATTGCGCCACCAGGGAAGTCTGTGTTATTTTGAGGATTAAATGAGGTAATTTAGGCAAAGTGCTTGTCACAAGTCTGGCACAGAGTGAGCTTTCAATAAGTGTTATTGGTATTCTTCTTCTCTTGAACGATGAGTAAAATTGATATTCTTGGAAGTTTCGTCAATCCTTGGGGGATCCATGGATTTGTTCTTTGGGGGCTAAGATTAACCCAGACCTAAATTCGTCAGGATACTTACATTTTGCCCCACCCACTAAGGTTGGACACTTTCACTCATTCATTCAACAATGTTTATTCAGTGTGGTGTACTGTTCTCCGGGGCTGCGGATACAGTGGTGAGTGACCCAAACAGAGATGCCTGTGCCACACAACCGGCTGTGTGATCATTGCAGCTGTAGTAAGTACTGTACAAGAAAAGGGCAGCAACTCCACCCCTGCGGATACACCCCAAAGAACTGAAAGCAGGCACTCAAACAGATGCTGGTACACCCACGTTCACAGCAGCACTATTCACAACAGCCAAAGGGTGGAAGCAACCCAAGTGTCCATCAGTGGACGAATGGATAAACACAATGTGCTCTGAATATACAATGGCCTTAAAAAGGAATGAATTCTGACACATGCTATCACATGAATAAACTTTGAAGACATTATGCTAAGTGAAATAAACCAAAGGCAAAAGGACAAATCTTGTATGTTTCCACTTCTATGAGGCACCTAGAATAGACAAATTCATAGAGACAGAAAGTAGGAGGGGGGTTCCCAGCGGCTGGGGGAGGGGGGATTGAGGAGCTCGTGTTTAATGGGGTCAGAATTTCAGTTTGAGATGATGAAAAAGTTCTAGAGATGGATCGTGGTAATGGTCTCACAACAATGTGATTGTACTTAGTGCCACCGAACTGTACACTTACAATGGTAAATTGTATGTGATGTATCCAGTGTATTTTACTACTGAGGGGAAGAAAAGTTTTGCCTCTGCTATATTACAAAACAAAACAAAACACAAATTTCCCAGGGACAGAAATTAAAAAAAAAAAGAAAGAAAGAAAGAAGGAAAAAGACAGTGGTCACGAGAAGGGGCCCTATTGGGTGTGGGGCAGGCTCATTTCCAAGGAGGACCTCCCTGAAGGGACAGCTGAGGCCTGGAGGACAAGGAGTTAGCAAGACAAAGAGGATGGGTGTGCGCTCTGGAAGGGGCCAAGCACTCCAGGGGACCAAAGTGTTTTAAGGAAGGCAAGTGACATGAGGTGGCAGTGCAGAGCCTGGTAAGGATTCTGGACTTAGGAGGAATGGGAAGCCAAGGCAGGGTTTCGCATGGGTAAACAATACAATCGGATTTGAAAGTTTAAAATCACTCTATAGGGACTTCCCTGGTGGTCCAGTGGTTAGGGCTCCACGCATCCACTGCAGGGGGCGCGGGTTCGATCCTTGGTTGGGGAACTAAGATTCCGCATGCCACACACAGTGCGGCAAAAAAAAAAAAAAAAAAAAAAATCTGTAATTTAAGTGAGAAATGGGTTTAAGGAGGGTTAAAAGAGGATGAGAGAGACCATGCATGTTTCCAGGGAGATGGAGATGATCCCACCCACCCCGGACTGTTGGAAGGAGGACCCAGAAATAGCAGGGAAGGGCCCAGACCCACTAGAGCCCCTCCTAGCCCCTCCCTGAGCTCCCTCCTGCAGAAGGGTCCCTCCAGGCGTGGCTCCTCCCTGCTTCGAAGGTGATGCCTGTGTCTTTCTGGCTTTCTGGGATCACGGAGGGGAAATGGACAGCAGGGGCGTTGTGTAAACACTCCTACAGCAGGAATCACTCAGAACAGGCCTTGCAGCTGTGCCAGGGGATATTGAACACCACAGAGCGGGGAGGTCTGGACTGGGAGCCACTGGGTGGGGCTCATCTCCGTAGCAACCAGAAACAGCCCCAGACAAGCCCTGGCTGGGCTTACTGATGGAGGAGCAAGGAACTCGTGTTACTGAAATACCCGTGGCCAAAATGACACGCCCTGAAATAGCTCACTTTCCCATCACCAGCGCCCCATGTGGCATCTCCCACTCTGTCTTCAAAGCCCAAACAAACAACAGCAAATGGCACAAAGTTGAGGGTTACCAAGAGTTTTCTTTCTCTTGCTGGCTTATTGGAAGATGATGACTGGCTGAGTGATAAAAAAAAAAAAATACGGTGTATCAAGCATGAACTGGGTCCATACACTCAGGTACAAAAAATGTCAAATTTGGTATTTTTCCTAAATCATAAAATTTGATTATGAGCTGCCCTTTGCCAAGAGGGAAAGGAATTCAACCTCAGGCATGTTTTGGGGTTGGGGTCTTCTGTCCACTGGGGCAGCTGCTGAGATTGCCCGGTGTCTGAGCCCAAGTGGTCCTTGTATGGAGAGCTTCCTCTCCCTTGAGCCAAGCAAGGTTTAGAGATTGTGACCAGCTGTTGTCTTTCTGCTCCAGCCCCTTTGTGTTAGTCTGCTAGGGCTCTCGTAACAAAGTATCACAAACTAGGTGGTCTAAACAACAAAAATGCATTGTCTTCCAGCTCTAGGGAGGCCAGAGTCAGAGATCAAGGTGTTGGCAGGGTTGGTCCCTCTGAGGCTTCGAGGCAGGATCTGTTCCAGGCCCCTCCCCTAGCTTCTGGTGATTTGCTGACAATATCTGGCAAAATCCTTCTAGCACTCTGCCGTTGTCTTCATGTGGCGTTCTCCCTGTGTGTGTATCTGTATCCAAATTTCCCCTTTTTAAAAGGACACCAATCATATTGGATTAGGGCGCACACTAATGACCTCATCTTTAATTATATCTGCCACAGCCCTGCTTCCAAATAAGGTCACAATTTGAGGAACTAGGGGTTAGGATTTTGACACATGAATTTAAACGGGGGACAAAATTCAACCCATAATATCCACCCTCTAAGCTGGGCTCCGTGATACAGGGGCTGGGACTCTGCATTTCTCCACTACCTGCTTCTCCCTGCCGGGCTCTGCCATCAGGGGGCGCTAGAGGGCTTGCAGGGCTGAAGGAGAAGGGGCTGGCGGCTTCCCAGCTGCTGGCGGTTCCATCATCACTGGAAGGCTTCTTCACTGGGGCAGCTGCAGTTCCTTAGCGGCAACTAAATGCACTTTGTAGTTTTTCCGACCCTTGCAGAACCAACTGCCTGGAGCCCCCTTCAGAGACACCAGCACCAGCAAGAATGTGCCCCCTTCGGAGAGTTGGGTTTTAGTTCCCAGCGGCTTTCCCTTCAAGCGTCTGTGTTTTAATTATTCCGACTTTGCCTTTTGGTCCCCCAGTCCTAGGTTCAGGCACCTCTGCGGCACCTTAGAATTATTTTTTTTCACCTTTTCAGTTACCTAGCGACCTAAGCGACATGGCTAGCTTTATACCTGTGTTAATTCTTTTTTGCCTCTCCCGTTGCGGAGCACAGGCTCCGGACACGCAGACTCAGCGGCCATGGCTCACGGGCCCAGCCGCTCCGCAGCATGTGGGATCTTCCCAGACCGGGGCACGAACCCGTGTTCCCTGCGTCGGCAGGCGGACTCTCAACCACTGCGCCACCAGGGAAGCCCGGCAGGCGATTCTTAACCACTGTGCCACCAGGGAAGTCCCTAGTTAATTTATAATGTTGTGTTAGTTTCAAGTGTACAGCAAAGTGATTCAGTTACACCTACATATATATATTTTTTTCTTTTTCAGATTCTTTTCCATTATAGGTTATTACAAAATATTGAGTATAGTTCCCTGTGCTATACAGTAGGTCCTTGTTGTCTACCTATTTTATATATAGTAGTATATATAGTATATGTTAATCCCAAACTCCTAATTTATCTCCCTCCCTCCCATTAAGCAATTTTTAGATAAATTTTAATGGCATTAAGATTTATTCTGGGGGACTTCCCTGGTGGTCCAGTGGTAAAGAATCCACCTTGCAATGCAGGGGACGCGGGCTCGATCCCTGGTCAGGGAACTAAGATCCCACATGCCGTGGGGCAACTAAGCCCACATGCCACAACTACTGAGCTTGAGCGCCTCAACTAGAGCCCACATGCAGCAAACTACAGAGCCCACGTGCTCTGGAACCTGCGCGTCACAACTACAGAGTCCACGCGCCCTGGAGCCTGCATGCCACAACTAGAGAAGAGAAAACCCACACGCCACAACTAGAGAGCAGCCCGTGCACCACAATGAAGATCCCACATGCCACAACTAAGACCCAACGCAGCCAAAAGTAAAATAAATAAATAATAAATAAATCTTAAAAAAAAAAAAAAAGAATTTGATCTGGGAACTTAGTTACCTCTCCCACCTACCTGGTTGTCTTCAATCAGAAACCCAGTGACCTCTGGCCAAGCAGTGGCTCTCTGACCATACTCCTATAAATTGTCCCTTCTAAGAGGGAACCTCTGAATTGACCCTCAAGGGAGCTTTTCCTTTGCGTGCAATGTTGCAATAAGATTTTTTCTATGCACTCATAACTAACTCATAACTAACAGTGTTCTTCAGCAACATGTAGTAGGGTAGATATCGTTTCAGGAAAGTTGTTTCGGTAAAGCCTCTGCAGCCAGCCACCAGGGGGCACAGCCTCCAGGGTTGCCCCAAGATGCCCAGCCATCCATGAGCGGGAAGAGGGAAGCTCTTTAGAAGACAAAACTCAGGTTTGTCTTCTAAAAGATTCTGAGGAGAGTCTATGGGAAGCAGGGACCAGTTCTGGAGTGGGTGCTGCTTCTGAGTGGGGATTAGAAGCACTGGGGATTAACTAGGGACTGGGGGCCATCACGAGGTGAATGGTTTAGTATTGAGGCACCCCCGCCAATAGTTGGGAATTGCAAAGCTTGTCTAGGGGTATCACTGGTAGGAAAGCAGCAGTTGCTGAGAGAGAGGGGTGTCGTTCCCTCTTACGACTGCTGCTGACTCTGGGAGAAACCAGGTTTCCTGCTGGCTCTGCTGCAGGCTTTGTCCGTGTCTCTGTGAGTCTGTTTGTGTTTTGTAGGTAAGTTCATTTGTGTTGTATTTTAGATTCCACATATGAGTGATATCATATAGTATTTGTCTTTGTCTTTCTGACTTACTTCGCTTAGGTATGTCAATCTCTAGGTCCATCCATGTTGCTGCAAATGGCATTATTTCATTCTTTTTTATGGCTGTGTAGTACTCCATTGTATATATATACCACATCTTCTTTATCCATTCAGCTGTCGTTGGACATTTAGGTTGTTTCCACGTCTCGGTTATTGTGAATAGTGCTGCTATAAACATATAGGTGCATGTATCCTTTTGAATTACAGTTTTCTCCAGATATATGCCCAGGAGTGGGATTGCTGGATCAGACAGTAGCTCTATTTTTACTTTCTTGAGGAACCTCCATACTGATTTCAATAGTGGGTGCACCAACTTACATTCCCACCAACAGTGTAGGAGGGTTCCCTATTCTCCACACCCTTTCCAGCATTTGTCATTTGTAGCCTTTTAATCATGGCCATTCTGACTGGTGTGAGGTGGTACCTCATTGTAGTTTTGATTTGCGTTTCTCTAATAATAAGTGATGTTGAGCAGCTTTTCATGTGCTTCTTGGCCATCTGTATGTCTTCTTTGGAGAAATGTCTATTTAGGTCTTCTGCCCATTTTTCAATTGGGTTGTTTGATTTTTTGATGTTGTATGAGCTGTTTGTATATTTCCAAAATTAAGCCCTTGTCAGCCACATCATTTGCAAATATTTTCTCCGAGTCTGTAGGTTGTCTTTTCGTTTTGTTTATGCTTTCCTTTGCTGTACAGAAGCTTGTAAGTTGACTAGGTCCCACCATTTGTTTATTTTTGCTTTTATTTCTATTGCCTTGGGAGACTGACCCAAGAAAATATTGGTACGATTTATGTCAGAGAATGTTTTGTATATGTTCTCTACTAGGAGTTTTATGGTGTCATGTCTTATAGTTAAGTCTTTAAGCCATGTTATTTTTGTATATGGTGTGAGGGTGTGTTCTAACTTCATTAATTTACATATATGGCCGTACAGCTTTCCCAACACCACTTGCTGAAGAGACTGTCTTTTTTCCATTGTCTATTCTTGCCTTCTTTGTCAAAGATTAAGTGACTATAGGTGTGTGGGTTTATTTCTGGGCTTATTGGGTCTTTTTTTTTTTTTTTTTTTTGAGTCACCGTGCGGCTTTCAGGATCTTAGTTCCCCAACCAGGGATTGAACCCGTGCCCTCGGCAGTGAAAGCGCAGGGTCCTGACCACTGGACTGCCAGGGAATTCCCTTATTGGGTCTTGATATAAAATGTACTTCTTACTGTGGGTCAACATTAAAAAAAAAAAGGAAAGTCACCATCTGATAAACTGCTCCCTAGTCTTTTCAACATCAGGACACACATAGAAAATGATTATTTGTTTAACACAAATGATACTTGTCCAACTTACTGGGGCAACTAAATGAAGCTTCTTCGAGCTTAAGAGGTGACTGGAACAGGGTCACCCTGGACCCTGCCTGGCTGTTCTGTGGTGATGGGCACAATATCCCAGGCAAGCCCAAAGCACTCAAGGAGCTCCAGTCTGCAGAACAGGAGCAATTACAGCTCAGCAAAAAGCGATCATTTCTGGGAACAGCCAGAGCCTGTGTGCACTAGAAGGCAGGAGTGATCTGAGTTCTGAGACCTGGGCCCAAACAGGGCCTTTTGCCACCGACTTGGTTCAGCAACGAACTGCCCTTGAGCCCCTCAGTGTGGGTCCTGGAAAGCACCTGACCTCTCCACCGCCTGGGAGCGGTCCTCACAAGGCATTCACATGATCACATGGTTTTATAAAATTTGCAAAATTTGGACACTTAAGCCAGAATCGGTTAAGCCTGCTATCTCGCTCCACTCAGACTTCCTCTTCATCATGTTTCCCCTCCTGCTAGGAGGCCTCAGTGTGGCCACAGCACTGTGTGTTCATAATCGTGTATCTTAGTTCTAAAACAGGGCCTCCAACGTTGGAGAGGCTTCAGGCCCCACAAAACCCGCCTCTGCCTCTGCCACCAACCGGGGTCGCAAAGGGGTCAGGGCAGGACTGCGCTGTTGTCCCACCTTCCCTCTTAGGGTCCTTGTAGCAGCCATTCTTGCACACCCATTACTGGGTGGGTTTTCTTTTTCTTTTTGAAATGTATTATTAATATTTAAAATGCACACAGTAAACAAACAGTACAAAAGAGCATGCAATGCACAGTAAGTCACCTGCCAACCCCAGTTCCCAGAGCTGAGCTTCAAAGGGACAATGCCCAAAACAGTGTCTGGTGGATCGTTCAAGAAAATATCTAGATCTAGATCCTATCCTATTTTTTATACAAACAGAAGTATATTTATACACCAGTTGTACAGACAAACCTTAGCAATCTTTCCACATCAGCACGTAGAATATGACTTCATTCTTTTCCACCGCTACATAGACTGTATGTGTGGAATTTACCCTAACCCATTAGGGCCGACTTCATCATGTCCATGACGCACTACTGCACTGCACTTGTCCTGCAACTTCCAGGTGGTTTTGCGCAAGACCTCACAGAAGGCTGTTACCTGTTTCATAATATTTTCTAGTTTTTGATCCTTCACCTAGGAAATCTCACTCAAAAGTCAAGTCAAGCAGGTGGATCCCAAAGTTGGCCACCACGTGTCAGGAAATCAGCTGTTTGCTAAAAAATCAAACTCCGATCCCTTAAGATTAATGTTGCACCTGCGCCGCCCCGTGGGGAGTAAGACCCGTCCCCTCACCCCCACAATTGCGGGTAAAGCTCCACCTCGGAGGTGCGGCAGTTTACATAACTACCGCGGCCGAGTGGAGGCCGCCCAAGTGCTGGGTCACAATGAGTCATTCCCAGTCTGCAAGCTCCGGGTGTCACAATTATGCCCAGTTCCATTCAGCTCCTCCGCGTCCGGTTTAAATCTTCCAGCCCGTTAAACGCTGGGAGGGCGGGACTGCAGAGCCAGAGCGTTCTAGAGCGAGCAGCGCCACCACGAGGCCAGCTGTGGTGGAGGCGGCGGTCAGGTGCCGGCGCTGGGCAAAGGTTCTCCTCCCCGCACGGAGATTCTCACCGCCCACTTCGGAGGGTGTGGGTTTGATTTCAAGGGAGGGATGGCAGTTTTTCTTGACTGTTCTCTCCCAGAACAGAGACTGATTCTTGGACTCATCTCTCTAGCTCAGTGACTACCCAAGTGTGTGGCGGGGAGCAAAGTCATACAGGAAGTGCTCCCCATACGTTTGCGGACTGAATGAAGATGCCCCAATAAGTGTACAACGCTCCCACAGCAGGTGTAGGTTATAGTCCCCATTCCGTGCGTATGAACTTTTGCGTCCAGGGCCTTTACGACGAACTTCCCTGTGACGCGCCCAACTATTTACGCCGGTCCCTCGGAGGACCGGGTGGAGGAGGGTCAGGATTAGTTATGCAACAAGCGGAGTCAATCCGGGCCTATGGTCTTGGAGACTACAAGTTCCAGAATGCAGCCTTCCGTTAGCGTAGTGAGAGGTCGAGGGAGCATTGCCTTCTGGGAACTACAGTCTTGAGTTTGTTTGTGATGCGAGCGAAACTAGGGGGGAGGGGGAGAGGGAGTAAACTATTAGCACGTGACGCCAGGGATCAGGTGGTAGGGCCAGCCTCCGCGCAAGAGCTGATTGGCTGACTCTAATACGAACGACGCCACTAGGGGTGGGCCGAGGAAGGGCGCAAGCGCACTGCGTTCCGAGTCTCGGGACCCTTTTCCGAGAGACTATGGCGCTCAACAAGAATCACTCGGAGGGCGGCGGAGTGATCGTCAACAATACCGAGAGGTGAAAACACTACGGAAGGATCCTGGAGAACTGAAGGGCGGGCGTCGAGGGTGTGGGTAGTGGGTGGTGGGTGAGTGGGCGGTGGAGAATAAACCCGTGAAGAGGGGAAACTGATGCGGGGGGTGGGGGGTGGGGTAACGGCTGGGGGCGGGGCTGAAGGAAGGTGGGTGAGGCGTGAGGGAAGGGCCGGGATGTTGCAGCTGTGGGATGGGGGTGGGGCGGCTGGCTAGGGTAGGGGTTTGGAGAGACGGGTGGGGGTTTGGAGAGACAGGCGGAACCTGTGGGTAGTTCTTGAGCCCCTGTCCCAGAGTAGGTGACTTTAAGAATTGGGAAGCGCTTTAGACAGAAATAATTGCCGTTTATTGGGCGTTTACTCTGTGTCAGGGACTACACCTCTTTTGCTTTTCTCAATATGTAAATCCTGTGCGGCAGATACTATTACTATCCACATTTTACACGTAGGGAAACTGAGGCACAGAGCTTAAGTAACTTGCATGAGATCACAGAGCTGTAATAGGAAAGGAGTCCGGATTCCAAAGTCAGTAGCGTTAATTCCCAGTATGTAGCCTTCCAGTATATTCCAGAACTGCTGTTTCCAGATGAAAAACTGAGGCCCAGAGGTGAAATTACATAGCTAACGTTTGTCACATGTTTGACACGTTTTCTGTAAAGGTCTGTCTTTGCCTCTTTCCCTTGAATTCCTGTTGGCTTGGGTCACTTCCCAGAGCAGAGGTCCGCCAGCTTCAAGGTTCTTCCTACCCACCCCCCGACAATTCTGTCTCTCCTCCACCTCTGGGCTCCTTGGATGACTTCTCTTCTCTTGCTCCTTGGGCGCTGAGAATCAGACCAGCCAGCCCTGGTTGAGCTATGCTGACCTGAAAGCACTTTTTGAAGGAGCATAGGAGGAATCTGAGTCCCCACAGGAGACTTGGTGGGATCAAAGTCTGGTAGCTGATTGAGGCCAGCACCCAGCCCAGGGCTGTCATCCGGGAATGCTTGATGAGTCAGAGGAGAGCACCCAGGGAGCCCAGACCTCAGAATATTGACTCTTCCTCCATCTTACCTGCTCAGCGACTGGCCGTCGCAGCCTGTTCCTGGTAATGACCTCTTTTCTCTGAGCTGTATTTTTCTCTTCTGGTACTGGTTCTCTTTCCCACTTACCCCTCCCCAGTGAAGGAAGTTGTGATATCTGGGAGGCGAAAGGAGACAGATGGAGCCATGTGAGCTTGGCCCTTGCTGTCTTGTAATCAGAGAAACTTCACGTTGCCCTTAGTGTGTAGCTGCTCGGTGCGCCAGTCCTGGACCCGGACGGACCCTTTTGATGCCATTTGGTAACATCTCCTGGGACTATCTCTTTCTCTCTCAGTGAGACTTTTCTGGGCCAAGAATGTATCTATCCTGCTGGGCCTCCTACCCGGTTTAGGACTCATTGCTGCTAAATAATGATGTGCCTTGTTTCAGAAACTGCTTCAGCCTCATTTCTGAAAAAATTATGTAAACAGTAATTGAAGTCCACATTCAGCATTTAAAACTTGATATGTAAAATAGTGAACCTTACTCTTCAAATCATGAATCCCTTTGAGAGTGATGAAAACTGTGGTCTCTCCCAGGAAAAAGCACGTACGTGATCATCTCAAGGGCTAGTGGACTGATACCCCTGCAGACCCAGCTTCAGAACCCCAGGTTTAAAGGAACCCTGAAGTGAGCCCTTTGGTAATGGGTAGAGTCATGTATTAAAATGTTTGTATATCAGATTGTAAAAAGTAAGCCAACAAAAACAGAACACCTGTCATAAGGACCTAGAAGAGCATCGAAGAGCTAACCCAGATAATCTAACCTGATTTGAGGGATTATGGCGTCTCCAGAGCCCTGTGGCTCTTCCATGGCACTGGTCACTTTTTTTTTTTTTTTGGCTGTGCCTCTTGGCTTGTGGGATTTTTGTTCCCTGACCAGGGATTGAACTCTGGCCCTCAGCAGTGAGAGCGTGGAGTCCTAACCACTGGACTGCCAGGGAAGTCCCTGCACTGGTCACTTAGGGGCTGTGTGTGTGGGGTTTGGGGGAAATTCTATGGACCCCCAGCTTGCTTATCTCTTCCATGGCTGTGTTAGTAGTTTTCTCACATCAGTGTTGAAGCGGATGACTTGCTGGCAGCTACTAATAAGCAACTGCTACCCAGGAGGGTCCAGTCCCTGAGGGTGACAGATTGTGACTCCAACTGTCTCATCAGGGCATTTCCTCTTTTCTCATCACAGCATCCTGATGTCCTATGACCATGTAGAACTTACGTTCAGTGACATGAGGAATGTGCCAGAGGCCTTCAAAGGGACCAAGAAAGGCACCGTCTACCTTACCCCGTACCGGGTACGTTGTACAGCGAGACGGTTGGTTTGGCGAGTCAGTTGTTTTGGAGACTCATGGCTCCTGGAGGCTGATGGAGTCTTCGGTCAGCCTCAGCCTCGTGAGTCTAGTGGCCGCTGAACCCTGGTGAATGTTAGCGTGTTTCTGTCACATGCTCCTGGTTCTAGAACCACCAGCCTCTCTTCGCACAGCAGAACTGATGGCAGTGAATCCGTGTAAGTTCCAGAGCTGCTGCTGCAAAATCTCTCTGTAGTTGGATGCAGCTGCTGGGATGACCTGGGCCTGGAGGGGATACAGTAGCCTGGCTGCAACCTCGGGGGTGGGCAGAGAGACCGGCCAAACCCTGCAAAGCGAGAAATGCCAGACTGCAGAATGGGCCTTGCCTGAGAGTTCCCCAAGCAGACTCTGAGAGACTTCCAGAGAAACACAGATGGATATTCTTGGGAGAGGATCGCTGCCTGCAGCTATCCCAGAGTTAGACTTAAGGATCGTTAGAGGAAGAGGAGCACAGGCTTTAGTGGAGACCGGGGTGGGGGGGTGTCTCAAAACCCTATCTCTGGGGGTTCAAGCTGGCATCTTCAGTCACAGATTGAAGTCATGGGGGTAAAGCAGAATGTTCCCCACGTGCAGGGTGGGAGACGCTGGCTGTTGGGCAGAGTCTGCAGAAAGGTTAGGATCATCCCTTCTCCTGGGATCTGCCACCCGCTGCCATTCCCTCTTCTCAGTTCTGTGAAGCTCAGGCTGAGCTCTCCCTTCAGGAGCCCTTCCCTGCTTCGGCCCTGCCTCTCTGCCCTGGCCTCGCAGGCCCTCCACTTAGGCTCCACATCCGCCGTCTCCTCACCACCACGTCTCAGTGGCAGAGCAGTCTGTCTTGCTCCCACGTGCTGTCTGAGCCACACATTTTTCTTGTGAAGTCACATGTCTGGCCTCTCCAGCCCGGCTGCATCTGAGGCTTTTTACTCTAAAAAGCGCTCTCCGGGGCTGGCTGGTGCAGAGAGCGCCCTGGGGCTGCCGGGTGCTGGCTCGGGCCACCCGCCCCGGCCCTGGGAGGTGATGGCCTCCCGCACATAGGAGGCGATGGCCGGGCAGGCCATGGTTCGGGTGGGGATGGCCCTTGTTCTCTCTCTCTGCAGGTCATCTTTCTGTCCAAGGGGAAGGATGCCATGCAGTCCTTCATGATGCCGTTTTATCTGATGAAGGACTGTGAGATCAAGCAGCCTGTGTTTGGAGCAAACTACATCAAGGGAACAGTGAAGGCTGAAGCGGGAGGTAGGTGACAAGGGAGCTTGGGGACACCGACGGGGCTTCCAGAGAGGTGCTCTGGGGCATCTCTGACTGCTGCCCTGGAGGTGTCCTCTTTGGACCCTATCACTCTAGCCGTGTCTTCTTCCTGGCTCTGGATCAGCTTCCAAGACCAGCACTTGGGCTGCCAGCTGTTCAGCAGGGGGAAGTTGCCAAGAGCTGGAAAGTGCTAACGTTAAAGATGACGGCTCAGGTCACCTTTTCAGAGAGGGAAGTCAGCAGGATGACTGTAAACCAAGTGAAAATGCTTACTGTGAGCTGGGGAGTGTGTTCAGATGTTAGGTGTGGGAGGGAGCTGTATCAGGTTCTTGGGAAGGGTCTTTCCCCTAGAGCCAGGCAGAACCCGCTGCCCCTCTGTAACGCCCGGAGAGGCCCTGCTTGGTGTCAGGCTCTTTGCAGACCCCAGAGACCCCTGCGTCGAACTCGCCTTCCCGCTCACGTTCAGCCTGGCCCGAGCCTTGCTGTTGAGCTCACAGTTCCCCTTTGGACAGAAGCCAGGCTGGAGGGGCCCGGGGTTCGTCCTCAGGCCCCCGCGGGATGAGAGACCTGTTCTGAACTTGAACGTCAGTTGTTGCTGGGCGTGCTTGTTGCTGAGAAGCTGCCTTACTGGGGGTGGGAGGCCTGAGTGCAGACGTGCTTACAGGGCTGCGCAGTAAGCGGGCAGGAGGTGGCCGGTCTGCAGCACTGGCGTGCGACGTGGGTGGTGAGCCTCCTGGCCATTGGATGGGGCCTGAAGACGATGAAGAGCCATCTCTTCAGACGTAACCTAAGTTCTTTTCTGGAGCTGTTGATGCCCTGTTCCCTTCTCAGGTGGCTGGGAAGGCTCTGCATCGTACAAGTTGACCTTTGTGGCAGGGGGCGCCATTGAATTTGGGCAGCGGATGCTACAGGTGGCATCTCAAGGTATCAAGGCTCTAAAAACCAGGGGCCAAGGCCGCATTGAATGTGTGTGCTGTTTGCTCATTTGGGTTTGTTTACTTTTTGTTTTGTTTTTTAAGCAGTCAGGAGATGAGCTTCTGGGCCCCAGGCTGCCCAGGGCTGGGAGTTGGGAAGGAAGCCTGTAATGAAATCACCCTCCTGTACCTCAGAGGCTGGGTTTCCCCTGCCTGGAGCAGCTATAGGACATTTTAGCAAAGCTGTTTGGACTCAAGGACATTTTACTGTGGCCTCATAGAAACAAACAGAAACTCAACCATTAAGCTACCATCAGGCAACCATTTTAAGTCCCCAAGGGCTGTGTTCAGCAGACCTCCTCACCTCGTCCCCAGCCTCACCCAGCTCCATTCTCTACCCCACCTCTAGCCTCCTTCTTCCCTCCATCCATCCCTCCACCCCTGTCCTGGACCTCCTCCACCCCAGCTCTGACCTCTCTCCCCATCCAGACCCCTCGCCTCATTCCTGACCGAGGCGGACTCCAGTGGGGAGGGGTGAGGTGTGTCTGCTGTGCGCATTCCTGGGACCCTGCAGCTCCCCTCGGCAGGCGGTGGGAGCGCCCTCTCCCCAGAACCCAAGGCCCGCGACACTCATTTCTCTCTCCCCTTGTGCTATAGCCTCCCGAGGTGAAGCCCCCAACGGAGCCTATGGTTACTCTTACATGCCCAGCGGGGCCTATGTCTTCCCCCCACCAGTCGCCAATGGAATGTACCCCTGCCCTCCTGGCTACCCCTGTCCACTGCCCCCAGCTGGTGAGTGTGTCCTTTGCTACCCACGCCTCCCCCTCCCACTGACCACCCTCACCCAGGCCAGGGGATTGTAGAGGGGAGACTTGTTCTTTGGCTTCAGGACTGACAGAGCAGCTGGAGGGGCCTGGGAGGGTACCAGCTACAGGAGCCGGGGCTGGGCTGCTCACTGGGTCCCCGTCACTCTCTTGCCGAGCAGAGTTCTATCCGGGACCTCCCATGATGGACGGGGCCATGGGGTACATGCAGCCCCCGCCGCCGCCCTACCCTGGGCCCATGGAGCCTCCGGTCAGCGGCCCCGATGTCCCCTCCACTCCTGCAGGTGAGGGCCCTGGCTGCTCCCCGTGGTTGCACGGAAGCCCCAGATAACGAATGACCACTGGCCTAGGGACGATCCCAGGGGACCGGCAGCGTGGTGGCCTGGTGGCGAAGGGGTAGATTCCAGCCCCCACTCTGTCCTTTAGCTGGCCACGTGCCCTGGGCCCAGGAAGGTCCCCCTCTGCACCGGAGTCTTCTCATCCACAAAACGTGCCAACGGCCCCACCTGTGGGGCTTGTGGTGAAGATGGGGGGTGGGGGGCAGGAGGTGTAGAGGGACCAGATGGGACGGTGTGGCACGCGGTAAGTGCTCAGGAAGGGTTCTCCACTGCTTTAGTGATGGAACTGCGTCCTCAGCACCCGCCGCCCCGAGCACCAGGGGGCCAGGGCCGTGGGGGCAGCGGAGGAGGCGGGGAGGGCTTGTCCCCGGGGCTCTTCCCCAGTTTGTGTGTTCTCACAGCTGAAGCCAAGGCCGCCGAAGCAGCCGCCAGCGCCTATTACAACCCAGGCAACCCACACAATGTCTACATGCCCACGGTGAGCGGGCTGGTGAGCGGGGGCGGGCGTGGCACTGGCGGGACCCCCGCAGCCCCAGTTTGCTGGGATTTAGGGTCAGGAGAGACCTCGGCTTATTCCGACCCTTCTAACGTGATCTTTCCTTTCTTCTTCAGAGCCAGCCTCCGCCGCCTCCTTACTACCCCCCAGAAGATAAGAAGACCCAGTAGACCGCTCACACCCACCTCCTCCCGCCTCTCTTTGCTCTCTCCTCCCCTCCCCTTGGGGCTGAGTCTGGGGTGGGGGGCGGGCCTCGTCCTTTCTCCAGGTCTGATTATAAAGCAGTCGCCAGGAACTAGCCTGGCAGGGGGAGGGCCCCTTGACTTGGATGAATATAAAGCAGTCGCCAGGACCTAGCCTTGAGGGGTGCGGGGAGCGGTGCCTCCCAGCTTCCCACGTGAGCCCAGAGCCCACAGCGCTTCCCTCTCAGCATCCCCGGGGGGCGTCCGCCTCGTTCCTGTCCTGCTCTCATAGCTTCTACCCACGGAGGGACTCTCTGGCCACCTCCTCCGCCGCAGTCCAGCTCTCTCGTTTTGTAGCCACTTCATCCTCACGAGCTTTGCCCTCCCCAGGGACCCTGCCAGGCCCTACTCACATGCCATCCACCTGGCTGTGCAAGGCCACCTGTCTGCCGGACTGTCAGCCCACGTTCCATTCCCAGCCAGCCTCAGCCCCCGTCACGCTCGCCTTCCCTTCCCTGTCCTTGGTCATCCTGTTGCCACTGCTTTTGACTTCTGGAGCTTTCCCACGAGCCACCAGGGGGTGGGTGGCGTGAGGGCCAGGCTGCTACAGCTGGGGAGGGAGCCCCTCTGCTTCCCTGCTAGTTTTTCTGGAATTTGTTTCCCTTTGCCTTCTCTCTTTTCCCTCTAGAAGGGGCTTCTTGGACTGGAACTGCAGAATGCATGTCCACTTGGGGGCTGCCGGGAGGGCTGGGAACAGACCCCTGGGGCGCTGACCATGACCTCTCGCCAGCCCCTTAGCCTGCCCTCTTCCCTTTAAGCTTCTTGCCTGGTTGGTGATACGCCCCCTGGATGCACTAAAATTCGCTCCCGTTTGCTCCTGGCCTGGCTGTGAAGAGAGGAGATGGTTATTTAAAGAGAATTCCCTATTTATTTGACAAAAAAATTCAGTTAATATATTAATGTGAAATAAACCCTGTTTGCACCTTGATTTGTCTGCTGAAAATGTGAACTTGTGAAAATGAGTGACTGGACCCTGCCCGGCTCTGCGTGTGGTGACGAGGCTCTTGGGAAGGAGAGCCATCTGGCTGCTTGGGGCCGGGGGAGGCAGTGTTCCCTCCCGTGTGAGAGTCCCTTGTTCTCTTGGCCTATTTGGGCCCAGGATGCTAAGGCCTCTCCTGTGTCCATTCTGTGGCAGTTGCTCAGCAACTGTGCCCACCCGCTGAGTCCCCTGGGGCCTGGCACAGCCCAGCAGCTGCTCTGGGTGGGAGGCGTTGGCAGGAGGGGCCGGGCTGGACCGGAGTTCCTGCGTCCCCGGCTGCTGTGCTGTGCTCACCGCCTTGCCTCGTGGGGGTTAGAGAGCACGTCAGTGAAGGCCGGCCCTTCAAGACTGGCCCCTGCAGCGCGGGCTCTGGTGCCACCCTCCTTGTGAACCCTGGGGCCGGGGCGGGTGGGAAACGGCCACCGTCCATGCCCAGGCCTGCACCCCCTGGACCCTGGCCTGGAGGGCGGCCCTGGGACCCTGTGGTGGAGCTCAGCCCAGCACCGATGCGTCCATTTTCCTGTCCCTTCTGGGCCAAGTCGCCCTGTCAGGAGAGGCTAGGCAGTAGCGTCCCCAGCCTGTTCCTTCTGCAGCCCCGCCCAGCAGCTCCTCGGGTTGGCTGAGGCCCCTACAAGGGCGTTTGAAGGGAGCAGCCGCCCGACCATCCTTATGGGGGCCGGGGCCGTGGGGCCATCCCTGCCCCGCGCAGCCTGGCCCTGTCACCTCGGTGGAATGTCACCTGGGGAGCAGAGCCGGCTGAGCGGTTGGCTGACGGCTGGGGAGGCGCCTCTCCGGAGCCTCCACCCTGTGCCCTGCCCACCCCTACTCCAGGTCTGCGGCCGGTTCAGGGAGACCTGAGGTTGAGAACCCCACCGGCCAGGGGAGCGTCCCCCGTCACCTGGATGCAGCAGGCCCGCTGCCCCCCTGCCCTCATGCCCGCTGCCCACGGCACTGGACCCTCCCCAGGGCCCCTGTGGGAAGGTGGGGTGGGGCGGACCCGCCCACCTGGTCTACCTCTGCCTCCAGCCCAGCTGAGTTCCTCCCAGGAACCCAGCCAGTGGGAGGGAGGAAGGAAGGTGCAGGGGCCTGGGAGCCGTGGCCCCCCAACCCCAAGGTGGTGAAACCCCGACCTGACCCTCCCGTGACCTGCCCTTCCTTCCCTTTCCCCTGGCACCGGTGGCAGCCCTGGGCTCTTTGCATAACCCTGTGGCTTCCCTATCTTCACCCGAGGCAGCGGCACCACAGGCGGAGGGGAAGGGCAGGGCTGGCCACAATGGCGACGCTCTTCTCCCAGACCCAGCGGCGCCCTCCCCTTTCACGCCAGGCCATCAAGATAAGACGCCGCAGAGTCAGAGATCTGCAGGAGGCCCTGCCCCACAGGGCTCAGGAGGTAGGAGGGACCTCAGTGGGGAGAAGAGCAGGCCTGGGTGGGGCTCTGCCCCCTCTGGGTGCGGGGTCCCCCCTCTTGTGGGCTGCGGCTGAGGATGTGTGCCCCTCTCCTGCCCACCCTAGCCTCTGGCAGAGCCTTTGGGGTCTGCAGAAGAGGGTCTGCCATGTGTTCTCTGGGCCAGCCTGGGCCTCAGGTCTGGGATCTGAGCCTTTCGGTGGCCCCTCCCTCTCGCACCCCAACCCCAGCCATCCGCTGCTTCTCCAGTCCCAAAGATACCCGCTCCACTAGGCAGGGAGTGTCCGCTAGGGGCTGGGCCTTCGGGGGCCAGCTGAGCAGCCCCCAGGCCTGCTTGGCATGAGCCCCCAGTCTCCCACCTCTGCTGCTGGGCCTCACTTCCGCCGCCGGGGTGCGGAGCGGAGCCGCCCGATAAGCAGCGCTGTTTCCTCTGGGCAAGGAAGGGAGGTTGGGGGAGGTTGAGGCCACGGGCGCCTGCTGGTGCAGCTGAGCTGGCACGGCTGAGCGCCAATGGACCCGAGCCACGGCGGGCCAGGGGATGAGGAAGGTGGCCCGGGTGCCGGACCCCCGGGAGCCCTGCTGTGGGAACAGGTGTGCGGCACTGGTGGGGCTGGAGGCCAGGTGCTGGGGCCCCCTCAGCCCTCGGGCTGGGCCTGCTCTGTGAGGAGCCGTTCCCGCGTCCGAGCCCTGGTCCAGGCCTCTGGGACACCTTGTCTTTCCACCTCGCTCCCCAGATCGAGCCAACATCCCACCACTTGTCCCCTGAGGAGGTAAGAATCGGAGTGTTTCCGGGGCGCAGAGGGGTGCTGGGAAGCAGCCCTGCATCCTCCCAGACATCCCCCTAGGCTGCTGGCCGAGGCTGGGTCTCAACCCCCTCCCCTCCGCTGCGCGTGTGGACGCCTGGTCTCCACCTTGGGCATGTGCCGTGAGTGCCAGGGGTGGCTGGTGGGGCTCAGACCTTGTGGTGGGTGGACGGGGGTTCCCAAGGTGACCCTGCTGTGTCTCAGCGGGCCCTGCTCTACGAGGAAGCTCTCTACACGGTCCTGTACCGCCTGGGTCAGCCCGAGCCCACCCATGTCGGGGAGTCCTCTGAGCTGCTGCGATACCTGCAGGAGGTGAGGCCAGCCCCCACTCCACCTGCCTCCCTGCAGCCTGGCCGTGTCCCCCCACTCCCACCCCGTGCCCCAAGCTTCCCACACTCCTACACCACCAGGCCTTCCATATGGAGCCCCAGGAGCACGAGCAGATGCTGCGGCAGGTCCAGGAGCTCGAGGTAAGCCTGCCAGGGCTGTCCTGAGCAAACACGGGGGCTGGGAAGCCCAGCTCCCTCTGGGACTCAGGCCCCACCACTTGTCGCTCCAGAAACCAATATTCTGTCTGAAGGCCACGGTGAAACAAGCCAAGGGCATTCTGGGCAAGGATGTCAGTGGTGAGTAGGCCATGGGGGGCCCTGAGGGCCTTCTTCCTGGCTCCTTCCTCTCCCCATCACAGCCTGTCCCAGAGCTTGTGATGCAAGTTCCCATCTCCCAAACATCCCCTGGGGCTCACTTTGGTGCTGCTGGCCCCTTGTCCTTGGAGCCTGGGATGGAGAGGGGTAGGGGGGCGTTAAGGACTCTCCCTGGGAGCCTAGCCAACACCCCTCCCCTTCCTCCCCAGGGTTCAGTGACCCCTACTGCCTGCTGGGCATCGAGCAGGGGGTGGGTGTGCCGGGGGACAGTCCTGGACTCCAGCGGCGGCAGAAGGCCGTGGTGAGGCACACCATCCCGGAGGAGCAGATCCACCGCACCCAGGTCATCACCCAGACACTCAACCCCGTCTGGGACGAGACCTTCATCCTGTACGTCGCCCTGCCCCCGTTCCTACCCGCTCTGGGCCAGCAGCACTTCCTGGCTCGGGGGAGGAGCTTGGTTTGACTGGAGGAGGAGCCTGCTCCCGAGGCAGGCAAGACTGACAGGAGGCCAAGCAGGACACAGCAATGGCTTAAATGCCACGTGCTGGTGGGCGGCGGAGGGTCAGGCACATCTGGGTTGATCTGGGGCGTAGCCTGAAGCCTTACTTTAAAGGAGAGAGAGATGCCGTTGGGAGGGGAGGAGGGTTTGCAGGGAGGGACTAAGACTTGGCAGTGGGTGATACTGGGTGGCAGTTTTGGGGGGCAGGCTCGGGGCTGAGGGAGCCTGTGGCCTGGCCAGGGGTCTATCCCTCCAAGACCCTCAGCCATGCTCTCTTCTCACTACAGGGAGTTTGAGGACATAAGCAATGCCAGCTTTCGTCTGGACATGTGGTGAGGAGCATGTCCCCCCCCCGCCATGTAGGGGTTGGGAAGAGAAGGGGGCCTGGAGGTGAGGGTGGCAGAAAGGGGTTGGGGGCTCCCAGGACACCCTCTCCGCCTCCTGCTCAGACCTCTGCCCCACCAGGGACATGGACACCGTGGAGTCCGTCAGACAGAAGCTCGGGGAGCTCACAGATCTGCACGGGCTGCGAAGGTGAGGGCCGTGGGTTTCCCGGGGAAGGAGTCGGGGCTCCTGCTGCCCTGCCCCCACATGCATACTGGTTGTTGGGCTGCAGGCTCTCACCTGGGCCCAGGTGGCTGCAGGTAGGGAGCAGATTCCAGCCTGACCCGGTCAGGCTCCTGGTCCCTCTCCCTCACGGCACCCTGCCTGGAACAGGATCTTTAAGGAGGTCCGGAAGGACAAAGGCCAGGATGACTTTCTGGGGAACGTGGTTCTGAGACTACAGGTGAGTGGAGTGGGGAAAGGTTCCCGGGAGAGAGGCAGAGAGGGGGTGACGAGGGGATCAAGGGAGGGGTTCCAGGTCTGCGCCAAGCGGAGCCTGGGGTCTGCCTCCCGTCACCTCCCCTGCCCCCGACCGGGTGAGGCTCCTGCGGCTCACAGGTGTGGGCATCCCCTGCCCGCCCGGCCTGCCAGGATCTGCGCTGCCGGGAGGATCAGTGGTACCCTCTAGAGCCTTGCACGGAGACCTACCCAGACCGTGGTCAGTGTCACCTCCAGTTCCAGTTCATTCACAAGCGGGTAGGTGGCCCAGCTGGGTGGGGAGGAGGGGTGCACTGGGCGTGGGGTCCTCTGCTCACGGCCGCGCCGGCCCCCCTGCAGAGAGCCACCATGGCCAGCCGCTCACAGCCCAGCTACAGAGTGCATCTCCACCTGCTGCAGCAGCTCGTGTCCCACGAGGTCACCCAGCACCAGGTACTGCCCTCCCAGGGGTGGGCAGGGCCAGGGTCTGCGTGTCAGGTCCTCACACCCTCCGCCTGTCCCCTCAGGCGGGCAGCACCTCCTGGAATGGGTTGCTGAGCCCCCAGGCTGCCACCGTCCTCTTCCTCCACTCCACGCAGAAGGACCTGTCCGACTTCCACCAGTCCATGGCGTGAGTGCCCTTCCGAGCCCGAGTGCCCGAGGGCCGTCTGCGCCACACCACCCTCTCCCTCCCTGAGTGCCCTCCTGCAGGCTGACAGCCCGAAGTCTAACCCTCAGGAGATTTCTGTTTGGGGCCCAAATTGTATTTTAAGTTTTGAGTCAGTTGCCGACTTTTAAAACTCTGGAGGTTTGCTGTGCAGATTCACATCACCAGTTTCCCGTGAAAGCTTCGTGCTGGAATTGCAGGGCTGTCGCTTTGCCGGGCTGCAGGTGGTCAGAGCAGAGCAGCGTGCCCTCCCCCATCCATCACAGTTGCCACCTGGGCGCTTCGTCCCCTGACACTACCTGAGTCCTTCTGGGCAGTTGAGTTTGCCACCCCGGGCCCAGACCCCAGGGCCATTGAACAGATCTGTGCGCTGATGCTCCTGGATCCGTGTTGAGGGCCTGTCACCTCCCCTGAGCCTTGTTAGATTACGGGAATGCCAGGAAGGACACACAGGAGTTTGTAGATTTTTCCATGCACGAGAGGAGTAGGGGCACAGCCCGGGTGCTGCCAGGAGGAGGACTGAGAGTGGGAGCTGACACTGGCATTCAGTAGGGGGTCAGAAGGAGGCTGGCGGAGAAGGGCAGCTTCTAGGACCAGGGGCAGGTGTGTATTCCTGGATGGCTGTGGGGAATGCAGGTGAGGCTGGAGACTGGAGCAGGCACGGAGGGTGAGGGCCTCACTTGCCTGCAGGGCCTCAGCAGGGAGTGCGGCGCTGTATCCCCGCCTGGCGGAGGCCTGTCCCTGGGCTGCTCTTCTGCCCCAGCCTCCTTCGCCCTCCCTCTTGTCTCAGTTCGGTCACCTCTGTGAAGTCTCCCCTCGACTCTCTGAAGGGATGCTCTAGCTGAAGTTTTACATGTACTTGAAGGCTCGAGTCTCCAAATCTGATTTCTCAAAAGAAGCAAGAAGTCCTGAATTTTAAAATCACAAATATTCTAATTTAAGAGATGGACAATTCATTTACATGTTTGAAAAGCACTAATGGGAACAAAAACAATCCTGTGGGTTACCTTCAGCCACAGGTTTTCAGCCTCTGCGGGTCGATGGGGATCCCCAGGAGGCTTTGGGGTGGGGGTGGGGTGGGGATAACGCCGCGCCACCTGCCCCTACCCCACCCCCACCCCCTCCAGGCCAGGCCAGGTGAGCTGTGGGAAGGAACGTGCCCCACTTGGCCAGGCTGAGGGCTTCCTGTCTGCCGCAGGCAGTGGCTGGCCTACAGCCGTCTCTACCAGAGCCTGGAGTTCCCCAGCAGCTGCCTCCTGTACCCCATCACCAGCATCGAGTACCAGTGGATCCAGGGCCGGCTCAAGGCAGAGCAGGTGGGCTGGGGCGGGGCGAGGGGTGTTGGGCAGGCAGGGCTCAGGGAGCGGCTCCCCGGGCCCCATAAAGCAGCCCCCGCCTCACAGCACCGTCCTGGCCCTGCAGCTGGAGGAGCTGGCCGCCTCATTCAGCTCCCTGCTGGCCTATGGCCTCTCCCTCATCCGGAGGTTCCGCTCTGTCTTCCCCCTCTCCGTCTCCGACTCCCCAGCCCGGCTGCAGTCTCTCCTCAGGTCAGTGGTTACCCCCCGCTTCAGTGGAGTCGGGGACGGGGAACAGCTGGGGCACCTCTGGGGTGGGGAAGCCTGCCGGCGGAATGAGTGGGGGCTACGGGGCAACGGGCATCTTGCACACGGCTCTCTCTCCCCACAGGGTCCTGGTACAGATGTGCAAGATGAAAGCCTTTGGAGAACTGTGCCCCGAAAGAGGCCCCCTGCCCCGCCTGGTGACCGAGGCACTGCAGGTATGGTGCCCACCCTGTAGGTGCGGTGCCTGGGCCCAGCAGCCCTCCCTGCTCACTGTCTCTCTGCCCACAGACTGGCACCACTGAATGGTTCCACCTGAAGCAGCAGCACCATCAGCCCATGGTGCAGGTGAGGGGGCTCGGGTGAGGAGGTGGGTGGTGGGACAGGATGCTTGCCCCTCAGAGCCCTGCCTGGCTCACCTCTGCCCCTGCCAGGGCATGCTGGAGGAGGGCAAGGCCTTACTGAACCTGGTACAAGACATCATTGGCGACCTGCACCAGTGCCAGCGCACCTGGAGCAAGATCTTCCATAAGTGAGCAGGCGGCCGGGCCGGGAGGCAGTGCAGCAGGGGCTCAGAATGGGGACCAGAGGGACCCCGCTGTGTGCCGCCAGGTCACACCTGCTGCCTTTCCTCCAGTGTCCTCAAGATCGACCTCTTCTCCATGGCTTTCCTGGAGCTGCAATGGCTGGTGAGCCTCACCCACCCCCCGCCCCACCCACCCACCCACCGCGTCCCAAGGCCACGCCCTCTGCCCTGGCTCTGGAGCTCCGCCCACCATGCCTTCCCTTCGCAGGTGGCCAAGAGGGTGCAGGACCACATTGCTGTGGTGAGCGGTGCCGTGACCCCGGAGATGGGCGAAAGTCTGTTCCAGCTCTACATCAGCCTGAAGGAGCTCTACCAGCTGGGCCCGGTCCCCTCGGAGAGGTGGGCAGCAGACTGGCTGCAGGGAGAGGAGGGCCCGAAGCCCGCAATGGCCCCGGCTTTCCCCAGGCTGACCCTGGCTCTCCCCAGGGATGGCGTCCTGGCCCTGGAAGGCTTCCACCACTGGTTCCAGCCGGCCATCCCCTCCTGGCTGCAGAAGACGTACAGCGTGGCCCTGGAGCGGGTGCAGCGCGCTGTGCAGATGGACGAGGTGGGGTTGGGGCCTGGACTAGGGGCAGAGTCCCACATTTCGGGGTGTGGCTTGCAGCTCTGCCAACCGTGTGGCACGTGCGGAAGCGGTTAACCAGCTTTGAGCGGTGCTCTCGAGGCCAGCTGAGTGCAAAACCCTGCCTCCTGTTATATTGGGTGGGGGGGACTTGGCCTGGGGGCTCTGGGCAGAGCCCTGCTTGTTCGCCTTGCAGCCCCCGGCCCAGCTCTGGGCTTGCTGTGGCTCTAGGAGCCCTGGATGCTTGCAAGTGCAAGGGGGGAGGGAGAGCATGGATTTGGCCAGCCTTGAGCCCTCCTTTCTACACACTCCCCCGTCTCCTAGCTGGTGCCCCTGGGTGAACTGACCAAGCACAGCACATCGGCTGTGGACCTGTCCACCTGCTTTGCCCAGATCAGCCACACTGCCCAGCAGCTGGACTGGCCTGACCCAGAGGAGGCCTTCATGATCACCGTCAAGTTTGTGGAGGTGCAGCCTCATTCCCACCCCACGATTTCTCCCCAGTTCTCATCCTAGCAGCCTCCAAAAGCCTATGTCCTAAATCCCCCAAGTCACTGAAATTCCTTTGCCTCCCCCCCCCCGCCCCCCGCATCTGCCTCTCCTCGGCACTCCCCACCCCCATTGATCACGCCCTCCTCACCCCAGGACACCTGTCGGCTGGCCCTGGTGTACTGCAGCCTTATAAAGGCCCGGGCCCGTGAGCTCTCTGCCGGCCAGAAGGACCAGGGCCAGGCAGCCAACATGGTAAGGGCCAGAGCTGGGGGCTGAGGCTGGGCCGGGGTAGGGGTGGAGCCTGCCAGTCCTGGCACCATTCAGGAAGCTCGGCATCCCCGTGCCCACGCTCGCCTGCAGCTGTGCGTGGTGGTGAACGACATGGAGCAGCTGCGGCTGGTGATCGGAAAGCTGCCCACCCAGCTGGCATGGGAGGCGCTGGAGCAGCGGGTAGGGGCCGTGCTGGAGCAGGGGCAGCTGCAGAACACGCTGCATGCCCAGCTGCAGGGCGCCCTGGCTGGGCTGGGCCATGAGATCCGCACTGGCGTCCGCACCTTGGCCGAGCAGGTAATTTGTTTGACCCACAGTGACCCCACCCCACCCATCCTCAGCCTGAAGTACCCTCCAGCAGGACTTGGGCCAATGTCCAGCCCCCTTCCCTTCCTGAACCTAAACTCAGGCCCCAAGCAACCTCTCCTGAGCCCCGACTCACACCCTGGCCTCCCTCCTACCGTTTTGTGTCTCCAGCTGGAGGTGGGCATTGCCAAGCACATCCAGAAACTCGTGGGCCTCAAGGAATCCGTCCTGCCTGAGGATGTGAGTGGCCCTCCCTGCGTGCTGACCTTTGCGAGCAATGTGGGTCAGGGATTGCAAAGGGGCTTAGGGTGGGCAAGGGGCTGAAGGCCATGGGGTGTCAGAGATAAGTCCCCCAGACTTGGGCAAGAAATGTTCCCTCCTGGCCTCGGTTTCCCCCTTAGATGCTAAGAGGGTGGGGTTGGGTCATTCCACCGGCTCTCCCAGCACTGACCGTCAATGTGGGAGCTGCAGTGGGGGAGGCTTTAGACCTTGCAGCCAAACAGCCCCGGGCATGACTCCTTCTTAGCTGCCTGCTAGCAGAGCTGTTCTATTTATATAGGTCAGCTGACCTCAGGCTCGTCATCTGTCAGCGGGGATAATAATTACACCTGTGCTTGCTTGGGAGCATGCTACTCATTAATTCATCAACTATTTAAGCACCCACTTTGTCCCAGGTATTGATTTAGGCACTGGGGATATATATCAATGAACAGTGTGACAAAAATCCCTGCCTTCCTAGAGTTTTCATTCTAGTAGAGGAGGTGAAAAAAGAGCTAAGTAGATAACTATAGCTACGGCTGTTATTAGAACTATACATATATGTGTGTGTGTAAACATATATATATGTATACACACACATATCATATGTTAGTTAATGATAACCCCTCAAGAGAAAAATAAAGCACACAAGGGAATGGAAAGGGTCAGAGGACTGTGTTTTTAGATAGTGGCCAGAGGAGGCCTTACTTGGAGGGTGACAGCTGAGTCAAGACCTAAAGGAAGGAAGAGAAGGAGCCGCGAGGATTTCTATGGGAGAGAACAGCATGGGCAAAGGCCCTGAGGCAGGACCAGGTCTGGCAGGTTCAGGGCTATAGAAAAGGCTATACTGTCTCCAGTGTGGCTGGAGCCGACTGTGGTCAGGGGCTGGCTCTGCACACATTCCACAGATGCGCAGGAAAGCTCCTAGCCCCGTTTCCTCTCCGGGCCAGGGCAAAGGCATGGGGGTGGGACCAGAATGGGCCAGAACCAGATGTGCTGCCTCCCCTCCCCAGGCCGTTCTGCCCCTGATGAAGTTCCTGGAGGTGGAGCTCTGCTACATGAACACCAACTTGGTGCAGGAGAACTTCAACAGGTCTGCAGCAGCCGCCTGCCCTGTGGCGCCCCATCACCTCCACCTCTCCTCCCACCCGCCCCTCCTTCCCGGCCTCAGCATCCATCCTCAGGGGAGGATGCAACCAGACTCTCTTAAACGCTTGCTCCAAGGGTCAGGGCGCTCATGGCCGCACAATGCTATCCATTTCACCTTAGGCTGAGCTGAAACCTGTCTGTCCTTTCTCCCTTAGCCCTGGGCTGCGTCTTCGGGAGGCTGCAGCTCTGCCCTCCCTAACATTACAGGCAGCTGGTGTTCCAGGGGAACTTCTCGTTAGGGTCTCTCTCAAAACAGGGCCCAGCACACTGGGCAGCCGTGGGTAGAGGTCAAGGGCATGGGCTCTGGACGACCTGGATTCATACTCCAGTTTCACTGCTGCTTGGTGGGTGGCCTTGAGCAGATTACTCAAGGTTTCTGTGCAGATGGTCATAGTTCTGGCCTCTACTGAGGACTAAATGAGTCATGTGAAGTGCTGAGAGCAGTGCCTGCAGCAAAGGAAGTGGTTGATGACTGAGCTGCTGTGACGACGGTGACGGTGATGATGACAGGTCCTCCACATGGGGCTGCTGGCCCCCAGAGTTCTGCTCCTGGTGGGGCAGCGGGGCTTCAGGAGCCCACCTTCTTTATTTCCTAGGCCCGAGAATGCCATTAGTTCAGCTCTAATCTTCACACAAAATAGAGTTTAATGTCTACTAAGACAGGGGCTTAACGTACCACTCACTGCCTCAGAACATTTAGAACAGTGTCTGTGCATAATGAACACTTAAGTATGGGGACTAAATTAACTACTTTTATTTTTTTTATTAATTTATTTTATTTATTTTTGGCTGCGTTGGATCTTCGTTGCTGTGCGTAGGCTTTCTCTAGTTGCGGCGAGCGGGGGCTACTCTTCATTGCGGTGCGCGGGCTTCTCACTGCGGTGGCTTCTCTTGTTGCGGAGCATGGGCTCTAGGCGCCGGGCTTCAGTCGTTGTGGCACGAGGGCTTAGTTGCTCTGTGGCATGTGGGATCTTCCTGGACCAGGGCTCGAACCCATGTCCCCTGCATTGGCAGGCAGATTCTTAAGCACTGCGTCACCAGGGGGAAGTCCCCAAATTAACTACTTTTAGTATGGACCACCCAATTTTTTTCTAAACTTTAAAAAATTTTTAGACCTCCCCCATTCTTTTTTTCTTTTTTTTTTTTGGCCACACTGCACAGCTTACAGGATCTTGGTTCCCCAACCAGGGATCAAACCCACGCCCCCTTGCAGTGGAAGCGTGGAGTCTTAACCACTGGACCACCAGGGAAATCCCTAGATCTCCTCCATTCTTTCATTTTTTTTAATATTTATTTTTATTTACTTACTTATTTATTTATTTATTTATCTTGGCTGTGCCGGGTCTTCATTGCAGCATGCGGGCTTCTTAGTTGCGGTATGTGAACTTCTTAGTTGTGGCATGCGGACTCTTGGCTGCAGCACACGTGAGGGATCTTAGTTCCCCAACCAGGGATCGAACCTGGGCCCCCTGCACTGGGAGCACGGAGTCCTACCCACTGGACCTGGACCACCAGGGAAGTCCCATCCCCCCATTCATTTTTTTTTTTTTTAATTTATCTTTGGCTGAGTTGGGTCTCCGTTGCTGCGCACAGGCTTTCTCTAGTTGCGGCAAGCGGGGGCTACTCTTCATTGCAGTGTGCGGGTTTTTCATTGCAGTGGTTTCTTTGTTGCAGAGCACGGGCTCTCGGCATGCGGGCTTCAGTAGTTGCGGCGTGTGGGCCTGGTAGTTGTGATGCACGGGCTTAGTTGCTCCGTGGCATGTGGGATCTTCCCGGACCAGGGATTGAACACGTGTCCCCTGCATTGGCAGGCGGATTCTTAACCACTGCACCACCAGGGAAGTCTCCTGCACCCCCATTCTTTTTTTTTAAAATTTATTTATTTATGGTTGTGTTGGGTATTCGTTGCTGCACGCGGGCTTTCTCTAGTGGCGGCGAGCGGGGGCTACTCTTCGTCGTGGTGCGAGGGCTTCAGTAGTTGCAGCACAAGGGCTCAGTAGTTGTGGCTCGTGGGCTCTAGAGCACAGGCTCAGTAGTTATGGCGCACAGGCTTAGTTGCTCCGTGGCATGTGGTATCTTCCCGGACCAGGGCTCGAACCCATGTCCTGCATTGGCAGGCGGATTCTTAACCACTGTGCCACCGTGGAAGCGCCCCACCCCCGTTCTTAATTACACATTTTTTGTGCTTATCTGCCTGACTCCACTTTGACAAGTGAAATTTCAGTTATTTCAGTTGTTATTAGGATGGACTGTGGCTTGGTTGCTATTTTTTTCTCGCCGCAGGTAGTACATGCTTACCCATGCTGTGTGCTGAGATCCTATTCATTTTGGTCACTCCCATCTTGACTCATGATTCTGTCCTTGGGGGACCACCCTTCTGCTCCTTTTTTGGTTGGGGTTTGTTAATCCTAGTGAGAAGGATCCTTCACTAGCTTCCGAGACATGTTGGACAGGACTAGGCCTGTCTGCCCCGCCCCCTGCCCTCCTTCCCTCAGCAGACCAGCCCTCCCTCCCTCCCCTGCCTGCAGCCTGGGCCCCAGTCCCACCAGTGAGGCAGGTGGAGGGTGGGGGTGGGGAGGCACTGGCGAACGGGGGTGGGCCTGGGTCCCACGAGGCCTCTTCTTTCTCAAGAGCATCTCCGCTTCCTCCTCCTCTGTCCTCCTGTCCTGTGTCCGGCATCCCTCTGCACGGCACCCCAGCCTTCTGACCTTGCTGTGGACCCACACGCTCACGGTGCTGGCGGAGGTGGCCGCTTCCCAGCGGAGCTGCCCTCTGGCTTCTAGCAGGCTGAAGATCGCACTACAGGTAATAATACCAGTGACAACAATAAAATCCCTGGTGGGAGAGTGCCTGGGGGTCACCTCTGATGTCTCGCCCCCTAGAACCTGGAGGTCTGCTTCTACGCAGAGGGCTGTGGCCTGCCGCCCGAGGCGCTGCACACGGCCACCTTCCAGGTAGGGGCCTTTTGGTTAGCTGGTGGTGTGGGGAGCCTGCCTTCCTGTGCTCACCTGTGTCCAGGACCAGCTACGTGATTTACAGGGCCCAGCACAAAATGAAAATGTGGGCTCCTTTAAAAAAACATAATTGACGGCGCCTCCCTGGCGGTCCAGTGGTTAAGACTCCGCGCTTCCAATGCAGGGGGAGCAGGTTCCATCCCTGGTCCGGGAACTAAGATCCTACATGCTTCGTGGCACAGCAAAAACCAAAAACAAACAAACGCCCCCCCCCCCCCACCAAACCAACAAAAAACCCCTCCACGTGTGAAGTTCTTCTAAACACGGTTGGGGCGGGGGCGGCTTTGAGACACACCTGTGGAGCCCACCCTGTCGGTGCCTCTGGCTGTTGCCAGGGCAACCCTGCCTGTGGTCCCCCAGCGCCCAGTGCTTTCCACTTCACGTTGTCGTCTCCCGTTGGCTGCAAGCTTCTGAAGGGCAGCACTGGGCTGCGACTGTGTGACAGTTCAAGTGACTCCTCAGCTGTGCCCCATCCCCAGGCTCTGCAGAGGGACCTGGAGCTGCAGGCGGCCTCCAGCCGGGAACTCATCCAGAAGTACTTTTGCAGCCGCATCCAGCAGCAGGTGAGTCTCCCTCCTCCGCCGGGCCCCTGCGCGCCTGGAGCCCCGCCTCGCCCGCTCAGCCCCTGCTGACGCTGCCCCTGCGCCCCGCCCCCAAGGCAGAGACCACCTACGAGGAGCTCGGGGCCGTCACAGTCAAGGCCTCCTACCGCGCCTCCGAGCAGAAACTGCACGTGGAGCTGCTCAGCGCCTCCAGCCTGCTGCCCCTGGACTCCAATGGTGAGTGGAGGCTGCCCCAGCCACTCTCCGTGTCCCCACTCTGGTCCCCCGAGTTCCCGGGGGCTCTGCTCGTCCAGCCTGAGCACTGGGTGCATTTCTGCTGGATTACCAGGAGGGGGCAGTGCTGCTGAGCGGGGCACAGCTGCTGGCGTGGGCACCGGCGGCGGGGCTGGGATATCCTCGGCCAACGTCCCCTCCCCGGCCACTTGCCAGGCTCCAGCGACCCCTTTGTCCAGCTGACCTTGGAGCCCAGGCACGAGTTCCCTGAGCTGGCCCCCCGAGAGACCCAAAAGCACAAGAAGGAACTTCACCCACTGTTTGATGAGACCTTTGAATTGTGAGTGGTCCCACTAGCCCTGGACCCGCCTCAGGCCTGCTCCTCCCAGCTGAGGCGGGCCGAGGGGCTCCCCTCAGAGGACTGGGTTTGAGTCCCAGGGAGGGAGCACTTGGGACAAGTGTTTGCTGGCACAGGCCTCAAACCTGCTCCCCTACAGGTGGAGTGAGGCTGCTGGGGAGACTCTCCCAGTCTGAGTCCAGTGTTAGAGGCTTGCTTTCAGGGAAGGGTGCTGCCCCTGAGGTCCTCTGTTCCACCAGTCAGGTGGGCCTGGGTACACAGGGGCCCCTGGTTTAAAACATCGGCCCACAGTCAGAGCAGGCACCATGGTGTGTGGCCCAAGGTACACCAGGCTGAGAGCTCTCAACCCTAATCCCACGCGTCTGGGCGAGCCCGCGTCGGGGGCTGTGTGGCCACGGCAGCACGTGGGGCAGGCAGCTGAGCCCGGCTCTGCCCCCCGCCCAGCCTGGTGCCTGCTGAGCCGTGCCAGAAGGATGGGGCGTGCCTTCTGCTCACGGTGCTGGATCACGACACGCTGGGGGCTGATGACCTTGAAGGGGAGGCCTTCCTGCCGCTGTGCTCGGTGCCGGGCCTGACGGGGACTGTGGAGCCCGGCGACGTGCCTCAGACCCGCCTGCCCCTCACCTACCCTGCACCCAACGGTAGGCCTGAGCCCTGTGAGTGTGGGCCCTGGCCCAGCACTGGGGATACAGGGGAGGGGCAGCCGTGAAAGGCTCAGGGGCCCCCAGAGGCCGAGTTGGGGTCAGAGGAAAGCCTCCTTGGAGGTGGAAGCCTGTGGAGCCAGCCTGGGGGCTTGTGTTGCTGAGATCTCGCGCCTGGTCAAGGACCAGTGAAGGTTAAGTTAGGCCAAGTGTGTGCGACTCTCTCTGGTGGGATAAGGTCACCAACAAGTTTGCCTGGGGAGAGGGGCCATTTCTGTGCCCAGGGGGCACGTTCTTGCAGGGCAGTCCCCAAGCTTGATAAGAGGGGTAGGTCTTGTGTTTGAGCGCTCACCATGGGTCAGTTCTAAGCACTGGACACATGTTAACCCTCAGTCCTTACAACCACTCAGTGAGTCAGGTGTTATCGCTACTCTCCGAATGAGTAAACTGAGGCACGAATTGGTGGACTGGCCCAAGGTTCTTGTATGGAAAGGAAGAGTCGCCACCTGAGGCACGTCAGCCTCTCGCGCCGCAGGTGCGCCCCGCTGCCCAGGCGTGGCAAACGCGTTTCCTGCCTCATCTGTCAGGCTGTCTTGCGAGCTTGGCTGGTGTGGGCCCATGGCTAATTTCTGGAGAATGGGGCAGTGCTGCAGCCCCTGCCACTCCCCGAGTCTGACCCCCAAATGCCTCTCTTTGCAGGGGATCCAATCCTGCAGCTGTTAGAGAGCCGGAAGGGGGACCGCGAGGCCCAGGTGTTTGTGCGGCTGCGGCGGCAGCGAGCCAAGCAGGCCTCCCAGCACGCCCCGTGGCCAGGGCGGCAGCAGCGGGGCTTGGGTCCCTGGGAGGCCTGTGTTCCCCCCACCACAGCGCAGCCCTCCCACCTGGCCTAACACTCCAGGAGGGCCCTGCAGGTCGGGGGAGTCCCAGTGTGCGGGGTCCCGCTGCCAGAGCCGGGGCCCACAGTGATGGGGGCCCCATTCGCAGTATTTATACCCCCTCCTTCCTCCCCTCAGCCCCAGCCTCAGCATTCTCTGCCAAGTCCAGCCCCTGGGGGAGCAGAGACAGCTGTCTGCACCCCTTACCCCTGCTCCCCTCGTAGGGAAAAGCCGCTCTGGCAGAGGAGGGGCTCAGCCCTTCCTCTCCTGGCAGGCCTGTTCCAGCCACTGAAGTGGGGGGCCAGGTGCCTTGGGCCCTATTCTTCAGCAGCCATAATGAAGGGAGCCTGGGTCCTCTCCTGAGGGAGCTGCCAGCACCCAGGCTAAGGAGCCTAGAGCCAGGGACCTTCTGGCTCTGAAGGGGTGAGAACTGGTGGGCAGTGGGGCTGGCACAGTTTGGCTATCTGTGTCTGCTGAGGACCGCTCCTCCTTGGGACAGTACCTAGAAATTTTCTTAGCAAAAATAAAAAAATTAACAATACATCGTCCTCTTACTAAACATACTGTTGGCCTGCAGCGGGGCCTAGGTTACAGCCAAGCCATCACAAACCCCTCCTCAGCCCTCAGGAGAGCCTGGGCTGCCCCTGACTCTGGGCCCCAGCCCACCGCTCACTCCCCGTTACAGAGCAGCGGGGTAGGTGTGGAGGTAACTGACGCAGCAGCAAAAGCTTCGAACCAAACACCACCAGACGTATCAGGTTCTGTCGCCACTGCCCAACACAGGAGCCTGGCACTCGTGGGGGCACCCCAAGAGTGGGGGGGCCTCCCAGGGGTGCAGGCTGAGGCCGAGGGGCTGCTCTGAACAGCAGGGCTTAGAGGAATGGGGCCCCAGACCTGCCTGGGGGAGTGGCCCATATGCTGGGAGTCAGAGCCTGAGGCTCACTTCTCATTCCAGTGTGACTGTGGTTGAGTCACCTAACCTCTCTGAGCCTGCACAGGTATGATGAGTGGGGGGAGGTCAGATAAGACCATGTCCAAGGCTTTTTTCAGCGCTGCTCCTCTGAGACCCATACAGAAAGCCCACAAGGTGTGTGTTTTCCCACCCACCTAACAGGCCAGCTAAGAGCAGGGGAGGGGAGGTGGCTGAAAGGCTCCCTCAGGGGGCAGGCCCTCGATGCTTTTATGAGCAGGCACTGTCTGTTCCTCTGAGAAGCTAGTAGGGGCCTTTTTGTCTTTTGGAAAACATTAAGTATACCAGTTGCATCTGACGATAGAGCTCTGAAGAGCCCTAGGGCCTGGGAGGTCTCTGGGTCCAGGGCTAATGGTCCCCATCCCATCAACCCCAGCAGGCCTGCGTCAGAACACTCAAGCTCTGTCTAGGAGCCTGGAGCAGCCTTTGGGCCTGGATGGGCCCAGAGTGCCTCAAGGCCTCTTCAGCTATCTAGCCACACCTCAGGGGTCAGGCACGAGCCTTTCCCATGGCTGAAACCTGGGCTGGGCTGGCTGAGGCCCTCCTTTAGGGCCCAACTCCCTCCTGGGTTGGGTTGGCAGAGGCCCTCCTTTAGGGCCCAACTGTCCCTCACCCCGACATAAACAAGCTACCACCGCAAGTTCATATTTTATTTCCAATACGTTTGGAGCTTTGATTTTTGCGTTTTTGTAAAAAAGTTTTCACTTAATTCGTTGAAAGCCCTTTCGTGCTGAGCCCAAGGGGGCGCCTGGGCCGGGCCAGACCCTTTGCAGCCCTCTTGCTCCCACCCCAGACCCCCAGTGCTGGGAGTGGGGTGGCTTCCCTCTGCCCACTCTGCCCTCCCACCCCCTGCTGCATCTCTCTGTACAGAACAATTTTAAAAATGGAAGCTAAGACACAATATACATCGGACAGGCACGCACACACATGCACACAGGCGTCTGCTCCAAACGGGCAGGACGTCAGCTGCACTCAGAGAGCACCAAGGAATGCATACGGAGCCCCTCCTGGGGAGGAGGGCGGGGCCTGAGCCCCACCTTGGTCCTCACAGTCCGCAGCTCCTCCCCACCTATTGCCCTGCTAGCTGCCAGAGGGAGGGGTGGACAGCACGGAGGGCTGTGCAGAGGGGAGACAGCTGAGGGCAGCTGGGGGGTGATGGAGAGGGCAGTGCCAGCCTGGTAGGTCGCCCTGGGGCCAGGGAGGCTGCTCTAGGAGCCCGGGGGTGCGGGGAGGACTGGGGTACACCCCCGGCCTCAGGTACCTGAGGGGTAAAAGGCCTGGGCTTTGCCCCTCGAGGAGCTGCAAGGGCCCAGGGTTGGGAGTGGGGCTGGCCCCACGGCTTTGGCCCGCCAGCCTGGACTAAACACGCGCTTGGTAACCCTAGAGCTCGGCGGGCTTGGATCCCCCGCGCTCAAGCCTCACAGCTGGGAACCAGGTCTGGGCCCAGGTCCTCCACACCCCTGGCTCTCGCCCTGGCCTGGGGAAGTGGGGTGAACAGGGCCTGCCCTGAAGGCTTGTCCCCTCCCCTTGGCCCCTTCTAGCTTTCCACCCTTCCCTGCTCAGGCCCCAGGAAGAAGTTAAAAATAGTTAGTTCCTACATAAAAAAAGAGGCTGAAACAGATTCCCTGCCAAAAGGCTGGTGGGAGAAGAGGGGCCTCTGTCTCTGCAGTGGGAAAGGTAGGGAGCGGGCAGAGGGAGGACTGCAAAATAGTTTTTTCTCTTAAAAAGTGCTTGGTGAGTCTGTTTAAAGTGTGTGTCTATATCCACGTATAGATATACACACAGACACTGTTCACACACTGGCCGCCCACGCACACCTACACACATACAGAAATGTATACATAATCATATACATACATACATACATACATACATACATACATACATACATACATATATATACTTTAAAAAGTCCTAGGGGAGAAGATCTGAGCCAGGCCGGGGCCAGGCCTGCAGGGTCACGACTGGAGGGCGTGGGCCCGGCCTGGCTGGCAGACGGGGCACTCACTGCCCTCGGCACAGAGCTCACACAGCACGGCGTGTTGGCACGGCAGCACCGCTCGGTTCTGCTCCTGACACTTAAGGCATTTCACCGACTGCATGTGGAACACGGCCTGTGGGGAAAGGGACATCACGGTCACCGGCCCAGCCCCATGTCGGACAAAGAGCTCCCCCAACTCTCACTGTAGCCCCTTGGGATGAAGAAACTCGACAGTGTGCTTACAGGCCCCAGCTGATAAGGAGGAGGGCAGGGTCAAGGGGCTGGCTGATCACCTCAAGGCGCCTCATCTCTGCTTTCAACTGCAAGGCCGAGTGGGGCTGAGTCGGAGCTGCGCGTGGGGGAGTGGGGAGGGCCAGGGCCGCTCTACAGCTCCAGCCGGACAGGCTTTCCCTCGCACAAAGGCTTCTGCCTCTTGTCTCGTTTGACCTTATAATGACCCTAGGTCCCCAGTGAGAACTGTGGGGTCTGGAGAGGGTAGTGACGGGCCCGAGGTGACACGGCTGCCCAACGAAGGGAAGTATACTCTTCCCACTGTGCCGCACTCCCCTGGGGACCCAGAAGGGCACCGAGGAATGCAGACAGGAGCCCTGGGGACTAACCATTCTGGAATGTCTGCTGGCGTGTGCAGAGCTCACAGGAAGAGAAACTTAGGGCCCAGGCGTACTAATGCAGCTCAGCTCAGTGCCTGCCCTCGAAAGTGCCAGGGGTGGGCCCTGGTGTCCATCTACCTCCAGGTTTCCCACCTCCCCAGTGAGTGACTTTCTATTCCGAGCTCCTCTCCAGCAGGCTGGCATTTTGTGTGAGCTCAGCGGGGACAGAGGCTCTTAGGAGGGTGGCCATCCCTGGAGCAGCAGGGACCCATCCAAGTCCAAGCACTGGCTGAGCCCACTGTACCTCCCCACCCTGTGCTCCCCAACCTCCTAAGCTGACCTTGTCCACTTGCTCCAAGTGAGCCCGCAGCTGCTTCTGGAGAGAGTAGAGGGTGGAGAGTGAGAGGGCTTCCAGGTCGGGGAAGGTGGGCAGGGCCTGCGGGTCGGGGGCCGAGTGCAGCCGCTCCAGCTCCTCCTGTAGTTTCTTCACCTGCACCTCCAGTGCATCTCGCTGCTCCCGGGCCAGCTCGCACTCAGCGCCTGCCGCGCTGGCCCGCTCCCCGGCCTCCTCTGCCTCCTTCTTCCAGGCATCACAAGCCTATGGGCCCAACACGCAGCACCTTGTCATGATGGCCCCCCTGCCCTTGCCCCCCACCCCGAGAGTGCATCTCTGGGAGCCCGTGTGGGCCACTGTGGCTGTGGGGCCTGCGGGGGAGCTGGGTCAGGTGTCTGGGAAGTGGGGCAGGGAGGAGGGCTGATGCTGCCTGCAGAGAGGAGAGGTTTCAGGACCTGCAAGAGACCCTCTGTGGGCAGGGAAAGGGGCTGAGCCCAGCACAGCAGAGGAGCACCAGGCAGAGCTGGCCAGCACCTCCAGGGGCAGCCATGCTGTGGCTGGACATAAGGCCCATCTCAGAACCTAGAACCCTGGACCTAGAGCCCTGGAGAGTCAGGGCTTCTGGGCAGAAGCAAGCAGTGCTATGGGCCCAGAGCAAATAAGCAGCTCACAGAGGGAATTCCAGGCCTGGGATACCAGCCACCCCAGGGTCCTGACCGGCAAGGCAAGTTTTTCCACAGGGGGAGAGAATAAGCCGAACGGAGTTTCTGCTCTGTTCCCCAGGACCCCTGGCCACCCCCAGCCCCTGTGCCCACTCTGTGTAAGACGGGCTTGGGCTAGATGCCACAGGCCCCGGGAAAGGCGGGTGGGCGGGGCCAGTACCTGTCTTGCCTGCTTCCAGGACTCCTCCCACTGCTTGATGGTGCCGTTGGCTTCATCTAGCTCTTGCCGAAGCCGGGCCAGCTCGGCAGCCCCGGGCCCTGACAGGAAGGCAGGGGAAGTGCCCGGGGAGAAGCTTCCAGAGGCAAAATGCTCCCAGATGCTGCTATTCATCCCATTCAGACCTGCCCCAGGAAGGGGAGGAACATCAGAGCTCCGAAGAGCTTTGGGCTTGGGCCTGGCCCCCGCCCTGTCCAGCCCTGCCTGGGGGCCTCCAGGGGCTGGCTGTGCAAGGCTCCAGCAATGTCAGGCTGGGGGATTTCACAGGGATGCGCAGGTGCCACCTGTTACTCATCAGCTATTTAACTTCCAAGTCTCAGCATCCCCGTCTGTAAAGTGGGGCTCCCATCACTTGCCTCACGAGGTGATTCAGGGGACTTGGGAAGTGCTGTAGGGAGAGCAGTCTGGGAATGTGGCAATTTGCGAGCCCAACTTCACTTTCAGCCTAGAGAACGGGGAGCCTTCTTGCACCCTGATGTGAGGCCCAGGAGGAGATTCAGGAAAAAAGACTTGGGTCAAGAGCCTCAGATGATGGCAGAGCTGGAGCCGGAAGAGCACAGGGAGCCCTTGGTCCATCCCCCTTGTTTACAGTGAGGAAACGGACATAAAACGTGTTGCCAGGAATCACAAAAACAGTTACATGGTAGAGCCAGGACACAGCCAGGGCGTCCGGCTCCAAAGGCCTACTCTTTGCAAACAGCTAAGCTGTGTGCTCATCCACCGCCCCCTTCACCCACTCATTCAGCAGATGTTTAACTAACACCACGTGCCGCTGCTCTGTGGCCCCCAGGACGGCCCCTGTCTTCTGAGGGAGACTCATATCCACCTCTGGCCTCATTCTGCCCACACATATCATTCTAATGACTTCTTTCTTGCTTCCTTTCCCACTAATCCAGCCAGGATGTTCTGGAACCAAACGGATTTAAGAGAGTCTGTCCTCCAAGCAACACAAGTGCACCTACATGACCAACGTCATCCTGTATGGAGATGCGAGGCTCTCCGCCCTGTCCTGGAGGCGAGAACTTGGGGTCCCTGCTGAAGCAGCCCTGGCCAGCGGCAAGCCCCACCTGTGCTTCTCCTCCCGCCCGGGTGGCATTTCCGCTTGTGGAGAGGCGCCACTTCCTCGGGGAGCCCCACCCAGGTTAGGTCCCTCTATTATTCTGAATCGCAGCACCCAGCCTGTTGCCTCCACATGACAGTGATGGTCTCTAAGTATGATGTAATGCCTGGGCGCCTCTGCCTCTCCCGAGAGACCGTGGCTCCATGCCAGCAGGGACTGCTGAGCTCACCTTGTATCCGTAACTATGTGCGGAAGGAAGGAATGCGTGGCCAGTAATAGGGCTGCAATCAAGATACCTCCAGAATACGGGCAAGCCGACAAACATAACAGCAAGCACCTGAGCCGGCAGCATCACCACCAGCGGTGAAGGGGCACCTGAGCCGGCAGCATCACCACCAGTGGTGAAGGTGCTGCACTCATCTTCAGAGACATTAGGGAAGGACCCAAAGCTGCTCAGAATGTCAAAGCGCAGCTCAGAGGCTCAGGCTCAGTGTGACCAGGATGGCCAGCACCCTCAGGGAGGGTGTTTCTGGTCTCCTTGAACAGCTGCTGGGGGAGGGGGAAGTAAGAGTAGCAGCTGCTGCTGAATGAGAGGCAGCAGGTTGGGCGTCTGCTGCTTTACGTCTGTTACTTCAGCAGACGTTCGCACTGGCCCCACGCACACACGCAGGTCTCCACCCACGCTTCTGGACCCTCTGCTCTGATGTGCCCTCCAGAACCCCTGGTCCACACAGTTCTAACGCTGGGTTCAGCCAACAGCCTTTGGAGCTACAGCTGGGTCCGCTTGGTGTTTCTGCTGGACAGGGAGGCCGCCCTGCGCCAGGGCCGAGCCTGTTCAGACCTCTCCCTTGGCCCCGAGGAGCTCTGGGTGACTAGGCAGAGCTGCCACACTGGCACGGAGAGCAGACCTAGACCCTGGCAACTCTCAGGCCACACTTCTCACTGTGCACTGGCCCGGGGCCTAGCACTTCATTCATGTTATTTCCTTTAAGCCTCACAACCACCACACGAGGTGGGTGCTGCCATTATACCCATTTCACAGAGGAAACTAAGACAGAGAGACTAAGTCACTTGTCCAGGTTCACACACCTCAGAGAATCATGGAACCGGGGCCTGACTCGCCTCCGTGCCCAGAGCCCCTACTCTAACCTCCACTCTGCACTGCCTCTAGCCGTGGACAAAATGGCCAAAGGCACTTTCCAAAAGCCCAGATGCCTGCCCCAGGCCTTAGAGAGCCATACCCCCTCTTACCCAAAGATCCATGAGATGCTGACGTCCCCAAAAATGTGTTTTCTGACTGGCTCAGGTGGCCCTGGGGCTGCTGCAGGAAATGCGAGGAGAGGCTGACAGGAGGGGACGGGGATGCTGAGTGGAAGGAAGCAGAGCTGCTCAAGGAGCCAGGGATGTTCACGGGTGCGGAGCTCTGCAGCAAACTGCCGCCTGCAAGAGAGGCCCAGGAGCGTGGCCGAGTGAGGGGCGTGGCCGAGTGAGGGGCGTGGCCGAGTGAGGGGCGTGGCCGAGTGAGTGCCGGGCAAGCCACGCGGGGCCACACTGAGCAGGGCGTGGCTCGTCTGCCCATCCCCGGGCCAGGCTGGACCCCAGGGGCCCTCCCAAGCCATCCTGCCCACCCATGCCCAGTACCGATTGTGATGCTGCCTGGGTGGGGCACCGTGCTGTTATCGAAAGTCTTCTCTAGGGCAGCTACCCCAAACTCGTTCAGGTCCAGGTCATCCAGGGCAGACTCTAGAGACAGAGTGACTGGAGTGTGAGCCTCCCAGCCTCCCGAGGGCCCACACAGTCCCGAGGTTCCAGGCCTCACCTCCTGGACCCACCTGCCCTTTACTGCCTCTACTCCTGCCCCTGCCTCATCTTTGAGCTCAGTCCCACTGGAGCTGTGCTCGCTCAAGCCTCTGCTTGTGCCTGGGCTGCCCCTCTGCCAACACCGATCCCCTAGCCAAGTCCCACTCAAATGGCTCTCCTTTCAGAAGCCATCTTCGATACACCCGGGGGAAATGAGTTCTAATCCAGCTGACAGAGGTCTTGTCCCCTGACGTTACAGCTTGTATGTCTCACCCCTGAGCTCACTGAGGGCAGGCAGGTCTCTGGACCCTCAGTGGCTAGTGTACAGTAGTTGCCCAACAAATGTCCACTGCGCTCTGAGGAACTGGACTGGGAGGGCAGGAACAGCATGTCTTCATCTCTGTCACCCCAGTGCCTGCAGTAGGACCTAGCACAAAGTGGCACCCATAAATGACTGCTGAAAGAGAAGGGCAGTGGCTTCTGATGACCAGGAAAGGACAGCTGTGCAGGTTTTTCACAAGGATACCTAGCTGGGGTTGAATGACGTATGTCATGGAATGAGACTGCACAGACCCATGGGAAGAGGCGTTTCTTTCTAATCTGCACAGAAGAGCAAACTGGAGGGCTAATTGGCTATAAAGGCTAGTCTTGGCCCTACACCTTGGGCTCATGTTCCATTTAGGTCAAAGGGCTCAGAATGCCCACCCTCTGACTCTCCCAAGACAGATGTCTAAAGTGACCAGTATGCTGGTTTGAGTCTCACTCCAGAGTCCTAGTATCTCCGACTCCAGACCTGCTCCTAGACTTAGCAACAGAAATGGCCCAATTACCTATGACCGACTCTACCGTGTCGCTGGTGGGGTAGAAGGGCAGAGCATTTGCATTCATGCCAGGAACACTGCTGGTGCCGGCGGGGCTAGGGGGAGTAGCTGCTAGGCTGGAGGTGATACTAGAAGAGATGCTTGAGGTCAGGGGGCTGCCCACAGGGAGGATGCCCAGCATATCCTGCAACGAGAGAGTGAAGAAGAGACATAGTGGGATGGCTGCCCACGGATGGGGGCTGGAGGCGGGGGCTGGCTAGGGCAGAAGGTAAGGGTGTATCCCAGCTCTCGCCTGGTTGCCCTCAACACCTTGTTGGGAGGCTGGAGTTGGACAGGTGTGGCTTGGAGGCTGCAGGGCCTACTCATCCCTAAAGTTCTGCAGTAGGGGAAGGGAGAAGCAAGTTCAGTGCAAGGACAGATGTTTAATATTTTTTTTGACTGGCTAATGAGTGAGTCCGGAGATGAGGGGCTCAAGGGCCTGACTCCCACCCTCTCTGAATTTGGGGCTGAGGCCCCACCTTAATCCTGCCCTCAGTTTGTAGAGAAAGCGGTGCCCCGTGCTCCCCGAAGAAGCCTCCTGGGGTTCTGGGCCTGTCCTGTCCACAGCAGGTGCCAGAAGGGGAGAAAGGGGGCTGAGGGCTCTTTACCTGTTTGGGCTGAAGCAGAGGCTGCTCTTGACTCCTGGGCTCTAGTGAGTGGGGTTTTAACTTGGCCTGAGAGAAAAGTCAGGGAGCAGGAGATGAATGTGGTGCTAGGGAGGGACCCTGAGCCCATGAGTCCTCCTAAGCATCAACTTGCCATGGCTCACTGAGGGGGAAGGAGGCACCAGACACCTGTTGTACAGTCCCCCTTCACACACACGCACCCTCCTTCCCTACCCTGGGAACCCGGGGAGCTGCTCCTCTCCTCCCTGTGACTCCAAGTCACAGATAAGCCAGTTCCACACCCCTTGTCCTGCTCCCCAAGGCCCTGCTGTCCCATCAAGGCAGCACAGGGCAGGGCAAAGTCCGGACGTGGGGTCAGAAGACGGAATAGTACCCTTTCCCCTCTATTAACTGGCTCTGACACTGGGTGAGGTGCTCAGCCTCTAACCTGCCTGTCTTCATCTGTAAAATGGGATGGCCTCACCCGCTCCGCTCAGTCTTGAAGAGGCTGGGAACAGGGGCTTCCTATCTCCCAGCCACATTCCCCATAGCTGGGCCAGGACAACCCTCCAGGTCTTCTCTTGCCGCATGCAGGTTAGCCCATGCTAACCTCACTGGGCTGCCCCCTCATCCCTTACCTGGCATTTCAAAGTTTTCAGGTACTCAGCTCCCACCTGGTCTTCCCTCTCGAAGCCAGGAGCCTTCTTATAACTGCCAGGGGCGAGGCCGGACTCCCCAGGGAAGACAATGCCTTCCAGATTCGGGGGCTTCCTGATGGAGCCCGGTGGGGAGCCACAGAGGTTAGATGGGCTGCCGAGGCTGCTGTTTCTACAGAGGAGCTGCAGAGAAGGCAGAGAGCAGGCTGGTGGGCAAAATGCAGGCTGCGGCACGGCCCATTCTCCGTCCCTGCGTGGGAGGGAGACCCTTCATCAAGGGGCTCAGTTCCTTTTTAACTGGCCAGGGGGCAGCAACCACCACCCAGGACCCAGAACCCCATGTGGAAGCTGTGTGTTGGGGGGCAGACAGGCTTTGTCCCTTCTACTACCTGTGATCAGCTCTACCCAGGCTGATCGCAGGGCTCTGGGGACACCACTCCAGCCACTATCAGCTTTTGACAGAAGAACCCTGGGGCAGAAAGGGCAGCACCCTTGGGCGGAGGCCTCCTCCCCAAGCACAGGGCACGAGAGGCAGGTGTTGGCTCTGGGCAGGCATGGTACCCACCCCACCCCCTGGACAGGCACGTACAGCGCTGAGGTCAGGGGCATGCGGGCTGGAAGGGCTCACGGGCACCGAGTCTCCGGCAGCAGACGGCATGTACAAGACGGGACCTGGCTGGGTGGGGCTGGACACAGCTGAGGAAGGCTGCAGGTCGTCACTGAGGGGTGGCTCTGCAAGAGACAGGGGCAGGGTGTCAGCAGGCTCCTGAGCCAGCTCTGTCCCTTCAAAAATGCATCTGGGTCTCTCTTAAAGGAGCGCATGCATCCCCCATGTATAAAGGGAAGGCTTCTGTTTCTATTAATATCACGTGCTGTGCACTTATGTGTGCCAGGCAATTTGTATTAATCGTAAATCTTCACAATGACTGGAAGACAGAAGTGATACCATGGTCTCCATTTTACAGATAAGGAAACTGAGGCTCAGAGAGGTAAGGTATATCTCCCAAGGGGGCTGAGCTAGGAAACAGAAGAGCTGGGATTTGAACCCCAATCCACACGCCTCCAAAGCTTGGGCCATTCATTGCTTCTCTGTGCTGCCTTGGCTGGGCCCACCTCTGAGCCACATGTGTGCTTCCCCCTCCCTGGGGCCTCAGTTTATTTTTCACTCTAATCCCACAGATAAGGCCTAAGGCTAGAAAGAGGTTAAGGACAAACAGAGCAGTGGCCTGGGGTAGACACAGGTTGTAACTCAAACCCGTCTCTGAGACTGGCGGTGGTGGTCTGGAGCGGCACCGAGCAGCACCGCAGCCCAGGACCACATGCAGCTGCTGAGCAACCGGAATGTGCCTAGTCTGGACTGGAATGTGCTGCAGCTATTCAAGTACATGCCAGCTTTCAAAGACTTGGTTTGGAAAAAAAAAAGGAAAATATCTTGATTTTATGTTGACTGCATTTTAAATGATATTATTTTATGTTGGGTTAAATAAAAATATATTATTAAAAATTGACCCATTTCTTTTTCTTCTTTTTAGATGTGGTTACTAAAATATCTAAAATGACATAAGGGGGGTTGCATTAAATTTTGATTGGACAGCTCTGCTCTCAGCAGGGCAGAGTGCTGTGTTCAGTTAGTGATGTCTGCCATGGGTGGGGCACGGGGTGGCTGCTGGGATTTGCCTAGTTGGCTCGGGGAGGGTGCCTCACCCTGCCTGGGCCTGTGAGTGTGCAACCAGGGGCACAGTCCCTGCTGTCTCACGGCCTTGGAAGCTCCAGGGTTTTGAGACCAGTTCCAGAGAGGTGGGGCGGGCGGGTGGGGGAATGGAACTTCCAGGGGGGACAGGGGCCCACTGCTGGCTAACACTGAACTTAGGGGGAGGGGGGACGGAAGGGGAGGGTGGAGAGGGCACTGCCCCAGGGCAATGGGAACAGCATACGGTCTACGTGGGCGAAGGCGCAGAAGGGTCCTCGGGGACAGCTGCCCGACTGCTGCATGTCGTTGCACTTGGTAGATTTATAGATCTGGAGGGCAGAGCAGAACAGAGGTGGGTCAGGCTTGGGCAGAGAGAGAAAGGCAGCCAGGGGTGCCTTCAGCATGGCTGGGTTAGCTTAGAAATCTCTCCTTTCTCCTCCCCACCCGATGCCGCTTCCTTAAGTCTCTCCCTGCCAACTGCTTACTCAAGCCAGAGTGAGCAGACACTGCCGCCCGCATGCCAGGGACCACCCCCCTCCTGTGGTCACAGGCCCAACCAGCCCTGACCCAGCTCTCACAAAGGGATCTTCTCCATGCTACTCTCAACTCATGATCTTGGCCAGGGCTGTGACCTTCCAATGTAACTCTGGGCATTAAGGGAGCCAAGTTCACAGGCAACACCCATCCACCCTGGAGCACTCTGGGTTGGGATCTACGCTGGGCCTAACTTTCTACCCTGCTGTCTGTAGCCCACATCACATAGTTTCCGTCCGTGTGTCTATCTCAGGGTGTCCTGACCTCCATGGAACCAAGGGAAGGGACAGCACATGCCTCTACATACCGTATGTGAGACTGTGGCACTGACAGAGCCCAGGCCACACCGTGGGGCTAGGGGCTGCACCAGGGAAGCTGCTGGTACCCTAGGCCGTCATGTGGTACAGGACAACGGTAAGGGGATTTCTTATTTTTTAAATCTTGATGCTACGTTAAGTACCACAAGTGGTGCAAAGCCCAGAACGGCCAAGTCACCATGCCCAGTGCGTGCTCTCCCTATCAGGGGGGCTTGGGGAAACAAAACCGGGGGCCAAGGGCTGCTCGGTGAGTGTGGAAAGCTGCCGAATCAGGGTGTGGGGCTCCTTTACGTACTGCCCGGGGGGAGCCTGTGGCTACAGACCCCTCCCAGGATGGTGTCAGGATGGATTCTGCCAGCATCGGCCCGGACCCTCCTTTCCTTCCTCCTTGCTTTCCGAAGAGGATATGTTAAGCTACCCCCAACCCTCGAAGGGCCGCAGCTCGGGCGCCAGCTCCAAGGCCCACCTCTGGGTGGAACTGCTGCTCCGTGCGGGTGTGGCAGTACTGGCAGGAGTCTCCGTTCTCACACTTGCCAGGGTCACCCCACTCGTCCCCGTGTTTTACGTTCGGACATGGAGATGACCTGGTTAAATAAGAGGGTGGGGTCAGATGGACGCAGAGCGGATCTGGGGGAGCCAATGAGATCGCTGCTGTTCAGGACCCCTCTCTGGTCTCCCGGCTTTGCACAGCCAGGCTCAGAAGTAGGAAACATCAGCGGCAGAGTGAGGGCCTTACTGGGGCCAGAAGCCTGGCTTTGCTTCTCTGGCCCAACCTGGCTGCATCACCAAGAAGGACACTGTTTTGCTCGCTTTAGCCAAGTCCTCCCCCCGAGCACTGTGCAGCCCAAGGAGAGCCAGGCTACAACCACACCACAGCTGGGCCCTGGCAAACGCCCCTCAGGATCCGAACTAGAGGGGCTTCTAACCCAAGATCCTCATTTCATGCCAAAGGAGGATCCAGGAAGGCCCCCTATCGTTCAGCTATCCTGACCATTCTCTCCCCTCGTACCTGGGTGCTGTGATTCTGTGATCCCCGGGCTGGCCTCCCTGAGAGCACAGTGCAAGCAGCCCCTGCAGTGATCCCTTCCCTGCCACCCTCCCTCCCACGGCTGGCCTGCTTGGGCCAAAGGACCTGTATTTGTGTTTCCGGGGACTCCGCCGCCGGTCCTTGCTGTTGTGGTAGTAGGGACAGGCATAACCCTGGCGGCACAGCCGTGGGGGCTTCTTGCACGGCTCCGTCTTATAGTTCCCCAGCACATAAGCGGTCTCTGCACAGGGGGCCAGAGGCAGGGGTCAGGTGGATGAGGCAGGGGCGGGGTGCGGGGAGGGGAAGGAGAAGCCACTAGGAAGGAGTCTAGGAGCTGAGGCTTTTGTGAGAGGTATGAGCAGGGCCACCTCCTCGTGGGCCAATGCCAAGACTGAGACCCGGGAGAGAGGTAAGGAGGATGCCGCCGTCCCTCACTGGAGATACTCACAGCTCAGAGTTAAAAGGGCGTCCGCAGGAGGGTTGAGAATACACCTATGTGTACTCATATACGTGTACGACTGTGTATGTGTGAAAGCCTCCTGACGGAATTTAGGGAGCACCTGGGGTGACGGGAGCAGGGCAAGGTGTGTCTGGGGAGACTCCCCCAGAAGTGCCACCGGATGCCAGGGCTGCAGTTGGCGGGATGTGAGGTGGGATGAGGGGGCAAGTGCCTCCCAGCAGAGGCGGTGGCTTGGGCTGGAGAAGGCAACAGGTGGTGGTGAGCCATGTCCTCAGAGCAGCCATGGGGAGGAGAGGGGGGAGGACAGACAGCTGGTGGGAGGGGGCATGGCCATTTGTGTGGCCACCTTTACCTTGCCACCGAGGCTCCTCACTGAGGATTTTTTCTATCATAGCGTGGCTTGCGGCCCCAGCCGACTGGCCCTCTATGCTGCCCTCTACTGTGGTCTGGCCGTTCTGCAAGGCCTCCATTGCCTGGAGCTCCCTGGGAAGAGAGGAGAGGACAGAGAGAGCGGGGAGAGGGCATGAGGAGGAAGGAACCAGAGTGCCAGCCCTGCACTCCGTCGGTGGTACTCACCGCGTCTGCAGCCAGGCCCCCACCCCGGCCCTCAGCCATCAGCCCACCTGATGTCGTAGACAGGGGAGCGGAGGTCATGGGGCCCATGAGCAAAAGCGCAGTGCAGGCCGTTTTTGGTGCAGTTGCCTTTTGAGTCTGTCTCGTGGATGCAGATTCCAGTCTTATAGTAGCGCAGGTGGTACCTGCGCTCAGTGTCCCCTGTGGTCCTGTGCAGGAATGGGCACCTGAAACACAGCAGCAGGGGTGGGGGTCACTCACCTTCGCCCCCTGCAGCCTGGGCTACCAGCCGTGCCCTTCCCTGCCCGTTGAAGGCTTTCTCATGACCCAGCGGGTGTACTGATGGTGGGTCAAAGAGGCAAGCAAGTGACGAGTCCTGCTGAGGTAACAGAGCCACCCTCCCACTGCCGGTGGGTGCTGTAGCCCAAAGTGGGCCCTGAAAGGCCTGGCATTCCCACTGCAGCTTCTCAAAGACTACTCAGCCAGTGCCCTGGGCTGTCCTGAAGAGAAGCTCCAGAGGGGGGCACTCTTGGGAGAACAAACACTGCCTAGGTCAGGGGTCTTCAGAGAAGCAAACGCCCTCGGGCCCTGGGTGCTTCATGAAGCTGGGGGGGAGGGGTGAGCAAGCCTTTGACCCCTGGGAGAAATGGAAGAGCTGGTGTCGGGTGGTTCAGTGAGGTGCACCCACAGAACACCCTGCAGTGCCTCCGTCACCACCTCCGCACGGCTGAGACACTTGTTAGGCAGGGTCAGTAAGTGCTCCCTCAGTGACGTTCCCAGGTTTGCCACCTCATGTTTGTCATGTGTTATGCCCTGTCTCTTCACAGAGCTTTGTGGCAAAATATTTAGGGTCAGCAAAAAGGGAACTAGAGAGGCTGTATGTCACTAAACAGCCAGCCTTGGTGGGAACTGCATGGGATGGAGTGGGTAGTACGGGCTGGGGAGAGGGTCCTTGTGACCTGCAAGGGACCAGACAAGAAGGCCCAGGAAGCCACTTTGGTTCAGATGTGGCCCTTAGGCTTAGCGGAAGAAAGGCCTGTGTAGGGCTTCCCAAAAGTAGGGAAAGGAGAAGGGGTCTCCCCCAGATGATGGCGGGGTCTGAACCCAGGTCCAAACCATAGGACGGTGGGCCAGGCTGCAGCAGGTCCCCAAAGGCAGGCTCTGGCTGGCTTCTTGGACTCTGACTGGACTATTGTGAGGGCATCTGATCCAGGAGGCAGGGGGCTCCTCTGAGGGCAGGCTGGGCAGCACTCACTCGTCGCCCTCCGGGCAGAGGCCTGTGGCCTCGTCGTACTTGGTGCAGTAGACGTCGGGGCTGTAGTTGAAGGTGCCGTCCCGACGGCGGATGGACCGGCGGCGTCGCTGGTTCACGAAATGCCAGTGGAAGCAGGTGTAGGGCCGATGCTGAGTACATTTGTGTTGCACAAAGAGCGGGCACTGCTCAGTGCGGAATTCCTTCAGGTACCTGCAGGGAGAGCCCCGAGTAGGGTGGGCCAGGAGCGGAGAGGTAAGTCCCTTGTTTCCCAGCAAGAAGTTGGCCACCAAGTCCCCCAAGGGCCCTACTCTGGGGGGGCTAGTTCAACTGAGACACCAGAAAAGACCCAGAGCTAAGGCAGGCCCTCAGTATCAGGATCCTTCCTAATACGCGGGTCCCCAGCCAGCCTGAAGGGCAGGAACCATAGACCACAAGGGCCCTCAGTGGTCAGCTGCCTCTGCCACGGTGACCAGAGGAGCGCTTCGTCAGTGGTTTGTTCTCTGAGCGCTCCCCGAGGTTTCCCAGGCCAAACCACTGATCACAGGGAAAAGGCTGCACACCAGAGCTCGAGGAGCCTCTCCTAAACTTCCTGCAAGGGTCTCTGCTGCCCAATCTGCCTGCCAGTTCCTGGAGGCCTCACTTGTCTCAGGAGCAGGGCTGGGGCACAAGGCCAAGGGCCAGGACGGCTGCTGCTCTAGAGCTGAGAGCCCAGGTCACAAGGTGTCCTTCCGGACCACTGACACAGGTCATCACTGTCCTGTCCGCTGACCTCCTTCCAGAGACACTTCCTAGCATTACCCAAGTCTGTTTGTGAAGCTCATGTTGGAAGCATCTGAAGAGACTCCCTCTCAGCCTTGCCTCCCACAACAGTCTTGCAAATGAGTACCTGCAGCAGCTGAGGTATTCTATCTCTGTCCTAACCTGGGGGTGGGGGCTCTGTCTGTCCTCCCAGCCTCCTCCCAACCTGCATCTCTCTCCTTTGCTCTGCATCTAAAAACCAAGACAGGGCTTCCCTTGGTGGCGCAGTGGTTGGGAGTCCCCCTGCCAATGCAGGGGATGTGGGTTCGTGCCCCTGTCTGGGAAGATCCCACATGCTGCGGAGCGGCTGGGCCCATGAGCCATGGCTGCTGAGCCTGTGCGTCCGGAGCTTGTGCTCCGCAACAGGAGAAGCCACAACAGTGAGATGCCCGCGTACCGCAAAAAAAAAAAAAAAAAAAGACGACCCGAAGCTCCTCCCCCCACACCCCCCAGTGGAAGGCCTGACCCACTTAACCCCCTTACAGAACCAAACCACCCATCCGTGTTTTCATTCACTTTGTGTCCAGGTGGAGGGTTTCTTAGATTTACCGCCACTGCCCCCCCACCCCCCGACACACACACACAGACACACGGTGGGCACAAGCAGGCAGCCCAGTTCTCTATATTCATTCCTTCAAGCCCTAGCAATGAAGGCAACAAATGGCTTGATAGAAGGCATTTGATGCCAGTGAGGAGGATGGTTCTAGAAGGCACAGAAGGTTGTGTGCAGAAGGGAGGGTGAAGAGAGCAGCCACCTGGCACTGGAATGCCTGGGAAACAGGCGAGAGGGTCCAGCCCATGTCTTTGGCTCATGCCAGGCTATGCAGGGCCTTATCAGTCTGGGCATATGGAAGGTGTGGGGACAGGTAGGTCCAGGGCTGAGACTTTCCAGACAGGTTTTCTTTAACGCTAATGAGAGTGCTGTAAAATCCTCCCAGACAAGGGGAATTGCCTGGCAGTCCAGTGGTTAGGACTCCATGCTTTCATTGCCAAGGGCCCGGGTTCAATCCCTGGTCGGGGAAACTAAGATCCCACAAGCCATGTGGCGTGGCCAAAAAACCCCAAATCCTCCCAGCCCTGAAGTGTGGAGAAGTGTCCAGGCGTGTGTACTGGGCAGGGGGAAGCTGGAGCTGGGTGCTCCCTAAAGAACACAGATGGGGGTTTAAGGGGCAGTGAAGCTCCCAAACAGCATCCTATTCGTTCAGCACCTATTTACTGAGCACCTACTAGGTGCAGGCATGGTGGTGAGCACTGAGGACACTGACGTAGCAGGTCCTTACCCTTAGGAAGCCCATATTTTCATGGGAGACACACCAGTAACAGGTGGAATCAATCAACTGTGGAAAAGGTTATGAGGAAGGTTTGCAGAGGGCTCTTTGGGAACCCAGAGGAAGGATCCTTGACCCAGGCTGGCACAGAGGAAGGGGAAAGGGAAGGAGAGGTACTTGTGGGTGAAGAATGTGGGAAGGGTGTTTTAGGCAAAGGGAACGGTACGAGCTTAGCAACAGTATGCCTAAGTCAAAGAGCTCCAAGCGCCTTTGTGGAATGTGAATGGGGTAGAACTGGAAAAGGGAAATGAGGATGAGGTGAGGTGTGGGAGGAGCCACATTTCAGGGATATCATCTCCAGGCTGCAGATATATTCTGAGACACTGGGTTGAAACCTGGAAGGCTCCGTAGAGCCTCTCACAGCCCCTCTGACGTTGGAACGTAAGGTCTTCCTGTCTCCCTCTCTGTCTGGTTATAGACAGAAATCTGCCCTGCATACTGTACACAGGTACAGCATGTGGCGGTATCAAACCCTGGCACTGAGTTGGGACACCAACCCCCCGAACTGCTAGACTGATCTCTCCTGCGCAGCACATACGCTACCTGACTCCTGACCCACAGGAGACTAATTCAGGAGGTAACAGGTAGGAAATGGGAGCAGATGAAGCTGATCCCAGGGCCAGGGAAGAATGAGAAGTATTGATAGTTAGGACTGACAGACTAAATACAGGACATCCAGTTAAGCTGGAATATCAGATAAATCAAATATTTTGTGGGACATGCTTATACTAAAAAATTATCCATTATCTGAAATTTCAATCTAACTGGCATCCTCTTTTTTTTTTTAAAGCACAGCTTGGGTTTCTTCTTTTATTTATTTGGCTGCGCTGGGTCCTAGTTGCAGCACACGGGATCTTCATTGCCACGTGCAGGATCTTTAGTTGAGGCATGCGTGTGGGATCTAGTTCCCTGACCAGGAACTGAACCCAGGCCCCCTGCATTGGGAGCACGGAGTCTTAACCACTGGACCACCAGGGAAGTCCCTGGCATCCTCTATTTTTGTTTGCTAAATCTAGCAACCCTAAGAGTGGCATCTGCCTGCTTAGTAATCAATGCCTCAGTAAAAACCCAGGGAGGCAGTCCAGAGAAGTGACTGTGGACACAGTCTGTCCTCTCGGAGAGAGTTCCTGGCAAGCCTGCTTCTCTGGGGCAGCCATGTCCACAGTGTTACCTACAGATGCTACGGCTCCAAAGGGCTCCAGCTGGCAGAGGTGTCACAGAGGAAAGACATGGAGGCAACAAATTACCTCATTCTAAGCCTCTTCATCTCCATTCCCACCACCATGGGTCAGGCACTTGGTACCTCTTAATAAACCGGTCTCCTTGTATCCGGCCTCTCCCCTGTCCAGTTTATGTTGCACAGTACTCATCATTCTTCCCAGAACCCAAATGTAATTTTCACTTTCTTAAAAGCCTTTAGCTTCCACGAGTAGCCACTGATAAAGACCAACTATGCGGCCTGGCACTTCAAGCCCTACACATCCGGTCCAATGAACGCTTCCAGCCTCATTTCTCTTGAATCCAGTAACACTGGAGTCCTTGGTGTCTTGCAAAGAGATCTTTAACTTCCCTGCCTTTCCTCATGTCCCCTTCCTCACCTGTAGAAATCTTTCAAGGCTGAATTCAATGGTAATTAATCTTCTGATGCCATCACTTCCATGAAGTTTTCCTTGACCTCTACCTATCCTCCCCCTCCTGCCCTTGTCTCCAGCTAAGTTATCATCTCTAAGCTTTTACAGCACTTTCTCTGGACATTTCTTATAGTCCTTATCCTGCACTGCATATTAATAATGTGTATGTTTTCCTCTATTACTAGATTATAAAGTCCTTGGCAGCAAGCATGTAATAACCCAGTACAGTGACAGTTTGCTGAATGAATGTAACAAGAAGTCACACAAGAGGCAAAGTCTACAAAGGTATCAACAATTTTATGATGCCGCGCACAGGCAGACATTGAGAGCTGGAAGCTTAATCCTATTCCCTGGTGAAAAACACTACAGTGCAGGAAATTTGTAACTCTGCAGACAGGGCGGACTGTCCTGCAGAAAAGCCTCTCACGAGAGAAGGGGCCAAATGACTGAGTCTAGGCCAGCAGAATACCCACTTTCAACCAACAATAATCAATGAGAGAAATGTCTAACCTTCTGCTTAAGCCATTAACAGAACTGCGCCATCCTCCACCTGGGAACCAAAATGTTTAGTCAGAACTTCCCACTCTCCCTGTCCCCCTCTAACCCTGTGCTAACCAGCAACGCACTGCCCAGACAGCAAGGAGAAACGCACTTAGCAATCACTCTTTTCTACTTTCATGGATTGAAATGAAACAAATTTCAGTGGAAATGAACAACTGTCTCCACTAAGCTCCAACAGATCTTTCCATTTTAAAGGTTTGAAAGCATAAGATCTAAGAAAATAGGCTGAAACTTACTCGTTCCAATTCAACCAGCTCTCAGGAAAACCAAGAAGTCCTGGAATCCCTGGTTAGGAGAGAAGACTCGCCAACCACCCCTGCCCCACTCCAAGATCTGGGGGGCGCACAGGGCCACAGAGCTCAATTCTTCACACTTCCATCTCCCAGGAATACCCGCACTCAAGGATAAAAGACAATAAATGTGGACTAGCTTCAAATTGCAAGGCCTCAGTGACCTACTGTGGCCAGGATGAGTCAAGAAACCACTCAGGCCCTGAATCAGTAAGAGTTGATGGAAAAAGCCACATCTTCGTCCTTCCCAGGAGGATCAACGAAGGTTGGAGGAACACTGAGGTTGCTCAGAGTCTCACCTTGACTAAGGAGCAGCACCTGCATTTGTCCCAACAGGGGCTGACTTTCAAAGTTATCTTTCACTCCTTTTTAAGACATCATATTAATTATCCTATTAATGGTTTATCTGTAAATGTAAAGGATCATTGTGCAAGTAACATGCCCACTTACAAAAAGTTTTTAAATGTAGAAAAGGGGGGACTTCCCTGGTGGCGCAGTGGTTGAGAATCTGCCTGCCAACGCAGGGGACACGGGTTCAAGTCCTGGTCCGGGAAGATCCCACATGCCGCAAAGCAACTAAGCCTGTGAGCCACAACTACTGGGCCTGTGCTCTAGAGCCCACGAGCCACAACTACTGAGCCCGCGCACCTAGAGCCGGTGCTCCAAAACAAAAGAAGCCACCGCAATGAGAAGCCCGCGCACCGGGACGAAGAGTAGCCCCCGCTCACTGCAACTAGAGAAAGCCCGCGCGCAGAAATAAAGACCCAATGCAGCCAAACAAAAATAAATTTTAAAAAATATATATTTTTTTTAAAAAAGGACGAAATCACCCTTAATCCCACCACGAATAATGCTAGACTTTTGGTTAATTTTCTCCCAGTACTTTTACACAAATATAATCATAATGTATCATATTACTGAACTGCTTTATAAAACTAATACCTTTCCCTAAAAACTTTTAAAATCAAATACATGCAAACATTTTTAAAAAAATCAAATGATACTTTCAATATTTACTGGATTATCTTTACTTTCCAAAATTCTAAAACAGCAAAATTCAGGCTACTTGAAATCAAAATTCAATCACTTGCCCCATTAAACCAACAGTGATAACATAAGGAATTAACAATATATGCAGTAAATTACATCACTTTTTCTTTTTCTAAGACTTTTTTGATGTGGACCATATTTAAAGTCTTTATTGAATTTGTTACAATGTTGCTTCTGTTCTGTTTTAGTTTTTTGGCTGCAAGAGGCATGTGGGATCTTAGCTCCCTAACCAGGGATTGACCAGGGATCGAACCCGCACCCCCTGCATTGAAAGGTGAAGTCTTAACCACTGGACCGCCAGGGAAGTCCCTACATCACTCTTAAGGTGTTAAATCAAGTGCTAACTGCTACCAGCTCAATTTCCAGCTAAACTTTATTTTTGGGGCTGTACGCTCAGCTTGCGGGATCTTAGTCCTCTGAGGACCAGGAATGGAACCCACGCCCTTGGCAGCGAAAACACAGAGTCCTATTAACCGCAGGGAATTCCCTCCAGCTGAACTTTAAATCCTATTCTAAATTGTCTCACTTAATAGCTTTACCTGTTTGGGTGTTTCACTCTCCTCTGGGTAGGAGGGTGAGCAGAATTTGAATAAACTGAATAAACAGAAAAGTATTAGAGATGACTGTTAGAAAAACTACATAAATTTATTTTTTTAATTATTTATTTTTATTTATTTTTGGCTGCATTGGGTCTTCGTTGCTGCGCGTGGGCTTTCTCTAGTTGCGGGGAGCCGGGTCTACTCTTCATCGCGGAGCACAGGCGCTAGATGCACGGGCTTCAGTAGTTGCGGAGCACAGGCTCCGTAGTTGCGGCTCGCGGGCTCTAGAGTGCAGGCTCGGTAGTTGTGGCTTGCGGGCTTAGTTGCTCCTCAGCATGTGGGATCTTCCCAGACCAGGGATTGAACCTGTGTCCCCCGCACTGGCAGGTGGATTCTTAACCACTGCGCCACCAGGGAAGTCCTTTTTCAGTTTTTTTCCAAGATTTTTTTTTTTTTTTTGACATGGACCAATTTAAGTCTTTATTGAATTTGTTACAGTATTGCTTCTGTTTTCTGTTTCGGTTCTTTGGCCGCAATGCATGTGGGATCTTAGCTCCCTGGCCAGGGACTGACCCCGCACCCCCTGTGTTGGAAGGCGAAGTCTTAACCACTGGACCGCCAGGGAAGTCCCAAAACCACGTAAATTTAGAGGCAATGGGGAGGACGTAGCTGACGTTTTAATCCATATCTATCTAGTTCCCCCCTGCTTCTAGAATCGTGCTTAGCATGGCCTCACTCTGACTCTACCTCCCCTGCTGCCACTGACCTGCTCCTCTCACCAACAGCAAGCTAAACTCTACAGCAGGGTCAGCAAACCTTTTTCTGTAAAGGACCATAGAGTAAGTATTTCAGACTTTGAGGGCTAAAAGGCCAAACTGAGGATATTACGTACGTACTTACGTAACAAGAGAAAAAACAAATTTCCACAGATTTTTTATTGGTGAAAATAATAATTGGCTATAATTTTTGGTAACACAGGTCTACTAATAAGAATGGACTTAGGGTGGCAGGAATAACATTTGCAAAGCTGGGGGTCCCTTTCACCAAAATTGGTTACGAATGTTCATCTGTTAATGTTGATTCTGTAATAAGATTTTACTTATTTCACCTTTGAAGATGTCTTTTCACATAGATAGGTACTGACAAATGCTGTTATCATTCTACAAGCATGATTTTAATTGAGTATATTGCTCTTAGAATACATTTATAGAATTCTACTGGTGTCTTGATACTTTTTTAAATATCTTTATTGGAGTATAATTGCTTTACAATGTTGTGTTAGCTTCTGTTGTATAACAGTGAATCAGCTGTAAGTATACATATATCCCCCCATATGATGCTTTTCTTTTAACTACTTCCAATTGAAGGTTTGGCATGAACTCATTTGCAAAGGTACATGGATTTTGAAATATGGAAATTTCCTTTGTATTCCTATCAAGATGCAAAATCACTGCTCAAACTATAATTTGTGTTCAGAAATCATATCCATGGTAGGGACTTCCCTGGTGGTCCAGTGGTTAAGAATCTGCCTTCCAGTGCAGGTACGCAGGTTCGATCCCTGGTCGGGGAACTAAGATCCCACATGCTGTGTGGCACTGAGCCTGCGCGCCACAACTAAGACCCGATGCATCAATCAATGAATGAATGAAATCACATCCATGGTAAATTTGTGTAGGGATAGAGGGCTCACCTTTGTTTTAACTTCTGGCAGCAGAGGAAGTGTGTAAGGTAGTTTGACATGACATGTTTCAAACGTTAGTTGTCAAAATGACTTTACTGCAACATAAGGTTTGCGTATAAGTGATGTTTTGTCTTGTAATTTTAGGGTGAGTTCATTAAGAAACATTATCAAGCCTGCAGTAAAAGCTAACTTCCAAAGCCATTCAGCATTCGGTAATAGTGGTTGAGAATGATTCTTCTTTCAGAAAAATTTCAATCTCAGCCCTGAACTCAAAAAATTACAAGAAAACTTCACCACTGCTAAGCTATCTAGTTGTGTAGTAGGGCATGCCAGAATATTCAGCTTTTATTTTTGATAAAAATTCATGGAATTGAGGATTGTTAAGTCCACAAGAGGAAGTGAAGCTCATCACTGATCCTAGCAGTTCAAGAACTCATGACAGATTCGAATACTTTCCAGAGTCCCTGCTGATGAATACAATGAATAACCACAGGCTTTAAACACCTTATGTTTTCATAAGCTTTGTAAATTTGTCCAATTAAATCTTTTTCTGCTCCACACATATTCCTACCATCATCAGTTGTAACAGATATCAGCAGATTATACTTCAGGCCGTAGTGAATTAAGTGTTTTCTTAATGTTTTTGAAAAGAAAATATCCTCAGCTGTAGTTGTTTTAAGTAGACTATTCATAGAAGCTACTTCTCCAGTCACTTCATACGCGGCACTGACTTCATGAATAAAACAGTAGCTTCTGTTGACACATCAAGAGCCAAGAAAAACCACACAAAATCATTTGCCTTGTTTTCTAATTGACCACTGATGTTTTTCCCATTGACCTCAACATTTTGAGAAATTGTTCTTGCTGAAAGGCTAATGCTCTTAAACAAGTTTGTTTTCTCTGGACATGTTTCTTCAGCTTCTTCCCTCGAACATAATTTAATTAATTCTCTATCCGTAAATGGCTTTCCTTGCTTAGCTAACACATGAGCCACTCAGAAACTTACTTCAGTTATAGCCTCGTTTTCATTTTTGTGAAGAAATTCTGCTGTAATGAAACAGTCTCTTTAGAATTTTCTGATTTTTCTGACCGTTGCCTTCCTATGAGTTGGGAATATTGTGACAACTACATAGTCTGGTAATGTTAATGGATTCTTTCAGCACAGCTTTTTAATTACAGATAGCTTTGCCAACTAATTCAGTGACAAGAAAATCCACACTCCCGTGCCCTAAAAACACGACATTCCAAGTCCATTCTTCTCTTCTCGTTTTGACGTGATACTTAGGCACTGGTAATAAAGAATAAATAAAACGTTGTGGTATGCTAACACACATGGCGCCGGAAACACTGTCAAGTTGTAACTGTGTCATCATGATTTGTAGCGCACTGAAGAGCAATGCAGAGCAACAGTCTGGTCTCCATCAGAACTACTGAACTCTGTGGTTAAACTGCAAAAGCAGCCATAGACAATATCTAAACCAATGAGCGTGGCTTCCAATAAAGCTGTATTTATGGATGCTGAAAATTAAATTTCTTTTTTTTTTTTTTTGGGCCACACGGCATGTGGGATCTTAATTCCCCAACCAGGGATCGAACCCACACTTCCTGCATTTGAAGCACAGAGCCTTAACCACCGTACTGCCAGGGAAGTCCCGAAAATTAAATTTCATATAATTTTCATGTGCCATGAAATATTCTTTTTCAACCATTAAAAATGCAAAAACTATTCTTAGTCCACGGGCCATACAAAAGCAGGTAGCAGGCTAGATGTGTCGTATGAGCCATAGTTTATTGACCTCTGCTCCACACACCATAGCCTCCCCTCATTTTTGACCTCCATACTTTCAATCATGTTGCTCCTGTGTCTGGATCGCCCTTCTGGCTTCTCTCTGCATAAGAGTTTCCTGCCCTGCCAGTGGTATTAATTGCCCTCTCTTCCATGTTTCCACCATACTGTGTGAATACAGCAGGTATGGCCCCACCACAGTTGATTTCAACTGCTTTGTATACAGCCAGGTCTATTCATCTTTGTACCCCTGCACAAAGCCAGCTTGTAGCAGGTGTTCAGGACATGTTTGTCCAAGAAAAAGCAAAAGTGTTAAAGCAACCCAAGTGGTACAAGCCTGGTCCACAGCAGCTATGCACTAACCCAGCAAAACACAGACAAGCAACTTAGATGCTTCTCCTGGCAATTAAGAAATCAGTAACTGCTCTAGCTACTTTGCCCACAAAGTCTGCACAGCCTTGTTCCTCACCCTCAACACTAAATTTAAGATCTTCAGCTTCACATGCAGACTAGAAAAGCAACCAGTGGGATGGCTCACTCTGTAATTGCTGCTGAGAATGTGCAGAGATAAACAGAGATGTATTAAATTCCTTTTTCTGTTTCCTCAAACAACTAAAAGGTATTATGATGACTATTTGGCAAAAGCTGGGTACAAACTAGAGATATATTAAGTGAAAGAAAAAAATATATATATATAACTGGACAATTAGGTAAACTATATGCAGAAAGAAAAACTGGAAAGAAAACTACACCCAGTATTATTGATTTTAGTGGTTATCGTGGCTTTTCCAAAATTAAATGAAAGATATATGATGCTAATAAGTCAGAAGAGTTCTTTTAAGTTAAAAGTGAACTGTGGTAAATCTTTTTGTAAAACAAATGACTATTAGAATGTCATCCTGCTTATGATTTGTAAAGTCTGATTGGATACGTATGTAAAATGGTCAGATTTGAATAAAAAGGCACATAGGCAAGACAATGATGGCCTCTGGAGAAGCAACAGGAAGAGATGGTGTGTGCTCGGGACTTGATCCCAATGTGCACAGTGAACAGCAATCTGTGAGCCCAACAAAAAGGGGGCAACAGACAGAGCTGACAGTAGAAACCCACCCCTGACACCTCGCAGACTGAAGGTCATGGCTCTGCTCCTGGGGAGCCAGCTGCTCTCCTGGCTAGTCAGTGGTCACTGCTCACGAGACTCACACAGGGGTAGCAGAGATCTGGCAACGTGACAGATGTACCCATATCCCTAATAAGCCACCGCTGTTCATCTTTATTACAGCTAGTCTTATTAAATCCGAATTTCATCTATTTCAAGCAATAATCAAGCTTTATCACGGAAACAGAATCTTAAAATGCAAGAAATGGTCCTGTTCTTAAATATTGCTTAATGAAATCTAGCCACAATGTGATAGGATTCTGAAACTAGCAAAGGAAAGAAAAAACAAAACAAAAAACCCAAAAAAATTCCAGTCACTGTCGAAGACAACACTGTGGTGTCCAAAGGCTCAAATGACACTTATTTATAATCTGTTTTCCATATTTATATTAACCCTACTGGCTACTTTATTTTCCCCATACATAACTCCTATAAAGAAATTTAGTCACAGAGCTCATAGTTCATGACTTACCAAAGATTCTTCATTTTTAAGTTTGAGAATAAAATCTTTTTTAACTTCAAGGAGAATATTGTAAGAGCAGATAAGCAGTAGATTAAGAATCCTAAATTACTTATCCAAGTGTGTGTGTGTGTGTGTGTGTGTGTATGTAAAAATAAATATTTCTTACAATTTGCTGAAAAACCTTTCCTCATTTTTGAAGAGCTTTAGGTAAACTATTAGTTCTGGATTCAATGTTTGTAAGGATATACATACACATTCTGTTTTGACACCAAACATAACCCAGAAACCATACAACTTTATGACAATAACCACACCAGTAAGAGTTACAAAAAAAAAATGGCTTTTTAAAAAAACGCCAAATAAAGCTAAAATTAGTTATTGGTAAATATTTGGACAATTATTTGTCCAAATCTTTATTTAAGATAAGATAACATGGGCTTCCCTGGAGGGGCAGTGGTTGAGAGTCCACCTGCCGATGCAGGGGACGCGGGTTCGTGCCCCGGTCCGGGAAGATCCCACATGCCGCGGAGCGGCTGGGCCCGTGAGCCATGGCCGCTGAGCCTGTGCGTCTGGAGCCTGTGCTCCGCAACGGAGAGGCCACATCGGTGAGAGGCCCACTTACCGCAAAAAAAAAAAAAAAAAAAAAAAAAAGATAAATAAGATAACGTGCTATCTTCTGAAGTGATCCTGGTTTAGAACACTCTCTCTGGCAGAAAAAGCAAGCCCAGATAGTATTATTCAGGCAAACAAAATAAGCATCTAGTGAATTTCTGCATGTGTCTAAATCTTTAAGACAGGCTTTAATCCTATAACCGGGTTTTAGCCAAAGACCTTGGGGCCAGTACCAACCTCCTAGATACAATGAAACTATCTTAACACACAGTTACATACACAGGAACCCACAGTACAAGCACCACAGGCACTTAAGCAAGCAAACACTTTAAGGTGGGGTGGAGTCACTCACCAGCAAATGATTTCAGCCCATTCTCACTGGGAAAAAGCTGATATCTGTGACATGTCCCGGCCCCAAGAACTAACAAGAACCATGAACGGTGCAACGTTGGTGTTCCTGGTTCCTCCTGTCTATGATTTTCACTTGCCCTAAGGATCCTGGAAGTGGTAAAACTGAGGAAAGTTCATGTGATCAGTGACTCAACGTCACTAATTCTGGAGAATCTGTGAGCGGTACTGAAAACCCTGGTTCGTTCCCTAAATTAGATAACACCTTGCTTTGGTTCAGAGTTTTCCTGTAAATAGCTGGCCTCAAAAGCTTCCAATTTGACAAACATTTTAGTATAAAGGTTTTAACTGATGTGTTATTTTGAACACTTCTGTACAACAGTCTTGATCCCTGAAAGAGTAGTTCCGTTGAGAACACAAATTCATTGTCTGAGATATAACCAGGCTGATGGAGGCTATAAGAACTGCGACTGAAGTGAAATTCGAATGGACAGGGAAGAGAGGAGAGTGCTCTGAAGACAACACGGACCCACAGGCTGTTGAAGGAGGTAGCAATGCAACTGAAAGCAGTAACCTGAGCACTGTTCAGACATTGATAAGAATAGTACTTACACTGTGCTAAGTGCCAGGCACGGTTTTAAGCACCTTATATACATTAACTCACTGAATCCTCATAACTACCCCTTGGCACAGGTATCATTGGTATCATCAGGAAACTGACACACAAAGAGGGAAGTCACTTGCCCAAGGTCCCACAGCTAGTAAGCAGCAGAGTTGGGCTTCAAACCCAGACAGTCTGGTCCTAGAGTCACTAGTCTTAAACACCATGCTGTTAACTATGCTTTTCTTAACTGAGCTACAGGAAAAACAAGAGTAGTAACAAATAAGCATAAGTGGCTCTCTAGAAGCTGTTGAAAATATGTCTGGGAGTTTTTGACAGGCCATAATTTCAATACCATAAAATAAGTTACTAAAAACAAAAACAGAAATGTTAACTTCAATGTACTCTATTGGATATTTAATATTCATTTTATGTGTTCATTATAAAAGTTCAATAGTAAAATCTGTTCTGTTTGGTTTTAAATAAGAAAATATAAGTACAAGTTTCTAATTCATGTTGTTTGACTTACACAAATCCTAAACTGGCAGGCTACCAGATGCTTGGCACCTCTTAGCACTAAAAGTGAAATAAAAACGATATAGTAATGTTCTTACCAAAATTAATAAAAGCTTAGATATAAAAACTACTACTTAAAATTTTTAAGTCATAGAACACCATGCCAAACGTTTTTATCAACCTCTTCCTTCCTAAGCATAACTATCTCTCTTCAATGGGGTAGTTTTGTGAATAGGCCAAAATTTCATAGGAAGGTGGGAACATGGGTCTTCCCCTCCTCATTAGAAGTCATTTTGTTAGGACTTATGGTGACCATATGGTGTTTCAAATACTAATAGGAAACAAATGAGTCAACTTATGAACACAAAAAGCAAACTGTGATGTAAAGAATAAGGGAGGAAAATAAGCTCAGATATGACATGACGGTACTATCACAGGCCTTAGTATCTTCTTTGTCTCCTAAATAAATTGAGCCACCAACAGGAAAAAGGTCACCTCACAGAACGCTATGAGATTTTTAAGTTGCTAGACTCCTTTCCATCTTCTCCTCCTCATCAGCTCTTGATACTGCTGTCAAATTCTACACACTGGCAAAGAAAAAAGGGGTGAAAGTTGAGGGATTTTATAGAGAAAATATTAAAAGTTTGTTGAGATTATTTGAACGAAAATATTATAGCCATTGATATCACTTTAAATGCCTAAAACACATGGCATATTCTTACAGAAATGCCCATGTGAACATCAGAACAATCATCACAATACCTGATGAACAGAATCAATTCATTTTAGCAGAACAGCAACCTCTTCTACATCCCACCCACCCTAGGAAGTAAACATAATTCATTTTATGAAGGTATTGGGAAAAGTGTGCTTGTTCTTTATAACGGTTACCAATTCAGAGACAATTTAAAGTACAACTACCAACAACTAGGAGTCTCACACTTGCTGAGTATTCACTTCTTAAAAGCATCTCCTCAGACTTACAACATGGAGGCATTCGCCTAGAATGGATACACGGAGACGAAGCCATTGAGAAGGCTGGGAAAAGGGTGCCAAGAGCTCTTCACAAACTGCAGGCTTTCCCATGCTGACTGATGCTGCCAAGCCCTCATAGGCCATGTGTCTAAGGCCTCTCTAGTAGGAGGGACTCATATACACTGATTATAACAACGCTTTTGTCCAAAAAAATTGAGATGTAACTTATACAACATAAAAATCCACCATTTTAAAGCGTACATTTCATTAGTTTTTAGGATATTCATCATGTTGTGTAACCATCATCATGGTCTGATTCCAGAACATTTCCATCCCCCCAAAATAAACCCCATACCTATTTTCATATGCAATGATTTTACCCAAACTTTCTCCGTAGATCTCTCTGTTGCCCATGCAGGTATTTTAAGATGGCTGGCTGAGGTGAATCTATAGAGTATCTATATGGTAAGAAAACAAGAAAACTACATTGTCCAGAAAGATACTGAACGCAAATCCTTGGCATTTTTAGCAATTAGGCTAATGTAATTTTTATATATTGGCTAAGAATGGCAGAGAAACTTACATTCAACATCCATCTTCACATAACACATTAATGTGCCCCAAAATTCATCCAAGGTGTTAAAAGAAGGGAAGACAATCTACTATGATTAGCCATAACTGTCCATAGTTGTAATTTCAAAATACAGAAGATGCATATGTGGGAAAACCTCCTTTAGTATCAAGCACAGCTGGATCAAAAAAACAAAAAACAAAATGAAAAACTTTATGATTAAGCAAATATTGTCCCCACTTGAGAAAATAATCCCTAGATCAGTTCTCTATTTAAAGTAATGTAGCTTTAAATGCAACCTTACTTTTATCAGTCTTCTAACCTAGAGTCTCTCCTAATGAGAAAAATAACCTTTAGGCAAAGGTCTGGTAGGAAAGCCTGCAGATGTGCGGTGCTCAGGCTGTCGCAGGCCTCTCATTACCTAAGTGAGCTCACAGCTTCTAAGACACACAGGAAGGAGACCTCACCTTCAGGCATCAGGGTGTTGAAAGCGGGAGGAAGTAGGTCCACGAGGGTGTCTTGCTTTTGTGCACTTATCTGGGGTGCTATTTGCAGAGAAGGAGCTCCTTTATAGAGTGTGCCCAAGATGGATTTCTCTAAGTTGCTCTCAGAGTTGTCCAGCTGCCCTCACCAATAAGCCACAGTCTTTGTAGGTTGATAGAAACCACCAGTCAAAGCAGATGCATATGGATTGTGGGGAAGCCTTCTTTAGTATCTAACATAGCTGGATTAAAACAAAAAAACTTAACCATTAAGCAAATCTTCACTTTAATCATTAATTTAGATTATAGCAAATATCAACTAGGTGCTAAAATTGAGTCTACCCTTAGCATGGGCACTTAACACTTATTAATGGGGATTTTGTGGACTTGCCTGAAGGCCACAGTGAGCTCTCAATTTTTGTCCTGCAAGAAATTAGTTCTCCTTGATAAACAAGTAAACAAGATCCAGAAATGTTTATTGGTAATTTAACTCATTCTTGCCAAGGCTGCTAAGCAATGCTTCCAATGACTTCCATTGTGCAACAAGTTGTGCTCTAGCAATGTATTTACAAAGTTATTGCAATCTGCAATAATGATTTAAATACTGTTCATTGCCTGGATTTTCCAAAACACAATCAGATGCAATCAAGTGAAGCTCACGACATTTATATAATGTATAAACTAACAGATTTCCCTCAAAGTAGTTTATCTATGGAAGTACTGCTACATTATTCTTCTTTAAAGATGCCCAGGAAACAGTCCTAAATTAAAATGACACCTGGCTAGATGAGTATAAAGCACTTATCCTCTGTCTACCTATAAGAAATCACCCAGTGGCCAGAAGCCTCCAAGTAACCGTCAATAAACTAGAATTTCATTTTCCTTTAATACAAGAGAATTAAGAAGTCTGAGAATCAATTGCAGGTAAAAGAATCCAAAAATGATTTAATGTCTTTGAGGTTTATATCCTCTTATAGGGTCAAAATAATGAGGTCAAAAACTTAATTTTTTTTTTTTTGCCATGCTGCGCGGCTTGCGCAATCTCAATTCCCAGACCAGGGATTGAACCTGGGCCACGGCAGTGAAAGCACCAAGTCTTAACCAATGGACTGACAGAGAATTCCCAAAACTGGGATTTTTTTGACCATACCACGCAGCATGCGGGATCTTAGTTCTCACTGGGGGTTGGACCTGTGTCCCCTGCAGTGGAAGCGCAGAATCTTAACCACTGGACGGCTAGGGAAGTCCCAAAACTGGGATGTTTTATTAAAGATGGCAGGTTTTTTGGTGACCTTTCAGCTATACACTTTTAACAATATAATTGTTATGTAGTAAGAAAGCCCAAAGTCAGCTAAATTTGTAGATACATTTCAGAATGTAAATTGCTCCAAAATTTCCCATTCTTCAGTCTGTTTTTATAAAACTCTTCTAAAATATGATGGACTTGTTCTAAATAAAGCTGCATTAAATTTAGTCTTTGTCAAAAAAAATAGACAAATTACCTAGCAAGAGGTCACATGGTTCTTGTGTTGAAAAGTACTAATACATGCATATTATCATTTTACTTAGTGCTAATCCAATACTTGGAAGTGTACAACAGAGGAAATTCTGATATAACCGTTATCTAAAAGGGATGGATTCCTCAAGTCTAGCACAAGTGCCCGCTACACCAATTTTCTGAAAGGGTTAATTCCAAGTTTCCCTTAAAGTAAGAATATTCAACAGCTTACAAAAAAGAAAAGCCAACAAAATAATTATCCTTCAAACTATGTTACGAATAATCCTCTTGGTTTGGGAAAAGGAGGGCTCAAACTCTAGGACTTTAGTTGTGGTATAAGAATAAAGGGCAAGAAGCAAGCCAACAGGAACACAATTTTTGCTTTTGATGGATTCAACTGTGTTTGCCAAGACTGACATTATGATGAGTGGGATTCAATTTTAATGCAAATCTCTTCTAGATTACTGCAAAATTAATGCATGTCACATAATCTCAAATAACATCAGGTACAAAAAAATACACAAAATTAACATATCAGAAAGTTTTAAAATGTAAAAAAATTTGACGGTAAAAAAATACAAACATTCAAAAAACAACAAGGAGTCTATATCTGTATTCAACAATGGGATCAATGCACTAGATAAGGTCATATTCAGGTTGGAACAAATTCTGGAAATTCATGCTACAAAAGAGAATGAAAAAAATGCTCGGCAGCTCAAAATTTTATAGCAAATATTGAAATCAAAATTAAAATGTTCGTGTCTCCTAACCCCCAAGGAAAACAAATGGGTTCACCTTTAATAAATAAATTCAGAGCCAACAAGTGTACTCGTGCCATCATGTGTCCTCATGCTCCCTGCTCCTCAGACCTGAATGAAGCTTTCCACATCATCAAGGTTTCTGAATGCTCATAAACCTACCAAGAAAGACAACTGACACACACACACACACACACACACACACACACACACACGCACACACGCACACACGACCAGATAACAGAAAATAAAGAGATGGGAACACCTCCAACCACCAACCACCCAATCAGGCCTGGGTGTTTCATCTGCTGCTAAGCCACTTTAAGAGCCAAGACTGATTACTCTGTGCTTACCCCACGAGGAATGGAAAGACAGTTTTTAAACAAATGAGCATCAAGAGGACAAAGACTCATATTAACATTTACACAGCTGTTGACTTGTTTCATCTCTCAATTCCAACATGATTAGAAAGCCTTTCTAATATAGACTCCATAATATACTCAATGACAATGACAACACAACACAGAAACAGAGGTTGCTGAAACCAAGATTCACATTACTCAAAACGTTATCGGTATTTTTCTGAAAAAACGTGATCTGAGCAACCAGTGATTATAAATAAGTTCCAATAAGGTGAAGTTTGCAGATTTCCAAATCAAGACCCTACTGTTGCCTGACCACACCATTCATCTGACCACTGAATTCTCTGAGATAAGACCATCTCACCAAAGCCAGCGGCAGGACTGCAGAAAGAACTCCAGTAAGAAAGCAATGCAAATGGCCATATTAAAAAAGTTATAGTTAACATGAGTCAGACTTAAGTCCACAAAAAGTTTCAAATGATTTCAACCAGTAACAGAGAATCTCAAAGAAACCAATACACTTCCTAAAATCGATGTTCCCTTATCCCAGAAGAGTCTCCCAATGGGTCTCACTTCCATCAGTGACAAACAAGCGCTCCTCTTGTCTACTTCCTTCTACTCCAACACATGCTTCTTGCTCTTGGTTCACCAGGCAGCATTACCGTGTTCCCCTTAAGGGCTGTTCAACCCCCAACTTCCAAAATCTCCAGCAAGACTGAGGTACACTTGGGGATCCTTCTAAACTTGCTCACAACTTGGGAGACGAAGGGGATGTGGGGCACTCAAAGAGCATCATGGAAAAATGGAAACCAACATTGTGCTTAACAGGAGGGCCTGCCTCTTTTTCTCTTTCTTTCTCCCAAAGCATCTAGCACTAGGCAGTTGCTTGAAGCGCCTTGAGAGGCAATATTATAAAAAGACGACAGGGACCTACATTTAGACACAAGCAGATTCCCAGGAAGAGGCTTCCCATCTTACTGGACTCTCGTAGCATCAGCATTTGGGGCTCCCTCTGATGCCACATTTGGCTTGGGCCTGGGGACACATTCGGACCCCATCACCCTTGGGATCCCTGACTAGGGCTGGGTCAACTGTTTAAGTGAATTCAAACAAGAGTGACCTCTGTGGACAACACACGGACCTCACGGACACAAAAGGCCCCCTGTGCACACTACATGGGTCGCCTGACAAGACTTCACGCTAACGGTCATTTATAAGCGGGTCTAGGGCTGGCCCCTTAGGAACTCATTCTGGTCGCGTCTTAGACTTCTTATCGCCCCTAAAGTGCCTGGGATTGTGGTTTTATGGTCTGAGGAACAGTTAGGCCTCGAAGGCCCGGCCTAAGATGTGTGCACTCCGCATCCCAAGCTCCCGCCTTCCCCACTCGGCGGCGGGGACCGGGTTTCCCGCCCCTCGGCCGACCAAAGGTTGGTGGCAGTTGGAGGCAGTTGGGACCGGCCCCAGCAGGTTGGAACCGGTCTGGGCCGGGCCGGAGGAAGAAGGGGGGAGGGAGAGGCCGCCTCGCGCTCTCCCTGCGCGCGTGACTCACGCTGGCCGCTGACGTCAGGCGTGCGCGCGCGGCGGGGGGGGCTCTACGTACGTGTAGTGCTGCGGTTTCTCGGGCTGTGCCTGCAGCACCTGAGCGGTGGCGGCCGGGGGCGCCGAGGAAGCTGCGGAGCCGCCGGGCCCTGGGCCCTTCGACATGGTCCTGTCTTCCTGCCTCTTCGCCGCTCCCCTTTTATTATTCAGTCTGCGCGGTCCGCGCCGAGGCCCCAGTGCGCCTGCGCCGCGCCACGAGAACGTGAAGACCCCCCGCACGGCAGCAAGGGTTGCTGGGAGTTGTGGTCCCAGGTTCGGCTGGAATTTTACCGTCAGCCGAGGGTTGCTGCCGAAGGAACGGACCACAATACCCAGGGATCCTTGCGGACGGTGTCCCGGATGCTGAGGGCCCGCGACGGTTTCTGGGGATTGCAGTCCGGCTGCGTTTCTTCTTAACTGCGTCTTTCCAGGTTTGTAGTCGGGAGCCTTTCCCTGAAATTGGAGCCCCTGGAGTAGAAGAGGCCCAGAGCCAGGGAGGGTCTAACGACTGCTGGGAAACGGTTCCAAGTGTAATTGCACTGCCAACAGTGTAACAATTACCTCGCCTCCATACTTAGCACACCCTGGGCTCGGTTCTGATGCCGGCCCTGAGCAGTGGGCCTTTGAGCTTCAGGCACCTGGAGTCCGCCAACATCCTCATTCTTGTAGTGGGACCAAGCTGAGAGGCGTGAAGGAAAGTCTGCCCGTTGGAAGTCAGCTTAAGAAACCTTTGCTAACGAAGAGCTACACTACACAATACTCTGTTCCTGCGCCTTTGCTGAGGCGCTCCGTAAACCTTTACCAGCCCTGAAACCTGGAACTCCACGACTTGGGTCCCTTCTCAACTCGACACCTGGCTTGACCAACTTGTTTCCAGTACATTAAGGGCCAAGGACGAATTTAATCTCCGTCTAGCATAGTCTCAGGTACACTGGCAAGTTGCAGGGGCGTCGAGAAGCATCACAGTGTCCAGAGGAAGGGCCTGGGTTTGAGTAGGGAGTGCGATTTATAATCCACTCCAGTTTCCTGCTGCGGATGCCAGTGCTTCTACTGGTGAAAATGTCTCCTCCCTGCTTCCCGCCGGTTGGGCGAAGTTCTTCATAGATATTTTAACACTTGTTATTTAACTTTGTTTTCCATATTGAATCTATTTGAAATCATTGTTTTACAGACTAATTTACATTTTATGAGATAACGTTAACTAAGGTTAATCTCATTAAAGAAACACATTCCGAATAACGAATAACCTTACCGGTGAAGCAGGGTGGGGTGAATGGAAAATTGTTAATGTTTAAGACTGATACATATCTATTTTATTTTGTTACGAGTAACTTCACATCAGAATCCAAATTGTCAGCCTACAAAGTTGAGAAACTGGTATTTCTTAAACATGTCAAATCAGTTGTTTAACCACTAGGGGCATTTGAAGATGAAAAATTCCAAAAGGATAAAAAAGTTGTGTATTGCTTTACTCCTATTATTAAATCCAAATAATTGGCATATATGCTATCCCCAAAATACCCAAGTGTGATTTGAATGAAGAAATACAGTTAAGAGTGCTAGATTTTAAATAAGGGTATGAGCTTCAGAATAAGTGTGTACTGGTAGAATTGGGAGATGATACCATCCAAACTGCTTAATTTACAGAAGAGGAAACCAAAACTCAGAGAGGTTAAGTAACTTGTGCGAAGTTACTCAGCAAGTCTGACAGAACAGGAACTAGGACAGTAGCCTACATGCTGCATCATGTTTTGCGTTGTTTTGACTGTATTAACATTTTCAGTTGTTCCCTATTTCCTGTGTTGCTTTTCCTCCCCTGCGTCCACTTAGGAAAAAGAAGAACATAGCGATAAGACGGCCAAGTAAGAGGGACAAACTGTTTCCACTAATCATCCTTAAATGGATGCATGTAAATTCATACCTAGTTTCTTCTGGAGCAGTTTTAGTTCCTCTGTAGTAATTAGCAAAACTGGGGACGGGGATGGGGGGCGCGGCAGATAACTAGACTATTTCTCCCGTAGAAAGCATGGGACAGACAGGGTTCTGGATCTCCTAGAAAAGCCTTGGAACACAAAATGGGTGTTAATTCAGGAGTCCTCTTTCTCCAGGCCATCTGAGCAGTCAAAAAAAGATGACAGGGTATTTTTCTTGTTACATCCCAGGACATTTGACAGCCTCTTATGTGAGAGGTAACCAGCGCCCTGTTTCTCGGCTTTACCCAGGTTCTGAGAACAGGGCATCTTGGTTTGTCTTCTCAGTCTGGCATGAATGAAACAGCTTAATTTTTCCCCTACCCTAAACTTTGAACAGAAGGCAGAAAACTAAAGTTGATTGAATTATCACATAAAAGTTTAGATATATAATAATTAAATACATACTGTGCGTGTTATGATTGAGAGGGCTGAAATAACGAGAGGAATTTGGAAATAGAGGTTGGGTCAAAGGCGTTTTTTGCCATAGCTGCTTTTTCAAACTGCATTTTTTTTCTCACTAGTGATGGTGAGAGGGGGAACTCTGGTGTCAGGAGTAAATTTTTGAGGTATTTGTATTTATGTATAATAATTCTCTGAGTTGAAATCTATATGTACCTGGTTTTGCTGCTTTTTTATTTTAATAATTTAAAATATTCGGTGAGGGACTTCCCTGGCTCTCCAGTGGTTAGGGCTCCGCACTTCCACCGCAGGGGGCGCGGGTTCCATCCCTGACCGGGAGCCTGAGATCCCACATGCCGCACGGCACGGCCAACGAATAAATAAATCAGTTCGGTGAACCCAGAGTAAGAACTGCGGAGTAGAATGCCCAAGGCTCTGTTTCAATTTTCTGGGCTTTGTTTGGCGGGTCTTAACCTTAAGCCTGCTTTGATATTTTATATAACTGAGTCACCTGAAAAACTAAATATTAAAATCCACTCAAGACATTTAGGCAAAGGTAGGGATTACCATTTTTATACATTTGTCCTGTTTCTTCACAAGTAACACATTCCAGGATATACCATTAAATACAAGTGAACGTATTTAATTTAGTTGTCTTTTGTTTGCTCTTTATGGACATGCAAATACAGTTTTAGAACTGACTATTCCCATTCTGGCTGTAGTCATTTAGTTCAGTTGAATTACATAATTTTAAAAATATGTTGCTTAGTGGGTTACTTCTTGTTTAAGCATTTTGAAATCACAAAGTATTTTGTGATGGTCTAATAACATACAAAACAGTACTTCTAAAATAATTTATTGACATTTGTTTTTTGTATCTATTATTTACCCCTCCCCACCAAACAAAAGAACTCCCATTTGATTGAAAAGTAATCACAGGGAATACATTTTTTTTATATATTGGAAAATATTTACAAAATTTTCGTTAAAGAAACCTCTCCTCCTCCTGCATTGTATTAGCTTGATGCAAATAAGGTTAGGCTCCTTCCCGTCCCGACTCTTTAAGTCCTGATAGGGACCAGTGCAATTCATTTGCATTGACTTTCTATTGTAGAGCTTTGAAACCAAGGGAAGGATCCAAACATAGCTCCATTTTATCCAATCAGAAGAGCCGCTTAGTGCTAAACTGTGATTCGTCCATTCCGCTTTCCATTTATCCAATCATTAGGCCACTTTAACAGCCAATCAGTGGTCTAGATGTCCGCCAATCAGCGAACGGGGCCGAAGCACGGCCTTTGTGTCGGGGGATGTCAGCGCGTCGGCGAAAGCGTCAGCCAATAGAAAAAGTCGTTGGTGTATGCAAATTAAGGTCCTATTACGCAGAGACGCAGCGTGAAGCGTGGGTATAAAAACGGAGGCATAGGGGGGGCCTGGAACGCAGAGCGGTTTGGTCGTTAGTCGGAGGAGCTTCTTCCGTTAGTTCGGCGACTGCGGCTCTTCATTGGGCAGCAGGAGCGGCGCGGCTGTCGGAGAAGCGGCGTAGAACTTAGGCATTGGGTAAGTGTTCTTGGGTTTACGCGTGACATGAGGCCCTGTCAGCCGTTGATGTCGTGGGCCGCGGCCGTTGAGAGCCGAGTGCCGGCTGCTGCGGGCTGCCCAGGCTGCTTGCTGGCGCAGGCGTGGGGACGGGTGGTTTTCCCTTGGGGCTTCGTTCCGGAACCATGTCTCCGCCTCTTTCCCGCTGGTGATTCAGAGGTCCCGACGCCGGGTTCCGGGCAGCCGGGCCTCCGCCCGTCGAGGAGGGGAAGTGACTCCTCCCCGCGCTCCCCCTCCCGGGGGAGGCTGCTGCTACTTGCAGCCTGAGTCATTAGGGGAGGGGGAGGAGGCGGCAGCCCTCGGCCATCTGCCGCCCGCCTTGGGGTGGGAGGAGGCGGGAGGGTAGGGGCGCCGGGCGTCCCGCCCCTCGCAGCCCGGGAGGCGAGCGCCGCGGCCCCGGAGTCAGGGATTTGTTCCGCAGGTGAAAGAAAATGGCCCGAACCAAGCAGACTGCTCGTAAGTCCACGGGTGGCAAAGCGCCCCGCAAACAGCTGGCCACTAAAGCCGCCAGGAAAAGCGCCCCCTCTACCGGCGGGGTGAAAAAACCTCATCGCTACAGGTAGGCAGCGCGGCAGGAAAACAATGACTCGGCGGCGCGCCGCGAGCGGGACGCTTCCTGCTGCTTGATCAGCGCTCTCGGTTAACCGGTGTCCCTTTACGCCCTCCTCTTCGCTTCAGGCCCGGGACCGTTGCGCTTCGAGAAATCCGTCGTTACCAGAAATCCACCGAGCTTCTGATCCGGAAGCTGCCTTTCCAGAGGTTGGTGAGGGAGATCGCCCAGGATTTCAAAACCGACTTGAGGTTCCAGAGTGCCGCCATTGGTGCGCTTCAGGTGAGGTGGCCGAGGCTACGTGCGGCAGGGGCGGAGGGCTTGCGCGCGGTTCTCCTCGGAGAGAGTTAATAGTGTGGCTCTTGTCCTCAACAGGAGGCTAGTGAAGCGTACCTGGTGGGTTTGTTTGAAGATACTAATCTGTGTGCCATCCACGCTAAGAGAGTCACCATCATGCCCAAAGACATCCAGTTGGCTCGCCGGATACGGGGAGAGAGAGCTTAAGTGAAGGCAGTTTTTATGGTGTTTTGTAGTAAATTCTGTAAAATACTTTGGTTTAATTTGTGATTTTTTTGTAAGAAATTGTTTATAATATGTTGCATTTGTACTTAAGTCATTCCATCTTTCACTCAGGATGAATGCGAAAAGTGACTGACTGTTCACAGACCTCAGTGATGTGAGCACTGTTGCTCAGGAGTGACAAGTTGCTAATATGCAGAAGGGATGGGTGATATTTCTTGCTTCTCATGATGCATGTTTCTGTATGTTAATGACTTGTTGGGTAGCTATTAAGGTACTAGAATTGATAAATGTGTACAGGGTCCTTTTGCAATAAAACTGGTTATGACTTGATCCAAGTGTTTAACAATTGGGGCTGTTAAGTCTGACCATACATCACTGTGATAGAATGTGGGCTTTTTCAAGGGTGAAGATACAAGTCTTAACCACAGTGTAACTTACAGTTTCCTTATTAAAAAAAAAAAAAAGTAAACCTGGCAGCTATAGAATACACTATGTGCATTTATAATAGCTATTTTATATATTGTAGTGTCAACATTTTTAAATTAAATGTTTTACATTCACATGTGGTGGGGAGTCTTGTCATTAAGGTGTGTGTAACATAGAGTCCGGTTGGTTTTCTCCTAACTAGACTGCACTTGTTTTTCATACGTAGTAAGATGCTTTGTGCATTATACCTTGCATAAGTCCTCATTCTACCACATGTTAACTAATCCTCTAGCTGATAATGCAGACACTAACGGGGGGATTTATTTATAAGGGCTCTAGAATATAATACAAGTTATTCACACCAGCATCATCTGTTACTAATATAGTAGTTAGTGCAGCTTTTCTTTGTGTTGTGGTTGGTCTCATAACTAGGTTGAGTTTTTCTCTACCAGGAGGGAACAATACCGAACTTCTTTTCCTTGTGGAGTTTGTATTATAATAACCCTTAGGGTAAACTTGCTGTGGGGGAGGGACACACAGCTTCAGCTCATGGAACCTCTGCTGGTTAAAATGGTGTCATCTGGTATAAGGTCCTGGGAAAAATCACTTCATAGAGATGCTTTCCAAGTGGTTTTCAAACTTATTCTTCTATTGAAGTTTTTAGGTCAATTATGTATGTTGACTAAATTTACAAATAAACTTGTTTATCCAACTAAGTGTCAAAAACCTAAATTGAATGTTGAAAGCTTAATACATCTTTTATCTAGGTCCTTTAAGTTTATTTCAGGTTTTGCTTGGTAGACAAAGGAAGCATTTATTTGCAGAAATATTTCTACAAAGCATGTAAAGAGCTCTCTGCTCTATAAAAATGCCATGACAGCTGTATATGCAGTGTGGGCTTAAGATTGTATTAATATGATTCTCCCCCCTGCCCCTCTGTTGTGAAGGAAAGTAAATTTCTTTGAAATTCCAGGACTCAAAGTTGGCGTCTGTTCCTGAACCTGTTTGTGAAGCACGTTTATAGATCTCTTCATAAAGTGAGTTATTTTAAGACAAGCCCACAGGTATAGAATCTTTAGTTTAAGCCGCCTTTTCAGTATGAAACTAGTGTTCTTGACCAATGATGGCCACCAGTGAAGCATAGTATGTCAGAGGGACATGGGCACAAGAACCACACCTATCAGACAAAAGAATTCTGTATAATTTGAAGTCAGTAGTTGTAGGAAGTCTCTATGCCACGATAAAAGTTTGGTGAGTGTTTTTTTAAGTTTGGACTAGTTTCAAATTTAGGGTTTAAGGGGTTTAGGATTGGAAAGAGGCAAGGCAGATTAGGATTGGGAATCTCGGTAATTTAGTGAGCTTTTTATGAGGTGTCGAAATTTGATACAGTATAATGAACTGGTTTCCTAGGAGGTCCATCATAACGAGTTCTGGAACCAATTACTTGCATTGTTCTTGTGAAGGACATTGAAATCCTAGCCAGTGGAATGTGGTGTGGAGTGGGAGTTACAAACACAAGTGGAGAAACGGCTATGGTGATGCGTCTCCTTGAGTTACCACTCGAGCTAGAGTAGGTGACAGACTTTCTCACGAAGTCTGCATCCCAAGGTAGGATTTTACTGGGCAGCTTGGAATCTGCTAAAATAGTGCAACTTACACTTCCACACTTTTAATTTTTAAGCCGACAGGCAGAAATATTTTCTGGTTCTAGGGAACTGCCCACATGTTATAATATCCATGGGTTAAGATGGTAGAACAGAGTCTGAGGAGAAAAGCAAGCAAAAATTGGAGCTGATGAAGACATCTTGTGCTGTTGATGGGTGAGACAAAAATAAAGTTTTTAAAGTTGAGACTTTCTCATCTTGTTAATGGTCTTCATTTGGATGATGTTTTTCTTTCACAAAGTTTTGTAGGGGAATGTCCAGGAAGCCTTGCCTTCTGACTCAGCTGGTAGTTGGGGGTGGGGGGGGGGAGTGCATTCCTCAGCTCTCCCTGAGTGTTGTGTCCGGGGGCTCCCCTCCCTGGTTCCTTGCAAGCACTGTTCCTTGCTTGGTGTCAGGTGTTGGGGCTGGGGTTTGCCTCAGTAGGAAAGCAGGCCCCTTCTGGAACACTTTCAGGTTGGGCAGCAGAGGGTGTACACAGTCTAGTCAGCTGTCTGCCATTGGATCAGCAGGAAACTCCAGGGCTTGCCCTTAAGTTTCTGCAGGCAAGGGCCAGCCTGCCTATGGGAGCAACAGCAGAAGGTCAGGGATCAGTTCCTCAGGCCTGTGGCCAACCTACCCTGCCACAGAGAAGGGGGAGGTGTCGTTTTCAGCACACCTTCTGTAGCGGTCGTCTCACTGGGTAGGCTAGGCCCAAGAGACTTGAGCCTCCACCCTGGACATCCAGTCCTCACCCCTACCTCCCCATCCCTTCACAGTCACCACCACGGCAGTCACAGCGTATTTCCCTGGGCCCCACCTTGGGCGCTGATATAAGAACACAGCTGAGCTCAATGTGGTCTGAGCTCCACAGTCTCTTCCTTCCCTAAACCCGTTGGCGGTCACACCTGCTTCTGTAGGCGTTCCTCAGGGGTGTCACCAGCCCAGACCATTCCATTGAGCTCCATTGAGCTGGGCCTGGCTTCTGGCCAGCAACTCCAGCACAAGCAGCCAGCCTTCCACCTACCTTCCTGAAGGCAAGCCTGGAGGAAGGAAGGAAGGAAGAACTGATCCTTGCCCAGGTTGCTAACCCAAATCCCTGCAGCCTGCTCAGAGAGAAGGCTGATGTCCTTGGCCAGGTGGCCGGCCTTTTGGCCCCTGAACCCTTTGGGTCGGCAGGTCTGGGGGATGAGCAAGGCTGTGGGCCGAGGTGGGTGGGTGCAGCTGGGACAGCTTTGCGCATGTTCACAGGGTGTGCCGTGAGCAGGGATCAGAGGCTGCTGTCCTCCCTACTGGGGTGGGTGGAGAGGTGCCTGCTCCCTGTTCTGCCTGCTGCCCAGCTGCCCCTGGCAGTGAGGGAATCCCACCCTGACAATCAGCATTGTTCCAAGCAGAGTCATGGGACTTGTGTGTGATGTGTCCCCAGCCTGTCCTGGTGTCCTCACCTGAGCACTATGTCCAGTGTCCAGCCAGGGACCCTCCGCCCCCATTCCACCTACCCCATTGCCCTTCCTGAGAAAGAAGCTAAGAGGTTCTGCAGACACCCCCCTACACCCCAGCTAGGGAAGCAAGGCGGGGGGTGGCGGGGCAGCTCTTCAGTGAGGCCGTGACTCTTGGAGGAGCTAAAAGGCCACATGGGGTCTGGAAAGGGGCACAGAGGGGCGTGGTTGGGCAGTCAGTGTCTGGGGTCTTCTCTCTGGCAGCTACCAGCCCCCCTTCAGGGAGCTGCAGTTCTGGGAATATACACAGTGGAAGGGAGAGTGGGCTGAAAGGAAGAAGGCCATCTCCAATTCACCAGTACTGGTGGCAAGAAGGGCTCTGGGGAAGGGAGGCTGGTGGGCTGCAGGCTTCGGGCTGGCCGCCTCTGGCTGAGGGGTATGTGAGGGACTGCACACGTCCGCAGGGAGATGGTGCCCAGGCTCCGTTAACCGCTACTCCGTTCCCACCCTCTCTGTCGGACACACTAGGCTCCAGGACCTTTCCCATAAGCGCCTCACTGCCTGGCATTGAGCTAAGAGCATCAGCAGAGGGGACGGGATGGGGTTGGGTCCAAGGCCCAGCCTTCATGAACCCGAGGGTCCTGTGACAGTCCAAGGGCCTCTCCCTCCTCAGTGCCCTGCCTTTGACCAGCCTCAGTCCTCCTGCCCACCCACGGTGGCCTGGAGACCTGCCAGCTGCTGTGCCTAGGGCGAGGTGCAGGGAGAGACAGCCGCAGCTGCATCTTGTGAGTCTGGATTTGCTCCCTGCCTAGGCATCAGCAGGGTGGTCGTCAGCCTAGAGGGCAGGAGCTTCAGGGACACGGTGGGGGTACCAAATAAAGACGAGGCCTGCAGCTGGTGCCTCTTAGCGGGGCATCTGAGGCCGGGGATGGACAAGAAGCTCCCGGTGCTCCAAAGGCAAGACCTGAGTCTGGTCTGCCTCTGGAGTCGTGCCTGGCACACAGCACAGACTCTGGGCGTGTTTGCTGGCCAACCCAAAGCCCTGGCAGCCCCACAGCGCATCTGGCTGGATCTGCTTCTGGCATGGGTGGCCAAGAATCAGTCAGGTTCCCAAGAGCTTTGGTTACTGGCCTGGCTTCCAAATTGGGAGGGTTCCATGTAGGAACTGGGGCTCCAGGGGTCCAGGAGAGCAGCTGCCCCTCCTGTTCCTTGCTATGAGGCTGAGCTTTGGATTTTAATTCTTCAGTAAGCAGAGGCTGGCAGAGCAGAGGCTGCGGCAGGTCAAAGTGCTCCTGGGGACAGGGTGGTTACAGTACAACCAATCTCAGTATCAGACAGACCCAGGTTCAAGACCCAGCTGTCCTACTTGGATGAGTTCCTTAACCCATTTGTGCTTCTTTTCCTCATCTGTAAAATGGAAATAAAACCAGTGTCTACCCAATAGGCTTGTAAGGATTTAATGAAACAATGTGTGCAAAGTCTGGTGCCTTTAAAACAGAAGTCCAGAGCACTGACCAATCAGAACAGGCACTGGTAGTGAACAACCTGTGCTGCCCTGCAGGCTGCATCTCAGCCCTGATACCAGGGTTTACCACAAGCTTGATATTAGTGTTATCAATATTACAGAAGCTGTTATCATTAATGTAGCAGAAGGGCAAAGGGGGCCCAAATCAGGAGATAGGTTAACCCCCTGGGAACAACAAAAAGAACCTCCCAGAATGAGTGAAAGCGTGAGCCATCTGCTGAGAGCAAACATTTTCAGAGACTGTAGATATTAGCTTGGGAGATGTGGATCCCAGTCCCATCAGGAAACCAGTCTTTAACTGCAGTGGAGAGGCTAGAGCTGCATGAAGTACACAGACGTTCACTGCATGAAGAAAGACTGGGTCCAGCAGGGAGGGCCCAAGGGCTAAGAATTGAGCGTGGGGACAAACACGGACTCTGGGAGAGAAGAGCTGCCTCTGGGACACCTGTCCTCAGTGGTGGGCCCGGTCTCGCCATGACCTGGACAAACAGCTTGCCTAGGCCACTGGGCACTCAGCTGGCACGGGTGGTATTCCCACCACTGGATAATTTGTCCCCGTGGGGGCTATTACTGAGAATTCTATCATGACACCTCAGTCCTGTGTGACAGTTGGCTCTGGTTCCTCTGATACAAGTAAGTTTTTTTGGCCAGCAGAGCAGAGGACAGACTTTGGGTGACAGTGTCCCCTTTAAGGTGCCACCTTCCCCCCAGTCTTGTGACATCTGGCCAGGAAATGGGAGGGAGGGTCAAAGGTCAGAGGCAGACTTTCTTCTGAACAAATTTTATGTAACATGCTAGATGGGATTCAAACACTGAGAGTAAACAGGTCTCCCAAATGAAATCAGTGTTTCAGAGTCCAGAGTGAGCCATCAGGAGCACCTGCCCTTGGGTCAAATCAGGTTTTCCAACAACTGAAACATACAAATGATGACTATGGATCAAAGGGGGTGTTTTCAATCAAAATGAAACAATGGAAATAAACAGGGGTGTGGGCCGCCTAGTGATCAGAATTCCCAGAAAGCTCTTTATTCCTTTTTCAGAGCATTTATCTCAGTCAGGGTGGGGCGAGAGTCAGATTGAGACTGCCTCCCTATCAGAGCCCAAGGCTTTTATCTGGCCCACTGCCTGCTGGAGAGTCCAACAATGTCTGTTGTATTAATGGACGATTGATCATAATAGTAAACATTTATTCCGTGCTTACCAAGTGCCAGAGGCAGGGCTGGGCACTCTATGAAGATGACCTCATTCACTTCCTTTTGAAACAGTCTGTTAGGAAGGAAACACACTAGCCCCACTTTACAGATGAGAAACGGAGGCTCAGAGGGGTTAAGTCATCTGACCAAGATCACACAATAGTAAGGGCAAAGATTTGGGCTCAGAGCTGTTGGACATCAAAGCTGAGGTGGGAAAATGATGCGCAGAGTCGGGGAGGCTTCTCCAGTCATTGCCTCGTGGGGAGACATGGTTTGTGAGTTTAATTCCATTTCAACCAGCCCCAAGGGCCACTCACCGTTTTGTCTTGTTTTATTTTGCCTATGCCAAAAAATGCTTTACTGAGGAGTGCTCAAAAGGCCCATTTAAATTGTGTAATTCAGTGGTTTCAGTATATTCACAGATACGGATAATCATCACCACCGTCAATTTTAGAACATTTTCGTCACCACAAAGGGAGCTTGGTACTCTTTCCTAACACCCTCTTATTCTCCCATTCCGCTCAGCCCCAAGCAGCCACTAATGTACTTTCTGTCTTTATAGATTTGCCTCTTCTGGACATTTCGTCTGGACAGGATCATACAGTTTGTAGTCTTTTGTGACTGGCTTCCTTCATTTACTGTTTTCAAGGCTCATCCATGTTGTAGCAGGTATCAGAACCTCATTCTTTTTACGGCTGAATAATATTCCCTTGTATAGGCCACATTTCGTTTATTCATTTTTCCCTTTTGGATGGCTTCCACCTTTGGGCTAATGTGAATAGTGCTGCTATGAACATTAATGTACAAGTTTTTGTGTGGATATATTTTTTCTCTTGAGTGTACATTTAGGAGTGGAATGGCTGAGTCATACGATAACTCTATGGTTAACATTTTGTGGAACTGCTGAATTGTTTTACGTTCCCAGCAGCAGTGAATGAGGGTTTTGATTTCACCACATCCTCACCAACACTTGCTATTTTCTGTCTTTTTTTTTTTTTTTAACTTAAGCCATCTTAATGGATGTGAAGTACTACCTCATTGTGGGTTTTTTTTTTTAAATTAATTTGTTTATTTCTTGGCTGCGTTGGGTCTTCGTTGGCTGGCTTTCTCTAGTTGCAGCGAGCGGGGGCTACCCTTTGTTGCAGTGTGCAGGCTTCTCATTGTGGTGGCTTCTCTTGTTGCGGAGCACAGGCTCTAAGCATACGGGCTTCAGTAGTTGTGGCACATGGGCTCAGTAGTTGTGGCGCATGGGCTTAGTTGCTCCATGACATGTGGGATCTTCCTGGACCAGGGCTCGAACCCATGTCCCCTGCATTGGCAGGTGGATTCTTAACCACTGTACCACCAGGAAAGCCCCTCATTGTGGTTTTGATTTGCATTCTCCTAATGACTAGATGTTGAGCATCTTTTCATATCTTCTCTGGAAAAATGTTCAAATCTTTTGCCCATTTTTTTCAAGCTTTTAAACCTTTTCTTTATTGATCCCCAAGCCTTATATTTAGTCTTTCTGCCCATTTTTAAGTTGTCCTTTTTACCGTTGAGTTGTAAGAGCTCTTTATACATTCTTCTTTCTTTTTTAAAAAATTTATTTAGGGCTTAGCTGCTCTGCGGCGTGTGGGATCTTCCCAGACCAGGACTCGAACCCGTGTCCCCTGCATTGGCGGGCGGATTCTTAGCCACTGCACCACCAGGGAAGTCCCTCTTTATACATTCTTTTTTATATATAATTTATTTATTGTTTCTGGCTGCGTTGGGTCTTTGTTGCTGCTTCGTTGCTTTTCTCTCGTTGCAGCGAGCGGGGGCTACTCTTCATCGCAGTGCGCGGGCTTCTCACTGCGGTGGCTTCTCTTGTTGCGGAGCACGGGCTCTAGGCACGCGGGCTTCAGTAGTTGTGGCACGTGGGCTCAGTAGTTGTGGCTCGAGGGCGCTAGAGCACAGGCTCAGTAGTTGTGGCACACGGGCTTAGTTGCTCCGCGGCATGTGGGATCTTCCAGGACCAGGGCTCGAATCCGTGTCCCCTGCATTGGCAGGCAGATTCTTAACCACTGCGCCACCAGGGAAGCCCTCTTTATACATTCTTGATACAAGTCCCTTAAATATGATTTGCAAATATTTTCTTCCATTCTGTGGGTTGTCTTTTCACTTTCTTGATGGGGTGGTCCTTAGATGCACAAAAGTATTTTATTTTGATGAAGTACAATTTACGTATTTTTCTTTTGTTGCTTGTGCTTTTGGTATCATATCTAAAAAAACCATTGACTAAGCCAAGGTCCCAAAGGTTTAACCTTATGTTTACTTCTAGGAGTTTTCAGAGCTGACTTTTGAATGTTCTTGGGGCAACCCCCTGAGCAGACCCCAAGCTACCCTGGCTGCAACCCTCCACAAAACCCCCACTCTAATCCCGAAGAGTCTGCTTACATTTCAGCCTTTCCCCTCCAAGGTTTCATATGGGGTGGCCAACTGTGGACAGGCATCCAGTGAGGTGTTGGGGACAGCTTGAAGGTTTAGGATGCAGGCTGGTGAGAGAGGAGGTGGCTAGTGTCAGACTCAGGGCACCAGGCCCTGGGACCAAGGTTCCAGGCTGAGAAAGCACCTGCTGGGGCCAACCGACCAACCTACCTTGGCAGCTGGGTGGGTCCTTCCGGGAGGGGCTGGGCCCACTGCTGTCCATCTCCACCCTCCCTACTCCTCCATTGCTAGGAGCTGGGCCAGCAGGTCCACTCTAGAAAAGAAGCGTGTAGAAAGTGACTCCACCACTCTTGGCTTTCCTTATTTGTATTTACACTGATTGTCTGGCGGCCCTCTTACAGATTTCTGATCAGAGGCTGGTGACCTCTCACGGTTGCAGGACTTTAGGACCTAGGAGATCCTTTTGGGAAACCCAGGTGTGGGAGGCCAGCTCTATTGCTCCGGCTGGGGTAGATGGCTGGGTGGATGGGTGTGGACACAGAGAGGGTCACCAGGGCCAGGAAAGAGCAGCTCAGATGTCCCGGGCCGGCCAATACCCGCCCCGCTGGGCGCCCAGCACTTCTTTGGAAAGCCCGCCGCCAGCCCGCCCCGCGCGCCCAGCTGGTGGATTGGGCCGGAACCGCGGGCGGGGCGGGGCCAGCGCGGCCCGATTTGGGGCGGTGCGTGCAGCTGTGTGAGCCGACGCAGCGCGGCTCCGCCCCGAGCATCCCGAGCCGACCCGACTGCGCCCGGCAGAGCCGCAGGGTGAGTGTCATGGCCGCTTCCGAGCAGCGCCAGCTCGGGGAGCTGCTGGCCAAGGCCCGGAGAGCCTTCCTGGAGGAGTTCGGGGCCGAGCCCGAGCTGGCCGTGTCGGCCCCGGGCCGCGTCAACCTCATCGGGGAGCACACGGACTACAACCAGGGCCTGGTGCTGCCCATGGTGAGGGGCTGCGGGGGAGGCGCCATCTCCCCGCTTGCACTGTTGGGCGGACCGCTCCGAACTTTTACTCCAGCCGAGTGTGGGGGACGAGCACGTGGGAGAGACCCTAGGACGGGGCATTTCACACGTTGGAAGGGAGGAAACGGGGAATCCGCGAGGAAGTAGGCTATGGACCGCTGATCCTCGCCATCTCCTTGGGAGCCACCTCAGATTGTGGGGGGATGCGGAACGGGGCTCAACTGTAAACCGAGGCAAAGTAGCCCTAAGCCTCCCGGTCCGGCCCGTTCAGTTCGCAGAGGAGGGGATGGAGGCACAGAGAGGGCTAGTGATCTGCTCAAGGTCACACAGCTGAGGTGGAGCTGCCTTAGCCTGGGGCCATGTCCCTCCCACTGTGCATCTTCCAAAATGGGAAGGCGTCAGAAAGAGCTCGTCTGATTCTGTTTTCCTACTGACCCACAGCCAGGAGCCCACGCTTAGGGCAGAGTCCAGGTCTGCACTCCCGCTGCACTGGCCCTGCCCCTGAAGACCTATGGGGTGGGACCCAAGCCCCCCAAGGCCGGATGGACATGCAGGCTCTTCCCTGAGACACTCCCCATTCCCTTCATGTTGAGCCTGGAGGTCACCTCCTTGTCTGTCCCTGGCCCCTTGGTAGTGGAAGTTTTGCATACTATTTGTTTCTTCTGCCAGGCGCTGGAGCTTGGGACTGTGCTGGTGGGCAGCCCCCGGGCAGATGGGCTTATCTCCCTCCTTACCACCTCTGAGGATGCCGACGAGCCCCGCCGGCTGCAGTTTCCCCTGCCCACAACCCAGCGGCCACTGGAGCCTGGGGCCCCCCACTGGGCCAACTACGTCAAGGGAGTGATTCAGCACTACCCAGGTATGGGGCCCAGGCCTGGGTCAAATTCCTGTCTCTCAGCCGCGAAGCTCATTAGCTCATCTAATCCACTGTGGGGTAGGCATGCAGCGTGGAGCATCCCCATGGTACAGGTGAGGAGACTGATGCCCGCAGAGGTTCTAGAACTTGCCCTGGGTTGCCCATGACACGATTGGAGGAGCCAGGGTTCAAACCCCAGCCTGTTGGTCTCCAGAGCCCTAAACCAGGAGAACTAGGAGTCTGTGTCCCAGGAACCTCAGGGTAGGAGGATGGAGGGCGGTGGACCCCTTGGCCCAACAGGTTGGTGGCCTCTGACAATTGAGACACAGTTCCCCAGGAGCAGCTGCCAGGCAGTTGCCTCCTTTATACCAGGATACATGCCCTTCTTGTGCTCATCCTCCCAGATGGCCCGTCTTAACCGTCATCTATTCTTTCTCCTGCAGCTGCCCCCCTCCCTGGCTTCAGTGCAGTGGTGGTCAGCTCAGTGCCCCTGGGGGGTGGGCTGTCCAGCTCAGCATCCCTGGAAGTGGCCACGTATACCTTCCTGCAGCAGCTCTGCCCAGGTACCTCCTAGACCCCAGCTCCCAACGCAACCCTCCTTCCCTGAGGTCCTGTGATCAGAGCTTCCTACCCCAATTGTGGCTTTGGGGGAGTGGGTGGGGAATCTCCCTGGAGTATCACTGGACACACTGGGGGCTGCTCCCACCCTCCCACCCCTAGCGCCCCCTCCTGGGCCCCAGCCTTCCCACCTTGCCCTGTGCTGCAGACTCGGGGACAGTAGCTGCCCGGGCCCGGGTGTGTCAGCGGGCTGAGCACAGCTTCGCAGGGGTGCCCTGTGGCATCATGGACCAGCTCATCGCACTGCTGGGGCAGAAAGGCCACGCGTTGCTCATTGACTGCAGGTCAGGGGCTCCCCTTGTCCCCTCCCACCTCGTAGGAGAGCTCCTGGATGAAACATGCGCGGCAAACAGACGCTTGGCCTTGTCATCTTCCTGGCTCCATCTCCATCTCAGGTCCCTGGAGACAAGCCTGGTGCCGTTGTTGGATCCCAAGCTGGCTGTGCTCATCACCAACTCCAACGTCCGCCACTCTTTGGGCTCCAGCGAGTATCCCCTGCGGCGGCGCCAGTGTGAAGAAGTGGCCCGGGCGCTGGGCAAGGAGAGCCTTCGTGAGGTGCAGCTGGAGGAGCTGGAGGGTGAGAGCTGGCTGGGTGCACTGTGTCCTGGAGATGGCTGGGCACCCTGGGGTGAGGGGGGCTTCCGGGCTCTCGTTGTGGCTTTGACCCGGATGTACGTCCCCTCACCTCCAGGGACCTCTGCCAAGCTCTGCCCACTCCCCCAACACTGCTGACTTAGGACTGCTTGAAATCTCCATATTGCTTTTTCTAATGTGAGGATTAAGTATCCACCATGGAAAATACAGAAAAGTACAAAGAAGAGGACTTTCCTGGTGGTGCAGTGGTTAAGAATCTGCTTGCCAATGCAGGGGACACGGGTTCGAGCCCTGGTCCGGGAAGATCCCACATGCCGCAGAGCAGCTAAGCCCGTGAGCCACAACTACTGAGCCTGCGCTCTAGAGCCCATGTGCCACAACTGCTGAAGCCTGAGTGCCCAGAGCCCGTGCTCTGCAACAAGAGAAGCCACCATGAGGAGCCCGCACACCACAACGAAGAGTAGCCCCTGCTCGCCACAACTAGAGAAAGCCCGTGTGCAGCAATGAAGACCCAACGCAGCCAAAAAAAAAAAAGTACAAAGAAGAAAATAACAAGCTATAAGATCACTACCCAGAGATAGCCACTATTAGCATTTTAGTATATTTCCTTCCAGTGTTTTTCTACATCTGTATCTTTTTAAAAATTAATTAATTAAATTTTTTTTTCTTTTTGGCTGCATTTTTTTTTTTTTTTTTTTGCTGTATGCGGGCCTCTCACTGTTGTGGCCTCTCCCGTTGCGGAGCAACAGGCTCTGGACGCGCAGGCTCAGCGGCCATGGCTCACGGGCACAGCCGCTCCGCCGCATGTGGGATCTTCCCGGACCGGGGCACGAACCCGCGTCCCCTGCATCGGCAGGTGGACTCTCAACCACTGAGCCACCAGGGAAGTCCTGCATTGGGTCTTCATTGCTGTGCATGGGCTTCAGTAGTTGTGGCGCGCGGGAGCTACTCTTCGTTGTGGTGTGCGTACTTCTCATTGCGGTGGCTTATCTTGTGGAGCACGGGCTCTAGGTGTGCAGGCTTCAGTATCTGTGGCACGTGGACTTCAGCAGTTGTGGCTCGCAGGCTCTAGAGTGCAGGCTCAGTAGTTGTGGCGCACGGACTTAGTTGCTCCACAGCATGTGGGATCTTCCCGGACCAGGGCTCGAACCCGTGTCCCTTGCATTGGCAGGCAGATTCTTAACCACTGTACCACCAGGGAAGTCCCAGTTTTAAAATTTTTAATTGAAATATCCCTGACTTACAATGTTATGTTAGTTTCAACATCTGTATTCTCAAGGTCGAGTATACGCAGTGTTGCCACCTGCCCTTTTTGTTTTACTTAACATTATCTCAGAGCCCTTCTCTATGTCATGAAAGGCCTGCCGTCAACATGGCTTTTTAAAGCTACATAGCATTTCAGCATCTGGGTGCACTGTAATTTACTTAACCGTTTTCTGGTAATCACACCTAACACCGTGATGGATTTTTTTTTATATAAATTTATTTATTTTTGGCTGCGTTGGGTCTTCGTTGCTGCACACAGCCTTTCTCTAGTTGTGACGAGCGGGGGCTACTCTTTGTTGCGGTGTGCGTACTTCTCATTGCGGTGGCTTCTCGTTGTGGAGCACGGGCTCTAGGTGCGTGGGCTTCAGTAGTTGTGGCGTGCAGGCTCAGTAATTGTGGCTTGCGGGCTCTAGAGCACAGGCTCAGTAGTTGTGACGCATGGGCTTAGTTGCTCCACGGCATGTGGGATCTTCCTGGAACAGGGCTCAAACCCTTGTCCCCTGCATTGGCAGGTGGATTCTTAACCACTGCGCCGCCAGGGAAGTCCCTGTGATGGGTTGTTTTTTTTGTTTGTTTGTTTGTTTTTATTTTTGGCTGCATTGGGTCTTCGTTGCTGCACGCAGGTTTTCTCCAGTTGTGGTGAGCGGGGGCTACTCTTCATTGTGGTGCTCGGGCTTCTCACTGCGGTGGCGTCTCTTGTTGTGGAGCACAGGATCTAGGTACACGGGCTTCAGTAGTTGTGGCTCACGGTCTCTAGGAATGCAGGCTCAGTAGTTGTGGCTCGCGGGCTCTAGAGCGCAGGCTCAGTAATTGTGGTGCGTGGGCTTAGTTGCTCCGCGGCATGTGGGATCTTCCAGGACCAGGGCTCGAACCTGTGTCCCCTGCATTGGCAGGCGGACTCTCAATCACTGCGCCACCAGGGAAGCCCCTGGACGCCTCTCCTTTTGACTTCCCCTTTTCTGTTATTTCCTCACCCTTGTCGCTGCTGTCTGAAACTTCAGGACACTGAGTCATCCCTGCCCGCCTTTCCTTCCTCCCCACACCCAGCCTCTCTTGGTCTCTGACTGTTTTAACAGCTGCCATCTCCCGGCGCTGGCTTCTCCCAGCAGGGCCCTCTGCGCAAGGCAGTCACTTTCGTCAACTAGAGCTCAGCTCCATGCCGCCCCTGCTCCCAAAACCTCTCTGGCGCCCAGAGTCAAGTTGTAAAGTCCTAAGCGCTCGGGGCTGCCGTTAGCGACTCAGCTTGCTCTGCCGGCTTCAGCGTTAGCCAGTGGGACAGCTTGCTGGTTCCCTGGGGTGCCCCGGGCAGACCTGGTCTGTATCCCAACTCCGGAGCCCTGGCCCTCGGAGGCTTCGCTGTTAACTCCAGCAAAAACACCAGCAGGACTTTTCCTTCCTGTTCTGTCTTGGCCTCTTGAAGGCAGCACTGTGTCCCACGCACCATGGAAGCACTGAGTCTGGGGCTCAAACTGCTGTTTATCGAGCCCCCACTGTGTGCCAGGCGCCCTGCTGGGGGCACTCCATGTGTCTGCTCAGCCTCCCCTGCGCGCCAAATGAGGCGGTTGTCCCCTTTTCTAGTCGAGGAGGGGAGGCTCTGAAACCTTGGTCCCCAACCCGAGGTTCTACCCACAGCTTGGTCAGAACCAGGTCTCAGACTGGAGATGCCCCCGCCCCCCCCAGCCAGCGCCCTGGAGCCATCGTGCCCCTCCTCCACGTCCACAGGGGCCCAGAGGCGGTGGATGGTGGGTCTGCTCACTCCTTTTCCGCCCCAGCTGGCAGGGAGCTGATGAGCGGGGAGGCCTTCCGGCGGGCGCGGCACGTGGTGGGCGAGATCCAGCGCACAGCCCAGGCAGCAGCCGCCCTGAGCCGCGGCGACTACAGAGCCTTCGGCCGCCTCATGGTGGAGAGTCACAACTCGCTCAGGTGAGATCCCTGGGTGCCCAGCACCTCCTGGTCACAGGCTGTCCCCTGTGCCGGATGGGGCTGGTTCAAGGCCTCCCGCCTCCCCCCGTGTCCTCTCTGCAGGGATGACTACGAGGTGAGCTGCCCCGAGCTGGATCAGCTGGTGGAGGCTGCGCTCTCTGCGCCCGGGGTTTATGGCAGCCGCATGACAGGCGGTGGCTTTGGTGGCTGCACGGTGACCCTGCTGGAGGCCTCTGCCGCTTCCCTAGTGATGCAGCACATCCAGGTGGGTAGGTGCCAGAGACTGGGGGGAGCGGGAGAGATGGGTTCCTAGGGCCGTGCTGTGCTCAGACCCCACCCCACCCGTCCCTCCTACAGGGGCAGTACAGCGGGACCGCCACCTTCTACCTTTCCCAGGCGGCCGACGGCGCCCAGGTGCTGTGCCTGTGAGGCCCTCCCAGGCCGGCCCACGGCAGGCCTGCCCTCCAACCTGGGTGCTCAATAAACTTGTATTACCTCTGGCTCTGATACCTGCCTGTCTCCAGAGGTGGATGTGTGCTTGGGCATCAGAGAAAGGTGTGTATAAGAACTGCTCCCCTGCTCTGGGCAGGCCCCAGAAACATGGACAGGGCAGAGCTCAGCGGTAGCAAAATCTTTTATTAAGTGCAGAACAAAGCTGGGACCTTGTCATGCTGGTCCTAGCTCTTTGGTTACAAATGGGCTTGGGCCCAGGGTAGGAGGGCAGCCGAAGGGCCTTCCGGGACCACTTCGTGCCTCCCAGAGGACACCTACCCCCTGCTCTGTGGCCAGAGGCACCGGCCCTGCGATCAGCATGCGAGTGGGCTGGTCGCCAGGGGTCCAGGGATGGAGTAGCTGAGGCAGCGCCAGGGAGAGGAGGTGGGAGTCGGGGGCTCAGGTCTGAAAGAACTGTTGGTCCACGTGGGTGCCGAGGGTTCCACTGGTGGCCAGTGTCCGGCTCACAAACTCCTGTGTCACGTGCCGGGTGAGGGAGCCATGGGCTTCCAAGTGCTGGGACCCCAGGGTCAATCCGTCTGTAGGGGAAGAGGTGTTGAAGGGTCCACCTGGGTCCCCAACCCCCTTTCCTCTGTTGGCGCTGTGCTCCCCCGGGAGAGCCAGGAGCCCCCGCCGGGCAACTCACCCAGTAGGACGGGCTCAGTGGTGCTGGAGTGGGTGGTGGTGATGCTGTACTCTCCTGGCATTGGGTACTGGAAGAGCCCCGAGTGGCTGCCCAGCTGTGGGAAGGGGCCTGGAGTGGGCAGAGGGGCCAGTCAGAGGGTGGTGCCAGGAGAAGGTGTGGCCAGAGAAGGGGTGAAGCGGCCTCTACCTCCAGCCTGGGACTCGATGGTGATGATGCCTTCACGCTCCGGCCCGAAACCTTGGGTGGTCTTGGCCTGCACCTTGAACTTGTAGGGCACGTTCTCGCTGAGGCCTGGCACCGTCAGCCGGCTCTCGGGGCTGTCGCCATCCACCAGGAACGTGGTGGCTGGCTCTGGGCAGGGAAGATGCCTTTAGCCTCGGTGGCTCCCCCTCCACCCTCCCCCTGGTCCCCCTGACCCTGGGGCGGGCAGCACCTCCTCCGTGGGCCATCTCACAAGTCACCAGGTAGCCGAGGATGTCGCCATCAGGCCTGCGCGGCCGCTCCCAGCTCAACTGCAGAGAGTCTGGGCTCAGGGCGGTGAACACCAGTGGGCCCGGGGCGCTGGGCGTGCTCAAAGTGAAGGCAGAGCCTGGGGACAGCAGAGGAAGGGTGTCGGTGGGTTTGTGGGTACAAGATGGGGGGACCACTGTCAGGGTGGGGGGGGTAACTCACCCGGTAGGGGGCAGAGAGGGCTCTGTGGGTGCACCTGTGACTCGATAGTGATGACACCCTCGCGCTCTGGGCCCCAGCCTTCCTGGCTCTGGGCCCGCACGCGGAACACGTAGGAGTGGTTGGGCAGGAGGTCTTCCAGCACCACCGAAGTCTGGCTGGGGTTGGGGATGTTAAGCTGATGCAGGTCACCTGGGTGGGGACGGAGGCAGGTAGCAGAGCAGCAGCATTCCTCATTCCTATCCCCGGCCTGATCCCACCCCTTCCCTAGGCTACTGTCAAGACCTAGCCACCACCCACCCAGCACTAGCTGTGGCTGGGGTACCGGTGGGGTCAGCCTTGTATAGTATGGTTGGCTGTTCAGGTTGTACGCTATACAAGGGATGAGTGGCACCTGAAATCCCATCTGTGTATGTTGGCCGTTTATGGGCCCAGGGCATGCTGCCGCGAGTGTCTGCCCACGGAAGTACCACTTCCTGACTCCTGAAAAGACATCTCAGAGGCCAGCAGAGGCCCTGGGTCCCTAGGCCGGTGAGGCCTTGTTAGGTAAAACCTAGCAGTGGGAATGATTTGGAGAGAGGCCTAGGGAGGTGGATGAGGACTCATCAGAAGAGGCAGTGGGAGTCTTAGAAGAGCGAGACTCTCTCAGAAAGGTGGGTGGTGGGGGGAGCATTAGTGTTCAAGGGACTTGGGTGGATTCCTGACAGTCGGGTGTCCCCGCGTGTCAGCCCGACAGCAGCCGTGCCTCACCGCCATTCAGCAGCTGGTACTCCACGCTGTAGCCCTGCAGCGCCCGCTCACACTGCGGCTCCTGCCAGCTTACTTTCAGAGACGTGGGTCCCAGGGCTGAGAACACCAGGCGGGTGGGTGTGTTGGGCACACCTGCAGCCAAGCGGGAGCCTGGAGACAGGAGGCCACAGTCAGCCGGTGTCGGGAGTGTCTGGGCAGGAGTCCTAGTTCTAGCCCTGACCGCCCTCGGCTCTGGCGCCTGCATGGACCGCTGGCCAGGTGGCCCACTCACCCTGCAATACCCTGTCCAGGCCACTCAGCACCTCCTGAATGTCCTGTGCAGGACGTGGGTGCGGGCCCTGCCTGTGCCGAGAAGGGGTGAGCTCGTGAGTCAGCCGGCCCCCACCCTCCTCAGCGGGCCTGGCCCCTCTCCTGCCCCAGCCCAGCACCCCCAGAGGACAGAAGCTGCGTTAGGCACCAGCGCTGATGTGGATGGAATGGACGGTAAGGCGGCACGGGCAGCGGCGGCGGTGGGTGGATGGGTGACAGATGGTGCAGGACAGCTGTGGAGGCACCGGATGGCCACCCCTGTACTACCTGGGCCCCAAGAGGGTGCTGCTGGCTGCCCAGCCAGGATTATAGAGTCTCTTGAGTCCCCGGAGTGGGGGACCCCCTTCATCTGAGCCCGACTCCAGGACCCCAGGGCCCAGGACAGCGGAAGCCTGCTCCTCCCGTGTTCCCAGATGGGAGGGAGGCCTAGGGCAGGACAAAACAAGAGTGAGAGGGCAGGAAGTGTGCACGTCAGAGGATGGGCAGAAGGGGGACGGCAGGCCAGCAGCCCGAGCCTCCAGGAGCTGGAAGAGAGGAAGGATTAGGGGAGAGCAGGGGAGGTGGCGGGCACTCACTCTGGGAGGAGAGGGAGGTGAGGGTTGAGTAGTCCCTGGGCAGCGTGGACGAGTGCGAGTGTTCCGGGCGGGTCAGCGAGTGGTAGTCCCGCGAGAGGGTGGAGGACGTGCTCAGCACGCGGTGGGGCAGGTGTGGGCTCAGGTGGGTGCTGTAGGCGGCGTTGCTCACAGCCATCCTGTGCAGGGAGTTGGCACTGCCCGGGAAGGCAAAGTCCATCCGCCCGTTCACCAGGTGCTCTGTGGGGTAGAGCAGGGTCACCGGACCGGCCCGCACCAGACCTGGAGCCCCTCGGGGCGCCCTGGGAATTCCCTGGATTACCTACCCTCTGGGGGCCCTTGGCATAAAAACAACCTGCTTCCCTTGGCCCGCCAGGGATAGAGGTCCTTGGAGGAGTACAAGGGCCCCCTAGGCATCTGCAACTCAGGTCCTGTGGCCTGGCAGGACGCCCCTATGGACAGCCGCTGACCTCAGCCGGGGACTCACTGCCCCTGCAGTTGGCCCTGCCCTGGGGAGAGCCCAAACGCCTGCCCTTGGCTCCCCTGAGGCCTCTGAGGTGTCTCCTTGGGCACCAGGGCCTGCCCTGGACACAACAGACTTGGAAGGTTGGGGGCAGTCTAGCTTTGGGGAGAGCCCCAGCGCCTGCCCTGGGGTCCCTTGGCTCTGGGGTGGCAGCCGGGCAGCCTGGCCGCGGTGGGCTCTGGCTGGAGCCCAGAGGCAGCAAACCAGCGAGCCTAGGTGGGTGCGGGTGAGGGCAGGCCGGTCACCTCCCTCCCCGCCGGCACCCCGCGCGCCCCCATCGGCGGCGCCGTCGTCCAGGGGCCCGCGGGGCGGCTCGGCGGTGTCGGAGGAGCGCCGGCTGCTGGCCGACAGGCGCGGAATGAGCTCCGGGGGCAGCCGCCATGTGACGCGCCGCAGGTCCAGCTCCTCCCCCAGCAGGGGCTCGAACTTCCAGCCGCTGCCGCCTTGGGAACAACGAAGGGCCGCATTGGCACCGCCGGGGGGCGCGGGCGGCTGCACAGAGGGGCTGGGGGAGGAGGCGGGCGGCGCTGTGACGTGAGCCCGTCCTCTGGCTCTCTGGGATCCGGGTGTGTGCCGGGGAGCCCGGTGGCCGGTGAGGCCCTCGCCCGAGAGGTGGAAGAGGGCGGCCCGGGCTGCAGCTGGCGAGGGGAGACCCCTGGACTAGAGCCTGGGCTCTGCCACCAGCTGTGAGGACTCCCTGCTCTGAGCCTCAGTTTCCCATCTGGATGACGGAGGGAGTGAGCTCTCCCCTGCCGGCCTCCCAGGGGCAGTTCCAGCAGCCGGAGTGCGTCACAGGCAGCCAAGTGTAGTGCAGCTGCGCTGGGGCACCTGCTGCGTACCAGCTGCTCTTTACTTCAGACCCTCAACACTCTCAAGACCCTTGGGCTTGGGATCCTTAAACCTAGGCTTGACACCATGGAGGCCTGGTATAGGCAAGGATGGAAGAAAATACAAATCCTGAAGGATTTTCACTAATGGTGGTGTGTGATTGGCATCTCATTTCAGATCAGAAAACAGGCACAGAGAGGGTGATTCATCTGAATTCCTGCAGTGGAGCCAGAGCTAAAACTGAGTCCCCAAGAATCCCAGTCGAGGGCTCTTTGCGTCACACTGTACAGGGCCAGCGTGGGGAGACACTGCTCTGTGGGCCCCAGAGCCCGGCCTGCCTCCTCCCACATAGCTCTGTCCCTGGGAGGTGGCCCGATTCCACGGCACTGCTGGTGAGCCCTCCAGTCTCCAAACTGTGATTCCAGTCCCATGTGCACGAGCCTGTGTGCATGTGCCCCAAGCACATGGCTTTCTGCCTGTCCTCACAGACGTGCACACTATTCACTGGGGCCACGTCGGCTCTGTCCCCCCTGTACCCAGAGCCAGTGTGGTGCCTGCCGAACCGTCGGCTTTGTAGATGCTCGCCTGGGGCTGAGAGGGGACTTCTGGTGTGACCGTCGTGCCCAGTGCTCACTGGCCCCTTGGCTCTCTCTGGACACCAGTGACGGCCCCACCCTCTACCCAGGACCCCCACCTTCCTCGCAGGCATCCCAGGCCCACTCACCAGTGTCCTCAGAGACGCTCGGCCTCTGGCTGCCCGTCGGGGAGCGGAGCACGTCGTCGCTGTACATGAGGAAGCTTTCGTAGTCTTCCCCACTCTGGGCGTCCACGATGGGGATGTCCGGGATGATGGGGACTGCAGGGCGGGAGCGGGTGAGCCAGGGCCCCAGCCTCGGCCTCCTGCCCGCCCCTGTCTGCCCTGTGCCTCCCACCCGCCACTCACTGGACATGGGCCGCTTGGGCTGGGTGGCCAGGTTGATGATGGCCTCCCGCTCAGGCCCCCAGCCTGCGCCGTTGCGAGCCTTGACCGTGTAGCGGTACGGCTGGGACTCCCGCAGGTTCTCGATGAGCAGCGTCCGCTTCTTGGGGCTGTCCACCAGCACCTTCTTCATGGGCCCGATGGGTCCTGGGACAGGGAGAGTGCTTCAGAGGGGTCACCAGCTTCTGGCCTGGTGCATCCCTGCCTCTGGTGCACCAGGACTGTTGCACAGCCCCTGAACTGCACCCAGGAGTTTGGGGAACGAGTCAGGGAGTGAGCAACTGTTGAAACCCAGCTGCGTGCCAAGCCCTGAGAACCTGGGTGTGACTGGCTTAGAGAAGGCTCCACGCGGCTCATCGCCAAGTTAAGTGGCAGAGACACTAGACTCACTAGACTCAAGTCGGCCCCACTGTCACCTCTACCAGTTGGTAGAGGGTCCTGCGTCCATGTGCGTCTGCGTGACGCTGGCTCCAGAGGCTTGGGCGCCCTCAGCACCTGTGCCTCCCTGTCCACAACCAAACCCCAAATGCACGGCTGCCCTGGTCACCTGGGCAGGGACGGGAGGAGAGAGGCAGGCCTGAACCTGCACCTGAGGACAGGCTGAGGCCTGTGAGAGCTAAGGGCGAGAGCAGAGGGGAAGCAGCTCTCCTCCACCACACCTAGAAGGGTGGACGCAAGCCCTGGGAGAGAGAAGGAAGAGACCCCAGGCTGCTCTAAGCAAGTTACGGTGCCTAGGCCCCCATGTGACAAGATGGGGCCCTCTATGTTGGAAGACGTCTGGGAGACCAGAAAATGTCCCAGTTCCCCAGGGGTCCAAAGGAGGGCTCTGGAAAAACAACACCTGCTAAGCTTCACGCTGTTTGTTTGCCCCACCGCGTGGCCTGCGGGACCTTAATTCCCGAACCAGGGATCGAACTCGTGCCCCCTGCAGTGGAAGCATGGATTCTTAACCACTGGACCACCAGGGAAGTCCCTTGATGCTGTTTGGTAAGTAAACAGCTGTGCTCCAAGAATTGGCTGACATTGGGCTGTCAGCCGGGGGAGGTCTCTAACCGCCCTCTCTCATCTCTGTCCACCAGGGGGAGAAGGGAAGGGGGCCACCCCAAAGTCGCTGATGCCTTCGGGCCTGCCTCGCACGTTCGTGACACAGCGGAGGCCTCAGCGGGCTAAGGCCGTGGGCTGAAACCATCAGTCATTCCTGGGATTAAAGGCTGGGTCGGAAAACACTTCCTGACAGTGGTCCATGGGTGGACCAGGTGTTGTAAACTCAGAATGAGCCAAGGATGTGATGCAGCTGCTGACAAGGCTGTGCTTGGCCAGCCAGGCTAGTAAAGGGCAAGGAGCCTGAGACCCAGAACAATCCTGCTGCCCTCTGCCCTGTTGGGCCACCCTGGCGGTGGTAAGCCTGACTCAGCTCTCCATCCCTGAGATGGGCCAAACGGAGGTGAGAGCGCAAGGAGAAGGGCCCCGCACCAGGCAAGAGGCGGGACCAAGTTCCCTCAAATAGTTTCTCATCCTGACAACTGGCAGGGGTGGTCCCTCCCCTTTCCAGGACTGGGAGAAAAATAACAGTTCTGCCAGGTGCTTTGGCCTGGGGCTGCCAGATACAATATTGCATGAAATATACTAGAAAAATTGTCTGTCTGAAGTTCAGGGCATCCTCTGCTTTTATTTGCTAAATCTGTCGACTCTACTCTGGCCCTAAGAGAACCCTGTAGAATTGAGCCATTCTAGTTACCTGCGTGGGCAGGTGACCCCACTGCACATATATAATCTCAGGCCCTCCATCCCTACCCGCCCTGGGAGCTTCTGGGCCTGGCTTTGGAATGCAGCTCAGCCCAAACCTGACCACAGACCTAACGATGCCCCAGGCAGTCAGACATATGGGCTCATCCACTGCCCAGGACGCTGTGACCTCCTCCCACTCTTTGCCCCCTCCCTGGGGGCAGAAGGAGAGGTCCAGATCCTTACGGCTGTCCTCGTTGACCAGGCCATAGCAGACCTCATAGGCTGTGATCTCGCCATTGGTCTCGGCCGGCTCAGCCCAGCTCAGCTGGGTCACGGTGGAGGAGACGACATTGAAGGCCAGACGCCCTGGCTCGCTGGGAGCTGGAGGGGGAGGGGATGCAGGAAGAGAGCTGTCAGTCGCAGAGAGGGGGCAGAGTTCTAGGGGGTCGGGGGACAGGGCTGGGCACGCTGGCATCAGGGTAGCTGGGGGGCAGACAGGTGGATGGACAGAAAGGCGAGGCCTCACCTTCCGGGTGAGTGCGACAGGACACCAGGGAGCTGTAGGGGCCCTCGCCCTGCGCCCCGTAGGCGCACACCTTCATCTCGTAGTCGCAGTACGGGTACAGGTTGGTGAGCTCCACCGAGGGCATCTTGCTGTCGAGGAGGTGGGCTTCAGACTCAGAGTCACCCTGGATCCAATACTTCACCTGCTCCCGGGGCGGGGCTGGTCAGTGGGGAGCAGCTGGCAGAGCTGATCGTCCCTCCACTGAGCCCTGCCCTCGTGTTACCCCCTTTGCGCACAGACAGGACCGAGTGACCTGCCAGGTTCACACAGCAGGGCTGGGGCAGGGCAGAGGTGTTTCTGGGGTGGTGGGGCCACAGTCCAGGAACTTGCCTCTCCCCCGGGGCACAGATGGGGGTTCCCCCGTCCACTGAGGCCAAGCATGCCCTCTCCTCTCCCTCAAGGGCCCTCTGCCCCCCGGTGGCCCACCTCCCCGCTATGTGCCCAGCCTCCCCCATCCACCACCCTCGTTGCCCCCCACCTTACCCGGTACCCTGTTGGCTTGCCAGGAGGGGGCAGCCAGTTGAAGTGGATCTTCCGGGACCCGGTGGCCTTGGCATTGGGGTTCTGTGGGGCACCCAGGTCACCCCGGGGGAGTAGGGGTGATGATAGGGTCTGGCCCATTAAGGTCCCGTCCAGTTCATCTGTAGTGGGTCAAACCAGGGCAGGGCAGCCAGCTGAGACACCCCGCTTTTGAGGGGGGCAGGAACCCACCGTCGCCACCAGGGGGCGCCAGAAGCCCAGTTAAAACATCAATGCTCCTTCCCTGCACCCCCCTCAACTGAGACCTGCCAAAGGGGGTCTCTAGAGGGCTGGTGCCCCCATTAGTAAAGCACAGGGCATCCTGCCAAACTTGGGGGTGCCCAGGAGGGTCTCTGGAGGGATGAGAAAGAGGAACGAGTTTGCTCTCTCCCTTTGGCAGCCAAGGGTATGTCCCACGTGAGACAATCTGGCTCCTCCCAACGCCCTCCATCACTCCTGGACCCCAAGACTCCGCCTCCTGCCCCATCTTCTCGGCAAGCCTCCTCTCCGGGTGGGCTCAGAGACCCCACTATACAGTTCTCAGGACCCATAAGAACTGTTTCACCCCTTCTGGAAACACCTGCATTTTAGCTGGAATTAAGGCCCAAGTCAAAGGGCTAAGGCCCTTAGTGGTGGGATTCACAGCCAGCAGCAGGCCGGTGGCCACATGACCCCAGCCTCTCTGATTGAGAGTAGGGTTGCCAGATAAAGGCAGGATACCTAGTTAAATTGGAATTTTAGATAAACAACAAACACTTTTTTCGGATAAGTACATCCCAAATAGTGCATGGGACATACTTACACTACAAATGTGGTTGTTACTTACCTGAGATTCAAATTTAACTGAGCGTCCTGTATTTTTACTTGCTAAGACTGTCAAGAAGCCCCCAGCCCTGCTTAAGCTGACTCCAGACTCTGCCTACCTTGGTCCCCAATGATAACAGTGGCAGACTGGGGCTGGCCCAGGCGAGCCCCAAACTTGGGGTTGCTGAGTTGGATGTAGAAGCGGCGGGTCTGGCAGCCCCGCAGGAGGGAGTCCATCTCCTGCAGCTCCAGGAGCTTCACCTGCAGCTCCTTCCAGGTCTCCCCAGGTTGGAATAGCAGTTCGCCTTCTGTGGGGATGTAGTCCTGGGAGTGGGAAGGGGTCAGGGTCAGACCAGGCCTGGGAGAATGAGTAACGGCCACACACCCCACCCCAACCTCACAGATAATGCAGAGACCCTCACACACAGACTGTCCCACGTGGACACGGAATGGCTTATGTTTCTACAACACCTCTTGCACGTCAAGCGCATTACAAATATTAGCTTGTTTACTCCTCAGGGCAGTGTGAGGTAGAGATATTATTGTCCCCATTTTACAAACGAGGAAACTGAGGCACACAGAGGTGAAGAAACTCGCCCAAGTTCACACAGGTAGTTGTGGTTGCTTGGTTCACCAGCATTTGAACCAAGGCAGAGACAGGGATGCAGATGTGGAGGGTCCCATACAGGCAGGCACTCAGCCGGGGGATCTGAGATTTGCAGGCCCCAGACAGGGAGGGAGGAACTGTTCCCCGCACTGGGGCTCCGAAGTCTGGATCCCACAGCCCCCAGGCCCTGCCTCCCTGGTGGGGTGCTTCCAACATCTCCAGCTTTTTTTTTTTTTCCCCCAATGCCCCAGAGCTTTCCTGAGCTCCCGTCACATGACGCCACTAGGTGGCACTGCAAACTAACATTCAATTCCAGGCACTGCTAGCCAGCCGCGCTGTGCAGAGAGGGACAAACTCAAACGCTACAAAAACCCAGAAAGAAAAGCAGGAGTTGCCTGCAAGACAACTGACCTCGGGGGGGGGGGGGGGGGGATGCTTCAAAAATGTCCAGGTGACAAAAGACAAAGCCGGGGAATTATTCTAGATTAAAGGAGACTAAAGACACATGACAACAAAATGCAATGTCCTACCCTTGATTGGTGCCTGGATTGGGGGGAAAAAGCTATAGAGGACATTACTGGGACATGTGAACATGGGGGGATCCGAATATGGACTAATTATTAGTTATGAGGACAATGTGACATTTCTTAAGTTAGGTAATTCTGTCGTAGTCATGTAGAGTGCCCTTGTTCTTAGCAGGCGCCTGCAGAAGGGTTTAGGGTCTATGTGATGTCTACAACTTACCTTGAATAGTTTAGCCAACAAAAGTAAACCAAACACACTCTCTCTCCCTTTCTCTCTACAGTTATAGAGCTATAAATACGTATACATATATATATATATATATATACACACACATACACACACACACGCGCGCATGTATACAACTATATAGAAAGAGAGAAAGAAAGCAAGGTCAATCTACGTAAAGAGTAAATGGGTGCTAATTTCGTTGGTCTTTCCATCTTCCTGTAGGCTGAAGCTTTTCAAAACAAAAAGTTGAAAAATAAAATGTTTTTAAAAATAGTTCAGGGGCTTCCCTGGTGGCGCAGTGGTTGAGAGTCCGCCTGCCGATGCAGGGGACGCAGGTTCGTGCCCCGGTCCGGGAGGATCCCACATGCCGCGGAGCGGCTGGGCCCGTGAGCCATGGCCGCTGAGCCTGTGCGTCCGGAGCCTGTGCTCCACAACGGGAGAGGCCACAGCGGTGAGAGGCCCGCGTACCGCAAAAAAAAAAAAAAAAGTTCAATCCCAAAGGATCTTCGTAGAAGCATAACAGGATAGCCAGAATCTCTATAATATTCAGTGAAAAGTTCTGGGCATCCAAATTCCTCTTTGGAGATTTTATGGGGAGCACTGGAGCAGTAATGAGAACTGTTCCCACCGATAAAAAGAATAGGGTGTGTGTCGGGATCCTCTGAGTGCACACCTGCTCCCATGATTGCCAAGTGGGCTGGGCCTGTGGGCCAGTGAGACTAGACTTCATTACGTTTTGAGTGAAGTTTTGATGTGAATATTTTTAGTTTTAAAATGTTGGTAATAAGTATAAACTGGATAACTAATAAGAACCTACGGTATAGCACAGGGAACTCTACTCAATACTCTGTAATGACCTATATGGGAAAAGAATCTAAAACAGAGTGGATGTATGTACAGGTATAACTGATTCACTTTGCTGGACAGCAGAAACTAACACAGCATTGTAAATCAACTAGACCCCAATAAAAATTAGTTTAAAAAAACGTTGGTAATAGGGAATTTTCTGACGGTCCAGTGGTTAGGACTCTGAACTTTCACTGCCACGGGCCCGGGTTCGGGTTCGATCCCTGGGTTGGGGAACTAAGATTCCACAAGCCATGCGGCATGGCCAAAAAACAAAACAAAACATAAAATGTTGGTAATAAATTTAGAAAAACAAACAGACCTGTACGCCAATCCAAGCACACCCACCACCTGGACTGGGCAGTTCCCGGAGACTGGGGCCCAGTGATAAAGGGGACACTGCCCTACCACACGGCCCTCCCTGCCCTGAAGGGCTGCTCCTGTGGCACGGCCCAGAGACGGCCTGCCCGGCAATGACAGCCCAGGGACATGGGGTCTGTGATTCCACGTCAAGAAGCCCAGAGTCCCTGGACAGTGGCAGACGGAGGTGTCTATTTCTCTGTGGAGAGTTTGGCTGTCCTGGTGGATCCTGGGATGTTGGGAGGGGGACATGGATGGTCTAGACATGATGAGACCCCACTCAGGGCGTCACTGGCACTTTAGGTGCCAGTGCAGGGTGGCCGGGCAGATGGACATGTCCTTGGGAGGCCAGCCAGCGGCACCACCAGCATCCAGACTCAGGCAGCCCCCATGTCCTGCTTGCACCGGGCCCTTGGGATGTGCCCTTGACCCCGTGGTGCAGACTCACCCGGTTGCCCTGCGCTGTGTTGTCCTCCGTGCAGTAGGAGACCTGAGACTTGCCATTGTCCAGGATACGCCGGATGACGGGGATGCGGGCCACGTGCTCCCCACGGCTGACCAAGTACTCGGGCTGCTCAAAGGACACGATCCCGCTGGCTGCAAGGAGCCAGGCACCGGTCAGGGGTCTTGGCCACAGTCCCTTCTCAGCCCCCGCCCTCCCTCTGGCCCAGCCCAGACTCCAGGAGTTTGCTTGTCACCCCTCTCTGGGGAAGGGCAGAGGAAGGGGCTGGAAAAGTCTTCCAGGAAAAGTTGACAAGGCTGGAACAGTGTCCAACTAACATCTTGGAAGGGTCAGGGCAGAGAAAGGAGGCCGGGCAGGGGCAAGACCAGACATGAGAGCTGAGACTGAGAGCTGAGGCAGAGTAGGCCTAAGTCCTGGACCCCCCCCCTCCTGGGGTCCTGGAGCAGGTGGGGAGGAGGGGTCAGGGACCAGAACAGACCCTCCGGGCGCCGGAAAGATGGTTATCAACAAGTCCAGGTTCCCCGAGGAACCAGCAGGGAAGGCACCGTGGGTGACAGTGGTGTGACGCCTTGCTCACCCCTCTAGATAGGCTTGGGCAGAGGGAGGCCCCAGTCCCCTTCCTGCTCTGATGCCCTGCCATCCTAGGGGGGCCCCATTCAGTCTCCCAAGTTCAAAGGCCATAGGGGAAGAACAAGGAGAGGGATGTGCAATGGCTCCAGGAGGACGTAGCACCCTCTGGTGATTATAAGAGAAGCTCCCACACTGAGTGCTTACTACCAGGCACTGTGCAGAGACGTACAGCCACACACTCCTCACAAGAGCCTGATACCCATTTTACAGATGGAGAAACCAAGGCTCAGAGGTTAAGTCACTTGCCTAGGCCACATGGCCAGGCCCCACTTCCACTTGGATTGAGGAGGAACAAGGGACCCCAGAGCCTCCCTTTTGGCCCCCCTGTTCCCCCCACCCTGACCGACCTTGCTCCTTGATGATGGTGATGTTGACCAGGCGGCGGCCGAGGGTGGCAGTGCCCGCGGGCACGTCGATGGCCTCCACCAGCAGCTGCTTCTCGTCATCGTCCTCAGGCCGGATGAAGAGAGGTACCCGCACGTCCACCAGCTCCACACCCTCCTGGAACTCCACCATGCCCCGGGCGTCTGGGCAGGCGGTGGGGAGACGTCAGATGGGGGTCAGGGGGCCGCACAGGGGCGGGAGGTGAGAGGGAGGGGCACAGGGAGCCTGGCCACCTACCCTGGTCTGCAGTGAGGGTGTAGTAGCCAGGGGCCACCTTGAGCTCGTGGAAGGCCCCCTGCTCCACATGCTTCTCCGTCAGCTTCAGCAGGGCCTGCTTGGCCGAGCGGGGCGCCATCAGCACCATGTCCACAATGGTGTGGTCCTGCCTGGGGGCGGGGTTGGGTGGGGAGGTGTCAGGCTGGCCAGGAGGCTGGCACTCGTCCCGCCCCGCCTACCTGTCCTCTCTCCATCAGGGGACAAGATTCCAGGAAGCAAAAGGCAGTCATCAGAACCAGACAGTCCTAGAGGCCCAGGCTGGTCCCAGCGTGGTGGGCCCCCTCACCCTGCAGTCAGCATCCTCATCTGTGAAATGAGGCTACTGCTCCCACCCACCTCACCAAGAAGGGCTGCTGAAGCAAAAGTAGAGTCAGGACAGCAAAGATGCGAAGGGTGTAGGCCCTGAAGCCAGACTGCCTGGGTTCAAATCCTGGCTCTATATCTAAACAGCTAGGTAACCTTGGGCAAGCTACTTAAGCTCTCTGATTCTCGGTTTCCTCAACTATAAAACGGGAATAGCAATGGTACCTACTTGGATAAGAGAACCACACACATGAAGCCCTTAGAACAAGGCCTGGCCCGTTGTAAGCACTCAAAATGCTGGTCTAAATTGTTCTCACGGAAGGTGATGTGCTCAGTGAGAGCTGCATTCTGTTACTGCGCACGCAGTTCTGTCCTCTCTACATGCTGTTCCCACCCCCACTTTTCCCCTGGCGGGGCTGGGACTCGGGGTAGGAACTGGGAAGGAGGTGTGTCACCCACTGGACCATCTTCTTGGCACCCAGCGGTGCCTCCAGGATCAAGGCGTTTGGCGTCGGAGGAGGGCTGCAGCTGGGCACCGGGCTATCCCGGGTACTGGGTAGGGGGCTCTCGCCGGCACGAGGGCAAGGACTGGGTCTGCTTGGTTCCCTGTGGTTTTCCTGTTCTAGTACGGGGGCTGGCTTTTGGTGAGGGCTTCATGCTGGTATTTGCTCAATGAAGGTCCTACCCAAAGACAGACAGACAGCCCTCCTTTCCAGTGGGATGAAGATGGAGATGGAGATTGGGGTGGGGGAGGGGGCAGAGGGGGCAGGTACTTGGGACTGGTACTACCCCACCTGTGTGTCTTCGACTCACTTTTTCCCGGCATTGGGCTGCTGCCTGTGGAGGACAAAGTGGGGAACGTGAGCCAGGTGGTCCCTGGGGTGGAGGCACGATCTGCTTGGGGGAGATCCCCTGGCGTTGGCTATATGGGCAGCACCCTCACCCAACCCCGGGCACCCAGGACCCACCGGAACTTGGTCTGCTGGAGCTTCTGCGCGCCTGTGATGTGCCTGTACACCTCGTGCAGCTGCCAGACAAGGAAGGGCTGTGAGGCTCGGGCCCTGGGGGAGCCTCTCCACCCAGAGCCATCCAGGCCCAGAGGACCTCTCGGGGTGGGCTGGGGGCGTGGCCATGGGCACGCACATTGCCTCCACCCTTCTGGAAGCATTTACAGGGAACAGATCCCAGGATGATCCCAGGCCAGGCACATGTCCAAGGAAGCCCTTCTTTCCTGCCTGGAAGAATCCAGGTTCCCCAGCTGCTTCCCTCTGCCCTCCCGCCACCTGGCTCACACCCAGCCCAGAGACGCCAGCTGCCTGCGATCGGCTTCTTTGGCCCTTACGTTCTCCTCCACCTCCTGGCGCAGCTGGTCACATTCTCGGGTGCCAGGCTTCAGTAGGTTCTCGGTGCAAAGGCGGGCAAGGCGCAGGGACAGCCCGTAGGGCGCTAGGGGCAGGCAGGGAGGGGTGTCGTCAGCCCCCTGCACAGTGGGCACCGCAGAAGCCCCGTCCAGGAGCCATGCTTGGATAGGGGAGCACCTGAGGCTTATAGCACCATCAGGAAGGATAGAAGGCAGCCAGGCCTGTGCCTGCACCCCAATACCCAGAGAAAATAGGAATGGTGTGATCCCGGACCTGGGAGCAGCGGTGAACGTGCCCCGGGCCCCAAGGGCAGCGCCAAGACCTGCGGTACCCAGCCCTGGCCCTCACCCAGCTCCGTGGGGTTGATGCCGGCAGCATGCGAGGCAAAGCCAGGCCGCTGCACGTTGTTGGTGGTCTTCCAGCGGACCGTGTCGCGCCCCTTGAGGTTCCCGCTGCGCAGCAGGGGTGTGTCCAGGTGATCTGAGGCCATCAGGTTCGCCCGCAGCATGTAGTGGTCTTCCTTGAAGCCCACCATGTGACCTGCGGGACAGGGTCCTCACACTGGGCTGCTCCCTAGACCTTCCCCACCACACCCCTGCAGGTGGGACCCCGGGGCCTCCCACCTCTGTTCCAGACTCGGCCCCCACTTCCCCTCCACCCCAGCTGGAAGAAAGAGCGGGCAGAAGCCCGCCACCCCTGCTGATGCTGGCCCGTACCTCGGTTGCAGCACGGGAGAAGGGCCAGGCAGGCCTAGGAGACAAGGTGGGTGAGGATGAGAGCTGAGACAGCCACCCCAGCCTAGGTAAGCCCCTTCCACCACCACCTGCCACCCACGCCAACGGTCCAGAGGGGGCAAAGGTGCCTTCCCAGACACCAGGATATCCAGGCAGCTGCAGGGGTCTAGGTGTGTGGCACACAAGGGGGTACACAGAGGGTGATGGGGCAGAGGGTTCCCCAAATGTGTGCCAGGGGACCCTGGTCCTGCTGTATACTCTGGAAAGTAAAGGTTCTGTGATCAAACCCATTTGGGAAGCACGGAATTCCTTCCTCTTATAGTTTCACTATTCATACAACTAGATCAAAGGCTCTGAGAAGTCCTGCAAAGAAGAAACCGCTTTCTCAAATGTATTTGATCACAGAACTCTTTTTCTCTGTAACACACACTAATATCCCACAACGCTGGGGGTTACTGCAGAGAGTTGTCTCTGCTCCCTACAATTCAGTATCCCATGCCATGCCGTCCTCCATGTTTTCCTGTCTCCTGTCTTTCCTCCCCAGTAGACTGTCAGCTCCTGGCGGGCAGAGCCCTTCCTTCCCTGTTAGCTCTCGTGACCCTTTGCATGTGGCTGACCCCCGGGTAGGGGCTCCCAGGTATCCAGCCACTGATGGTTGGCAGAGGTGAGAGGCTGGCGTGGGGAGGGCACCAGGGCTGGGCAGAACATGTGGGTTCGCTTGGCCTCTGCCACCTACAGGGACCCTGGTGGCGGGGGGAGACCCTGGGGGAGCCCCCACCTTGCAGCAGGCACAGTACTTCCAGCAGAGCAGGAGCAGCAGTGCCAGGAGCAACAGGAGGAACACGAGCAGGGGAACGAGCCACCAGAAGGTGCCGGGGGGGCAGTCTAGGGAGGAAGGAGAGGAAGTCGGTGCCGTTTCCCCCACCGGGGCCCGACAGGCCACCCACACGCCCCCGGCCGGCCCTCCAGCTCACCCTTCCTCCTCTGCACCAGGACGGTGCTGTTGGGCCCGGGGCCGCCATCACCCTCCACGGTGTAACTGTACGTACAGTCGTCATCCTCGTCCCGGAAGGAGCAGTACTCCACCACCTCCTCCGCTGCACCCACAGACGGTCAGCAGGGCACCCAACCCCACCCCGGAGCACCTTAGGGCCTGGTGGGGTGGCCGCTCCTCACCACAGCCCTACTCTGGGGCCCAGTCCGCCCATCACAGGGTGGGAGGCACCTCCCTGGGGAAGAACGCAAGTTCCCGGCAAACTGTGCATACAGATGGGGCAAGGCGGGGGCTGCCCTCCAGGAGCGTCAAAGGCTGCAAATCTGTGCCCGTCCTGGGCATCGCTCAGGAGCTGGGCTTCTACAACGTTTTTCTTTTTTCTTTTCTTTTTTTTTTGGCCACATGTGGGATCATAGTTCCCCGACCAGGGATCGAACCCACGCCCCCTGCAGCGGGAGTACGGAGTCTTAACCACTGGCCCGCCAGGGAAGTCCCTTCTAGAACACTTCTCTGACCTAGAGGAAAGGAGGCTGTGAGCCCCCACGGCCCAATTATGGGCCTTTGCCGTGTTCATGGCCCTACCCAGCTCTTTGCCCCCTGCCCAAGCCAGAAGCCATCTCCCCAGGTCTGGGTGCCCTGGCCAGACTGTGTGGCCCCTACCTGGGTCTGTGTGACCTGTCTGGGTTCTGTGACCACTCCCAGGTCTGGAACCCCTCTTCCTGGACTGCATGTCCTCAGTTTGGATTATGAGCCCCCTGCCCAGCTCCACAGCCCTGCCCAGATGAGAGACACCACCTACCCCATCGGAAGCCCCCCTGCCTAGTCCTCTCTCCCTGCCCCATACCTTTCTTAAGCTCATCCACCATCTTGACCTTGAAGCTGCACTCCTTACACACGTGCCCCTTCTTTTCACCGGTGCCCCACGCCTGGCACTGCACACAGGAGCGCAGGTCCTCACAGAGGCCCAGGCGGATCTGGGTGGGCGAAGAGGGTCAGACAGGCACTGTGTTGGGCGGCGGCCCCTGCCAGGCCCGCTCCCACCACGTCACACCCTCGGGCAGCTCCTCTGGCACCAGGCTCAGCCCGTCTTGTCCGTCTTGCCCCGTGCCTAGGGTCCCCATGCCCATACCCAGTGAATCTGGCCTCACCGCTGAGTAGTTGATTTCGCAGATGGTGTCTGTGTAGAGAGACTGTTGGTTGCAGTGGCAGCGGCCACACTCGCAGTAGCCACGCCCATTACAGATACCCTGAGTCAAGAGGAGGCACCAGTGAGCCAGCTGTGCTCCCCCCCGCCTGAGAGGAAGGGTGGTCTTGATTGGGGCCCCCTCTACCGCCCCCCACTGTCTGCCTCATGCCCAGGCCTACCCCGTTGCTGTCGATGCAGGTGGCATTGCTGAGAGGACAGTCACAGCTCAAGCCTGTCCAGCCAGGCTCACACACACACTGGCCCATGGAGCAGCGTCCTCGGTCTGCAGAGAAGGGGAGGGGAGAGGAGAGGCACACTTGCACCTGCAGTCCAGGCTGCCCACTGGCTGGAGCTGCCTTGGGAGCTAGGATGTCTCCAGCCAGGGGCAGAGCCATCTCTTCGTCGCTTTCTTGGAACTCCCTTCTCTCCATTTCTCCTGCTCTATTGTGCCCTTCTACCTTCCACTCTGCAGCTGGGGAGATCACCCCAAAACACAAACACAATCATGTGTCTCCCCTGTTTAAGAACTTCTAATGAGTCCTGGCCAATGCAACAAGGTAAGAAAAAGAAATAAAACATAAGTTTTGGAAAGTTAAGAGATGAAAAACTGTCATCATTTGCAAGTATCAGAAACATGCCACAAAATAGCAAGAAGAATCTATAAATAAGTTATTAGATTTCGTAAGTGAGTTTAGCAAGGTGGCTGGATACAAGGTTAACATATAAAGAGTTAGAAAATGAAACTAAAAGCACGAGTGAGGACTTCCCAGGTGGCGCAGTGGTTAAGAATCCTCCTGCCAATGCAGGGGACACGGGTTCGAGCCCTGGTCCTGGAAGATCCCACATGCTGCAGAGCAACTAAGCCTGTGTGCCACAACTACTGAGCCTGCATGCCACAACTACTGAACCCCACGTGCCTAGAGCCCATGCTCCACAACAAGAGAAGCCACTGCAATAAGAAGCCCACGCACCACAATGAAGAGTAGCCCCTGCTCACCGCAACTAGAGAAAGCTCGCGCGCAGCAATGAAGTCCCAATGCAGCCAAAAATAAATAAAAAATAAATAAATGTATTAAAAACACACACACACACACAAAAAGAAACACACCAGTGACTCCCTTTTGTCCAAAGGATGAAGTCCAATATCCTTACTAGAATAGGGGTTGATTAACTACAGCCTGTGGGCCAAATCCAGCTCACCACCTGCTTTTGCAAAAGTGTTATTGGGACAGAGCCACACTCATTTGCCTGTGTATTGCCTAACGCTGCTTTCTGCTACAACGGCAGAGCTGGGTAGTTGTGACAGAGACCATATGGCTTACAAAGCTGAAAATATTTAATGTATAGCCTTTTAAGAAAAAGTTTGGACTACACTAAAACTGGACCCATCCTGGACTGGAACCCAAGCCCCTCGCAGTCTGGCCCTGCCTCCTTCCTGGCTGCATCTCCCTCCCCTCCTGTCTCAGCTTGGCCTGTGCCAAATGTCTGCCTTTCTCCAGACGTCCTGGGTTCTCCCTTCATTTCTCTGAGCACACCCTGGGGTGGGCAGGTGAAGAGAAGAAATGGCAGACAAAAGCAAGAACGGAGGAAAGGATAGAAAAGCAGGGTCTTGACCCCCCCCCCATGGCAAGTATACAGTTGGGGCTTAATAAGTATTTGGTGAGTGGATTTTCATTCATTCTCCTCCATTTGCCCATTCAATACTTCCATATGGCCCCTGTGGGTTCTGTGACCCCTGCCCAGCTCCGGAAGCCCTGGCCAGGCTATGTACCCATGGCCTGGGCGCACACTGTGTTAGGCCCTGTGGGGCTACAGAGGATGCATTACTCCAGGCCCTGTCTGCTAGAGATGTAGCAGCTTCTGAGAGAGGAAAGATCGCCATGCCACATACCACCGATCACTGAGGTTGAGCTGGGTGGTACCCACTCTAGTGGGATGGGAGAGTGGAGAAGGGGGTGGGCACGGGCTGGAGGACCTCAGGGGGACATTCCACAATGGGGATTTCATGCTGGCAGGGGCCTTGGGCATCAAGTTTGCGGAGGAGGAGAGAGGTCCAGGTTGGGGCTGGACTTAGGAGAGGCACTCAGGGAATCTGGAGGAGGGCTGGGCCTGAACATGGGGGTCCCGACTCCCAGCGAGGCTCTCCCAACATGGGTTCTGATGGCAGAGCCAGAGGCGGCGGGCAGGGGCTGGACACCCAGGCCACACTCCCGGCTTCACCCCACCTGGGCCAGTAGCTCACCGTTGCAGAGGAACCCGGAGGCACGGGGGCACTGGAAGTTGTCGTATTCACAGAATTGACCCTCATAGCGGCCGTCACCATAGCACACGCAGTGGCCGCACTGGCACTCGCCCTGCCCCGAGCACAGCTTGTCCTCACCTTCCCGCTGGCAGGGCGCCAGGTCGCTCAGGGAGCCAGTGGAGCAGTTACAGGTCTTGCCGCTCCTGCGGGAGAAGCCAGTCACTTCTGCACGGCACAGCAGGAAAGATTTCACCATCCCATTTTACAGATGAGGAAGCTGAGGCTCTAAGTGGGCCCCTGTGGGTCTGAGTTACGTAGGCAGCAGGGGCTGCGCTGAGACTCAAACCTCAGTCCCCTGAGACCATCCTCCTGTCCCTTCCTCAAGTCACGACAAACTTATTCAATGTCTTAAAGCTTGAAAAGCCCTTGCTCTTGCTAACATTCTCTTATGACTCCCGTCTGCTCAGGTAACAGGTGCCCATGGCTCAGATACTAAAGGCCCAAAAGGGATGGAGGGTAAAGTACGTCTCCCTCCTGCGTCCGACCCACAACACCCTAACGGCCACCACTGCCCTGATTCTTACGCGTATTTCCAGCGGTAATCCTATATAGCCATAGATTTCTTTTCATTTTTTGGCCACGCCAGGCAGCTTGCGGGATCTTAGTTCCCTGACCAGGGATCGAACCCGGAACCCCGGCAGTGAGACTGCTGAGTCCTAACCACTGGACTACCAGGGAGTTCCCATATCCATGAATTTCAAAGTGCTTTGAAACGAATCCACCTGCCAACTAGACATACCCCTTTCCTAGCCCTTTCTATGCCCAGCTGCCAACCCACACTCAGCAGCCTACTTGGTGTGCCCAGACCCTTCTCTGGGAGCGGCTGGCATCCTGGGTGCTGGCTTCACCCTCCCACACTCACCAGCCCTCACTGCACACACAGTGTCCACACATGAAGTCCCCGTTGAAGCTGCAGCGAGGTGACCGCTCCTCTTTTTGCTGGAATGAAATCATGGTGGGGTGGCTGGGGGTGGCGAGGGACGCTGGACGCTGCCCCTCAGGGAACCCCGAAAGGGAGTTGTGGCCACAGGATGCTCTGCTGTGTTACTCAGGGCCCTGGGGTGGTCGGCTTAGCCTCTCCCTCCCTCCGCAACCTGACGGGGCCGCATCATACCAGCTCACAGGAGCACACGTCACAGACGATGTCCACGTCCATCTTGAGGCCATTGGAGAAGGAGGGCTTCAGATGGATGTTGCCCTTCCGGTCCGCTTCTGGCAACTGGCACACGTGAGTCTCGTCCAAGTCCTCGATAGCCCGCAGCTGCACTTGGTATGTGCCCTGCAGGGACCCCACTGTCAGGCAAGGCAGGCCTGGACAGACCACCAGGGGGCAGTCGTGCCTGAAGTCTCTAGGCCCTCAAGCTCCAGGGATGTGTCTGGCCCCTGACACCCAGCTCCCTGCCCTTCCTCAGGGCTGCGAACTTGCTCCCTCCAGGCACAGCCACGGTGACAATAGCACCAACAGTAACCAGGGTTGCTTTTGGCCCACTCACTCATCTTAGCAACCCTGAGCTCCAAGCTGATTGGTCTCCACTATACAGATGAGGACACGCCAAGGGGCTGATCCAGAGGGCTTCAAACCCAGATCTGACTCCGGAGGCCATGCTCTGGACCTCTGTTCGGGTAGACCCCGCCCCGCAGGCCGCTGTGCCCGTCCTCCCCTGCCCCGGGACCCCCATGGAGGCGTACCACTTCCCCCCGCCGGATGAGAAAGGACCCAGTGTTCGTCTTCTGGAACATCCTGGAGGTGACCTCCGTCCGCAGGCCTCGGGGGCTTTCCAGGGCCCGGATGTCCAGGTTGGAGCGGATGCGCTAAAAGAGAGCAGGCGATCAATGGCCTGGGGGTACCCCGGGCTCACCCACCCTGGCCTGGCCTATCTGTGCTGCACTCCCACCTACACGGAGGCCTGGGGTGCTGGCGGGGGTCGGGGGCGGGTGGGGGTCAAGGGAGAAGAGCCTGCAGGAACCTGGGGCCAGGCCCAGGAGGCGCTCCTCAAGGACTGCAGAAGACCCTTCCTCCCTCCTGTCCTATTTCCCAGTCCTCTGCCATTCAGCCTTCTCTCCAGCCCCTCCCCAGAAAGGCTCAGACTCCAGAGCCCTCACGTTGAAGGCATCCTGCAACAGTTCCACGATGTTGGAAGAGTCCTCCTGCAGCACCCCCAGCGAAGAGACGGGAAAATACGAGGACAGCTTCTGCGGGAGAAAACGCCAGGCCGGGGCTCAGCCTCCCACAAGGGTCATCTCTCTGAATCCAGACAACACCTCCAGGGTTCGCTCACCTGGCATATGGGGAAGCTAAGGCCTGGCGCCTGCTGTGCGTTCCAGAGCCTGTGCTCTCAGCCCCCACCTGCTTGGGAGGGGGGCTGGGGAATGGGCACGTGGACTCCTCTTCCCACCAGGGCCCATCCCAAGTTTCGGGAAGGAAGGGAGGAAGGCAGATGGGGGTGTCTGAGAAGTTCCACGGACCCTCCCGCTCGCCCCCATCCTGCCCCGTGAGGCCCCGGCCCCCGCACCTCGTAGTAACTATAGGAGTAGTTGGTGACTGCGAAGATGGGGATGATGTTGTGCCGGTCGAGCAGGCGCACCAAGGTGGGCACGGACGGGTAGTCCTGTGTCCCGTACTGGGTGTAGGTGCCCGTGGTGTCCAGGTGGCACTCCTCGTCGTTGCGCCTCATGATGCCAGCCAGCACGTTGGCGCCATCCGCCTCGTAGTGGAAGGCCGACTCGGTAGAGAATACCAGCAAGTGGGTGCTGTCGGGGCGCCAGCCGATGTGCCTCTGGGGAGAGCGAGGAGGGGTGCCCGTGGAGCAGGGGACACTCGTCACAGCGTCGTGCACAGTGACAGCGAAAGCACGTCCCAACACAGGGCTCAGCGAGGACACAGGATTAACAACCTGACGCCCCCACGAATGACACACGTGACAGACAGCACATGAGTGATGACGGGCATAAACAGAAACCAGCGATGGGAAGTGGGAAACAGAAGCAGGGGCTGTGCCCACAGTGGGCGCCACGCAAGATGTGAACCAGGTTCATGCAGCTGTCCCCACAAGGTCTTAACCACTCTGCGAGAATATCTCAATTGCACAGAAAAATGTACACCATGCAGCATTCAGCGGAAGAGTTAAAATAGGTACAGCAAGCAGCATGTGACAATTTGTTTGAGAAATACATGGGATCGGGGCTTCCCTGGTGGCGCAGTGGTTGGGAGTCCGCCTGCCGATGCAGGGGACACAGGTTCGTGCCCCGGTCCGGGAAGATCCCACATGCCGCGGAGCGGCTGGACCCGTGAGCCATGGCCGCTGAGCCTGCGCGTCCGGAGCCTGTGCTCCGCAACGGGAGAGGCCACAGCAGTGAGAGGCCCGCATACGCAAAAAAAAAAAAAAAAAAAAGAGAGAAATACATGGGATGATTTTGAAAACCATGTATTACAAGAGAAAATGTTTATGATAGCATTAGGTGAAAAAAAAAAAACCAAGTTTCAGAACTATACGTACACTGATTCCAACTATATAAAATAAGGAAAAGGGAACAAAATATGCTGGTGGGGTATCAGTGGCTGTCTGTCTGATGGTGGTGAAATTATGGGCAATTTCTGTTCTTTGTTTTCCAAATTGTCTGTAATATGGATACATTATTTTCATTTTTATTTCTTATTTTTTAATTTTGTTTTATTTTTTGGCCACGCCATGTGGCTTGAGAGACCTTAGTTCCCCGAACAGGGATGGAACCTGGGCCCCCGGCAGTGAAAGTGCTGAAACCCTAACCGCTGGACTGCCAGGGAATTTTCTTTTCTGTCTGTGGATACATTATTCTTTAAATGAAAAAACTGATGTGCACATAAAAAGAGGCGCCCTCTTCCAGCACAGCTGGAGACGGGTATTAACAGGGAGGTTGGGTGGGAGGCTGGCCTCAGGGCACTGAAGAGTCCAGAATCCCAAGACTCATGTCCGCCTCACTGGCCAACACAAACCCAGGCTGTGACTGCTCAGGCCCTGATACCTCTAAACTTGGATTGGAATTGAGGGTCCCCCAGTGGGTCTGAGCTTGTCTTAGGGGATGGGGGCCCCAGCCTGGTACCAGAGCAGGCCAGTGGGCAGCTCATGCCCTTGTTGAAAAGCACAGCCGGGTCTAGGCCGGCAGGACCTGCCCCGGCACTCACGGTGCACACGGCCGTCTGCAGGATGGCATCGAAACCTCCTTCGGGGGCGTCCAGGTTGCCTGAGATCCGCTCTCCCTTTAGCTTGTTCCGGAACTCCTCCACGTCTTCCGTCAGGCTGATGACGTTTTTGAAGGAGAAGGGGGCGTCACTGTTGGGCCAGGGCTCCTTCAGCCTGGGCGGAGGTGGGAAGGAGAGAGTCAGGGAGGGAGAAAGTCAGGGGAGAAGATGCCCCCAACCCCCTGCCCACCCTCTCTAGGGACCGCCCCCGTGGCTCATTTCAACCTGAAGACTTCGAAGTGCTTGGGTGGAGAGGGCGTGGACCACCTGGCCAGGACCCCTGCTCCCTCGGTCACTCACTTCTCGGGCCTCATGTCTGTCTGAGGGACGCTAACTTTGTCCACGAACTTGCCAAATCCAATCATGTAGTCGCTGGTGAGCTGCCTCAGGACCTGGGCTAGGCATCAACAACAAAAAAAGAGGGGGCAGCTGAGCCCCAAGAACCCCACATCAACACAGGGGCCGGGGGCTGGCTTGGGAAGGAGGAAGAGGAAGAACAACTTATTGTCAGCACTTTGCATGTTGGGCGTCAGCTCACGCACATGACAGCCCTTGTCCTTATTTACGGATGAGGGAAATGGGACTCAGGGGACCCAGAGTTGTGCATGCAGCTAGTTGGAGGGTGCGGCCGGGGAGCTGGACCAGCCGTCTGCAGAGCTGGGAATTAACCTCAGCCTCATGGCAGCTGGTGCCCTCCGTGTCAGCACCAGAGGAGGGACTTCCTTGGCAGTCCAGTAGTTAGGACTCAGCTTCCACTGCCGGGGGCGCGGGTTCAATCCCTGGTCGGGGAACTAAGATCCCGCAAGCCATGAAGCGCAGCACATCCAAAAACACAAAAAGGACCCGAGGGCTCTGGTTCCCACCCGGCTGGGGCCTTCTCTGCACTCACGAGTGGTTATTGGGGTCTGCACAGGACCCGCCTCTGAGAATGGGGGGAAGGAGTTCTTGGGGTGCTCAGATGTCCTGTCCTTCCTTGAGGAATGGGTGCAGCTAGCCTGAGCCCTGGCCTCCTGAGCAGGTGTCCAGCCAGCTTGGGGAGGCCACTCTCTCCATGCCCTGCCCTGCTGTCTTCCGCGCCGTACCCAGATCCTGCCCCATCTTCTTGAGGTTGTCCAGATCGTCAGACATGGAGTTGGAGAAGTCCATGAGGATATACAGGTCCATGGGGCTCTCCAGGGGCTCAAACACCTGCATCTCAAAGTGCCGCTCCTCTCCCGGCCGCAGCCGCACCCGCAGCCCCTGGGGGGACACCTGGCTACGGTGCAGGGTGGTGTCGATCTGCGTTTCCTGTGTCCAGGGGAGGGGGACACCTGGCTGGAGGGTCTCTCCAGATCTGAGGGAGATACCTCTCAGCTCAGCCAGGGGACACGATAGCCTCCCACAAACAGCCAGCCTTGAGCTTGGAGGGCCCAGCCCCCCCGGCCCCCACTCTGGGCACCTCTGTGATCTCGAAGCTGCTCTCCATGACCACCATGCTCTGCTGCCGGCAGCCCGCAGCCAGCAGCTCTGTCTGGGTGTTGCAGCGCCGTTCCTTGAACATCTGGCCGGAAGGAGATGGAGTCAGGAGGGCAGTGCCCTTCTCCTGGCTGTCCTAACCCTGGATCTATCCTGTACCCCACCACCCCGATCTTCCTGACCCTTGCCTGTTCTCCCACGACCGCCTGGCCTGAGGCTGGGCTGAGGGCGGGGCAAGTGTGGGCCAGAGCCCAGGCGTGGGGTGTAGCAGGGTGGGGCACACAGGTTGGGAAGGTGGCCCAGGCTAGGCCCCAGCGGCATCACACCTCGTCCGTGCAGTAGGCGCAGTCCCTGTCCACGCGGATGCACTCCGTGCAGCTCTTCACCTGGGCCTTCTTGCAGCGGTTCGCTGGGGAGCAGAGATGGGCGTGCCCACTGAGATGCGCCTCACCCACTGCCTAGCCCTTCCCTTGTGCAACCTCATTTGAAAGAGGTGGGGATTCTCTCCCGATTTACAGACGGGGAAATGGAGGCCAGCAGGTACGTGGTCAGTCCCAGGTCGCACAGTTAGAAACCCGCAGAGCCAGGTCTCACACCTGGACTCTCCACTCAAGTCTGGAGGCGAGGATGGTGGGGGCCGAGACCGAGGCGCTGGTGGGGACACCCTAGCCGCCCCCCTCACCTGCTCCTCCAGGGTAAAAGGGATTCTGTCTTGTTTATCACTGTGTCCCCAGTGCCTAGCCCAAGCCCCGCACACAGTGAGTTGTTAGTAAATAAATGAGGTAAAACTCCAGTTTCTCCAAAGGTTGGGATTCCCTTTGGTTTTGTTCAGTTAAAATCACAGTAAGGACCTATTATGTGCACTAGTGGGTGGTCTCCTGGGCTCCAGGCAACGGTGCACTGTCAATGTTTAGCAAGGGCTCCGGTGAGGGCGGGGAAGCCCTGACTTGCAGCCTTTGCCAATTTCCAGGGTGTAAATGTTCCCACCATGGTCTGTTTCAAGGTCTCAGCATGACCTCCACTGACAGGCAAAATTTCATCAGTAGGAGCGGGCTCCAGCCCTTTGCCAACTGCAGACACTCCCAGAGCAGGTGGTGATCACCTTTCTCTCCTCCAAATTCCTCTAAAACTTTTCGACTCAGCTTTCCAAGCCTCCGTACATCCTGCGAGCGCCTCCATTCTCCGAGTGGACGTCTTCTCCCTCCTCTAGACCAAGTCTCCTTCCTCCCCTGGGTGTTCTTGGGCCCTACGGCTCAGGCTCACGGCTCCCCAGCCTTCAAGGTGGGTGGTGGTTGTTTGTTGAATGGCTGAGTGAGCGTCTGGGTAAGACACTCCATGAGAGCCCCCGCCCTCACTTAAGGGCAGTGCCTTGGAAGTTGAGCCCCCACCACAGAGAGGGGTGTTGCAGGGGTGTGTCCGACTCACCCATGTCCCCGGGGAAGCTGGCGCTCAGCAGGGCTGCCAGCAACAGCCTGGTCCACCAGCTGGGATGCGGCCCTGCCATCCTCTTCCTCCTGTATAACAGCAACAATCGACATACCATGCCTGACAGCTCTGGTCCATGTGTCAGCTCACTGGGTCCCTGTCTAAGCGCCATCATTCCCATTGCACAGATGTAGAAACTGAGGCTCTACAGAACTTTAGTGATGTTCCAAGGCCACCTGGCATGCAAGTGGCAGGGCCCAGGGCCCCTGACTCCTCTTTTCCACTGCCCCCTTCCTTGTCGTCTCTGGAGTGGCCAGATGCCCTGCAGGCCTATGCCCTGCCCAGGGAGGCCCCCACCCTCTCACCACTGAGGACTCTGGGCTCTGAGCCTGTCCCAATGCCAGGTCTCTTGTGCTGATCTCCCCGAGGGCAGAACAGGGCTTATTCCGCCTTTGCCTTTCAGAACCCAGTGACCTGGGTCAGGCTTGGCAGGGACAGGGCCACCCTAGAGGATCCTGGCTCCGCCTTCCTGTCCCCTCTCTGTCCTGGCCCACTTGCCTCTTGGTGAGAGGGTGCAGCCAGGAAGAAGGGGGCCCCTCCCAATATCTGGGGCCTGAGAAAGGAAGGAGGAGACTTGTTGCACTCAGCTAAGTTCTGCAATGGCTGCCTGTCCCATCAGAGGAGGGGTCCCCCCCCTACTCCCCACCTCTGTCTGCCTCAGAGTTGAGTTTTGGGGGCCCCTGAGCAGATCACCCTTTCAAAAATTAGCCTGGAGCTAGATTACAAGCCCCTCCTGCCCACTCACACACACACGCATTGCCAGCCACCCCAGGAGACACATCTGCCTTTGGTTCACCATTAAACCATCTCAACTCATTAGTGACCTTCGGGGCAGGCACCGGCATCCCTGAGGCCTTTTAAAAGATGGGTATGGGGACTTCCCTGGTGGCACAGTGGATAAGACTCTGCGCTCCCAAGGCAGGGGGCCCGGGTTCGATCTCTGGTCAGGGAACTAGATTCCACATGCATGCCTCAACTAAGGAGCCCACGTGTGGCAACTAAGACCGGGTGCAACTAAATAAATATTTAAAAAAAGAAAAAAAAAAGATGGGTATGTACAGCAAGAAACTAATACAACATTATAAAGCAACTATACTGCAGTAAAAATTTAGGGGCTTCCCTGGTGGTTCAGTGGTTGAGAGTCTGCCTGCCGATGCAGGGGACACGGGTTCGTGCCCCAGTCCAGGAGGATCCCACATGCCGTGGAGCGGCTGGGCCCGTGAGCCATGGCCGCTGAGCCTGCGTGTCTGGAGCCTGAGCTCCGCAACGGGAGAGGCCACAACAGTGAGAGGCCCGCGTACCGCAAAAAAAAAAAAAAAGCAAGCAAATAAATAAAAGATGGGTAGCCTGCTGAAGAGAAGGGGCTGGCCATAGCCACCAGCCCGGCAGAGTTGACGTTAGGACCCCCTCCTCTTTCTCTAGAGCGAGTCACCCAGCAGCCCAAGACTATGCCATGCCTACTGACCCTCCCTCCTTGGATCTTTGCTCAGTCCTTGGCTTGTGGGGCAGGGGCAGCCCCAGGCTCTGGGAGACTGAGGCCCCCAAATGGCTGGGGAGAGCCGGGGGCGGGGGGGCGTTGCAGGAAGGCATTGCCTCCGTCGCTCCAAGGCAGGTGGCTCCCAGGAGGCACTAGCAGCTCCAACACATCGCAGGCAGAGCCTGCTGGGAAGGAGCCACCCTCTAAGAGGGGCCTGGGGTAAGGGAGCTCTGAGCCAGCCAAGGGGTGCTTCTTGGAGGAAATGACTTTCCTGCAGCCTTGGGGCATAGGCACCACACCCACACACTACACAATATAGGCTGCCTTACCCAGGCTTCCCAGGGGCACCATTACATACACAGGTACAGACACTGGAGGGCCCAGCCCAGCTTTTACTCACCCTCCTGTGCCCCCAGGCTGGGCACACAGTGGGCAAGTGCCCAGCACTTCATGTACATAATTGCTACTTAATCTGTACAGGAACCAGTGGGGATGGTTGCATTGTCCCCATATCCCGGGTGAGACCCGGGCAGCGCACACCCCCCACTTAGCCTTCACTTTATACTCGGAGGCTCTAAAGTGGCAGCTGGGGACTAGTTCTGCACCCAGGAGTGTTGTGTTTGACTCAACTTGTGTTTAAAAAGTTTGTTGTGTTTTTTTTTGGCCTCCCTGCACAGCTTGTGGGATCTTAGTTCCCCGACCAGCGACTGAACCCGGGCCCCGGCAGTGAAAGCGTGGATTCCTAACCACTGGACCACCAAGGAAAATCCCTAAAAAGTTTTAAAAGTAGTTGTTGGTGTTAAAAATAATAAGGTTTCACATAAAAGTTAGGATTGTGGGCTTATTGGAAGAGGTGGCTGGCCGTGGCGGGCTGGGCAGAGCCCTCGGGAAACGTTCTCTCCAGGCTACTCTGGGTCCCCAGGCTGCGAGGGTCTTTTTAGGTACCACCCGGGGCCCGGAAGTATGTGATGCCACCCAGTGTTATCACATCGTGGCACACTCAGGCCTTGCCGGCACAGGGACGTGCATATTCTTGGACACACACTGTGACCCACGTGAACGTAGGCTCAGCGCTCTCCCCATACCCGCCCTCCCTCCCACCCACGGGACCCCTGTTGCATGTCTGCACCTGCCCTCCGTGGTTCTCTCCCTTCCTGCTTTCCTGGCCCTTCTGCTGCTCTATTGCCCACAGAAATCAAGGCCAAGGAGATAGGCACTCCTTCCCTGCTGTCCTTCCGGCTCTCCTCTCCCCACTCAGCCCCCAGGATGGAGCCCCTCAGTCTTCACTTCCAGCTCCTTCCGAGGCAGCAACAACCATGCCCACACTTGGGCTCAGGGTGTGGCAAGACCATGCGGGAGAAGCAGGAGCCCTGCCGCTGCCCTCTGGGAGACATCTAGAGGCCCCCCGCCTACAACCAGAGGCCCACCCGGGGCTAAAGGGGTGGGAAAGGGGGCTGGCTCTGGAGGAGTTTACAGTGGTGGGCACAGCCTCCAGGGGTGTTGGATGAGGTCAGGAGAGCTTCCTGGAGGAAGGGTGTCCTGAGCTGACTTTGGGAGGAGGGCCAAGAGAAGAGGAGAGTCAGGGACTCCCCAGACCCCAGACGGACTGTGGCACCGCACAGCCAAGCCGGGAGGGCCTCTGCCTCTAGGTGGGCTTCTTTTTGAACCCCAGAGGGGCCCAGCCCGGTAAGGCTGCCAGCCACTGCCTGGCCCCTGCCCACTTCTCCCACATATCCACCCAAGGGACGGGCGGCCAGCCTTCAGGAAGGAAAGAGCCGGGGAAACAAAAGCCACCCGGCCCACCAATCAGCTCCCCGCGGGTCTGTCCAGTTGGGGTGCGCGCTCACTTCCTTCTTCTCCCCTCGGAGGTCCCTGAATGAGCGCCCAGTCCCGGCGGCCCGAGGCACTGGAGGGGAGTGCGGTGTGCGGAGGGACTGCCTTCCCGCCCCGCGCCAGTGCCCCGGCCGCCTGCCGCGGTCCGAGGATGGACCTACCTTGGGGCTGACTCGCGCCCTCCCCGCGCTGGGCTCCGCTCGGCGGCTCCGGAGGCGGCGCGCGGGCGAGCCGGGACTGTCCAGAGGACGGACTGCAGGGAGGGCGGGCGGCGGCGGCGGGAAGGGGACCGCTTTATGGGCTGGGCGGCAGGTAGGAAGGAGGAGCTGATGAGTCAGGCAGACCGCATTCCTGCGCGCGGCGCGCACCTGTCGGGGCAGGAGCCGTGCGCTAGCGCCTCCGGACCGCCCCCCGGAAAAGGCTGCGGCTCCCGCGCAGCCCGGCCCCGCGCCCCGACCCACCGCGGCGGGGGCGGGGAGGAGCCACCCCCTTCTCTCCGGCCCCGGGAGCGGCACCTCCCCTCCCCACCCCAGGCTGCAGACTCGGGTGCTGGGCTGCCCCGGGCTGGGGGTGGCCTCTTAGCCTCCTTCTCGGACTGCCGCCCTCTCTCCTCCAGACTGTGAACCATCCCCACTGCCCTTGGGAGCCATCTAGTTAAAGCCGCAGACACACAGCCCGGCGGCGATCGAGCGCGCGCACCGCTTCGCTCCTCCCTGCGCCAGCGCGAAGGATGGGCCCCGGGGCTGCCCCAAGCCAGGTCAGCCATTCACCGGGTCTTCTCGGCCTCTCCCCACTCTCCAACGCACGCACGTGTGCCCAGAGGGAGATCTGAGCAAGGACTGGTTCCCTGAGTGTCTTCAGGCAAGCTAATTGCACCTTCTTAAAGTGTCAGTAATACCCATCAAGAGGCAGCACCCACCTGACGTGGAGTAGGCACTCGAATCGTTACAGCTGTTCTTGACAAGCTGGTTCACAAATCTGACCCCTCCAATCCTCTTTCAAGTGCTGCTGGTTAAGTGTGTTCGAGCTGGACCCTCTCAAGTTGCTCCCTGACCTCAACTGGGTGTATTTCTCTGGCCTCACCTGCCAACAATGCTGGACAAAACCCGATTGCTGGCAGCCCCCGACCAGCCACCAAGCAGCTTCAAGCCAGCATGCTTTTTGCAACCTGGGGCTGTTTTGCACCAGGCTGGTCCCTTTGCTTGGGATCCTCCCACCCCCAGCCCAGCCTGGTTTATCCTCCTTATCCTTGAAGGCATTGTGCTGATGTCGCATGCTCCAGGGAGCCTCCTTGACCTCCTAGCGCGCTGGATTATGTTATGCGTACCCCTGGGGCATGTTTTTTTTCATGTAGTTTGCCACATTGATTTGAAATGATCTGTTTAGGGGTCTCTTCCCCGTTGGACTGTGAACCCCAAGGACAGACATAGTCTAGCACATCTTTTGATCCCCAGCACCTACCTCAGTGCCTAGCACGTAGCAGGTGCTCAATAAACGTGTGGTTGACCCAAATGGGATTGCCACATCGCCTCCCTGAGCCTCAGCATTCTCATCTGTAAACAGACGCATACACCACCAACTCTGAGTGACCATGGGAGCAGCTGGGACTGGATGTGGACGGGCTGTGGACACCAAGTGCTCACTGCCACTGGGCGAGCCACAGACACCACTCGGTCACCTTGCCCAGTCATCTGAGATCTGCTCTGCACGGGTCAGGAGCTCAGAGAGGCTGCCTCCTGGATTCGAGAGCTCTGTGGCAGGAGACCCAGTTTGGTTGGGGTACCCAGGTTGTGCCCTGTGGACCTGAGTTACTCCAGCAGGCTGGAAAACACGGGCTCAGAGAGCAGCCTGTGACACCACCCATTAGAAGGTTGGGGTAGGGAATATGCACCCCACTGTGGGGGGTGGCTGACACAGCCTCCTAGAGAAGGAGACCCTGGCCCAGAGGCAACAATGCCACAGACCCCACTGGGCTCAGCAGCCCCTTCCTCTCCTCATTCCAGACCCTTTTAAAAATGACTAGGGAGACTTCCCTGGCGGTCCAGTAATTAAGACTCCAAGCTTCAAATGCTGGGGGTTCGATCCCTGGTCGGGGAACTAAGATCCCACGTGCCCATGTGGTGTGGCCAAAAAATGAAAAGTTAAAAAAAATTTTTTTAATTAAAAAAAAAATGACTAGGGCGGCTGAAGTCTGGTATCTGCTGAGATGAGACATGCACCCCTGGGAGGCCCATAGAAGAGAAGCCGTGAGTTTCTTTCTTTCTTTAAAAAAATTAATCAATTTATTTATTTTTGGCTGCGTTGGGCTTTTGTTGCTACATGTGGGCTTTCTCTAGTTGCGGCGAGCAGGGGCTACTCTTTGCTGCGGTGCGTGGGCTTCCCATTGCAGTGGCTTCTCTTGTTGGAGAGCACGGGCTTTAGGCACGCGGTCTTCCGTAGTTGTGGCACACGGACTTCCGTAGTTGTGGCTCACGGGCTCTAGAGCACAGGCTCAGTAGTTGTGGCGCATGGGCTTACTTGCTCCGCGGCATGTGGGATCTTCCCGGACCAGGGATCAAACCTGTGTCCCCTGCATTGGCAGGCGGATTCTTTTTTTTTTTAAGATGTTGGGGGTAGGAGTTTATTAATTTATTCATTTTTGCTGTGTTGGGTCTTTGTTTCTGTGCGAGGGCTTTCTCTAGTTGTGGCAAGCGGGGGCCACTCTTCATCGCGGTGCGCGGGCCTCTCACTATCGCGGCCTCTCTTATTGCGGAGCACAGGCTCCAGACGCACAGGCTCAGTAGTTGTGGCTCACGGGCCTAGTTGCTCCGCGGCATGTGGGATCTTCCCAGACCAGGGCTCAGAACCCGTGTCCCCTGCATGAGCAGGCAGACTCCCAACCACTGCACCACCAGGGAAGCCCCGGCAGGTGGATTCTTAACCACTGCACAACCGGGGAAGTCCAAGCTGTGAGTTTCTTCAGGTTTCTTTGAGTCTGGAGTTTCATTACCTGGAACCCGTGTGTGGACCTTGGGGGTCCATGAACCATTTGAGATCATGTGCAAAACTCAAGGTGTATCTGACATTGGAATGTGGATTTGCTGGCCAGAGGATCCTTCCCTTACACTGAATTCCCAAATGGGTACTGGCCCCCAAAGGGTTAAGGAGCATTGTACTACATATTAATTTTATAAAAAAATAAAACAAAAAACCCCATTGTCTCATTCTGCAGCCTTAGGGCCAGAGTGAGCCCGGTATGTAGTGGAGTTTCCTTCTGCAGGCTTTGCCAAATAGCTGAGGTTCCTGGAACAGGATGGAGAAGCCCAAGAACCTCAGACTGCACCTCCTACCTGCCTGTCTCATCCTGTGGCCTCTGGCAGGCCAGACTTGCTCCCTCATTAGTTCAATCGTTTATTCATTTAACAAGCATTTAATGGGCTCTTATGCCAGGTGCGGGGATCCCCAGAGGAATGATACACACCACCTGCTTGCTTCACGGAGCTCAGTTTAAACCATGGACCTCCAAAGCAGGCTGCATATTCTCCAGGGATATGCCACGTGATCCACTATATTTGCTTGACAATGTACATCACTTATTGGCAGAGTGGTACCCATTTCTATAAATAAACAACTTAAATGATAAATAGACAGTGGATGTGTGACCAGAACAGTTTGGTGAGCTGTCTAGAGACCTTGTATCAACCCCCACTACATCTGATTGTTTTATCTTTCTTACTCCTAAAACAGTCTTTCCCCGACCCACCCACCCCCCAAAAAATTGACCTTTTATTTTTTAAAAATTAATTAATTTATTTTTTTGGCTGCGTTGAGTCTTCATTGCTGCACGCGGGCTTTCTCTAGTTGCGGCGAGCGGGCGCTACTCTTCATTGCAGTGCGTGGGCTTCTCATTGTGGTGGCTTCTTTTGTTGTGGAGCACGGGCTCTAGGTACGCAGGCTTCACTAGTTGTGGCTCGCAGGCTCTAGAGCACAGGCTCAGTAGCTGTGGTGCACGGGCTTAATTGCTCTGCAGCATGTGGGATCTTCGCAGACCAGGGCACGAACCCGTGTCCCCTGCATCGGCAGGCGGACTCTCAACCACTGTGCCACCAGGGAAGCCCTGGACTTGATTTTTTAGCCTCCTGTAAACTGGAAGTTAAGTCTAAAAGCCTGATTAGATTCAGTTTAAACTTTTTTGTCAAGGATGGTCAGAGGTGGTGCTGTGTTTCATTGGGTGGCGTGTGATGTCAGCTGCCCCCTATTAGTGATGATTGAGGAAGTGACCACCATCTCTCTCCACTGTAAAAATACATTTTCACTTTATGATTAAGAAGTAATTAAGAGGGCTTCCCTGGTGGTGCAGTGGTTGAGAGTCTGCCTGCCGATGCAGGGGACACGGGTTCGTGCCCTGGTCCAGGAAGATGCCACATGCCACAGAGCGGCTGGGCCCGTAAGCCATGGCCGCTGAGCCTGCGCGTCCGGAGCCTGTGCTCCGCAACGGGAGAGGCCAAAACAGTGAGAGACCCGCGTACCGAAAAAAAAAAAAAAAGTAATTAAGAGGGGGTAATGATGTTTTGTCACCCCGCCCGTTTCCCAACAGACTTTCAACTGAATGGGTTTTAGCATCCATTGTTGATCCTTGCTTGAATCAATTATTCTTTGGGGGTTGAAGAGTAGTGATATTCCATTTCTACGTTTAATAGAAGGTATCCTTCTAATTTAAAAAAAAAATAGGGCTTCCCTAGTGGTGCAGTGGTTGAGAGTCCGCCTGCCAATGCAGGGGACATGGGTTCGTGCCCCGGTCTGGGAAGATCCCACATGCCGCGGAGCGGCTGGTTCAGTGAGCCATGGCCACTGAGCCTGCGCGTCCAGAGCCTGTGCTCCACAGCGGGAGAGGCCACAGCAGTGAGAGGGCCGCGTACCGCAAAAAAAAAAAATAGAGGTTTCCTTCATCAACTGGGAATGAATTATGTGCCTCCAAATACACATACACAAAGGGTAAATGCTTCTTTTCTTTTTGAGTTACACAACTTTAAAAAATTACAATGATTGCTACAAAGCAACCCCAAGGGACTTCTTCCCTGGTGGCGCAGTGGTTAAGAATCTGCCTGCCAGTGCAGGGGACACAGATTTGAGCCCTGGTCCTGGAAGATCCCACATGCCGCGGAGCTACCAAGCCCGTGCTCCACAACTACTGAGCTTGTGCTCTAGAGCCCGCGAGCCACAACTATTGAGCCCGTGTGCCACAACTACTGAAGCCCACACACCTAGAGCCCATGCTCCGCAACAAGAGGAGCCACCACAATGAGAAGCCCACGCACGGCAACGAAGAGTAGCCCCCATTCACTGCAATTAGAGAAAGCCTGCATGCAGCAATGAAGACCCAACACAGCCAAAAATAAATAAATAAACTTAAAAAAAAAAAAGCAACCCCCAGAAATGTTTTTACATTGTGCTAAAAACATAACATATGGACTTCCCTGGCAGTCCAGTGGTTAAAACTCTGTGCTTCCACCACAGGGTACACGGGTTCAGCCTCTGGTCGGGGAACTAAGATCCCGCATACCGAGCGGCACGGCCAAAAACCCCAAAACAAAACAAAAAAACCCACCATTACATAAATGTTACCATCTTAATTAGTTTTCTTTCTTTCTTTCTTTCTTTTTTTTTAATGTTTTGGCTTGCGGGATCTTTGTTCCCTGACCAGGGATGGAATTCAGGCCACCACAGTGAAAGCGCGGAGTCCTAACCACTGGACCACCAGGGAATTCCCTTAATCTGTTTTAAGTGTATAGTTCAATAGTGTTAAATATGTACACATTGTTGGGCAACAGATTTCCAGAACTTTTTCATCTTGCACACTGAAACTCTATACCCATTAAATAGCTCCCCATTTCCCCCTCCCCCCAGCCCCTGATTAATTATCATTCTATTTTCTGTCTCAGTGATCTTGGCTACTCTAAGTGTCTCATGTGAGTGGAATCATATACTATGTCTTTTTGTGTTTGGCTTATTTCACTTAGCATAATGCCCACAAGGTTCGTCTGTGTTGTAGCATGTGGCAGGATTTCCTTCCTTTTTAAGGCTGAATAATATTTCATTGTACGTATAGACCACATTTTGTTTATCCACTCATCTGTTGGTGGACATTGGGTAGCTTCTGTCTCTTGGTTATTGTAAATAATGCTGCTATGAACATGGGTGTGCACCATACCTTCCAGACCCTGCTTTCAGTTTTATCGGACATAAACCCAGAAGTGGTGGATCACACGGTAGTCCTATTTTTAATTTTTTGAGGACCACCATGCTGTTTTCCATAGCAATTGCATAATTTTATAATCCCATCAACAGTGTGCAAGGCTTAATTCTTTTAACTATGAATTTCAGAGTAGAGTTGATATATTCAACTCAAATGGTGGCAAATACATTTTTTCCTTTCTTTTTTCAAATACGATGCATGCATGGATTTTCATTTATTCAATAGTTTGCAATTGTGATGTTGCGATATAATAAGTAATACCTATTTGGTCTTCGTCCACGGTTTTTTCCAACAGCTCCGGAGCAATAAAGGTGAAAGGAGAGTCTTTGTTATTCATAACAAGCCCCTTTCAACCACACCAGAGTTTATGTTAATGAGGTGACTTTTGGAAAGCCACTAAGGTTGGGGGGCACTGGTTGTCAGGGGAACCAACCACGTGATTAGAGAGTTGAAACTTTCAGCCTCAACACCGCCCCACTCTCACCCCAACCTCCACCCACCTCCAGAGAAGGGGGATGGGCTAGAGATGGCGTTTCATCGCCAATGGCCAACGATTTAATGAATCATGCCTAGTAATGAAGCCTCCATAAAAATCCTAATCAAAGTGGGTTCAGATTGCTTCTAGATTGCTAATACATGGAGTGCTGGGAGGGTAGTGTGCCCAGAGAGAGCACGGAAGCTCCACACCCCTTACCCCATCCTGTTCCCTATGCATCTCTTCCTTCTGGCTGACCCTGAGTTGTATCCTGCTGTAATGAACCAGTAATCTAGTAAGTAAACGGTTTTCCTGAGTTCTGGGAGCCATTCGAGCAAATTATTGAGCCCAAGGAGGAGTCATGGGAACCTCCAATTTATAACCAGTTGGTCAGGAGTCGGGGAGGCCCAGACAGGCAGTTGTCCTCTGAGTAGGGAGCAGTCTTGTGGGACAGACCTGTGGGGTCTGGGCTAACTCCAGGCAGCTGGTGTCAGAACTGCTTGGTTGTGGAAAACCCATACATTTGGTGTCAGAAGCGTTTTATGATGTTGTGAGTAGCAGTGTATAGGAAGCAAGGGAGTTTTTCCTTTTTCACAATAATTGGCCAGTGGGAGATCTCTTCAAACCTGCTCCTTTGACCTTTGAAACACTCCTTGCAGTCCTCCCTGCTTTCTGGGACAAACTGGCCCAGTCCCACTTAGATTTCTAGATCGGCCATTTCTCTCCAAGGAGCCCTGGCTCCTTTTAGTGGGGAATGGTATTAGATATCAAGATTTGGGTGCTACATGTGCTCATTCCTACTGGCGGCCATTGCTTCTGGGTCCTTTCAAAGGACATAGCTGGGACTTTTTTCTTATTTTTGAATCGTGAGTTCATCATCTTTTTTTTTAAAAAAATATACTTATTTAATTTATTTATTTTTGGCTGCATTGGGTCTCCATTGCTGCGCATGGGTTTTTCTCTAGTTGCGGTGAGCGGGGGCTACTCTTCGTTGTGGTGCACGGGCTTTTCATTGCGGTGGCTTTTCTTGTTACGGAGCACGGGCTCTAGGCACGCGGGCTTCAGTAATTGTGGCATGTGGGCTCAGTAGTTGTGGCTCGCAGGCTCTAGAGCGTAGGCTCAGCAGTTGTGGTGCACGGGCTTAGTTGCTCCGCGGCATGTGGGATCTTCCCGGACCAGGGCTTGAACATGTGTCCCCTGCATTGGCAGGCGGATTCTTAGCTCCTGCCAAGATACTTAGTCCCTGAATCATGAGTTCATACTGATGTTTCCAATTCAAATTTAAAATGAAAGATTTTTCTTGTGTTTCTTTCCTCTATTTTTTGTTTTGTATTTCTTCCCTTTCTTACACAGAAGCATATTCTATGTACTGTTCGGCACATTGCCCTTTTCATTTTCTCTCTCCTGAATATCACGCCAAATTTGGCCACAGAGATCTTCCTCATTCTTTTTTTTTTTTTCTAATTTTTTAATTTATTTATTTTTGCCGTGTTGGGTCGTTTCTGTGCGAGGGCTTTCTCTAGTTGCGGTGAGTGGGGGCCACTCTTCATCGCGGTGCGCGGCCCTCACACTGTCGCGGCCTCTCCCGTTGCGGAGCACAGGCTCCAGACGCGCAGGCTCAGAGGTTGTGGCTCACGGGCCCAGTTGCTCCGCGGCATGTGGGATCTTCCCGGACCAGGGCTCGAACCCTTGTCCCCTGCATTAGCAGGCAGATTCTCAACCACTGAGCCACCAGGGAAGCCCCTTCCTCATTCTTTATGGTTCAAAGGGCCTTACTTTTTTAAATTTTTTATTATAGAGATTTTAAACATACATAAAGGCGCTCCTCCTCATTAGGGAGGACGCCCACACCCTTTCTCTCTGGGTGTGTATCTCTGCCTTGTTTCTGTCTTAAAAAAACAGTTTCTCTGTGTGCTCTCCAAAACAAAAAAACCCACAAAATTAGACAGTACCCATCACTGAGCCTTATCAACTGCCAACATGTGGCCAATGTGCAGCGGGATGCTGTGAGGTTGGCACATGGGTTTGGAATTTTCAGTCCAGTGGCCATGGGGGCAGGGACCACTGCTCCCTCCATCCCTCCAAACACCTGGGCACTTATCTCACACCAAGCACTTGGGACACAGCTTTGTTGGATTGTGTTGTTTCCGCTCATAAGAGAACCGTGTCTCAGCCCAATGTGTGGACAGAAGAGTTAAGGCAGTAGTGTTATCAGAGATGTGGGAGCCCTGAGAAAGGAGCAACTAACGCCCAGGAGAGTCAGGAAGGGGTTAAGAAAATCTGAGCTGCATCTTGAAGGTATCTGTGCACAGGTAGGGAGTGATACAAGGGCAATGGTGAGAAAGTTGGGAGAAGCCAAGGATGGGGGCGTGGGCAGGGTCAGCGGTGGGAGGGGTGTGGAGGGGGGAGACTGGCGAGGTGATGAGAATGCTGGTGGCCTTGCCTGCCAGGCTGAAGTGGAATCTCCTGAGGACAGCGGGAGGGCACATGACGTGGCCAGAGCTGGGGTGCAGGAAGATGCTCCCCAGAGCCGGACTGGAGCTCGGATGGGAGTGGGAGAGTGAGAAAGACAGCAGATGAGGCTGAAGCAATCAGTGAACTGAGGCAGCAATAACAATGGTGGGGGAGGGGTTTCTGAAGTGACCCATTGGTTGTGGGGTAGAGCACAGGGGTCCAGGATGCAGCTGTGAGCCCTGGATGATCATGATGACATCACCCAAGATGAGGACCACAGGAGGAGGGTAGGGGATGTATCGGTGGGTGGGAGTAGGGTTCAGCTTGGACAGGCGGTTTGCAAGCAGGGACAGAGGACTTTGGACCCGCGTGCTGGGGACACACAGTCCCTAGGGAAAGCTGATAACCCGCCCCTGTGGCGCCCTCAGGGGAACTAAGGTGGGCAGGCACCAATCCTGTTTTACAAAGACCTTCACCCCACTCACAAGGCTTGTAAGTGCAACAACTGCCAACTCTGGGCTGACCAACCCCAGACTGCGTTCATTCCCCAGGGCCCCAGCGGCTGGGCCCCGCGGGGGAAACAGTCATTACTGATCCCACCGGACAGCTTGACGGCCAGGATGGGGGTGCCCAGAGCACAGTCAAAGGCCAGGAGCCTGGCCAGTTTTATCACCTCTCGAGTTTGCTTCCCTCCTTGGTCTAAAACAAGAGGAACTGGGTTGGCCAACAACAGACACGTGTGGAGTACTTTATAGTTAATACAACTTTTGCATAAATCATGTCATTGATTCTCCACAACCACCTTAAGAAGCTTTATTACCGTGATCTGACAAAGAAGGCTTACAGAAGTAAGGGCCCAAGACGACTCAAACTCGTTTTAAACTGGGATCCAGAGCAGAGGTGCTGACCCCGCTCCTGCTGTCTCCACGGTCCCACGCTGCCGCCCACACAAGCTCCACGGGGCCCTTGTGGAATGAGGGGCCCCTGTCGGAGGAGGCTGCAGGGCAGGAAGCCCCTTCTGACCCGGGGCACAGCAGCCCCTCTCTTCAGGGTTGCGAAGTCTTCACAAAGGAGGAGAGGGGGAGAACCAACCTCTTCTGGCGCCGAGTGTTTGTGGGGAGGGGGCGAGTGTGACTCGATCTCTATTTTGGGGACCACAGGGCAGGGTTGTCACACCCCTCTGGTCATGCAACAGTATCGGGCACAACTTCGGGACCACCTTTCTAACCCCCCGCCCGCCCCAGGGAAGCAACCCTGCGCTTCACAGCCCCGCTTCCTTCTCTGAACGCGAAGCCCTCCCGCTGGAGGAGGGAGCTGCCAAAGCGCAGGAAAGGCAGACCTGTTCTCTCCGGCCTCGGCCTCCAGGCCTGGCAGCGGCTAGGAAATCTGTTTTGGCCCCAGAAGGAGCCCGGCGGCCACTGGCGCTGCCCGGGTGCTGCTGTGGGGCAGAGATAACCGGCACAGGAAGGGTGGGGTGGCGGGAGCCTCCCAGGAGCCGGGTTTCACGTAAACAATGAGCGGCTGCCCAGCCGTGCCAGGAGGTGACTCATCTCCCCACACTGGGCCTGCTCACACCTCGCCCCCTCCCTGCATGGGCTGGGGGTCAACCCCCGCCCTCCTGGTCACTGGCTTGACTTCAAAAGCTGGGGTGTGTCCAAGAAGTGATCTGAGGAGGGCTCAACTGCGCCCAAGGGAGTAAAGGCCTGGGCTCCTGCCTGAGGACTGGCTGAGTTGCAGGGTCAGGGTAGCAGACAGTGGGAACCGGGGCCTCCTCGCTCTCGGGACCCTGCCCGCCCACGCCAAGAGGCGTTCACTGGGAATGACCTCAGTGACTTCCTGGGCCACCTCCTCTGAGCAGCGCCGCGGGCTTTGCTCATCCCCGTCAACGCTGACAATCCCGGCCAAGAAGGTGGGGAGGACGCTTGAGCTTTCACGTTCGCCTGAAAACAGACTGTAGAAGAGGCCAGCGCATCCGAGATGCTGAGACGTAAGGATACGGTGCTTTTAACAGGGGGCAGACCCCACAGCATGGAGGACACTGTCCACAGTGCCCCGCTCTGCTGCAGCAACGTCTCTTCCAGCTGGAAGGCTGCATGGAGTCTCCTCTCGGGGTGGCACCCGGGGAGCAGGTCCCAGTCCTGAAATATACAAAGTGGCGCCTCCCAGTGGGCATAGGTCACCGGGCTGCACAGTCTCGTCAAGCCCCAGAGTGGCTCCTCCCCTTGAGGGAAAGGAGAATGTCCGAGCCACCCCGAGCTGGTCCCTCAGGTCACTGCTTGGCCTTCTTCACGATGGTGCCCACGGCAGAGATAACGGTGGTCTTGGAGCCACTGGCACTGGTGGTCACTGTGACGACAGCGGGCAGGGTGGCCGTAGTGGTGAGGATGGTGGGCTGGGCTATCGTCGTCACCGGGATGGCCGAGTCCCACTTGCTCTTTCTCTTCTGGGCGTCTGGGGTAAGGCAAGAGAGAAGCCAGATCAACTCCAACCACAAAGCAATGGCCCTTCCCAGTAGGCCGGCAGTCAGAGCCCAGGAGGCAGACACTGCAGGGCCCCTAGCCTCAGAAAGCCAAGGGGGAGCCAGTGAACGGGGACCCCACCCCAGGCTCCAAAGCGGCTCAGCACAAACCACAGCGAGGCCAGGCCCTGTTCCCCAAAACAAGGGAGGGAAGCCCTCGCTCGGTCTGTGGAGCAGCCGGGAAGCGGAGCCGCCGTCTACCTGCAACAGCTGTGCTGGCCGTGGCGGTGGTGGCGGCTGCGGCGTTGGTCGTGGTCCCTTTCTTGGTGCCCGTCACAAACTCTATCTGGAGGGCGAGAGAGAGACAAGCGTTAAAACTCGTGTAAAGCTGTGTGTCCACACCATTCTGCCACCTGTCTGCTCCCAGGGGACAGGAGATTGGCACCACACAGGAGGCACTGAGAGTCAGCTCTGCTCTGACTGTCCAAGGGTAGGAGAGGTGCAGGGGAGGCACTCGAACGGGGTTTAATCCCCTGAAGAGAGCTTCCCCAACAGACATCGGGCCCCTCCCAGCACCACTGTGTCTCTGCGCTCGGGCACCCCTGCCCGCCGCCCCACCTCAGGCCCAGGCCCCCGCCCTCACACTCCGTGGGAGGCGGTGCTGCTTGGGAAGCAGTGTACTCAGGATCCTAAAAGGAGGGGTTGCCAGGCCATGAGACATGGGACCTACAGGGAAGCACTAAGGCAGGCTGCAGAGGTCAGCTCTGGAAGCCAAGAAAGGCACAGCAGAGCGCCCTGGGAAGGAAATCTCTGCCTTCGTTCAGGCCAAGAACACCTAACCTATGACGACAAAGGGAGAAAGCCCCCAGGGGTCTATGGCTGTAACGTGTGTGTGCGTGTGTGTGTGTGTAATGCAACTAACAGAAGATGCCAAGAAACCAAACGGAAGCAACTGGAAAGCGTCTTCAAGCTGACTTAGGGAGGCTTCAAATCCAGCACAGGGCACACCTAAGGCTGCTCAGCGCATCGTCAGGCGATGAACCAGTGGTTGTGGGGAGAGCAGCCTGGACGTCCCAGGGCTTAGCCAGCAGGACCCGTGCGCTCCAAACAGCTGCTCTCTTCATCAGGACTGCCGGCCACCACTTACTTTGGTTCGCTCCTTTTTGGCCTTTTCCAATTTGTCCATTTCAATCTTCTGGGCTTTGGCTATGAAGACAAGACGGGCAGTTACACAAGCAGCCGAAACAACTCCCACACGAGGAGGTACTTCAGGCTGAAGGACTAGCACCTGCTGCTTCCCTGGGGCTCTTGTCTGAAGCATCCCTTTGTGATGGGCACAGTCAAGCGCCGGCCAGCAGGAAGCAGGGGCCTCAGCCTTAAAGGCCCCGAGGCTGGGGCTGTGCATGGCCGTCTGGAGGGGTCAGCCGTTCCCAGCTTCGGCTGGCTGGGAGTGCTGGCCTAGCGTGACTACCTTCTCAGCGACCAAGAGCAGCCAGAACCTTGGATTTTTATTTTTTAATGTATGCATTTTTTATGCATGTATTTTTAAAAATAAATTTATTTATTTTTAATGTATTTTTAGCTGCGTTGGTTCTTTGTTGCTGCGCACGGGCTTTCTCTAGTTGCGGCGAGCAGGGGCTACTCTGTTGTGGTGCGCGGGCTTCTCATTGCGGTGGCTTCTCTTGTTGCGGAGCATGGGCTCTAGGCATGCGGGCTTCAGGAGTTGTGGCACGTGGGCTCAGTAGTTGTGGCTCGCGGGCTCTAGAGTGCAGGCTCGGTAGTTGTGGCGCATGGGCTTAGTTGCTCCGCGGCATGTGGGATCTTCCCGGACCAGGGCTCGAACCCATGTCCCCTGCATTGGCAGGTGGATGCTTAACCACCGCGCCACCAGGGAAGTCCCTTAATGTTTTTTTTAATATACGTATGTATGTATTTATTTGCTGCACCACGCAGCCCATGGGACCTTAGTTTCCTGACCAGGGATTGAACCCACGCCCCCTGCATTGGAAGCTCGGAGTCTTAACCACTGGACCACCAGGGAAGTCCCTAGATTTTTAGATAAAACGTTGTCAACTAATTCAAATTAAAGCAAGACAAAACTCATATGGGCCAAACAAAATACACCTACAGGCCAGATCTGGCTCACAGGCTGCTGGTTTGGGACCAGGCATCCGAGGAAATGGGCCCTTTGAAATTCCTCCCAGTTCTCCCAGATGCGCCCCTTCCGAGATTGCTGCACTCCCACTGGCCCCTGCCTGGGACACTGTCTACACCTGCTCGGCCAGTCTCTGCACCTTCAAACCTCACCTCAGACCTGGTTTCCTCAGTGAAGCCGCCCCACCCCTGGCCCAATTAGGTGGCCCTGCCTGCACGCCCACCATCCCCACACCTGTCATCACTGGATCACTCCTTTAATCCTGTCTTCTGTGCTGTACTGTAAGCCTCATAAGTCAGGGATGGGGTCTGGACCTTTCAAGGCTGTATACCCAGCTCCTCAGACATGGCCGGACATGGAGGAGACCCTGAAATCTCTGCTGCCTGATGACTGGATGGATATACAGACGGATGGGTGAGCAGGCAGACGGACAGCTACGCACCTAATGCCTCATAGTAGGAGTCTTCAGACCAGCCATGGGGGTCAAACATATCCTGAAAAAGAAAAGGTTAAAGCTGCAGCAAAGGTTAAAGTGCCTTCCCTGGTCTTTCCATGGATCTTCCTGGCCTGGAGTCTCCTGCCTTCAAGGGCACAGGGGCTCAGCTGTTATCCCTGGTCTCTGGCCAGTCCTCCTTAGGATTATGAGGGCAAAGATGCATTTGTGCACAGGCTGTTCTACAGGGCACAGCGAGTCCATGCTCAGGCCCTAGCCAATCAGAGGCCCCGGGACTCAAACAAGAGAGACGGGGACTGCGCTCCTCAGCTGGCAGTGCTGCAGTGTGGACCTTTCAGTGGTGCCAGGCTGGATCCAGCGGGATGAGCACAGGGCCCTGGGTACCCTCTCTCACCCTCAGCCTCTGCGGGTGTGACATACCTTCGGGTAGTTGGTGCCGAGCTCATCAATCGCACAGAACTGGATGAGTTTCTCATAGATGCTGAAAGAGGAAAACCACAAGGCGCTGAGCAGGCCTGAGACCCGGGGCCCTGTGTGGCACCAGATTTCAAGAGATCAGAACCATTTGGTGCCTGGGCTCAGGTGAAGCCTTTAAATCCGGCCGAACTGTTCTAAGCAAGCTTCTGGATGGAAGGGGAAATGTCCACTGGCTTGACATTAAAAGTCACTTCTGGCCCTCCAGCCTCCCAGAGAGATGGACTGGGGCCAGTGGCCAGGAAGAATCTGGTGTCGAGGTGAGGGCTGCAGTTTCTGTTCTTAACCAGACATCTGACCTTCAGTGTGTGTGGTTTGGTCGGGGCCACCCCACTTAGGCCCACAGGGGCCAGGGCAGGTCTCGGCTATCCGCACACGAGGCTCTTTGCTGGGTGTGTCACTTGCTTGAGCACTGGACGGAGTAAGACCCAGACACAGTTCTGTTTCTCAAACCTCTCGCCTGCGCACAGAATCAACCACTTTCTAGAGGTGGGAGGACCTGGGGTGATCATCTGGTCCAATCCCCTCATCGAGCAGCAGCGGACACGGAGGCCTTGAGAGGCCACATGCTCTAGGAGCAGCGTGGGAGCGAGAACCCAGCCAGGCGCCCCCGCCCAGCCCAGGCCTCTCGGCTTCCATTCTGCTTTGCGTGTTCGATCTGGCTCTTCCACGGTAAACGGTAAGCCTCGGCGAGGGGAATGCCGAGTGGGTGATGGCGCTTTTGGGCTCAGGTGTGATCTGAGCTGGGCCTCTCCCTGCCACCTCCATGGTGGCACCCCCGTCCCCCGTCCAATATCAACCACCCAACTGACCCTGCAGGCTCGTGGGAAACTCACCTGGGATTCCGAAATTCCTTCTTCCTTTGGATAATGTAGTTCATATCCATTCCCTCCTTTATCTTCCGCTCATAAAGCTTCTGGATCTTGTCCTGTGGAAGAGAAACAGAAGGATGACTATGACAGAACCCCACCGCCTAATGATCCCAGTTTGTGGTCACACGTGCTGTGTGGACATGAGGACCCAGGAGAGCCACAGAGCCACGTGAAGCCCTGCTCTGGCCATACGGTCTTTCACCACCCAGCCTGTGACCAGCACCGAGCACAGATAAGATAGATGGAGACCAGTCTGCTTTTGCTTTGCTCTCTTCTGACCCCCTTTGGGTGGTTAGTAGAGGGAAGAATAAGAAGCTCAAGGCAGAGAAGCCACAGCGAAGACAGTGAGCAAATCCCCACTTGGTTAATCAGTTCCTGAATCACCTGAAGAGGTTTCAGGCTTCAGTGCTGATGGGCAGGGCTGAAGGCTGGTATTTAATTTTACCATGGGGATGAGTCCTCAGCAGGAGATCCAGGAAGGCGGGAGTAGAGGTGTCACAAGCCTCCCCAGTGTCCTTTGAGGGGCAGCTCACAGATGGCCGGTCCCCACCACTCTATCAAGAGGCACCGTCAGGGGTCAAGAGGTCGTTTTTCATCCAAACTCCCCTCCAGGCCCCTACCCTGGCTCAATGGGAAACAGAAGAACCACCTGGCAGTGATCTGGGCCAGTGCCACAAGTGTCCCCAGGCCCACAGAGATGAAGTCCACAACAGATGGCATCAGGGCTGTCTGGCGCGTGAAGAGGCCCCAGGAACCCGGGTCTCAGGGCAGAGCCACCTCTGAGGAGCAGTCTTACCCAGGAAGGCTGGCGCTGGCCCAGGTAAGGGTCACTCGGCCGCCTCCCCCACTAGCAGCAGCTAAACACAGACCGTCCAGGAGGAAAACATTTGGGGCACTCTTCACCTGCAAGAGGAGGCGGGCAGGCTGGGAGGGCCTGAGCGAGGCCCTTTGGGCACATCAGGAGAGGTGACCCACTCCTTCTGTCGGAAGCCAAGAATGGCTGGAGGAAGCACTGAATTGCAGAGAGAAGTTCGTGACACATTTACCAGGGCAGGGAGAAGCCGGGTGCGCCACGCCTCCACATTATGTCTTTAAGGGTGACGGAGGGCAGCCTATCCAGAAGGCTTGGCAGATGGAGGAAGATCTGTATTTTACACAAGACTTTTCTGTGTCTCCTGGGCCGTCAGACGGGTCCTCCTGTTTCAGATGAACTAAGACGTTTGCTCAGTGTCATGGTTTCTACCACTAGGAGGATCGAAAAAGGAGAAATACTCTGGTCTTGAAGGCTGGGCCGCCTGTCTCCGCCTGGTGGACTGCTGGAGAGTTCTTACAGGCTGTGGACTGTTGCCTGGCGCAGGGGTGACTCGATGCTGGGCGGGTGGTAGGTGGTGGTGGTGGGGGACGACCTCAGCAAAGGCAGGAGACTTCCGGGAGGAGAAGACACAGTGAGCCGCATCTCCAGCCCCAGGTTCCTTTAGTCACCCGTCCATCAGCGTGCTGCGGGGGCTTGGGGTGTGGCCAGAGGCACCAGTAGAACCTACAGGATCAAAGGTAGAGCAGGTGGACCGGGCACCACTCTGGGGGCAGCCGTGCATGTCTGCCCTACTGTCACAAAGTCTCCTTCACAGCGGAACGTGCAGAGGGACAGGGAGAAACAACCACCGAGGCTGACCAGGAGGTGTAATCCCGCTGTCCCCTGAGGTCCTGCTCCCAAGGGAGTGACCGCACTCAACGTTCCATCTCCTCAGGTCAGGTCTGCACCAGGTTTCGTCAAACAAGAAGCCAGTGAACTGGCATTTTAGGAAAACGAGGACTGAAGTTTATGCATATCCGTGCTTGTGCTTTTGCACTTCTATTTGTTTATTTTACATTCTGACAATCCCTCAGTTTCTTAGCAAAGTTCCTTCCGAGACGGTCCCATTGGCTCAGGGTTGCCCAGAAGAGGCATGTTGTTTTCTCTGGTAAGGACATCACTTAGGGCAGCTAGCGGCCCCGGCTGAAGCAGCAGAGGGTGGCGTTGTGTACAGTGCAAACTCCTGAGAGCAGCCTAAGGGAGGTCACCAGGACTGCAGGCTCCTTCCCACTCGGGCCATCCAGAAGCTTCTTAAAGTCAGACCGAGCCAGACACCTGTCCCAGGCCTCCTGGGCTACATGGGCCTCAGCAGTCGAGCACTGTGCTTACCTGTAAGTGATTTGAGCATCTGCCGGGGGGCTCGGGCGGGATCTTGATTTCATCAGGTGACATGTTCCGGACTCTTTCAGAAAAGGAGGCTGTGGAAAGAACAGAGAAGAATTCTGTGGGTGGGTGGGAGGGTTAGGGTGGGGGACAGACATGGACAATACCCCCCCACCGCAAAAAAAAGGCCGATAAAACATTTTCAAGGAGGGATACACACTATGAAACAGTAGAACAGGGTGTTTGGAGTAGCACTCCGAGGGGGTGCATGTGAGTTGAGATCAATTGACCAGAAGGAGCCGGCACGTGCCAACCCAGGGGAAGAGAAGGTCAGGCAGAGGGCACGAGCATAAAGATGGCGTGTGGCCAAAGGCTATGTCCTGGGGTGCGCTGGTGGATGTTTAACACCCAGCTGGGAGGTGGGGAGGGGCACAGCCACGACCTGCAGCATCTGCCCATTTCTGTGGTGTAAATTCTCCCCACGGCTAATGTCAAGCTACCAATGTGAAGTCGCTGAACTTGAGGCTGGGAAGAGATGTGCACACCGCTGGCTCATAACGTGACCAGGTCCAGCCCCCCAGGGGCTCTGCCCCTGAAACACCCTCCCAGAATTCCGGAAACTCAGAGTTGCTTGGCACCATCCTTCTCACCTCAGGCTCTCCTACCGACGCTACAGGAGCAGTTCAGGGTTCCCTAGGCTTCGGGACTCAAAGCACTCAATACTGCCTTGTGCATAAATGACATTTACAAAAGGACCTGTTGGTTATTAGCTTAGGGCCCTTTAATGTTTTCTTAAATTAATTAATTTTTGGCTGCAATGGGTCTTCGTTGCTGCACAGGCTTTCTCTAGTTGTGGCGAGCAGGGGCTACTCTTCGTCCCGGTGCGCGGGCTTCTCATTGTGGTGGCTTCTCTTGTTGCGGAGCTCGGGCTCTAGGCACACGGGCTCAGTAGTTGTGGCACGTGGGCTCTAGAGCGCAGGCTCAGTAGTTGTGGCGCACGGGCTTAGCTGCTCTGCGGCATGTGGGATCTTCCTGGACCAGGGCTCGAACCCATGTCCGCTGCACTGGCCGGCGGATTCTTAACCACTGCGCCACCTGGGCAGTCCATGGCCCTTTAATGGTAAAACCAATCAACCCGCTCTTGGTCCACTTCGTTCTTGGGAACAAAAGGTCTGATTCTGAAGTGAAGAACCACAACTCCCAGGGGGCAATTCCCTTGGAGATCCGCCCCTGCCCACCCAAGCTTCTCTCTCTCTCCACTCCCCGCCGTGCTGCCTCTGGCCACCCTTGCGACTGCAGAGCTGTGCTCTGGATCACTCAGACAATGCGCTGTTTGTTGTAAGATTCTGTATGTGCTTTTAAAACGTTCTCTCATGAAAAGGACTATACAGTGAGCAAACAGCAGGCGGAGTGGGGTGGGGCAGGATGAAAGCAAAGAATGCAGAATCCAGCACCAGTGACACCCGCAAGTACTGACTGGGTACCCCGTGTGCCTGGCCCCAGGCGAGACTTCTAAGCCCCAAGTGGCTGCCTGGACTGCCTGGGGATGGCCTAGCGAGCCTTCCCATTCTCTCCCAAAGCTGGGTTAATATTTTCTTAGCAGATAAGGTGCTTTGATTTCTGCTTTGAGCTTCACTAGCCTCAGCTGCTGCCCAAGGAGCCTGCACACACTGTAAACACTGAGGCTGGGGCCCAAGCCCAGGGACAGTCTCCTAACCTGGATACACGTTTCGATTCTCACTGTTGGTGGATTCTCACTGGACGTGCCCCAGGAACAGAGTACTAGATCTGCCATTTTGAGTGAAGGGAAGAGGACAGAGACTGGGTGACATATCCTGCTGCGGACTGAGACACCAGTGCAGCCCGGGAGCAGTTTTCACCACAGAACCATGCGCTTCTCTTTGCCCAGCACCCTCCTCCTGTCTCCTGTCTCCTGAAGCAAGGGACACCCAGATCTGGCAGGAGTTCAATCTCATCCTCACTTCCTCCTTCCTCCCAGCTCTGGGAGAGGCAGGAGGTCAAAGCCTGAGGCTCAAGCAGGCTGCAGAGGCCGGCGGAGAGCGGAACCAGCTGGGGTGTGCTGGTTCTCGCATTTCTTAAGCATCAGCAACAGAAGCAAGGGGGGCTGGGGCAGGCTTTGGGCCGCAGCAAAGAGGGTTAAGGCTTCCCTGGGGCGGAGAGTGTGTGTGCATGTGACAGAGAAGACAAAGAGTGCCCTCTGGCATTTGCCAGGAAAGCCTTTTGGAAAAACAGGGTGTGGCACTGTTGCCATTAGCAACCCAGCCACACTTGGGCTCAAATGGTATACAGTGTGACAGGGAGAGGGAGAGCCCCTCCTGAGCTTGTGGGCTTGGAACTGGGCTAGGAATGAGAAAATTCCTCGGGAGTAGCCGGCAAATGAAGAGATACTTTCAGGAAACTCGGTACAAGTTTACCTCACAGATTTCAGAAGCAATCTTTCTGTGATTCTGCCTCTCCTAAGTCTCAAAATGAGTCGAAAGCAGAAGACATCAGACCCACATATATGGCGACTGAGCAGCCAGCCTCAAACCACCTTCCCTGGAAACACACCGAGACGTGTATCCAGGCACATGGGGGCAGCTCGCGTCTGCGGCTGCTCCAGGTCCGCCTGGGGTGTTCTCGGCAGGCAGCCACACTCAGGATCCGAGGAGCCTGCCGTCAGCACGCTTCACCCCAGGTGCGTGCGTGCCCAAGTCCCAGAACAGTGCTGGTATCCAGAGTTGCCAGGTATAAATCTGCGAAGGAGCAGCTAGTCAGCTGGGCTTCTGGAATGGCAGGAGTGAAGGGACGCCTGGAGGTATTGTGGGGCTGGAAGCAGGAGGCAGCGGAGTGTCTCTGGCTCACTAGAGACCCAACTGGCTTACCACCCACGGCCACTGTTCCAGGCCCACCCACGGGGCACCAGTGGGGCAACTGGAGGGGATGGCAGGACGCCCACGCTCAGCTCTGTCAGGCAGCTACAGCGCTGGGGAGCCCTGGGCCAGCTTCTCTGCTTTCCTTTGCTCCATTAAACCTGGGGCTGTCTATACATATGAAAACGCTGCCCACACCAGCACAGCAACCCAAGTCCCACATCCAGAGGCATGAATAAAAGGAGCTGGGAAAAAAAAAAAAAAAAAAGGAATAGCTGAGGGGCCTCCCTGGTGGTGCAGTGGTTGGGAGTCTGCCTGCCAACGCAGGGGACACGGGTTCGAGCCCTGGTCCGGGAAGATCCCACATGCTACAGAGCAACTAAGCCCGTGAGCCACAACTACTGAGCCTGTGTGCCACGACTACTGAAGCCCGCGCACCTAGAACCCGTGCTCCGCAACAAGAGAAACCACTGTGATGAGGAGCCCGCAAGCAGCAACGAAGACCCAACGCAGCCAAAAATAAATAAATAAATAAAATTTAAAGGAAGAAAAAAAAAGGAGCTGAGTTCAGGCAGAGGGGCTGACAATGACGGTCCCATGAGCAGAAGCCACTCTGCACAGGTCAACTACTACCTCCTCAGTGAGAAATGGGAAGAGGAATCCAAACTCTGAGGCTTAGAGCTCCACCTGTGTCCTCTGTGGGTGACTGGATTCAAGAAACTGCGGTGGAACTCTACAACGAGATAATATTAGCAAAAAAAAAAAAAAACTATGGATATTCTCAAGGACGTGGATGGGTCTCAAAAACACTATGGGAGGGACTTCCCTGGTGGCGCAGTGGTTGAGAATCTGCCTGCCAATGCAGGGGACGTGGGTTCAAGCCCTGGTCTGGGAGGATCCCACATGCCGCGGAGCAACTAGGCCTGTGCACCACAACTACTGAGCCTGCGTGTCTGGAGCCTGTGTTCCGCAACAGGGGGCCGCGACTGTGAGAGGCCCGCGCACCGCGATGAAGAGTGGCCCCCGCTCGCCGCAACTGGAGAGAGCCCTCGCACAGAAACGAAGACCCAACACAGCCAAAAATAAATAAATAAAAAGGTAATGTGAAGTTCTTTAAAAAAAAAAAAAAGGTCTAAGAAGTTTATAAAAAAAACACAGAACACTATGGGAAGTGTAAGAAACTAGAAAAAACAAGCAAACAAACAAAAAAGCAACAGAAACCCCCCCAACAAACTGTGATTCCATTTGTATCAATGGTTCTCAACCAGGGGCAATTCTGCCCCCCAAGGCAATATCTGGCAGTGTCTGGAAACATTTTTCGTTGTCATATCTGGCAGGACGAGGGGGTTGCGATTGGCACCTAGTGGGCAGAGACCAGGGATGCTGCTAAAACACAGTACAGTGCACCGGCCAGGCCCCCACTGCAAAGAATTATCCAGCCCGAAATGTCAATCGTGCCAAGGCCAACAAATCCTGATTTATAAGAAATCCTAAAAAAGACAAAACTACAGTGAAGAAAGTAGATCACTGCTTGCCTGAGGCTGAGGGAGGAAACGTCTGCAAGGGGAGGGGTACGGGGGAGCACTCTGGAGTCATGGAAATGCGCTACGTCACGACTGTGGTGGGAGTTAACACTAAAAGCTGACGAATCTTACTCTATGCAAGTTACACCTCAACAAAGCTATTTTCAAAAAGTGACAAGGAGAGGAAAAGTGAAAGCTGGTTGTGGAAGAAGTCGGGGCTGAGATGGCTGGTGCCCACACACATTCCACCGCTCGCCAAGCGCCGCCTGCAAGAGTGGAGGGCGCTGCCTTGTTGGGCTCCTGGGCCGGCGCCCCTGACCCCACGCTCCACCCCCAGCGTCCTGGTGGTGAACGGCAGGGACTGGAGGCGAGAGGAGGCCGAGGCTCCAGTCCATCACCCACTTGGAAAAGGCCACGGGCTGCCTGGTGAGGCTGTGCTCTGTTCTCTCTGCCCGTGAAGCCAATTGGGCCACCCCTACAGCGCCATTTTCCAAGAGCAAACTCTAAGGTTTTAGGAAAATTTGGGTTTTTATAGGGTAGGCAAGACTCATACCCCACTCATCAGAAAACTCGGAGATAAAGGCAGGATCCCACAGAGCACTTGGGCTGCTCAGTGTGGTCACGCTGCTACCCAATCCTTCCTCAGAAGACAAATATAATGAACAATTTTCAGTTCTTTCAGTCCGGAAAACCAGAATGGGTCCCTATCTCCCATCACCGGTGAAGGGATCCTATCCGGAGAAAGGTCAGGTTGGAGGGGCTGCAGGAAGCAGCATTTCCAGGCGGAGTCCAGGGCTTCCCAGGGCAGAGTAAGCACGTCTCAAAGGCTCCGTCTGGAAGCAGAGGAGCGGGCTCTGCAGGCCGCCTGAGAAGCAGGAACCTGCTTTGTGAAGACAAGTGGAGCAGGTGGAGAGAGGCGGGCACAGTCGCCACAGAGAGGGAGGGCCAATGCCCTCGCCGTGAGGCCGGGCCAGGCCCTGGGAGAGCCCCTCACAAAGTCTGCCGCCAAACTGAAGGGGCTGAGAGGCTTCCTAAAAGGATTAAGAGGCTGAGGTTAACACGGAACCTGGGATGACACGTGTGTCATTTTCCAGAAATGTAACTGCCCTGGCCAGTCCCACAAAGGGCCCCAGACCCCAGGGCTGTGAGGCATGTTCCCTCCTGGGGACAGAGCAGGGTGCCAGCAGAGGCCACATGTTTGCTCCTTGAGCCCGTGAATATGCCAGCAGAGGGGGATGTGGGGGGGCAAGGCCGGAGGACGGACGCAGGGCACAAGGGGAACGAGCTCCCAGCTGAAGGGGGCCCTGAATCCCTCTTGACAACGCTGGCAACTGACCAAAGCCCAGTGAAACGCACCGTGAATCTGACTGTCAAAGAAGAATTGTTCCCTGGGTGTCTCATCCAGACGTCTTAGAAAATGCCAAAGGCCCTGTGAGAGCAGCAGAGCAGCTGCCTTGGCCGAAGCAGAGAGAAGCCACCTGCGTGGCTGGAAGCCGGTTGGCTCTGCGTGAGGCTCCCCGCCCCCCGCACCAGGATACTCACCAACTAATTCCTGGGGATCTCGCTTTTCTACTTCTGGGTTATCCTGCAAAAGAAAAACAGAAACACAAGGAGTAAGCCCGGGCCTCCTGACCCACAGTCACTCTCCTCACTGACACCACTCAGGACTTTTAAGGAAGGAGAAAAGGTGAAAGCACCGTGAAGAGCCCCAAGAGTGAGCGGACACTTCGGGGAATCCTGGGACCCCTGAACCTCCGAATACCCCTTCTTCCTTTATCAGAGCAGCTGGGGTGCTCCACACACCTGCTTCAGTCTCTCCTCCACGGCCTCCAGCAGTGACCGGTACCCCTAACGCTGAGGAGAGCAAACACCAGCCATGCGACAGCTGCCCATCTGGATGGACCCTGCTCGCTGCTCTCCCGGGCCGGCCAGCCGCCCCAGAGCACCAGCGCCTCCAGCTGGTGCCCAGGAAGCAAGAGGCGGCTACTTTACAACACGAGAATCCAAGACCAAAACGCAAAAGACTGCCTGCTCCCAAGAGATTTTCTTACTCTCAGTTTCAGCAAAAAAAGAGAGGCTTTATCGCAAGGGGGTAGCTCGTGGAACCCGGGGGCAGGCAGGCAGCGAGACTTCAACAAGTCACGGCACTGGCCCCAGGAAGGCCCGGCTTGGAGGCAGCCTCGCTCTGGCTCTCGCTGGCCCACCTGTCAGCCCTCCTTACGCTGGCTCACGGTCCTGCCAAAGAAAAGCTTTCACTGACCCTTCCTGCAAACTCCGGTCCCCAGCACCCACTCCCACACGTCCTTCAGTTCTGGCGGCGTGCAGAGCCCTAGGAGCAGATGTTTCTCATCGGACTGCTCTGGACTTGCTCTGGATTTCACCGCTCAGAGCAAATGCTTCATCTAAACCAAATCAGCCCGGAGAAGGCACCGTCCCAGCCGTGGTCACACACCCGGGCACCGTGGGCAGGAAGGCCTTTCCTTGCTTCTGCTGCCCCAAATGCAATGGCAGGAACGTACCTGTTTTCCCCATTTCTGGGGAAACCGAGCCCCTCAAACACAGTTAGGTCAGGGGTCTCAACTGCCATAACACGGTAATGATCACAGTGGCAGAAGCTGTGCTCATGAGATTGTTGGATCTCACGCCCCCCCCCACCCCCGCCTCTGGCTGGTGAGGGAGGAGATAAGACAGTAAAAACTCTGGACCCGACGGGCACGTGGAAACGGCCGTGGAGCTCTGTGCACTCCGCTGACACGAAGCAATGTTACACTGAGGTGACGTCTCAGAAGGGAAGGGGCAGGAAGACCACCCTCCCACCCCGGGCTCCACGCCAAGACCAGAGCAGCAGTTCTTAGCCCCCTTCTCCAAAAAGTCCCTTCTGGTTCTGGGACAGGCCAAAAGCCCCTCATTCTTCGGCACACTGCAGTTATTCATTCGACCTGGATGGGCATAATGCCCAGGCCAGGTTGCTTAGCAAACGTCTCCTCCAGCCACCCGCCCCCGCCGATCAGGTGGGCAAAGCGGAGGTGCACCCGAGGGCTGCCGTGCCGAATTCAGGCTGGTTATCCATCAGCTGCTCTCCAGAGAGAGCCGCTCTCCACGCGTCCCACGACAGTCCCTTCGTAGCTGTGACTCTGGAGGAACCAATGTTAACGAGCATGGCAGTAACAAAACGCTGGACGGTAAAAGTTCCTTAAATTTTCCCTCTAGGGGACAGCTTTCTGGGTGCTAATTGTGGGAAAGCATCAGTTGGGTACATCCTTCCTCCCCTCCTGGGCCATTTGGCTGGTCGTACAGGACTGACCCATTAATTCTTCAAAGGCCCCCTAGAGCTCTTTCCCAAAGCACTGCCCCAGCCCCTTTCGTGGCCAAAATGCAAAGCAGCGAGGAAAGAGGCAAGATATCCACGTGGGAATTCAGCACATCTGCTCCAGAGGCACAGGAAGTTAGTCGCCAAACAGGCAGCTTCTCTTCAAAGGGGAAAGTACTTGTTCACACCAGGGGCTCCTCAGTGAGATTAAAGGGTGTGAGGCTCCCTGGGGCTCTCCTGTGCCCCAGCGAAGGGAGGGGGAGGGGTAGGGAGAGGTGGGGATTCCTGCGTCTCTCAAGGCCCTGGCCTGGCTTAGCTGAGGTCTGTTTAGTCACGTCTCTGGGAGAAAAAGAAATGATGGGGCAGAGTCACAAACAGGAAGTTCTCTCCACTGCTTTCAGTGTTTTCTTTTCTGGCTCAGCTCCTCATTTCCCCCCAGGTTTATCTTTCTACACACGCCACAAAACAAAAAAAAATTAACTGGGTAGTTGGTTTCAATCTGCCAACTAGTCTAGTCTCTGGTTTTCTGCCCTCACAGGGTGCACACACACACACAGACACACGGACAGAAGGCGGCGGGTAGTGCCCAGAGTGCACCCCAAGTCCCCTGGGGCTATGGCCTCTTATTCAATCCCAAACCCAGCACCCACAGAAAGAAGTCCCACCCCACCTTCCCAGCAGCGGAATCCAGCTCCACACTATCCCCAAGCAAAGTATCGACCAATGGACCATGGACCCAACCGCGAGAAGATTCTCCTGCCTTGAGAGACTCCTGAAAGCTAAACGTATAAATTAGCCTCCACAGACTGGACGCCATACAATTCTGCACAAAGGTCTCCTGGAAAGACTTTGGAATCTGTCGCTGTCCAGATCCCCCATTCGTGTCACGTGTACCCGTGTGACTCCTAAGGCCCTGGAGAAACAAACAATGGGACTCTGTGACTCCTGGTGGCCACACCTCGTTACACTTTAGAATGGAATTCCTCCACCCTCTGACGTGAACAAGCTGGCCGTGGGCCTGCTGAGCTCCTGGGCATGTGGTGTGGTACGGTACTTCCGGATCCTAAAGCAGCCTAACCCCCCACCCCCTGCCCTGACCCCGAGAAGAAGGGCTTGGCTCTGCCCCACACCAAAGGGCCTGAGCCACAGCATCACACGCTCTTGGAATGGAGCTGGGTGCAGGACTTGAAGTGATGCTGATGAAAGCCCAGCAACGAAGGAGCGTCGGGGTGTCCAGTGAGACCACTGAAGACAGGGGTCCAATACCCCAAAGATGCTTTTTAGAACCATTTATGCTCAACTGTCCATTGAAACAAGTTTCATCCAATGAAAGCAGCCTTGCGGGGAGGAAAGGGGGGTCCACATTCAAGACAAAGACTCAGAGAGACAGTCATGCCTCAGATACCAGGAATTCGGCACAAAAATGAACAATGCACCCCATGATAGTTATCTCGGAAGCCAGCCATGGTGTCAGAAAAAACAATGGATGAAGTATTTAAAAGGACAGAGCTAAGGAGATGGAAGGTTCACACCATTAAACTGCCAGTAGTTCAAGAAACTGGTTTTACAAAACCTGCTATAGAGAGAGTCTCAGTATATCCTTAAAGAGGCAGAAAGGGAGCAGCAAAGCGGATACAAGTAAAAAGGAACAAGAACCCACTCTTCCTATTCTTCCCCAAAAGCGGTGTTTCCGAAGGCACACAGGACACCTGTCCTGACTTGCGTGAATCCACCCTCCCTGGCCTCCAGGTGGATATTCAGTTCTTCAAAGAAATGAACTCAGCCTGGAGATCTATTTACCAGACGGCTGGATGTCTGCGTCAGCCGGGAGGCATGAAGCCCACAGCCCAGAGACCTGGCCAGACCTGGACGTGACAGCACACGCCCCTCAGACACAGCAGGCTGAGCGCTTTTCTTGCCTAGGAGAGCATCTCACGTAGCAGTTCCTAGGAGAAAATACCAGGCAAATCGTTTCTGCTCTCTAGTTCAAGTCCAATTAAGACACAAGGAAAAACAAAGCAAAACAAAATCCACATCTTCCTAAGAAGCCTAGTGAGAAGACGGGAAAGGGAGGGGAGGAAAGAGAGCTCTGAGGCTTCTTCAGACTGTCTGCACCCCTCCAACCTCCCTGGGCTTCATTTCAGTCCCACCGACCGGGGCACGAGTGGCTGCTGCGGGCTGGGGGTCGTCCCTGGAGGACTGTGGTCTGAACCCAACACCGTTGACTTCTTAACCAACTGTGCCTGAGATGTGGAAGAACCTAACGGCCATGGCAGGGGCCTTGTCCTCAGGAATTACAGAATCTGAAACGTGGTTCCCCTGCAGAGAATATAAAAGTCCGGCCACCGGCAAAACTATGACTGGAGCAGAGGAACGAAGGAAAAACAACACGGCTCCATGAAGCAGGACAAGCTGCCATGTGAGCTGGGAGGATTTACTCAGCAGAGGAGTAGCAGCTTCTAGTGGGGAGAACGGACGTTTATTTACAGCCAACAATGCTTCATCAACCCTTCCTGGAACCAGCCCCACCAAGTGCACTCAAAGGTCCGGGTCCAACTTGAGACAAAGCAACATAGCTTCTGGCAGCTGGATTCTGCCAAACCTCAATGTCGCCTTTCCTCCCCAGTTCTGGGAGCATTAGGCACAGAGAAAGCATTCTGAACAGAGGGCAAAGGGTAGCCTCTCCCCGCTCCAGGGGAAAGAATGCTACAGACTTATGTTTTCTGTTGGATGATGTAATCCTGCATCTTAAAACTAGGGGACAGCTGGGGAGGCAGATTAGCAAAACAAAGCCTCCCAAATCTTCTGTCCTCTCAGACCTGGGGCTGCCCCAGGAGTTATAACACCCTAATGACATCTCACTTCATGAGCAGGGTACCCACTTAAAAATGAACCCTCACTGTGGCCTGAGGCGCCGGGGGCTCCCTGCCGGCCATTTCAGCACTCTGCCCCCACCCGGATCCTGGCAAAGCTGCTCCCTGGATCACCCCCTCCCCACTCCTGCCTAGTAAGCCCCATTCAGACTTCAGACCGTGGTTCAAGGAAGCTTTCCTCCACCACACCCGCATCTGGCCAACGAGACATCTGCCCTATTCTGTGCTTTCACTGTCTTGTTTACCACTGTGTTCCCAGCACCTGCAATAGTCAGTGCCCTGCCCACAACAGGTGTTCAAACACTGATGACAGACAGACACACAAACTTTCTCCCTCTCTCTCTCCTTTCTAATCGGTTAACTGCCCAGTGGTCAGTTTTTCTCCAGTCCAGTTTAGGGTTTCAAAGCCACCATCATCTGTAGTGCATTAACCCCCAGACTCCAAACCTTTTCAAGTCCACAGTTAATTTCAATGTGTGGACTCGATATAAGAAAGGGAGGCCATTGTCGGGCTTCCCTGGTGGCGCAGTGGTTGGGAGTCCGCCTGCTGATGCAGGGGACACGGGTTCGTGTCCCGGTCCGGGAAGATCCCACATGCCACAGAGCGGCTGGTCCCGCGCATCCGGAGCCTGTGCTCCACAGCGGGAGAGGCCACAACAGTGAGAGGCCCGCATACCGCAAAAAAAAAAAAAAAAAAGAAAAGAAAAGAAAAGAAAGGGAGGCCAGCGGAGGAGCTAAATAAAGGGGCTAGAGCTGCAATAAAGGTTGATATGGGACAAGCAGGAAGGTGTGCATGTAGAGGCACCAATGCTGAATTAAAAAAAAAAACCCTTAAATCTACCTTGTTGCTCCTAATCTTAAGACAAAAAAAGAATTACCGTATAGTTCTTAAATAACTTATCAAGCATTTATTATGTACCAGGGAATCAATGGGCCAAATACTGGGCATGTGGAATGAACAAAATTCAGTCTAGGGGGATAATTTTAGGTATCACGCTAAGCACTTCAGTGAAAGGTCTCATCTAATTCTCACAACAGGCTCATGAAATCGTGGGCAGACAATCCTGCTGCTCCAGAAGCCACTGGTGCGCCTAGGAAGCCCTCCTGAAAGCTTCAAGCTGATGGTCAAACGAGGTTTTCGGAGGCACATGTGAGTCACTTCAGGTTGCCAAGAAAGCAGCACTTTTGTTGCTTTTGTTGGAACTTTTGTTGAGATACCTCCAAGCTCCAGAATAAAATTACTGTCGTTTGACAGACACGGTTGGGGGCGTGGATCGAGAGTGGCAGTAACCCAAGACTTAGTGGAAGTCACTGAACCCAGTGCCGCGTGGGGGACAGCCCACCCGTGGCACAAATGCCTGGTGTGGGTTGTTCTACCCACACACCCAGGAGAGCCCTGGAGAAAGCCCATCACCCGCACATTTCCTTCGGCTGTATCCTGTTGGTCAGGGTTGGGCCACTGCCACGGCAGGCTGCCTGCCTGGGGATGGAAACACTCGACTTATCACAAAAATGGGCGGAAGTCGGTGGGGCCACTCTGGATGCAGTGGACTCGCCTTCACTCCCAGCTCACTGCCGGGAAGGCTCAGCTCCCCAAGCAGAAAGGTTTCTACAGGAAAAGCGTTAAACAGGCAGCTAAGCCAGCTCAGACTGAAGCAAAGGAGGGCAAGGGGAGAGGAACAGTCTCTCTCTGAAAATCCTGCCTCCAGCGATGCCCACAGGGCTCAGCATGGCGCTGATGCTCTGTCATATGGAACCAACCAGAATTCACGTGAAGGCAAAGCTCTGGCTGGAGCCACTTCTGAAGGGGATACTTTATTATCTGACTACAGCAAGCGTAACCACAGAGTTGATTCAAGACCCCTGAAGACCCTGAGTTTCTTGAAAGCTGTAGCAGATGCTCAGAGAGGGCCATTCCATTTCTCTCTCTCTCGCCCAGGGTGTCAGGTGGGTCGTGCCTGGGCAGAGAGGTTACCTCACGTCAAGGATTTGAGTCAAGTCCTCAGTGGTGAGGCCAGGTTGCACTTTCTTCTTAAGGGTTTTCCACAAAAACAGTGTCTCTATGCTTTGAGTTGGAGAGCTTGGAGCCAGACAAGGACAAAGAAGACAGCTTTGTGAGGCTGAGGACAGCAAAGCCAAGTTTTTTCGACAGCGCCACCCAATTACGAAAGCATTATCTTGCCTGGGGGGTCAACTGCCAAGCTGCAATGTTAGATTAACATCGGGGCAAAAAGCAGTGAGATGCCAGAAAGCCAGGAGTGTGGACATGCACACTGGTCCTCACGTACATACTGGTAGGAAGAGGATTAACTATCTGCAGGGCCAGAGGGAACGCCAGAATCTTTAAGGCACTGCTTAGGGAAAATTTAGTTTTCAATTGTATCCCAATGTTAAGAATACAAACGAGTAAATTCCTGTCAAATCCAGAAATCACACAGTAACATCTCAAGGGACATGGATTGAAACACAGAACGAAGGTGAGAAGTGCTGGATCCCTAAAGACAGGCAGCTTGCCTTCTGCATCATAAATTTCAAAAAGATAAATCATCACTGGGGAAGGCCCCAGCCACGCCTTGGTTAGTAATCCGTGGCATGTAGTCCCGTAGGGAAGGAAGTCTGTCAGGGCTTGCACGGCTGATGGGCAGGCGGACTGGGCACGTAGCGGCTCCTTCTCGGAAGGAGAACCGCACAGAGGCGGGGTGGGGCTTCTGGGGCTTCAGTTAACTGGGAGCGAGTGCAGGTCAAGAAGGCCCTGATGGCAGCTGCGGTGCAGCCAAGAGTAGGGGTGAGAGGGAGAATAATGGTCCTTCTCGCTCTTTGCAGGAGACCACAACTTCCAGCAATCACAACATTTCTCCCAGCGGTGTTCAGCTACAGATATAGCCAGGCCTTCTTAGGGAGGTGTCAAGACAAAGGATCTACCTTGGGTTTCTTTCAATCTGGACAAGACAGCTACTTCCACAGCCCGCCCTGTCTCTGTCTTTCTGTCTGCTGCTCAGTTCAGATCACCACGCAGACAGACTTGTAGACCCCAGCCTGGGGTGGGTGGGTTCTCCCCAGCATGGAAATTCTATGTCACTCACTCTGCAAGGGCAACCCCCGCCTTGCTAAAGACCAGGCCTAAAGAAGGCCACGTGGCTATTCACTGCGGTGAGAGCAAGGAAATGCCAATGTTAAATAAGCCTGGGCATTTTCAACAGTTCAAAGGCCTAATTACAATAGCCAGAAGTTAAGAGTGGATGTGGCTCATCTGTTGCATATTGGCTGAGTGCAGCTTTTTCCATAAATTTCGCACACGCATATGCACTAAATTGAGTGGCTGTCTAGCAGTCACAGGCGAGAAGATGTTCCACTGAATGTTCAGTTGTTCCCAGGCGCTTTCTGGGCTGTTGCCAGGATTCTGTAGCCTGTAATCTGGTTGGCTATCTCTTTGTAAATGTACATATAACTCAATCACAATAAATATATAGTACTTTCAAAATTCGAAAAAAAAAAAATGAGTGGATGGCTCACAAGCCAGCAATGGTCAAGGGCCATTTCCTTCTCTGGTCCTAGGTGAGTCATGCTGTCATTTTTTTTTTCTTCTAATAAGTACTCAAAGGATCATGGGGTATGGAGGGTGCGGAACATGGGGGGCAGATAGGAAAATAAAACCAAGATGGAGGGACCAAGCATATATTCCCACTCTAAACAGAACTCAGTAAAAGCTAACATACGTTATTCAAGTCTCATAATAACCCCATGAAGCAGATTTTATTATTTCCCTTTTACAGACGAGCAAACTGAAGCAAAATACAATGAAGCAGTTTCTTGCCCAATAAATAGCAACGTTGGAATTCAAGCTCCAGCCTGACCCCAAAGCCTAGAGATACCACTTCCCAACTTCTCACCTCCTCCCTTGAGACCAGGAGGCTGTGAATAGTCACAGTTTCTTCGAAGCCCTTGGTTCAACCACTGGGGAAGCCAACATCGAAGACCAAGGAGGTAAAAATTCCTCTCCAGGAATGACTCCATAGCAGATCACAGGCAAAGCAGGTGTTAAACCCTTGACTTAAGGGGAAGACGGCCAGATCTATTACCTTTTAACTGTACCGATCAGGGGAAAGAGCTCAAGAATCCATGGTGCCCCAGCGAGTAATGTCTGAGTTGACTTGAACGGAAGACAAGGTCCTGAGGACTTAATCATATACACAGTGGGTGCTGCCACCCCTGTCCTTAGCCTAGAGATTTCCTGGGGGCTTACAGAAAATATGCTACCAAAACCGAATCCTACGAAGCCAGCCTCCCTTACTGGGCGAACAATCCTGCAGACTTCCAATGAGAACTCAAATTTTAAAGAATGAGTTCTTTCTTTTGACTTGTGTAAAGAGCACGGCACACTTCCTGTCCATCAGGGAATCTCACTGGAAAGAAACTGCCTACATAACACTTTATTCGATAACAGTTACAAAAACATACATTTTGCTACTATAATGTGCCATTTTTGGATTTTATTTTAGCTAGCTGAATATATGAGAAGAACTAAGGGAAGTGATGTGAAGAAGTGTGTTGCTACTGACTGGTATTACTGCTAGAACAAAAGCTGGTGAATCTCAATCTTTTCTTCATCATTCCCCATTTGGAGGTATTTGGAAAATCACACAAAAAATTTCCCTACAGCAGTTTTATTGAGATATAACCCACCACTTAATTTTCAAGTGTTATTTTTTTCATTTGTGTCATGCTATTATATAATTACCCAAACTATAGCAACAGTGAAGATGTTGATAATACAAATGAGAACAAAACTGGCTACAAAATATATATGCTATTATACAGGTAAACCTAAAAAGACGGAAGAATGAAAATGGCTGCACTGTTAGGATCATGGAATTAGGTGATTTTTTTTCTTTTCTTAAATATTCAATCTTGCTTCTCTAACAGGCTGACAATAAAATAGGCACAATACAAAAACAACAAAACCCTGACAAGATAACCACTAGAAAAAGTGCTATATGACCCTTTCCATGTCAAAGACCTCTAAGAAAAAGTCCAAGTTTAAGCTCTAACAAGATAACCTTTGCTGTCCCATCCTGAAAAATAATTCTCCATAGAACATTCCTCAAGTGAGGGTTCCCCAGAAGCTCACCAAGCAAAGGCACACAACGACCCATCTCCACTCGCTGGAAAGGGCCTTGGTTCCTCTGCTGCACCCCCCAACCTGCCCTCTGAAGTAGAACCCACGCTGCTTGTCTGTGAAAAGCTTAGCATCTCCTTTTCCGATTCCAGAGTCCTGGAGGTATAGCAAACACACCCAAAGCCCAAAGAGGAAAACATTTTGCTCTGCACGGATCCTGCGGAAACTGGCAGCCTCTCCCCTTTCGCGGTGAATAAGAGAATGGCTGGCAGGCTCCCGAAAGTTCTTCCTAGAATCAGTTGTCAACAACAGACTCCTGTTGTTGAAACAAGCTCCTCGGGCTGTTTTCGGTCTCCAGATCTTTGATTCTGACATTTTAAAAGATCAATAATAGTGCTGGGTCGGGGCAGGGGGGTGGGGAAGGGCTGGAGAGGAGAGGAAGTTTGGGAATTACCGAGTCAGTTCTTCCCGAGGCAAATCCTTCATCTAAACTCTGAGTCAACTAACAACACATGCCGATGAAGACGCTCGACCTTCTTGAGGGAATTCAGGTGTGTACGTGCAGCCACCGAAGGCAGAGGCCCATTCACCGCGCTGAGCGAGGCCTTCACCAAGCCCCACCGCTCTGGGACTCTAAGACTATCTACCAGAGCAGTTCCCAAGCTGTCCATCAAGGCCCCCCAGGCCACCCCACCCGACAAAATTAAAAATTTCAAGGGAAACAGCATTACTTGACATCTGTCAGATACCACACTAATTTATGTATTAATTTTTTCAAGTGGCTACTAAATTGTGAGGACACGGATGCTGACTACAGGCAGCAAATTACTCAATAAACAGAATTGTTAGGTCATTTCTTTGGGCCTGGGAGTTCTGTGAAAACTTCCTGTGATACCAAGGGTGCCGTGAACTGACAAACTGTAGCAACTTCTGACCTCCAGGATGAGGGCGTAGAATCAGACTGTATTTGGGCGAGAAGGCTGAGTACTGCTCACAGCTGCATCTTAGGCTGAGAAAAACTTGTTCCTACACGTTCTCTCCTATCAATGCCACAATCACCTGGAACAGTGGGTATCATGGCCCGGACTTCAGCCGAGCTGAGCACAGTTTAAGTTATGTGCCTGTTGGCCACAGCTGGAGGGCAGCTGAGCCAGCGCTCAACCCAGGTCTTCTGACTCCAAACCCACTAGACCGGCTCTGAGTTGTGAACGCCACATTTCTGCACTACTTTTGGGCTCGAAGGATTTTTTTTAAATGTTTTCTTTGAGCTGGGGTTGTACACGCCTTTTAAAAAATGCTGGCACAATTTTTTCCCCACCCGATGTCACCTCTTTGACCCAGAGACACTTTTATTTTGACAGATGTTTGCTCCTTGGGCTGAGAGGATTCTTTCCCTGGGTCAAAGCCTGGACCACAGCGCCTTAGGGGGCCGGCCATCCCACCCCGCACCGGGAAGCCGGGCCTCCCAGTCAGCTTGGCAATGGGCTGCTCCAGCTTGCCCGTGCCAGTTCATCAGTGCCCGTGTTTATTTGCAAAGGAAGAGTGTGTCAGGGACAGTGAGTGAGTGTAAATACCTTTATCCACGGAAACTGTGGGAGTGGGGAAAAAAATAAACAAGGGGAAAAGTTCCAGGGCAACTGAGGTAAAACAAGGACAAAGGAGAGTGGTGAAAAGGGAAGCTCACAGGCCAAGGGCAAACACATGGAGGAAACACTTGAGCCTTCGGGCCCCTGGCCCTGTGCTAAGGAGCTGGACAGACGACTGCCACTCCTAGTCCGACTTTTTCTAGGACAGCAGTGCCACCTTCTGCTGAGTAACTGAAACATCTGAGTCGGGCTGCTTACTGAAGAGATGAGACCAGAAAGTTGAAGTCAGAGAATAAGATATGGTGGAACAGAAATGCTGAAGCACTGTTTCCTGTGGGACACTCTGCCACGTCCTCCAGCTCCTTTTCCCTAGTTTAGGGCAAACTCAGCAACCTGAGGGCCCCATCCCTGCCACCCCGGGCTGATGGATCAGGACCAAAGGCTCCCTACAGAGGGGGGTCTGGAGTTCTCATCTCTTCCTCCAATTCCCAAATATGGGACTTGGCACTCATAGGTAACCCCAAACATCAGAGTGATAAAAATAAGGGCAATTTCCAGTCTTTGTACTCTACATTTGTACTTCCTAAAGTCAACAGATGATACAGTTGGAGAATACTCAACTTTGCTTATCCACAATGCCAAGTCCTTTCCCAGAAACACCCTGGGGGTCTTAGTCCAACCCCACCCTCACATTTCTTTTAGGACATTCGTTCCTGAAAAGGCCAGAAACAGAGCGTTCACTACCTCCTGTGGCACCTCGACTCACTCCTGGCCAGAGACGAAGGGCAGCTCTTCATTATGCGAAGGCAAACATCACCTCATTGCTTTGAGTTCTGTGTGGGGCTGCCACCGCCCTTCCCTCACCAGAGCTTCAAACAGCAGACAGAACTTCCCACTCCCAGCTCCTTAACTTTCCCCCACGTGACGTGGCTTTAAGTCTCCTCACCTCTGCTCTCCTTGGAGCACAGTCCGGTTTAAAATGCAGAATCCAATACCCCACAACAGACCCACTGACATGTACGACCAGCCTGGGAAGCGTGCTGAGGGGGCACTGGTCGTCGCAACTAACGCTACTGAATGCAGACGGGCCAGACACCAGTAAGCTAAGTATTCGTTACACATGCTCAGTGAATCGTCACAAAACAAACGAGGCAGATTTGATTATGCGGTCTCGGTGTCCTCCAGACGCTCTACTGCCTCCAATACGGCTCAAGACCCCATAAGGCTAACAGCTCAATGGACAAGTACAGGGCAATGAAAGCAGCTATCAAATAGTTAATTAATATTACCAACCCAAGAGTTTTGTTTTTGAAGAACAGTAGTTCTTGAAGTTGATCTGTGGACCCCTGGTGGGTCTGCAAGGTCAAAACTATTTGTGTAATACTAAGACATTATTTGCCCTTTCGCTGTGTTACATTTACAGGGGCAACAATGGGTAAACTTCTTGGCCCTTTAGAATAAATCAAAGCAGCGGCACCAAATTTAGCAGTAGTCATACTCTCGGTTTAAAAAAAGCAAATTTCACTTAAGAATATCCTTGAAGCAGTAAAAATGATTCACCTTGATCACTGAGTACATTTTAACATTTTGTGTGACTGAGCTGCAAGCTGAACTAGCTGCTTTCTTCATGGAATATCACTTTTACTTGAAAGAATAACTGACAAACTATGGTTATTCAGACTTACATAGCTGGCAGGCATTTTCTTAACAACAAAGCCCGCAACTTCAGGGAAAACTCTCATGGTATTACTTACTGGCAACGATAAAATTCAAGTCCTCAAGCAAAAATTAGACTCTGGGAAAATACATACTTCCCACTGTGAGCATGACAACTTTCTGATACTTCATGGCTTGTTTGATGAGATCAGAAATGTCACTAACAAATAAGATTTTTTTTGGATACTACAGAACAAAATGTGTCAACATTTAGGAGACCTGCATAACTCGGTGAACCAACATTGTCCAAATCTCTAGTGTCTGATGATGTAATATCATATATGGGCAAAAGAGCCATTTAAAGTGCGAGAGACCCGTGGATTTAAGTGAAGCAGAGTCCAAAAAGTTCATTGATTCACATTTTCGTTGCAACTAACCTTTAGGAAACTACCACCTGTTGAGTTATGATGAAGCATCAAACATCCACAAGTACTTGAAGGGCTATCAAAATACTCTCCTCTTGGGCTTCCCTAGTGGCGCAGTGGTTGAGAGTCCGCCTGCCAATGCAGGGGACGCGGGTTCGTGCCCCGGTCCGGGAAGATCCCACATGCCACGGAGCGGCTGGGCCCGTGAGTCATGGCCGCTGAGCCTGTGCATCTGGAGCCTGTGCTCCACAACGGGAGAGGCCACAACAGTGAGAGGCCCGCGTACCGCAAAAAAAAAAAAAAAAAAAAGTTATGTGTAACTTTAAGATGAAAGGCATCAGCAGCTGCTTAGAAGAGGATAATCCAATCTTCTGGAGACTTAATGAGATGTAAGTCACTGGAGCTTCTGACTTGGTCTGCTGTTAATTGAATCAAAGTCAATGACAATCTGGCTGCACTTTGGTGTGAATTTCCTGAAGGAAACCCTGGCCATTTCAAACATGAGCCTCGCGGCTATTGTCTCATTGCTGTCGTGGTATTTATCAGACATGAAAATAACTTCTTTTATCCCGGCCTGGATGATGAGCTTAGCACATTCATTACACGGGAACAAGGCGACATACATGGTACAGCCTTTCACGTTGGCTGAGTTTTTGTTCATAATGGCATTCAGCTCGGCGTGGCACACCTAAGGGTATTTGGTATCCAGTATACTCTCCGCTGTCCTCCTCCAAGGCAAGAGGTCATCACTGCATCCATTTGGCATTCCATTGAACCCCATGCCCACAATCTTGTTTTCTGCATTCACGATGCAGGCTCCCACTTGGGAATTTGGATCTTTGCTCCTCTGTGCCGATAAGAAGGCCACTGCCATGAAATACTCAGGCCATTCCAAATAGTCATCACGTTTTTTACAGGGAAATTCGCTCATGCTGGGTCCACGCGGCCCTGCCGCCCACGTGGCAGCTCCTCTCGGACGCCCCGGAGGCCACCGCGTGCCCCGCGAGGTTGACCAAGCGCCGCCGGCCCCACGCCGCTTCCCCAGCAGCACGTTGGACCGGGAGGGGGCGTCCCCGCGGCCGCCCGCTGCCCTGGCCGCCCCTCCACTCCCGGCCCGCGACCTGCAGGCCGGCGCCCGTCCCCGCTGCCGCCGCCGTCCCTCCCAGGAAAGAGGGCTGGATTTTGTGTTCTCATTTCTGAGGGCTCCCTAACAGGAACAGAAATTGTTCCTTGAGGACTTTTCATTTCACAGATTGGAAATTCACACGACTGAATGAAATACAGTAACGCACCTCAGTCAACCTCCACGTGGGACCAAGAAGGGGGAGGCTGAACACAAAACGACACTAACCAACTTCCCCATCCTACCCCCTCTCTTTCTTGGCCATTCTTCCTCTCTCATACAGGAATGTCATTCCCAGGGGATTTGCTGTATTCCAGAAGGGGTGACAGTTAAGGGCATGCACCCTGCTCTCCAGCCAACTTCCCCAGGAGGCTTCAGCTTCAGGCGAAGGCTGGCAGCTGTACACATAAAGGCTCCAGGTCCCACAAATCCTCCTTTCTGTCTACACCTGAAGCCCTGACACTTGGCGACCCCCAAGGCTTATTTTATGCACAGGCTCCAAGGCCCAAATACCCCAAACACTAAGACAGAAGATGGACACTAACACTACTGACCATTTTCTTTCTGTGAGCCCAAGCAGAGCTGGACGGTCCTTGATGCAGGCCACGGGTCTACCCTCCTGCTAGTAACGCTTGGCCAGGTTCTGAAGCCTGCATTCCTCACTAGGCACAGAAAGGAGCTGGCATTTGTGGTTTGTAGGGCAACATTTCTTTTTTCTCCTGCATGCTGGTGCCTAAACGTTCTTTCGCGGTAAAATTTCTTATCTGCATCATCCGCAGCTCTTCGTGGGTTTATTTCAATGGTTGGCACAGTTCTAGCCAATCACAAAATCAGCTCAAATTTGGAACAGCTCATGCTATATTTTTGGATATACCCCTGCTTTACCTTATAATTGGGGATAGTTCTCCTAAATTCCACTAGGACACCTTAAAGGCCTCAGCTGGTTTTAAAGCAGTTTTTAGACACAAAACTTGGTCCCTATTCCCCAGGCCCAGAGTAATGGAATTACTCTTTTTCTTTGAAAAAAAAAAAAAAAGTTTGTCCCCCAAAGAATGCTTCCTCAACAGGCACATTTGTATTAATGCCCAGCACACAGTACCCAACACTGGGGGGACAGGGTGGTGGTGGTGGTGGTGGTGGTGGTGGTGGTGGTGGTGTGTGTGTGTATGTGTGTGTGTGTGTATGTATGTATACGTGTGTGCCTTAACCTTCATCACGATGGGGTCAAGGATATGTAAATTACTCTCAGCTGCTACTGGGATGGAAACAAAAGAAGAAATGACTATGTTGTTTCAAAACAAGCCATTGTGTGTGGTTTACCCGAGAGTGGAAGGGCACAAGCCTGGAAAAACAAGGCTGAGGCTCAGCATCCCCCGTAGCTGGGAGAGGGCTCATTTCGTCTGGCTCTCTATGCCCTTCTTCACATCTAGACGACTAAAGAGAGCCCATGGTACATGAGGCAGCCCTTACGGCTTCCTGATTCTAAACACATTCCCACACCTGACCCACCTGCAGGGGCAGTGACCCCCAGAGCCCACCTGGGTTTGGAGCAGAGGTGGGCTGCTGCACTCAGCCCAGCCTTTCACCTTGGCAGCGAGGCTGGAAAGTGAGCTGCCTCAGGACAGTCCAGGGTAGCCTCCAGGCTTCTCTCCCTCGACTTACACATGGTTACACAGTATGTTAGTGAGACAGATCTTGACTAGACACACGAACTGAGCCATATTGTTAAAAATGCCTTGTTCGTATCCAGCCACCCCACCACAGCCAACACCAAATACCTTTGGGTCATCAGCCTCAGGTTTTTCAGTCTCTGAATCGTCATCTTCCTACAAGACAAAGAATTTAGAGGATTAAGCTTAAAGGACTGGGCCTGAGGTTCTCACATGCATAACAGGGTTTGGAGCAAATCTACCCAGCCTGGGTTGTCCCACCAAGAACCCCTCCCCTACCATATGACCCAGGCTCTAGAGAAAGAGAAGGGGAAAAAGAGATGTTGCGGGGGGTGGGGGGGAACGACAACGGCAGCTCAAAGTTGTTATGCCAGCAGTGCCATAGCCTATATTAATGAAAATGCCTGAGATTAAAAACCACAAACACAAAAATGGAGAAAGGTGGCAATATGCTTGAGAAAAGGATAAGATCGGGCGCCACAGGATAAAACAGAAATGGCGTTTCCAGTGAAGTATCGGTGATTTCAAACCCGGTATGAGTCTTTTTTTCCTTCTTTGTCTTTCATGTACACAAATACATCAGATTCAGAGCTCCAATAACATTGTTCGCCCCCGGAGTGCCATGACCCCCACACGCTATACCCCAACGCTTCAACCAGCAACACCTGCACCAACACGAACAGTAGGAAGGTAGGCATCAAACGACCAGGGCGAGTGAGCGGGGAAAGGCAGGACTGAAGGGCAACGCCCAGCCTGTCCTGGGTCCCAGCTGAGTGGGCCCTGCCTCCATGCAAGCGCTCACAGAACTGCCGATGACCCGTTCCATCCAGCCTTGCTCCCTATCCAAAGGGCCTGCCTGACACAAAGCACCACGCGGGCAAGGCATTTTCCAAAGTGTGCCCTGACCTCACCCAAGCTAGCCCACCATTCCACTAAATGCTAATGAAGGTCAAAGATCAGCTACCCTGTTAGGTAGCTATAATCCACATCCGTTCCACTACCCAGCACACCCCAATACGCGGGAGCCATGATTTAACATCCAACAGAAAACTGTTTCATTTGAAACTGCTTTTTTCAATCACTTTAACCCCCAAATTAAAAAGCCTGCCAGATGTTAATATAAACACCACCTGAGAGACCTGAACTACACTGATGGCTTTGAGATTTAATTGTCCTGCAAGGCATCAGTGAGCCACAGGTTTTAAACGCGATCTCCAAAATCTCCTCCAAGTGAAACCCATCAGGCCAAATAATCAGAGATGTAGCTCAGCCAAGGACAATCACATTTTAGAATGTCTATATTGGGATTGGATGCGTGGATTTTACTAAAATTTGAAATAAAGCTTAAATCTGGTAAAAATTCTATGCAAAGCAAATACAGAATAACACTTCAAAAACACACATCGTGCAAATTTGCTGAAGAAAATAGTTATGGATGTTAAGCCACTATGTACGCACTTAAGAAAAGCAAAAAAATGAAATAACTTACAAAGCTTTTCTAAACAATTTTAGTCAATTCTGAATTATCAGCAATCATGGGGGAGGGGAGGCCTAAGGGGATAAAAAGGTCTTCCAAAACAACAGAAAATACAAAACGCGTTTTTGTTTAATTTGTAAAGCATTTTATCCCCGCCCTCCCCCTACCCCCCGCTTTTTTTGGCCGCACCTCACGGCTTGTGGGATCTTAGTTCCCCAACCAGGGATTGAAACTGGGCCCTCGCAGTGAAAGCACAGAGTCCTAACCACTGGACCGCCAGGCAATTCCCTGTGAAGCATTTTAATGTTAACATTTAAGTATCAACGAGTAACAAAATTTTCAAACAAATAATATAGAACACTGAGCGTTTTAATTAGAGCTGTTGCTAAATAACCAGATTTTATATTGAGATTCAACTTTGTATGTCTCTGTGTTAAGCACCAGCCTGAATCCTTGTTTTTCTCCAAACTTTAAAATTCTGGCCCATGATGCTCAGGTGACAGTGTACCTAAAGTCTTTCTGATTAATTAAGATGCAAGTTCTCTTTCCTTTGATAGTCAGCACATACTAAACATCAGGCAAGATTTGTGATCAAGAACACTTTGATAAAAAGTGCCAAGTAAAAAGTCAAGAAAGGAGTTAATAAGGATCAAAGCACAAATAACTGTCCTTCCTCGTCTTTCTAATAAACCGAAAAATTTGAATGAACCCCAACCAAGATTACAAATAACACAGAATTGAGTGCAGATATAAATGATACACCAATTAGGATGAATGCACTGTTACAAATGGAATAAATTATCTAAACAGGGAAAACCAACATAAAACACCCATGGATATCTGTGTTAAATAAAATTGTCCACTATCTTTTCCCCCAAGTTTCAATTCAAAGGTTAATACAAAATGGTTCAGGTGAAAACGAACTTGATTTTCAAATAGAACTACTGATATCCAACCCAGTTTCCTCAACTGATACTTAAGAAAATAAAAGTGGGGGAGGGGATGAAATTAGGCATGAAATGGAACACTGTTGGTACAGGTCAGGAAGTTTCTGATAAATGGTCCTCTGAGCAGCTCTGGATTTGGGAACAGACTTACTTACCGACTGTTTGCTATTCTCATCCTCCTCTTCTTCATAGCCATCTTCATCACCCCCGAGGCGAGAAAAATCATCCTCTCCATAGGCTTCAGATACCAATCCGCCCTTCTCCTCTTAAACAGAAGAGAAAAATAAAATGAATGAATGGGGAAAAGAATGCAAAAAAACCCCACCTGAGTTGCCAGGACTATCTCTGAAGAGAAAAGGAAACCTAAATCTCATGTAAGTGACCTTAGGCCCAGATTCTGCTTTTCGGAAGATCACAGAATTTAGTGCATGAATTCATTAAAAGAACAGGGAAGAAAACCAAGTAATATTAAATTCCGTTTCTAATGCTTCCAATCCGCCTATTATGCCAACTGAAGCCTTCCCTTCTCTGAACAATTATGCCATGTTGTTTAAACATCTCTTTTGAACAAACGTATGGACACCAAGGGGGGAAAGTGGTGGGGGTGGGGTGGGGGTGGGTGGAGGGGGTGGGATGACTTGGGAGATTGGGGTTGACATATATACACTAATATGTATAAAACAGATAACTAATAAGAACCTGTATAAAAAATAAAATAAAATTCCAGAAAAAACCCCATCTATTTTTATCTGCATATGTCTACCTTGTATCATAGGCACCAATGAACTTGTCTTCTCATCAAGACAAGGACTCTGTCATTCTCGATTTTGTGTGTCCTCCCCTAGGAACAGGACCTTAAATGGGGGCACCTGGAGAGGTTCCCAATCATACCTACTTGAGAAACAAAATCTTTTCCTACGTTTAAAACAAAAACAAAAACAAAGCCCCCCAAAAAAACAAATTACTGGGAAACCACCAGAGAACTTCCTGACAGGCAGAGACCACAGAAAACTGAGAGGAGTTAACCCAGTCCAAGGCCCCCCGACCCCCATCACTTTCCAAATGAGGAAACCAAGGCCCAGGCACGTTGGGTAACTTGCTGCCTCTCTACGTCCCCATATAGATCTGTTCCCATTTCTTAACACTGTGATTCTCAACCAGGGTGGAGCAACAAAATCACCGATGGGCTTTAACAACTCACAAAGTAATGGAATCACCAAGAAGCCTTGGAAAGCTCACAAATGCCCAGGTTCTTCTCCAGATCTACTGAATTAGACTCCCTCGCAGTGGAGACAGGATGGATGTATTTTTAAAAGCTCCAAGATATGGCTAAAGCATATTGTTAATTAAAAGTTTCGCTCTCCCCCACCAAACAACAAGGCCGGAGAAAATAGGTGGTGGTTCAGTAGCCTTGGACCCTCTCCATCCTTCGTCCATCCTTCTGCCCAGCACGATACCCAGCAGGGAGAAGACTTTCAGTAAGTTTCGGAAGAATAATCCAATCAAAAGAAGGAGACGGTCCATTCTTGCTACAGAGCATCTAACGCTCCGACTATCCCAGGACCCTGAACGCCCTTCGGGGCTCCAGAGCCCGATACTTGGGGCACAATGACCATCTCTTTCCCTCCCGCCTGCTAGGGGAGCAGCATTCCGAGCAGACATCCGATTCTCCCCTTCCAGCTCCCTACTCGGGCCTCACCAGCTGTGCCGCCCGCCGTTTCAACTCCTGCCTCGCCGTCAGACTCGGGCTCTGAATCTTCCGCGTAAACTGCCAGAGACGACAGAACACTCTTCTTCCCCGCCATCTTATTCCCACAGCCCCGGCGTGGCTCACTCCTATGACTCCGAAGAGCCGACTTCCGGGCGGAAAGGCAACTACTTCCGGATCGCAGGAGACCCCGCGCCCGTTTCAGACCTAGAACCAATCAAAACGGCCGTTTCCGCGTCTGGCTCCGCCCCTCGCGCCAACGCTTGCGCAACGTCATCACTGCGCGACGGATACAAGCTTGTGTGGGTTTACCTGACGTTGCGTTCCCAGCAGTTTGGCTTTTGAGAGTTACCTGTGGCTTATGGGGGTCTTCGAGTAGTTCCCGAGCCAGCGGGCAGCAACTGCCCGACAAGAGCCCCTCGCTCCTTGGGGCCCACGGCCGGCTCTGATATCTTGGGGTGAAGAGAGGGAGGCTTCGGCTGGGGAAGGGAGGAAAGAACAGATCTAGGGTTCAGAGGAGGAAAAGGGAAGAGCTCTCCTCTGGGCGCGGGGGTCGTTGGGGGGGAGAAGGGGTCGGGGTCCTGGGGGGAAGAATGGTCGTCATGGCTGTGCTTATAGAGCAGAGGGTGGATCTTAGAAGAAAATTCCATCTTCTCCAAACTGTTCTGAAGACATTTGTGTTTTTTCTCGTGATCTGATTTCTAGCTCTGCGCTATACCGTGGCCTGGGATAGTTGGGTGTTTTTATTTTCACCGAGCATAAAATTGGAGATAATTACCCAGGAATGTATTGCTTGAGGCTGTTCACCTGGAGCTATATTATTAGAAAATAATATAGTTTTGAGTGTAATAAAGCAAACTTATAGAAAAAATAAGTAGGCTTTGAAAAGCAGAACAGAGGGTTCTCCTTGCAACCATATATGATCATCACCTTTGCCTTAACCTTTGGCCACTGTCGTCAAGATGAGTACCAACTCTTCCTCTCCTTTTGACCCTGAGCGTCGAGTCCGGAGCACGTTGAAGAAGGTCTTTGGGTTTGACTCTTTTAAGACGCCTTTGCAGGAGAGGGCAACCATGGCTGTAGTGAAAGGTAATGTTGCCAAACTACCTGCATTTATGTTTGTGCTGGCTATACCATAGCGCTGCCACTACAGAAGGAAGAACACCTTCCTTCTGACCCTTCCTTCCTCCCCACCCTTGGGCCATATTTGGTTTTGGAGCTCTTGTAGATCTGTCACCCAAAACTTGCAGTTTTATTGACAGAACCACCCAGCTGTTCTGGTTCTGATATTTCGTAGACAAAGCTAAGGTTGTCTTTGAAAACAGCTCATAAATTTCCATTCTCCTTTTTGTGTAGGCAGTGAGGTGGAGGTGGGGTGGGGGCATGGCAGGAATAGCCGAAACCAGTCACCTTCTAGGTAATTCCTGTGTTGAAGATTGAGTGGTCTGGGTCCCAAATAGGGAAGGAAGGAGTAATAATATTATAAAACTGAGATATGTTGACAAATGGTTGTTGTCAAAGGGGAGCAGCAGTGCCATGTTAATTACATTATAACACTTATAAACAAAAGCCCTCTAAGTGACGTTGTTTCCATGTCTATACAGATATGCCCACTCATCCAGGAGTATTCAGCTTTCATGGATGTTCAGTTCAATCATCCGTAGCCCAGCAGACTCAGACTTCTTACCCTTGTAGTTGTTATTGCCACTACTGGAAATGGTTTGTGTGCATTGCCAGATCTCCCTGGACCGCTTCCCTTTTCGTAGAAAGGATGGGAAGAGAATTGAGGTTATATTGAGACCCTTGTACGAGCCAGACACTCTGCGAGGAGTTTTTCCTACATTCTTGTTTAATTTTCAACAGCCTTGATGAAGGGGAGAGATTAAAAGGCAGGAAGCATTGAGATGTTGCCTTCTTGTATTTTTGCAGGCGACAAGGATGTCTTTGTGTGCATGCCCACAGGGGCAGGAAAATCCCTCTGCTATCAGCTCCCTGCTCTGTTGGCCAAAGGCATCACCATCGTGATCTCTCCTCTCATTGCTTTGATTCAGGTGAGGCTCAGGGGAATGAAGGTGGCAGCCCAGAAAGTTTAGAGGAAGGTGTTTTTTTTGGGGGGGTGGTGGTTAATAGCTGGAAATTTTACTTCTCCTTTCTTTGGTCTTTTTTAAAAAATTAATTTATTAATTAATTTATTTTATTTTGTGCTGTGTTGCATCTTTGTTGCTGCACGTGGGCTTTCTCTAGTTGCAGCAAGTGGGGGCTACTCTTTGTTGTGGTGCTTGGACTCTAGGCGCGCGGGCTTCAGTAGTTGTGGCACGCGGGCTCATTAGTTGTGGCTTGCGGCCTCTAGTGCATGGGCTCACTAGTTGTGGCGCACGGGCTTAGTTCCTCTGCAGCATGTGGGATCTTCCCCGACCAGGGATCGAACCTGTGTCCCCTGCATTGGCAGGCGGATTTTTAACCACTGCACCACCAGGGAAGTCCACCCTTCTTTGGTCTTTTGCCTCTTATTTTTCTTTGATTTGCCTATATCCCTCTCTGTATTGGGTTTCTGAATCACCCAAATGTGGGGTTCTCCACTAGTGCATATCACTCTGGTGGGTTATGAATGAGTCTTCTGTGTTTTGATGGCCTGAGGTCTCTCACCCTCCTTTGTAACTTTTTGCCTGGAGGAATATGGAACTGTATGTGTATGCACATACACACTCTCGTATGTACACATGTGCACTCTTTTTTTTTTTTTTTCAATCTTCATAAACTTTTTTTTTTCCCCCTTTTTGCGATACGTGGGCCTCTCACTGTTGTGGCCTCTCCCGTTGCGGAGCACAGGCTCCGGACGCGCAGGCTCAGCGGCCACGGCTCACGGGCCCAGCCGCTCCGCGGCATGTGGGATCTTCCCCGACTGGGGCACGAACCTGTGTCCCCTGCATCGGCAGGCGGACTCTCAGCCACTGCGCCACCAGGGAAGCCCACATCTGCACTCTTGATGTTATAGAAGATGCAGGTGGATAGAGAGGTATAAATCAATATGGGGGAATCCCTGGTATATTCTGCTTTATTCTGGCGAGAGCACAGCCATGAGACAGAAAAAAAGATGAGAAACTTATTGAGATGTTGTTAACATCTGTTCTGTGCTTCTGACTATATTTAAGGCCTGCAGATGGACTGATAGAATCAGAAATGAGGAAGTGTGGCCGTTGGTTAAGAGCCATCCACCATGAAGAAAAGGAGAGAGAGAGAGAGAGGATAGAGAACAACAGTAACAATGCTTAGTGAGTGTGTACTAGTCTCAGGCTCTGTGCTAAGTGTTTAGGGGCATTAACGTACCTTCCAAGTATAAATTTTCATTTAATTCTTAAAACAATCCTATTAGGTAGTTTTACTCTTTTTATAGCAAAGTGAAAGAATGAGAGTGAGAAAATTGAAAGGTTAAGGTTAAGAACCAGCTGAAGAGCATGTGGTAATTGAGCCGGGATTAAATCCACATCTATCTGGCTCCACACATCAACCACTCCACCTTCTGTACTTCTTTTTATGCAAAGAGAAGACACGTTAGAGGGTAGGAGAAGGATGTTTTATGGCTGTGAAATACCCCAGGGAGTCACAGTGACGTTTACCACTGAGGCCTGAGGGCCACTTATAGTCCCCTCTCCCGCTTCTGCCCTCAGGACCAAGTGGACCACTTGCTGGCCCTGAAGGTCCAAGTGAGTACCCTGAACTCAAAGCTCTCAGCACAGCAGAAGAAGGAGCTGCTCTGTGACCTGGAGCAGGAAAAGCCCTGGACCAAGCTTCTGTACATCACGCCAGAGATGGCGGCTTCTGCCTCCTTCCAGCCCGCCCTAAACTCCTTGGCGTCTCGCCACCTGCTCTCCTACCTCGTGGTGGATGAAGCTCATTGTGTTTCCCAGTGGGGGCACGACTTCCGTCCTGACTACTTGCGTCTGGGAGCCCTGCGCCCCCGCCTGGCCCACGCCCCCTGTGTGGCTCTCACTGCCACAGCCACCCCGCAGGTCCGAGAGGATGTGTTTGCCGCCCTGCAGCTGAAGCAGCCAGTTGCCACCTTCAAGACTCCCTGCTTCCGGGCCAACCTCTTCTATGATGTGCAGTTCAAGGAACTGCTTCCTGATCCCTACGGGAACCTGAGGGACTTCTGCCTTAAGGCTCTCGGACAGAAGGCTGATAAAGGGGTGAGGGCATTGAGGTTGGGGGGCCGAGGTACATCAGGGGCGGCGGGCTGCTGTGTGCGGCCTAGAGAAGGATTCTCATTTCCAAGCTCTTTGCTTTTCTAGCTTCCTCAGCCAGGACTAGCCATAGCTTCTTAAAACTCGTGCACAGAGTTGTCCCTTTGGTTTCCTGGCCTTGTCCCCTTTACTGGGGTTCCTGTGTCCCGGAGTCCTCCTGTGGGGGGGCCTTTGCAGACCTATCCAAGGCTCGTGGGGAGGAGGCAAGGGTTAGAAAATTTGGGTTTTGAGCTGCTTTGGTCCTGCCTTGTTAGAAAGTAGCAGGGCTGTGCTAGGTGGTCTGCCTCAGAGGAGACCGTGAGCCTGACGAGAGAGAGTTAGAGCTGCTTTTAAAGCAGGGACTTCCCCGGCGGACCAGTGGTTGGGACCTGGCTCTTTCACTGCTGGGGCGTGAGTTCAGTCCCTGGTCAGAGAACTAAGGTCGAACAAGCCGCGTGATGCGGCCAATAAATAAAAAATAAAAAGAGCAGGCTGCAGTGCGATGGGTTGTCTTGTTCTTCCCCATGCTTATTTTCTTCCCGTGTCTCCCCTTTCAGTTGTCCGGCTGCGGCATTGTCTACTGCAGGACGAGGGAGGCCTGTGAACAGCTGGCTATAGAGCTCAGTTACAGGGGCGTGAATGCCAAGGCGTACCACGCAGGTAAGGGGCACCTGGGCCACGTGGCCCTCCTTACTCTCAGAAGCCTCTTTTTTTTTTTTTTTTTTTGCGGTACGCGGGCCTCTCACTGTTGTGGCCTCTCCCGTTGCGGAGTACAGGCTCCGGACGCGCAGGCTCAGCGGCCATGGCTCACGGGCCCAGCCGCTCAGCGGCATGTGGGATCTCCCCGGACCGGGGCACGAACCCGCGTCCCCTGCATCGGCAGGCGGACTCCTAACCACTGCGCCACCAGGGAAGCCCTCTCAGAAGCCTCTTAGCTGGTCTTTTGTTCCTTAAGAATCCTGGATAAGCAGGTGGTCCATCATCTTTTTCCAGATACCCAGGCAGAGCTAAAGTGATTCACTTAAATTCACAAAAAGGAGTCTAGACCCAAATGAGATCTAAAAGGAGAATTGTGACGCCTGAATTCTTATTGTCACCCTGTGCCCACCCAGCAGCAGATGATGAGTTTTTTTAGCCCAGGTATTGGTATCATGGAAAGAGCACAGGCTCTGGAGGCCAATGGACTTGGGTTTGAATCCTGGCTGTCACATTTATGGAGTGCTCTGTGCCACACACAGGCCTGGGTCTCTATGTTTACTGGCTCAGGCTTGGTGGGTTAAGTGCCTGGCCTGAGGTCATACAGCTGGTAAGTGATGGATTCAGTGTGTATACTGTGCCCAGCACAGCGTCAGACTCAAGGTAGACCTCAGGGGAAACCCAAGGGAAATGCAAGTTCCCTTCTTCACCTTCCCCTCTTTTCTAGGACTGAAGGCTCCTGAAAGAACGCTGGTGCAGAACGAGTGGATGGAGGAGAAGGTCCCTGTAATTGTTGCAACTATTAGTTTTGGAATGGGAGTGGACAAAGCCAATGTCAGGTGAGCCCTTGTTCTTGTCTGACTTTGCCAGTTGGGGCCTGGCTCCGGGGGGGGGGGGGTGGGCCTCCTGGTGCTCTGTCTGGGGAGCCAGGTCTGTGTGTCCTTCTAGGGCCAGAGGGGAAGGAGGCCCCAGGATAGGGTCCCTGGTACATAGTCCAAACGCTGACAGGTTCTGTGCACAGTTCCTCTGCTCCCTGGTGATGGCACAGCACGGTTCTTCCATCCCCCAGAAGAGGGGGCAGCATGCAGACCATCAGGCTCACCCTTTAACACAGCCCCGCTCACTCCCACCTTAGCATCTGGAGCCTGTGAGGGGGTGGAATGAACTATCTTAAAACTGCTCCCTGTGCAAAACTGAAGGCAAAGATCTCGTTCCCGTCACTCCTTGTTACTGTTTACTGGACAGTCCAGAAGAGATGGGTACATCCCAGCCTCCTAGCCCCACACTGGCCACTGTTGGGAAGTCTTTTACCTCCAGGCATGCTTGACCTTCTGGAGACATTTTGGGCTGCAGCCTGAAGCCCTTTGCTCTGATTAACACCAACAGTAATGCCTTGTGTGATTTACAGAGCACTTTTGCATACGTGGTCTTGTTAAGCCTCATAGTGACCCTGAGTTGGTCAGGGTAGGAATTAGACTGTGAACTATACTTGAGATAACGTGGACTTTGGAATCAGGGTTTGAATCCTGGGTCAGCTGTGTCTTATAATGGATCAACTTTGGAGTCAGACACTCCTAGGCTCAAATCCTAGCTCTGCTGTCCCCTTGTACAAATTTACCTCTCTGAATCCCACATTCATTGTCTATAAAATGAGACTACCTCACATGATGGTGACTGTAATGATTTTTTTTTTTTTTTTTTTTTTTTTGCGGTACGCGGGCCTCTCACTGTTGTGGCCTCTCCAGTTGCGGAGCACAGGCTCCGGACGCACAGGCTCAGCGGCCATGGCTCACGGGCCTAGCGGCATGTGGGATCTTCCCAGACCGGGGCACAAACCCGTGTCCCCTGCATCGGCAGGCGGACTCTCAACCACTGCGCCACCAGGGAAGCCCCACTGTAATGATTTAACAAGACAAATATATACACTGGCTCATAGTAGGTACTTCATAAGTATTATCCTTTTTCCTCTTCAAAGATGTTATAAAGGACTTACCCAGCTCATAAGTGTCCTAATCTTGTTTCGTTAAGTCCGCTAGTTTTTCCATGAGCTGCTCCATGGCGAGAAGGCCTGCTGAAGGACTGCAAGGTCCTAGCCATGCTTACTCTGGGGCCTATCTCTGCCTCTCTGCCTGCCAGCCTCCTACTCCTGATCCCTGTGGAGACCCCTGCTCCGCTGACTGGGAGTCACTTCTCCCCTCAGCTTTTCTGCCACATCTCATGCTGCTTGACCCTTGGATCTTACAGATTTGTCGCCCACTGGAATATTGCCAAGTCTATGGCTGGGTACTACCAGGAGTCTGGCCGGGCGGGCAGAGACGGAAAGCCTTCCTGGTGCCGTCTGTATTACTCTAGGAATGACCGAGACCAAGTCAGCTTCCTGATCAGGAAGGAAGTAGCAAAACTCCAGGTAAGTCCTGGGCAGTAGGAGCCCTTCTTGTCCGAACCCACCGCTCTGCAATTTCTGAACCCAGATGGAGATTCTGTAATCTGGAGGGCTGCTCCTGAGGCTAGAAGGTACAGCAAGGTGGGGAATGGGGTGTTGGTGGATAGCTTATAACTAGGTTAGACTTTTTTCTTTATACTTAATTGATCTTCGTACAGTCTGTTGTGTGTGTGTTATTTTACATAGTCAAGATCAATCCTGCCTTGTTTTAAATTAGCATTGTTACATAAGCACTTTCCATATTGTTGTAAGTTCTTTGATTTTAGCCTTTTTTAAAAACTGGTTGCATATTCTTTGTAGAGAACCTAGACACAGACTCAGGAATATAACAGAACTTGGTGTATGATAGGTGGCATTAGAAATCAACAGGAAAATGACGAACTGTTGAATAATTTATTCTAGAAAAAGATAAAATAGAACACTACCTCCCATGCCATATACATATGAATTACAGGTGGATTAAAGACCTCAAAAAACTGTAAAACTGGGCTTCCCTGGTGGCGCAGTGGCTGAGAGTCTGCCTGCCGATGCGGGGGACGCGGGTTCGTGCCCGGTCCGGGAAGATCCCACATGCCGCGGAGCGGCTGAGCCTGTGAGCCATGGCTGCTGAGCCTGCGCGTCCGGAGCCTGTGCTCCGCAACGGGAGAGGCCGCAACAGTGAGAGGCCCGCGTACCGCAAAAAAAAAAAAAAAAAAAACTGTAAAACTGGGGAGAAAATATTTCATGGCCTTGAGGAAGGGAAGAGTATGTCAAGATATTTTTTTTTAAATTAATTTATTTATTTTGGCTGCACCGGTCTTGGTTGCAGCATGTGGAATCTTCATTGCGGCATGTGAGCTCTTAGTTGTGGCATGTGTGCAGGATCTAGTTCCCTGACCAGGGATCGAACCTGGGCCCCCTGCATTGGAAGCACAGAGTCTTACCCACTGGACCACCAGGGAAGTCCCTATGTCAAGATTTTTAAAAGCAGAAATCATCAAAGAAGACTTGATCTGTTTGACTAAATTCGAGCTAAAATTTTCTTTATAGTGACAGACACCATAAACAAAGTGAAAAAATGAGCCATTTGGGGATTTCATCATGATAGACATCATTGGCTGGTTGTATAGAACTCCTGCAGGTAAAACAGTAAAAGGCAAACAGCAACATAGCAAAAAGGATGGATTTCACAGAAGAGGAAGCCAGAATATCTAATAAACATACAAAGAGAAAAAAAAACATACAAAGAGATGCTCAGTCTCACTTAGGAATCAGAGAAATGCAAATCAGGTGACAAGCTATCATTTTATACCCATCAGACTGGCCAAAGTGTAAAACATCTTCATAGTCACTGTTGGCAAGGATGTGGGGAGAGGGCAGCTCATGACATGGTCAGGATTATAAGCTAGAACGGCTTCTTTGAAGAGACGAGGTGACACGTGTACGTGGAGGGGCCTGGTGCACTGCGACTCAGCAGTTCCACATCTAGGTAGACAGGGTGTCAGTGCACATGATGGACTGTATGAGGGTATACAGGGATGTTGGCTGCAGCAACACAGTGGGGAAATAAAACTCTTCCTCTGTGGGGTGTGGGGTAAGTAAACAGTGGGCTAGTCACACAGTGGAATGGTCCAGAGCAGTTAAAAATGAAGCAGTAACTCTACATGAATCAACATGGATTAAACCCCCCCAAAACACAATGTGTGACGTTGCAAAAGGATGCACATCGACTTTTCCTTATAAGAAAGATTGAACACAAGGGCTTATTCCTGATCCCCACCAAAAGGACGATAAAAGGATGAAAAGTATATAAACTCACAGGGACAAGGAGAAAAGACACCAGCAGAAAGAAATTTTAACAAATGTCTGCCTAGGAAACCCCAAAGACTCTACTAGAAATCTACTAGGATTCATAAGAAAACTTGGCAAGATGGCTGAACATAAGAGAAACATTACTGTAAATACCTAGGAATAGAAATGAAAACATGTTTAATTTGCAAGAATAAAACTTATAAAATACCTAGAAGTAAATGTTACAGGTTCTTATCAAGAGAATTTTTTTAAAACCTCCCCAGTTGATGTTAATATGCAGCCAGGGATGAGAGCCACTGATTTAGATGAGAAAACTAAAACCTCATTGAAAGAAAACAAACTCTGTACAGATACAAAAGTGATTGAGAAGACTTAAAACTGTCTTTTCTCCTCAAAGTTAATATAAATATTTCATGAAGTCCCAATTGAAATCCCAAAAGACTTCTATTGGGAAGTAGAATCTTAGAATTTATGTGCAAGAATAAGTGCTCAAGAACAGCCAGGAAAAGTATGAAAAAGGAGAATGATGAAAGGGGTGTGCTTAACCCAGCATCAGAATATGCTGTGCTGCTACCCCGATCAAATCCATGTAATACAGTAACAGTCATTGGAACAGATGAGAGAATTAATAAGAGAGAATTAATAAGTCCTAGAGAAAACAACAAATAACATACAAGGGAACTCCCATAAGGTTAACAGCTGATTTCTCAGCAGAAACTCTACAAGCCAGAAGGGAGTGGCACGATATATTTAAAGTAATGAAAGGGAAGAACCTACAACCAAGATTACTCTACCCAGCAAGGATCTCATTCAGGTTCGATGGAGAAATCAAAAGCTTTACAGACAAGCAAAAGCTAAGAGAATTCAGCACTACCAAACCAGCTCTACAACAAATGCTAAAGGAACTTCTCTAAGTGGGAAACACAAGAGAAGAAAAGGACCTACAAAAACAAACCCAAAACAATTAAGAAAATGGTAATAGGAACATACATATCGATAATTACCTTAAATGTCAACGGGTTAAATGCTCCAACAAAAGACACAGGCTTGCTGAATGGATACAGAAACAAAACCCATATATATGCTGTCTACAAGAGACCCACTTCAGACCTAGGGACACATACAGACTGAAAGTGAGGGGATGGAAAAAGATATTCCATGCAAATGGAAATCAAAAGAAAGCTGGAGTACCAATACTCATATTAGATAAAGTAGACTTTAAAGAATGTTACAAGAGACAAGGAAGGACGCTGCATAATGATCAAGGTATATGTACCCAACATAGGAGCACCTCAATTCATAAGGCAAATGCTAACAGCTGTAAAAGAGGAAATTGACAGTAACACAATAATAGTGGGGGACTTTAACACCTCACTTACACCAGTGGACAGATCATCCAGACAGAAAATTAATGAGGAAACACAACCTTTAAGTGACACAATAGACCAGATAGATTTAATTGATATTTATAGGACATTCCATCTGAAAGCAGCAGATTACACTTTCTTCTCAAGTGCACACAGAACATTCTCCAAGATAGATCACATCTTGGGTCACAAATCAAGCCTCGGTAAATTTAAGAAAATTGAAATCATATCAAGCATCTTTTCTGACCACAACACTATGAGATTAGAAATCAGTTACAGGGGAAAAAAAACGTAAAAAACACAAACACATGGAGGCTAAATAATATGTCACTAAATAACCAAGAGATCACTGAAGAAGTCAAAGAGGAAATCAGAAAATACCTAGAAACAAATGACAACGAAAACACGATGATCAAAAACCTATGGGGGAGCTTCCCTGGTGGCACAGTGGTTGGGAGTCTGCCTGCCGATGCAGGGGACACGGGTTCACGCCCCGGTCCGGGAGGATCCCACATGCTGCGGAGCGGCTGGGCCCGTGAGCCATGGCCGCCGAGCCTGCGCGTTCGGAGCCTGTGCTCCGCAACGGGAGAGGCCACAACAGTGAGACGCCTGCGTACCGCAAAAAAAAAAAAAAACAAAAAACTATGGGACGCAGCAAAAGCAGTTCTAAGAGGGAAGTTTATAGCAATACAGTCCTCCCTCAAGAAACAAGAAAAATCTCAAATAAACAGTCTAACCTTACACCTAAAGTAAATAGAGAAAGAGGAACAAACAAAACCCAAAGTTAGTAGGAGAAAAGAAATCAAAAGATCAGAGCAGAAATAAATGAAATAGAAACAAAGAAAACAGTAGCAAAGATCAATAAAACTAAAAGCTGGGGCTTCCCTGGTGGCGCAATGGTTAGGAATCTGCCTGCCAATGCAGGGGACACGGGTTCGAGCCCTGGTCCAGGAAGATCCCACGTGCTGCGGAGCAACTAAGCCCGTGCGCCACAACTACTGAGCCTGTGTGCTGCAACTACTGAAGCCCGCATGCCAAGAGCCATGCTCCACAACGAGAGGAGCCACCACAATGAGAAGCCCGTGCATTGCAGCGAAGGGTAGCCCGCGCTCACCGCAACTAGAGAAAGCCCGCTTGCAGCAGTGAAAGACCCAACACAGCCAATAAATAAATAAATTAAAAAATAAAAATAAAAGCTGGTTTTTTGAGAAGATAAACAAAATTGATAAACCTTTAGCCACACTCTTCAAGAAAAAGAGGGAGAGGACTCAAATCGATAAAATTAGAATAAGAAAGGAGAATTTACAATGGACACTGCAGAAATACAAAGCATCATAAGAGACTACTACAACTCTATGCCAATAAAATGGACAACCTGGAAGAAATGGACAAATTCTTGGAAAGGTATAAGCTTCCAAGACTGAACCAGGAAGAAATAGAAAATATGAACAGACCAAGCACAAGTAATAAAATTGAAACTGTGATTAAAAATCTTCCAACAACAGCAACACAAATCTTCCCACAAACAAAAGTCCAGGACTGGATGGCTTCACAGGTGAATTCTATCAAACATTTAGAGAAGAGCTAGCACCCATCCTTCTCAAACTCTTCCCAAAAATTACAGAGGAACACTCCCAAACTCATTCTACAAGGCCACCATCACCCTGATACCAAAACCAGACAAAGATGTCACAAAAGAAGAAAATTACAGACCAGCATCACTGATGAACATAGATGCAAAAATTCTCAACAAAATACTAGCAAACAGAATCCAGCAACACATTAAAAGAATCATACACCATGATCAAGTGCGATTTATCTCAGGGATGCAAGGATTCTTCAATATACGCAAAGCAATCAATGTGATACACCTTATTAACAAACTGAAGAATAACCATATGATCATTTCAATAGATGCAGAAAAAGCTTTTGACAAAATTCAACACCGATTTATTATAAAAATGGTACAGATGAACTGGTGTGCAAGGCAGAAATAGAGACACAGATGTAGAGAACAAACATATGGACACCAAGGGGGGAAGGTGGCAGAGGGGATGGTGGTGGGATGAATTGGGAGATTGGGATTGACACGTATACACTAATATGTATAAAATAGATAAGAACCTGCTGTATAAAAAATAAATTCAAAGAACAAACAAACCAAAAAAAAAAAAGGTCCTAGAATACATCGTTTAATATTGATGAAGCTGATAATTCAGTTTAATGGGAAAAGAATGAATTGTCTAATAGCTGGTGCTGACACAGCAGGAATAAAATAAAAGTGCCCCATTTGACACCTTATATAAAAGACAGATTAAGGACCTCATGTAAAAACTAAACAAAATTTAGTCCAGTGTGCCACCTAGGGCTGGAGATATGGTGAAGATATTTTTGTAATGAAAATTAAAAATCCAGAATGCTGTCTTTTAAAAAAACAAATATTTGAATATATAAAAAATCTTAAGTTTCTATAAATCCTGAACCTATGGAAAAAATATACGTGGTGAAAGATACCGTAAACAAATAGACTGTAGATCTGGAAAAATATTTAATATAAAACGCAAACAAAAGGTTGAAGTTGAGAATAAATAGAGAGTTTTCACCAACTGACAAGAAAAACAAAGGATATGAAAGGAAAGTTCCCAGAAAAGCTCATCCAAATGGCTCGTCTAAAGATGTTCAAATTAGGTAGTAATCAGGTAAATGCAAATTAAAGTAAAATGATTTGACACGTGTGTAAAAGAGCTCAAACTCCTGTTGCTAGTGGGCACGTGAAGGAAAGAGTGCCTGCACTTCGCCAAGAGAAAAATGCAGTGTTACAGTCTTTTGTGGGGAAGCAATCTAGCAATATCTATTTAAATTTTAAAATGCAGATACCCTTTGACCTAGATATCCTATTTCTGGAACCAAATCACCTGAAATAAGAGTGGCAGTGGGGACTTGCCTGGGGGTGCAGTGGTTAAGAATCAGCCTGCCAATGCAGGGGACGTGGGTTCAGTCCCTGGTCTGGGTAGATCCCACATGCCACGGAGTAACTAAGCCCGTGTGCCACAGCTACTGAGCCCACGCACCCTAGAGCCTGTGCTCCGCAACAAGGGAAGCCCACGCACTGCAATGAAGAGTAGCCCCCGCTCGCTGCAACTCGAGAAAGCCTGCATACAGCAAAGAAGACCAAAAAATGCAGCCAAAAATAAATACGTAAATAAAAGTGGCAGTGTGCCCTTATGTGCTCAAGGGCTTGAATGGTAGAATTGATCATGAGGACAGAAAATCGGAAACAAACTAAATATCTAGCAATAGGGAGTGAAGAAGAAATGATAGTAAATACTCCCCATAGGGTAATAGGCATAGCTGGGGGCCCAGGAAGTCTCGTATCTTCCTTTTTATAAAAATCATATTTATTACTGTTTCACTTTATAGGTTTGCTATATTGAAATGTAAGTTCCATGACAGCAGGAACCTTTCCTGTGTAGCTGTAATTAATGCCTAGCTCAGTGCTGGAATGTAGTTTAGTGCTTAATAAGTGTTTATTGAATAAATGAATAAATTTGAATGACGGGAGAGAAGGTGGATGCAAGTAGCGATTGGGAATGAAGAGTCTTGCGAGGACCAAGGATGATAGTTTGCCATGACCTAAGGGAGTGTGATTAACTTGTCTGAAGTTCAAATTAGACAAGGAAAAGATTTCGGTAAGGTGCCTAGGTATAAGGTATTTATTTAAAACTTACTAACACAGTGAATTACAAGAACTCACACTGGGCTCATCATTGAGACATTTGAGATCATTTGAGATAAAGAGATGATCCAGGGGCTTCCCTGGTGGCACAGTGGTTAAGAATCCACCTGCCAATGCAGAGGACACGGGTTCAAGCTCTGGTCCGGGAAGATCCCACATGCCTCAGAGTGACTAAGCCCGTGTGCCACAGCTACTGAGCCCGCGTGCCACAGCTACTGAAGCCCATGTGCCTGGAGCCTGTGCTCTGCAACAAGAGAAGCCACCGCAATGAAAAGCCCGTGCACTGCAATGAAGAGTAGCCCCCACTCACTGCAACTTGAGAAAGCCTGTGCATGGCAATGAAGACCCAATGCAGTGGAAAAAAAAATTTTAATAAAAAATAAATAAAAAAGAGATGATCCAGAAAGCTTCCAGAGAGGTGTTACATGGAGGACGGGGAGTCCAAAGAGCACCAGTTTTCACCATTGTAATATTCGAAACGAGAAACAGTGCTTCCAAATGCTAAATAAACCATCCCATCTAGAATTTCCTACCCAGCCAATCAGTTAGTGTGAAAGTAGGATAAAGACATTTTCAGACAGACGATTTTAAGAAACTTTCTCCTTTGGAGAAGCTACTAAAGGATGTTCTCCACTGCAGAGGCTGTCAACTAGGAAAGGGAGATGGAGACCTGACCCAGGAGCGAGACAAAGGGAGTGTCCTAGGACGAGAGTGAAGGGTAGTCTCGGCTGTGCACCAGGTCTGGAGAGCAGAGGCCCAGGTGGAACATGGGGATGGAAGGCACCAGGAAGGACGTTTCCAAAGATAGAAGTGGACCTTGCCATCATTGGCCCCCGCTTCCTGAAGTGAATTTTTCATTACATCAGAACATTTGGGGGGGTATTCGTGATGCACTGAAATCTAAGGAAATGAAAAAACAGGTCAGCTGCTAATTTCAGGAGAAACAACGTTGTCGAAGGATATGTGATCATGGGAAATAGTAAAAATATAATCAAGTGGTTAGCTCTGAAGAATCACCTTAAGGGAAATTGTGATGTAATAAGAAATCGTGATATAAATATATTGGGAGAATGGAAGTAGAGGAAGTACGTGGATTTGTGTGGTTGGGAGATGGGAGCCATTCAACTTCCGGAAGCAGAAAGAATAGAGAATGTCTTGGGTATTAGTGTCTGCTATATTTTCTTGGCTCTTCTGTATTTTAAACTTTTTCACAATTTTTTTTTAAGATTTTTTTTTTGATGTGGACCATTTTTAAAGTCTTTATTGAATTTGTTACAATATTGCTTCTGTTTTACGTTTTGCTGTTTTGGTTGCGAGGCATGTGGGATCTTAGCTCCCCGACCAGGGATCGAACCCACAACCCCTGCATTGGAAGGCGAAGTCTTAACCACTGGACTGCCAGGGAAGTCCCTTCACAGTTTTTTAAAAGGAAAATTTAACAAATAGCCATGTACCAAAAGGCAAATAACGTATAATCCCAACACTCAGAAGTAATGACTGTCAACGTTTAGTGTATGTCCTTCCACACATACAGAGGTTAGTATGTTCCTTCACACACTCGTGTATGTATTTAACCCCTATTAAATTAGGTCATATTATACAGTGATTCCCAAATGCCATTCCCCGGGCCCTTTGCATGAGAATCACCTGAGCAGCTTTTTGAAAATATAAACTCCCTGGAGCTCCAGGTTCAGAAAGTTCAATTCAGTAGTCTTGCTGAATTGGGCCGCAGGTCTTTTAAAGTTACCCAGGTGATTCCGATGCATGGTCAGGTGTGGGGACTCTGTTTTGTGAATGGCTTTATTAGTGTCATTTGATATTTTTCTCTCTCACCATTTGTTGGGCTACTACATTTGTAGTCCAACTATGTAAGACTTTTACTGAATGGTCGTTTCTTGTCTCCAGGAAAAGAGAGGGAACAAAGCATCCGATAAAGCTGCTGTCTTGGCCTTTGATGCCCTGGTGGCCTTCTGTGAAGAATCGGGGTGAGTGACTTATCTTGTGTGTGGAAACAAGTGTTAGTGAGATCTTTTCCTCTCCCAGCACTGCTAGTTAACAAGCTAACATAGGACAGTTCTTGGGCCACCAAGGGACCCCTGCCTGCTGAAAGCCATCGTGTGGGAATATTTCCTGTCGGAGCATGGAAGTTGGTACCCTCCCACCTTTCTGTGGAAGGCCCCAGAAACTCTGGCACTGTGAGGATTCGTTGAGTATTTTGGGTGGTCATCCACCCATCCCACTCCACCCACTTCTGGAGTGGCTGGCACCCTGGGTGACTCAGTTCCGAGAGATGTGACCAGTTCTGAGCCATTGGCATTGTGGTGATAATGTGCCACTGCGCTGTACCACTGCTTCACTTGTGAAGTAGTCACTCTCATCCCAGACCCAAGCAGAGACGTGTGGCCCAGTTTATGTCTTGGGAGGGCAGGGGCGGTAATGTGCTTGGAGAGAAACCAACTTTTCTAACATAACACCAGCCTGCCTACTTGGAACCCACTTATCTATTTGATCTGAATCTGCTGGCGGTGGGGGCCATGAAAGAGCCTGATAGCTGCTCAGCAACAGGCAGACTGTGGCCGGGAGAGCCCTGGGCACGAGCAGCTGTGGGCGCACTGTATGAGGGGCATCCAGAGCATTCTGGACAAGCTGGGAGCACTTGCATTTGTGTAGCCCTTTGCTCGAAAAACCTGTTTGATTCCTCTGCTCTCACTGGTCAGATCTCGTTGGACAACCCTGTAAGGTAGATGAGGCAGAATTGATTGCTTCAGACTTAAGAGATGAACAGACCACTGTCCAGAGAGGTCGTGGTTGGGAGTTCCCTGGCGGTCCAGTGGTTAGGACTCGGTGCTTTCACTGCCGAGGGCCGGGGTTCAATCCCTAGTCGGGGAACTAAGATCCTTCGTGGATGCCACTAATCCCCCATTTCCCAGTTTGCAGTGATAGCACATTTTCATACACACATGCCATCTTGGTTTTTGTAAGACTGGATTCTTGAAGCATGGAGTTGATTAGGTGCATGGTACTGGTGGTGCCCACCAGATGTTTGGGGCTTTCTTCTGGAAACCAGAGAGGCACTTATTTGGGCCATGTGTTCTGAGTCCCACCCCCTCCTGTTCACCAAGTCTGTGGCTCCTAGGCTGAAGCTACTTGCTTCTCTAAGCTGCCATGTCTCATTTGGCCTCTGTGGCAAGACCACGCCCAGCAGAGGTGGTTGGCACCCTTGCCCACAGCCATTGCAACCAGAGCCCTTTTCAGGCACTAACATAGTGAGTTGCTAAATTAGGCCTTCTTTGGTTCCTTGAGTAAAGCGCTTGTCATGAAAGGGCTCAGTGTCCTTGCTAGTTGTCAGAGTCCCCTCTGCTTGGAGTCACCCTGGCTGGACTCTTGTTTGGGGTGAGTATGAGGCTCTGTGGAGCTGTCTGGAAGCTTAGCTCTGCCGTATCCCTCTGGGCTGCAGCAACTCACCAGGCAAGAGGACAGGTCCTCCCAGGGCCCTCTGCTTTCTGTCTCATACCAGAGACCTGGGACCTGTTAGAGTGTCAAGGGTCTGGGCATCAGTGGGCCTCCTGTTGCCCCGTGTGCAGCCTCATCTCTTCTATCTCATTTGCTACACATGAGGGCGTCAGATTCCAGGACTTCCAGACCCTGGGACGGAGTGAACACAGCTGGTATGGCTGGATTTGAAATTGCTCTTTGAGTAGAAAGGAATGTTTCTTCATTGCATAAATGGTATATAACACGAAGGCAAAGCCCCTTCCTCACCAGATACTTGCCCTTTTTCTGAGAATAGCCTGGTTTGAGGTTGACGTTGAAGCAGCTATTTGCAAAGGGAGGGCACTTGGCAGCGAGGGACAGGCCTGCTTGATGGCTTCGGCAGAGGCGGGGACATTTCTACAAGGGCTGTGTTGTAGGGTCTGGGGTGCATGGGGGCTGGGGGACCCTGTGAGGGATACCTGGGCATCTCTGGGACCAAGAGAAAAGACACTTGGGTCACATGAATGAGGCCAGCGTGGGGCGTCCAGATGGCTTCCTCTCTTCTTTGCGTGCAGCTACTTTCTCTGAGCGTGGCCGTGAAATGCATTTGATTATTTATGACAGGGCCAAATTTACCTTTGCGTGTAAAAGGAACAGTAATTAGGTTCAAAGCAACCTTCCTCCAGCCTAGAGGCCTCTGGACCCTGAGATGGGAAAAACAGCTTTGGTTTAGGCCTAGATTGTACTGGGCTCTGTCAACTCCTGGGGTCTCCAGGCTGGGGGAGCCAATGGCCCAGCATCCCTCTGTTTATCCATTCATTTGCTCATTCGTTCATTCATTCATTTATTCAACCAGCAAATATTGATTGATACTGACTCTGTGCGAGGGCACATCAGAAAAGGGGGTACAATTGGGAACAGAAAGAGACCCAGCCCCTGCTTTTTGTTGCTTGGACCAGTGGGGAAGACAGGCACTTATCAGATAATCACATGAAAAATGTATAATTCCAGACTGTTAGAAGGGCTTTGGAGAAAAGGTACATGGCGTTTTGAGAGTGTATAACAGTGGCCCCCTTCTTGGCCCACAGAAAGTCAGGTCACGACTCTTCACACTCGTTGACCCTATCGAGTGCGGGGAGTGAACCAAACACAATAGCAAACAAGATGAGAAACAGGACCGTAATGATGAACAAGCAGATCACTACCAGGCCCCCCTGGTCGAAGGGGTTCTGCCAGAACTCATCCTTCCAGGTGCGTTTTGTTAGTAGTCTGTCCATGTGAACCTGGAAAAGTGGGGACAGAGGCCCTGAGTGCAGGGGCTTCTCCAAGGCCCTGTCCCAGGTGCTACTCCCTGCCCCCAACTTCACCCTCTGGTGCGATCTCAGAGAACAGCGGCCACCTCTGTAGCTAGCAGGCATTGAAGGGATGGTGGGTCATTGGGCTCAGTGCCTCCAGCAAGCAACAAATGGGCTTTCTTCCTCCACAGAAGCAAAAGCAGGGACTGGCACCAAGAGAGGGGGGTCCCTTGAGTTCTTCCTGGAGGCTGCCTCTGTCTTCTCCAGTCCTTTCCTGAACAGCCCTGCTGTGAGCAGGACTTTCTCTCCCATCCCTGAGAACTGCTCAGCCAGGATCTAAAAAGCAGCGCTCTAGACCCTTCCTGGGTTTCCTGCCTCGGTTGCCAAACATTTGGGAAGCATTTTGAGAGATCAGCACAGGAGCCCAGGAGTGGATGGTCTCAAGCTGAGGCCTCTGTAGGCTTCCTTAGAGGCAGGTGAAAACAGAAGGACTAACTAATCTTGAAACACAGCTGAGATGGGCAGGCTGTGAGTCTGTAGCCAGTTGAAGGGAGTAAAGGCGGAGAAGGAAGGAGCCATTACCGGGGTCTGCTGTTTGTACTCCTGTGTCCTAAGCGAGGGCAGGCAGGTCAGGGTAATCCTTCAGGCCCCACGCCTTGGGGGCCTGAGCTGAAGAAGCCACCAGGTGACCAGAGCTGCACTGTGACTCAGAGAAGCAACTCGTGGGAGGAAAAGGTGGCCGCATTGCTGACTGCCCCTGACCAGACCTGCTTGCTGTCACCAGAGCAAACAAAGGTGGGCTAGGGCCCATTGCCTAGCAACCGCGTTCTCTTTCAGCCTTTCACACTTACCCCCTCCGCCGCGTTCTGCCCTTTTGTGATGCTGTTTTGGGGGGCTGCTCACGGGCGTGGGTTGAGGTGTCCTGGCTGAGAGAGGTCAGACTTGGGGTGGGTGGGGGAAGAGACTGGATCCGGGGCCCTTGCCCCAGGCCTCCCGTCCACCTCACCTGTGGCTGGGTCCTGCCCCTCCTCTCAGTCCGGATGACCCGTCTACTGAAAGGACCTGCCCAGAGCTCGGGAGGCCCCAGGGCTGGGGCTGCCATGCATGGCCGCTCACTTCCTGTGGCGCCGGGTTGATGATTAACCACAGCTCCAGCTGGCACCTCCTGGAACCAGCATGTGGGTGTTTATCACCATTGAGGCCCCAGGCTCCTGTGGAGGCCCAGCTTCCCCCTTGGTGTCTTTGTGTGCCGCTTAGGCCCGGCCGCAGCTGCTTCGTGTGGCTTCCCACCCCCTGGTGTGATGAGGCAGCCGGGAAGCAGGAGTGGGGCCTGTGTCCCTTCTCGTGGAACCTGGTGGCTGCCATTCCATCCTTGAAAGACGGGAGTCGAGTGCCCATGGTGGCCAAGAACTGCGCCAGGTGCTGCGTGTCCAGTCGTGAGCGAGAGAGGCAGGCCCTGCCCTCCCAGGGGTTACATTATAGGGTACTGGTCCTCAACCCTGCCTGTTCCAATCATCCGGGAGCTTTTCTGAACGCCGGTGCCCAGGCCCCACCTGGTAGCACAGAGATCAGCCTCTGGGCGTGTCAGAGCCCTGTGCTTGGTAAACCTTGTTGGGTGATTCTCCTTTTTTTTTTTCAATTTAGTGGGGGTTTTTTAAAATTTATTTAATTTATTATTTTAATTTTTGGCTGCGTTGGGTCTTTGTTGCTGCACGCGGGCTTTCTCTAGTGGTGAGTGGGAGCTACACTTCGTTGCGGTGCGCGGCTTTCTCATTGCGGTGGCTTCTCTTGTTGTGGAGTGCGGGCTTTAGGCACGCAGGCTTCGGCAGTTGTGATAGGCAGGCTCAGTAGCTGTGGCTCGCAGGCTCTAGAGCTCAGGCTCAGTAGTTGTGGTGCACGGCTTAGTTGCTCCGTGGCATGTGGGATCTTCCTGGACCAGGGCTCAAACATGTGTTTGAGAATCCACCTGCATTGGCAGGTGGATTCTTAACCACTGCAGCACCAGGGAAGCCATCATCGTGTGATTCTGACATGCAGCCGGGGCTGGAGGAGATGATGGGCAAGTTCCTTGAAGTCCTTAACTATCCTGGCTTAATCGACCTTGGCTTACCTGCCGCTTCGCATTTCCTTCTGTAAAACACTCTGACTAATGCCCTTGGCCTGCTGAATGCTCAGAGCCAGCAGGCTGGTCTCAGCACACCCTCGGACTTCTGCTCCATTAGCTTAGTTGGATGCTTATTAAGCGTCAGCTGCTTGTTCCCAAACCTGTTTTGTGGCAGTTGTACTTGTAATTACGTAATTGCACTTAACATTACCTAAAAATGAAGTGGTGATAATAGCTGAAACCCCAGTTTTACAACTGGGGAACAGGCACAGAGAGGTTAAATAACTACCCAGGGTCACACAGCTAAGAAGTTACTGCTTTGGGGTTTGGACCCAGCTGTTCCTGTCAAAAATAGATGTGGACAGGACAACTGTAAACATTTCCTAAAAATGCAGAAGTATTTCACACTCAGGTTTCCTTGCAGATGTCTTCAAGTTCTTATTCCGCCTTAAAGAAATCAAAATTAGCAAATAGACAATTCAGGAACTCTGGTCGGCAAACCCACACTTGGAGAAAAGACCTCGGCCCTGCATCAAAAAGATTGACCAAGGAATGTGCGTCTGTATGTTTCCATTTCAAATGAGAGGTGTAGAGAACGTACATCTCGGGTACACAAACGTTGCTTTAATTGACTTTTTCAATTAACTTCTGGCCCTGATCGGAAAATCCTTCTGAAATGATCACCACGAAGGGAATGATGTGATGGGAAGAGGTAGAGAATGCTGTTGGTGTCCATGGCATAGTCTGGCCTGGGGCCTGAGGAGACTCCCCTGGGAGGAGCGATGTTGAAGTTGAGATGGGAAGCCGACGTAGGAGTTAGAATGAGGAGACAGTGTTCCAGGGTATGCAGCCGGTTCCCAAGGAGAGCGAGGAGACTTTTCCTAAGGACAAAATTAATTTGTCTTCAGTTTTTTTTTTTTAACTTTTATTTTTTTAATTATTATCTTGTTATTGCTGTGCGGCTTGAGGGATCTCAGTTCTCTGACCAGGTATTGAACCCAGGGCATGGCAGTGGAAGCCCAGAATCCTAACCACTAGGCCACCAGGGAACACCCTGTCCTCAGTTTTTTATGGTCTGTAATTTGTTATTACCCACAAGCAAATATGTCGTATTGAAGATTGTTATCTGTAGATTGCTTTCAAATGTTAATGTTTGGGAAAACAGGAGAAAACTGTTTTGTCTGCTCTGCCAAGTTTTGCTAATAAGATTCTTGCACCGGTGGCTTTACTGTAGTTTCCAATAAGGCGTAACATATGTACAGTAAACTGCACAGATCTGAGGTGTAGAGTGAAACCCTCGTGAGGGACCGCGAGACCACAGTCGAGAGACCGGCTGGGACGCTGGGGCAGTGACCGCAGGCAGGCGCTGCTGGTAGCTTGTTCCAGGGTGGCATGGTGGTGGGAACAGAGAGCTGTGGCGGCCAGAGTCAGCCAGATGTTCTCTGGGGCTCAGACGGCCTGATGGCCGCCCCTTCCATGGTCACCACCTGCCTTGCTGTACCTGTTTATTCTCTGCCGTGATGGGGGAATTGCTGCCTCCTCTCCATGCCCATCTTCCCCAGAGGACCAGCCAGAGTATGTCAGGCTGCTCTTGTGCTGGGGCAGATCTGGCTGGTTGATCCGAGTGGGATTGGAGCCTGCCTGGGACCTGGCGTGACAGCTTCAGGAGGGGAGCCATTGGTGGTGGGGCTCAGCGTGCCCCCGTAAGCCCTCCAAGGGGAGGGACAGAATCTTATTTGGGGTCAGCAGTTAAGTACTGCCTGGCCTGGAGGAGGAGAACGCGAATGAACCTCCTGTCAACCTGTCGGTGCCCAGGTCTGCCGACTTCCTGGCAGCTGGACCAGGGAGCCTGAATCTTTTCTAGAAAAGATGCTCAGCCTCAGCCTCACTGAGGAAGGATGTTCTTGATGCCGACGTACCTCACGTAAGGAAAAGTCACATGGGGATCAGGCTGCTGCACCGTTGGAGCTTCTCCTGAACTGAGGGCTTCCTGGGGACCCGCCAGCTGTTGGTGCTGGGACTGGCAAGGGCGGGGCTTCACATCCTCCCACCCTCCCTCTGTTTTTCTTCTGGGTGGGAGACATAGCTGGGCCCCACCCCAGCTCTTAACTCTGAGGGCACACCCGCTTATAGGGAGGTTACTTTGAGAAGAGCTTGGGGTGCAGCTGTTTGGGATCTAGGGTTGATATTGTAGGTGGTGGATAATGGAGTGAGAGCCTTATCAGTACTACAGCTGGAGGCCTGGGGCCCCGGGTGTGGTGAGCAGGGGCTCTGGAGCCAGGTGGGGGGTGCCCAGAGGCTGGCTCTGCCACTTTTCAGCTGGTCAAATTTAGGGAAGTTACCTATTTCCTCATCTTTAAAATGGTGATAATAATGGTACATTTGGCATTGAGGTTGTCATCATGACTAAATGAATTTATCTGCATCAAAATGCTTAAGACACTGCCTGAGCGGGGATGAGTCCTCAGTGAATTTTACTTATATCTTTATCCTCACCATTGTTGCAAGTATTATTATGGTTATCATTATTTTTCCGAGTCTCATTCTTTTGTGGTGTGGTGGGGGTGGTAGAGAGTACAGACAGATTCTTGAATTTCTTTTATTTTCTATGGAAGCACTCTTCTCTGGGTCTTCAACCCAAACCAAACCCGTCAGAGAAGTCCCTGGGCACCAGGAAGTGAAACCAACCAGAGAGAGAGCTTCTCCTGCCTGCCTGTCAGCTGGAGATGGTGGGGCCGCAGGGGAGTGGCAGGGCTGGCATCCCCTCTCCACTCCCTGTTTTCTGAGTAGATGGAGCTCTGCCTCAAGGCAGGCAGAGCATGGGCTGCACAGGCCAAGATGACAGAGGCGTATAAAAAACGCAGACTTCTTTATGGCCCCGGCGGACCAGGGTTGTATGTGTGTGTCGGGGCGGGTACCGCGTGAGCCTCTGCCTCCCCTGCCCTCGTTCCTGGCTTTGTAGCTCTACCTGGAAAGTTCTGTGGGAGAGAAAGTAAACTGAAGGGAAAGAGGCCAAGCAGTGTTGCATGTCAGCAGGCCCAGTTTTTAAAATGAGTCCACATTGCTCTGGCTTGGCGCCCTATTTAGAGGGGCAGATAATGATGCTTCATATCAGTGGAGGTCTTAGGATATGCCCAGCACTGTGCCAAGGTCATCTCGGTTTATCCTCACAGGCTTAGCCCAGGAGGTGGGGACCAGGATTAGCCCCATTTCACAGGGGAGGAAACATGGCTTGAAGAGGTTGAGTCACTGACCTCCGGTTTCGTAGCTGGCGGGGGTGGGAGCGTGAGGATTTGAATGCAGACAGTCCGGCACACGGTGGGGAAAGGACGGAGCGGTCAGGATGCAGGTTATGGACAATAGTAGGGGCCTCACCTTTCTTATTGCAGAAGTTTGGGAAGACCCAGTGGCCTGAGCCTGGTAGGACGGGGTGTGCTGGCTGCGGTTAATGGCAGTGGTGACCGTGGCGTGGCTTTCCTGAGCCCGGCACCTGCCTGGGGCAGACGCAGCCTCCGCCACTGCCGAGCAGGTGTCTGGGGAGGGCGGAGCTTGTTAGCAGCTGGTGCTCGGCAGGAACGGCGCCGCAGCCCTCCCCTGGTTCCGCAGCCTTCCCTCTCGCGTGGCATTCCTGCCTGCTTGTTTTTCCAGCTTCCGAGAGCACAGGGAGAGCAGAGGCCTGGCAGGGACGGTCACTGGCCATGTCCCTGGAATTCTGGCACGCTGCCCACCTGATGCACGTAACCCAGCCCAGGGAGTCTGGCACCACAGACACACATAACCAGAAAGCTTTTACTGGGAAAGAAACAGGCAAATACTGGAATGGAACACAGACGTGTGCGTGCTCGGGGGGAGCTTGGGACACAGGAGCTGCCGCGCAAAGCCCCTCTCCGATTGGCCTGCTCCTCTTTGGCGTGGGAGCCTTGAGCCAGCTCCCCACACGTGCGGGCTGTTCTCCAGGTGTGGGGACTCCACTTCTTTGTTTTGTTAGAAAGCGCAGGTAGGCACAGAATCCCCGGTGGTTTTCTGTCTTAGAAACAGTCGAGTCCTCCTCGGCACCCTGTGTTCGCTGTCAGGTGAGAGTTTTGTGGTCGGCACAGCCCTTATTTCCTTGACGAGCCTCCAGCTTTCAGTCAGTGTCTGGGTTCCTGGGCTAGGCCAGGGCTGGGCCCGTGGATCTTTGTCTTGAGGGTTGAGGGCTGCAGGGCCAGGCTGATGCCCTGGGTCATGGCTTTGGCGGTCTCCTCTCCGGCTCCTCCTCGGCCGCCGCCCTGGCCCTCACGGTGGGGTCGTGGGTCCCACCAGGGCCCTCCTGCCTCCCCGCTTAGGGCGGCAGCACCGGCAGCAGCAGTAGCCGACGGCCATCAGCAGCAGCAGCAGCACGGTGGCTGGGGGGTTGGGGGAGAGAGCAGAGAGCGCCGGAAACTCAGAGGCGAGGAGGAAAAGAACGCCCGCCATACTTCCAAAGAGGCCCCTCTGGGGGCCTGGAGGACCTTCACCAAAGCCCTGGCTTAGTGGTCAGAAATACCCGAGAGTCTGGGAAGAGGTGTGACTGTCCCCATGCCGGCCCCCAGAGCTTCGCTCCCTCCATCTGTGGGTTGGGGTGCCGGAGGCACCTCTGGGCCCTGGTGCCCAGCACACCTGTTTCCTAGAGCAGCATGTCAGGATTAGGGGGGATCCCCTGGCTCCCCCCAGGGGACATCTGCTTCTCCTCCTCTGTATGGGGGACCACCCAGCCACCTCTGCCAGCCCCGTGGCTGGTACCATGGTCTCGTCTCTCCTGGATGCCAGGAAGAGCCATGGGCGCTGAGGAGACTCTGGGAGCCCCAGCTTACCTGTGAAAATGACAAGGACCGAGAAGGCCACGATCTCCACGGGCTCGGCCTGGGGCAGCATCTGCAGCTTGTGCAGCAGCCTCTCCCCTATGGAGCGCATCTCCAGCGCAAGGTTGGAGGCTGCCATGTTGTGCCGGGTCCCTGCCGGGGTTCCTCCTGAGCTGCAGAGCAGGGAGAGGACCTGGAGTCCCCACGGAGCTGCCTCCAGAGAATCTGCCCTCTCACCTACCCCAGCCTGCAGAACGAGTTTGTCAGGTCTCACCCCTCACAGCCCTGGTGGCTCACAGCTCACGAGGGAGGCAGGGAGCCGGCAGGGCCCCTTGCTTACCGCTCCGCTGTGGCCCTCAGCCCCCACCTAGCTGGCACTGCTCGGGCGAGGGAAGCTGGGGATGACAGTGAGCCGGAGACCCTGCCGCAGGAGGGGTCTGCCAGCCGGCCGAGGTCAGCCACGGTTGCTGACCGTGAAGGAGACTGTATGCTCCTTTGTCTTAGACACCACTCCTAGGTGTTGCCAGGGTGCCTCGGATGGGCATGGCTCCCCTGGCGGCCCCTGAGTGCCTCCCTGGTGGGGACATGGGGCTCCAGGATGCCAGCCTGGCACCCTTGCTTTTCATCATATGTGGGGACAGAAGGGTCGGCTTCTTCCGAGAGCAGGCTCATGGGGGCTTCTGGCCGGGGTCGACCGTAGTTGAGAGCTGACTGGGGGCAGTGGTCTGAGCCCCCCTGGGGCCCCCCACCTCTCCCACCAGCCTCATTTCTTTACTCATACCGTGTCTTCCTGTGAGAAGGTGGAGGTGACACCGTGTCCTTCTAGTTTTCCCCAAGGGGTCCTCTCTCAGGATGGGACCAGGCGTCCCAGGGGGCGTTTAGCCTCCCTCTCTTGCTGGCTTGGACCTGCCTCTCTGGCTGACCAAGAGAGTCCCCTCCGCTCCCCCCTCCCCCAACACCCCCTGCCCCCGGCCCCAGGTGAGGGGCAACTGAGCCTACAGGCCCCAGGACCGAGAGCCTCCTCCTGTCTGTCGTGCCCAAGGGGCCGAAGGTGAAGGTCCAGGCCGGGTCAGTGAGTCAGAACACATTATGCCACAGACCTTCTTTCCCCTTCCGCCTCCCTGGTGGGCACGAGGGAGCCAGCGCCTCTTCAGAGAGGGATCAGGGACAGCCTGTGCCAACCCAGAATCAGCCTGTTCCCCGAGGCAGCTCTTAGCCAGGGCAGGGCTGCAGGCGGCCAGGGGCCTGAGCCAGACTGTAAGCTCTCATTACCTCCGCCTCGTCCCTCAGCCAGGCACATTCGCCCCCAGGTGGCTGCGGTCTGTGAGGCTGGTCACTCCTGGCGCCGCCATCACAGCGTAGCGTCCTTAGAGCCGCCTTGAAGGTCATCCGCTCCAGTCCTCTGCGCCGCACTTGGCTCCCTGCCCTCCCTCTGGCATGCGGCCTTTGCTCGAGTGGGGAGCCCCCCTGCGGCCCAGCCCGGCCCATTCCTTCTTGGGCAGCTCTGATCGTTAGAAGATGGGATCTCCTGGTGACCTCGTCAGTCCCACCTGTGGTCACTCACGCCAATTCCGCCCCCTTCCGCCTCACGGTCCTCCAGGGCCTGGACGGCCAGCGCGGATTCCTCCTGCATCTCCTTCCCCACAGGATAACTGCCCTCGTCGGGTCAGGTGCCCCCCCCCCCCATAGAATAGCATTCAAATCATCCTGGGTTTGAATACTGCCAGCCTTCTTCCTGCTTTTGTGACACGGGAGTGGCTCCGTTTCTCTGAGTCTGTTCCTTTTCTCGTTTTCCATGAAGATGAGGTGCCCGTCTCTCGAGGCTGTTGGGAGGGTTGAGCACAGGGCCGGGCTCCGGGAGTACCCAGCCCATGTGATTCCCCTCTGGGCGGGGTCCGGCCAGCGCAGCAGAGGCCAGGCGGCCTTTGGGGGTTGTCACACCCCGACACATTCGCTGTCAGTGACCTTCCTCCAACACCTTTGGGGAGTTCCGTCTGTGTCCTTCATGCCCGGGATGTTTGTGGTGTATGAGGTGAAGGAGAGTGGTGGGGGGCCGGCTGGAGATGGGGGGGCTATGTTTTAAGTGATGATGGGGGGTAGCAGGCAGGTGATGGCTCCGTGGAGGATTAGACGGTCTCCTGTCAAAGGGCGAGCTCCTGAAATTAGAGCCTCCCAGCTTCTCCCATGCCCCACCCCAGGGCCTGCACATTGCTGCCAAGGAGATCAGGATCCCAGTTTTCCAATGTACTAGGAGGCATAGAATTCTAGAATGCCATGGGTCATCCACTCCTGCCTCCTTTCTTTTGCATATGGGGACACTGAGACCAGAGAGAGGAAGGGACTTCACGGTCACACTGCAGGAGTGGGGCCTGGCAGCGCTGCCTCCGCCATCCCTCCGTGGGCGCCTGTCTCAGGCAGCCTGCTCTTCGACGGGCAAGATAAGTCGGCCCAGGAGCAGCCCACAGAGGGCCTGGCCCATGCGATGGGCTCAGCACAGGGACCAGGGCTCTGCGTGATCAGCCCCACCCCACACGGGAGTCTGGAACACAGCTCTCATCACTCACCAGGCCACACTTGCTCTTTGAGAACCTCCTGTGACTTGTCACCAAAGGCAGATCTTGCGAGTCTTTCCGTCTCAGGCTCGTGAACTCCTTCCCAAGCATAAGACCCCTCTCCTCAGGTCACACCAAACAGACCTCCTCCCACTGACCAGTGGAGCAGGTGTGCACAGGAAGGTGGTCCCCTCCCTTGTTCTGGGGCCTCCGGGCATCTCGCTCCCCGGGTTTCCAGGAGGACGGGAGCCCGCCCGCTGGTCCCATTCCTGGAGGAGGGACCGAGGGACCGGTGGGCCGACCGAAGCCGAGGGCGAGCTTGCCCCGGGCTCAGGAGCTGGGCTGCTTTCCCCTCCCCTCTTCGGCTACTTGGCCTGGCTTTTTCAGCCTGATTGGCCCAGGGCCTGCACTGCCTAATGTAGCCATCAGAGACACTCCTTCACAGAGAAGGCGGAGGCGAGCGGGTCGGCGGGGGGCTTTTTCACCTGTGCCCCCCACGCCCAAAGACCCAGGAGGGATTGCAGAGGGGCGCGCCTCCGCTTGTGAGTGAGAGGTTGCGTGGAGACCCTGGTCAGTTGGGGCGTGATCTCCAGAGCAGGGAGGGGGAAGGTGGGGCCGGGCTGAACTGCTGTGCCGGAAAGGCGGGGCCTGTTGATCCGAAGCTTCGCCTTTAAAGTCAGCCGTCCTCCAGGGGTTAGGAAGTCTGAAAGCTGCAGACTCACGCCCAGGGGACCCGGGCCCCACTCTGGGGAGAGTGTCGGTCCACTCCAGCGGGCCACGGACGTGGACAGCCAGGGCCTCTAGGGACTTGGATTGGCCCCAGGGCTGCTCACTGCATCCTGTCTGCAGGAGTGGGGCTGCTGGACACGGCTGTTCTGCCCCAAAGGCTGAAGCCCCCTTTGCTTTTCAGTTGCTGTTTTATCATTTCCAGCTTGGCCTTGAGCAGAGGAGCCTTAGTGGGGACTGTGGGGGGCTGGGAGGGGCCTGTTCTCCTAAGAGGGCGGAGGCACATTCCAGCAGGTCCCAGGCGGGCTTTCCAGCACGCTATTTAAAGCGAGGCCAAGGGGTGCCTGACGCCTGGTGCCCGATATAACCAGCCATCGTCAGGTGACCGTGAGGCCTGTGCCCCAGCTGTTGCGTTGTAGGGAGCCCTGAGTGTTCCCAGCTGTGGCCCAGGGAGGGTGGGCATCCTAGGGCTGGCTGCCTCTTGTTTTCTTAACCTTCCCAGGTTTGCAGAGCGGAGGGCAGGGAAGCCCATTGGGGCTACTGGTAATTCTCTATATATTTTTCCAGTCTTTCTATCTCAGCTCCACCACACTCCTTCCCAAACTGTACTTTCTGCCTGTGAATGAGGATCTCCCCCAACCCCGTGCTCAGTAGCACCTCGGTTAGAAGCAGCCAGAGCAAGTGGTGGCTTCCCCTGGCCTGGCTGCCTGCATGGCCCTTCTCGACACCTTCGGAGGGTGCTCCCCGGCTGGAGTGGCAGCCAGTGGAGGGGGAAGGTGAGCTGGGCTGAAGGGAAGGCTGGCAGAGCTGGAGGGACTAGAAAACATGCCTTTGTGTGGCACCTCCTGGCACAGAGAACCTTGCAACAGAGCAGGCAGGCCGCCTGCCGGCCCGACAACTGCCACTTGGTACTGAAGCGTCCCTGTTTCCTCTTTGCAGAACTGACACTCCAACTCCAGATGCAGCTGCGTGGGGAGATCCCAGGCAGCGGATGTGTGCTGTCTGATAAGGGTGTGTTGATGGCTCAGGGCCCAAGGGCTTCTTGCCTTGCCCTGTTATTTTGTCAAGGTGGGTTTCAGCCACCCCTGCCCCCTGGGCAATGTCTTGTTGGAGAAAGGACTAGAATGAGGCATAACTGAAGGTTGGGGGAGTCTTGCGGGGTCCGGTGGCCTAACCAGCAAGGCAGAGATGCCCACTGTGCGCCGCGCTTTCTGCCTCGGCCCCGCCTTCCAGTGGGGTCCAGTGACACTTGGACCCTCGGCAGCCCCCGCTTCCCCAGCCCCTTAGCTTTTCCCGGGCAGGAGGAGGCACTTCCTGTTGCCGCTGATTGCTCCTGCAGCCCCAGAAGCTGGGCATCACCCTTCTGTCCCCGCACAGGGATTGTGTTTGGGGGTCCCCATCCACCTGTGTCCTCTGGATCTAGGGACTCTGATCCCTGCCTGCCTGCCTGGGCCATCTTACAGATAAGAGCCGGCAGGGGTAGCCATGGGCTCATCACTGCGTCCCTCCCTCACCCGGCGTCTGTCCCCTCTGTGCCATCACTGCTCATCGCTGCCGGGCTTTTAGTCTCCCCAGCCACCAACCCAGACCAGATCCCACAGCCTCTGCCGAGCCAAGAACACGTCGACTGATCCCTGGTTTCCACTTTAACCTGGGTGGTTGTTTTTCTAAGTAGACACTAGCTTGTTCGCTTTGGGGAGAACATCTGGGGGGTTGGGGAAGGGGACTGTAACGCTGGCGTGAGGACAGGGAGGCAGGAGGGGTAAGCAGCCAGCCTCGGCTCGAGACTCTCGGGGCCCTGCCCACGGGAGCTGATCTCAGTGCGCCGAGAACTATCAGCATTCTGATGGCGGCGGAGGGCCAAGTACAGGGCGGGGCAGTCCCTCCCCAAGCCTCACTTCCCCCCCCCCACCCTGGGTTTAGGGCCCTCCTGCTTCTGGCGTGGCATTCAGGGAGATCTGGGGGATCCTGGGGACCTCTGTGGGCCCAGGGAGGAGCACCTGGGCCTAGCTCCGAGCTGAGAACTCCGAGACCCCCATGAGAGGCGGCAGCTGCTGCTTTTGTCCAGGACACGATGGGCAGAGCTGCCACAGGTTCGCATCCTGGGAGGTGCGAGGTGGCCGGGCAGACCCTGCCCTGAGCCTCCTTGCCTGGGAGAAAGCAGGGACTTGATCCCCGGAAAAAGGGAGGCTCAGTGGGCAGGCGATGGTTCTCCCCTAGGCCAGGCCAGCCAAATCCCTCGTTTAAGCCCCCTGAATAGGAAAAGCTTAAACTAACTTGCCGAGTAAGCAGGCACTCCAGGCCCCTCTGCCTGCTCAGCAAGCCAGCAGAGGGCTGCAGCCTCGGCCTGTGCCCCGTGCTGGGTCCCAGCAAGAGAAGGGGGAGCCTGAGTTCGAAAGGGAGGCTCTCCAGAGACTACAACCAAGCGTGTCCCCCAGGACCCTCCTCTCCGTGCTTGTGGTAGATTGTGGCCCTCCACCCTTGAGACAGGGGACCCTGGCGGCTCCCTTCCCTTCGTCCCCGCCTCATCTGTGAGCGGAGCCACTCACCTGGGAGCTCAGGTGCTGGGGTTGGGGGGCAACCGCAGGTGCTGGGGAGCCCAGCAGCCTCCGCGTGCCTCTCCTCCGGCCTCCCCTCCAGCGGGGCTCACACCTCTTCCTTCCTTTGCGGACGCCTCTTTCCTGACCCGCGGCTGCTCCCCGGGTGCCTCTGCTCAGCGCAGCGGAGCTCCTGGCTGCTGACAGCCAGCTGCTGTCTCGGCCTTAGCTTTTTTGTTGTTGGTCGTCCTGGAGATTCAAGTGTCACATTACATGGGGCGGCTGCCGAAGTAGGGAGCCAGTGCCACCGCTGCCCCCGCAGGCGAGGGAATCCCTGCTGGGAACTGGTCCTGCGGCTGCAGGTTCCTGCCCGCTCCCTGCCCCGAAGGTCTGCACGGCCCTCCTCTGTTCCTCCTCCTCTTCTCTCCTCCCTCCTGGCGGGTGTGGGCTGGGCCTGGGCTGTGAGCTGATGAAAGAGGAGGTCGGCTCTCACGTTCCCTGGCAAAGATGACCCCTGGGAGGTTCCACCTGAGCGGTGGAGTCAGGAGGGAGGGAGCGAGGGAGGGGGCCTGCACCCCTCCCAGTTCTTTGCCTCCCGCCCCGCCCTCAGGAGCACCTTTGGGCCCATGTCCCTCAACCCCCAACCTGTCCCTCAGGCAACTCCCTGGCAGGTTCCTCTCTGTTTTCTCCTGGGAAGGAAAGTAAATAGTGGGGGAGCTGCTGGACCACCCAAGCAGTCAGCCCTCTGGGGAGGCATCTTGGGGAAGAACTTGGGAGTCTTGGGAGTGGCCTGGCCTTAGCCTGTTCCTGGGGGCGGCCCCTGGAGGAGGAGAGAGGACACTGCTGATCTCGTTCTTGTCAAAGAGTGTCGGCTGGGGCTGTCTCCACACTCCGGGCCCGGCTGTCCGGGCCGGGCTCCAGAGCCCAGGGGCTGGCTGCTTTGACATTTGGCTGGTCGTGCCACCCCAGCAGACCAGGCTGTGCCCGGAGCAGGACAGGAGCCGACCCCAGCCCGCATCTGCGAGCTGTCAATGGAGCCCTTTGAGTGTGAGCACAAAACGCCAGTGAGTTGGGGCTTGGGGGAGGCGCGGGGGGAAGGAAGCCAGCCTTGTGGCCGCACCACTTGGATGCCAGAGCCTCCCAGAGGCCGGACAGGCAGCCACTGTGCGGTCGCACAGGCTTGAGCCATGGAATGAGTTACACATCGGTTTTGGGTGTGGCGGGAATAGCGCCCTCTGGTGGCCTCCATGCCCTCCTTGCCGGCTCCAGTCGTTCTCTCCTCAGCTAAACAAGGCAGCCAGCCCGGGCTTCCTGGGGGCTGTGTCGCAACCTGTTGTCATTCCTGGAGGCTGGCCCTCGGGGTCCTGGCTCCTCAAAGTGTTTCTTGCAGCCCCAGGCAGTGCTCACGTTGAGAGGTGTTCTGGTTAGAGCAGTGACGCCCACTCTTCTGGTCTTTGGGATGTGGTGACTAGACAGCCCTACCTCTGCTCTGGCATCTCCCCTCGGGTTCCCCCACCCCGTGCCACATTCCTGCTGCAGGAATGGCTGTTTGTAACAGCCCTGATAGAACTGTGGCCCCCCGGGCCTCTGCATCTGCCCCGGTGACCGACTGTGCCCCCAGCCTGGGGGGGTTCATTCTTCCAGCCTGGAAGGTACGACGAGGAAGACTCCAGCCACGGCTGCACCTCCTCGCTGCCCTCACCAGTGCCGGCTCTACGGTGCTGGCCCTGAGCTGCCCAGTTCCTGCTCTCAGGCAGTCCCCCTGGTCCCGGGCTGTGTACACTGGGCTGGGTACACACAGGCTTGTTGGGGACAACAAGGAAGAGGTCACCAGGAGACAGAAGTAGAGCAGAGTGCTGAGGTGGGGTAGGGCCACTTCCTGCTGTTCTCTCCCTCCCTCCCCGTCAGAAAAAAGTGAAGAGTGATAATAAGAGCCGTGTCCTGGGCACTGTGCAGCTCACTTCAGAGCGTCATCCTGGCCCTTATGCAGCCCAAGGGGCCAGTGCTCCTCTTGCACCGGCTTGTAGGCAGGAGTACGTAGGCTTCAGGAGGTCAGATGCTGTCCCCAAGGACACAGCCTCAGCAGCAGAGTCAGCGTCTGCACCCAGAGTCCGTGCTCCTTCCAGGGTGCCCCACTGCCGAAGGATGGAGAGGGGGCTGGGGCCCGGAGGAGTACTCCATAGAGAAGCAGGACAGAATGGGGTCCGTGCCCTGGCTCCTCTGGATACGTGTGTTCCATGACTTTGAGAAAGCTCTCAGCTCACTGCCCTCATCTGTAAAATGGGCACCCCAGCGATGCCTTGTGAGGCTCGCATGAGATGCCTACCACAGTGCCAGACATGTAGCTGTGCTCAACCAGAGTTTCGGGATCGGGTGAACGAACGCTGGCCAGCGTGCGTCCCTCACCCCTTGCCTGTGTTATGCTGCCTGCTCCAGGTGCCGCCATGCTGCCATTGCTAAGTACTTCGGGGATGCGCCCCCCGCCTGCACCAAAGGCTGTGACCACTGCCAGAACCCTGCAGCTGTGCGGAAGCAGCTGGACGCTTTGGAGCAAAGCTGCAGCTGGAGCAAGACCTCCATTGGGCTCTCCCAGGGGAACGGCTTTGACCCTGAGCTGTATGAGGGAGGCCGCAGGGGTTATGGGGGCTTTAGCAGGTGAGAGGCCATGAGGCCAGGGGCCCCCAACCCACTGGAAATAGTCTGGCATTCTCTCCCTGATGCTAAGGCCAGACCAGAGGCGACACAGTGCCGTAGTCCACCCCCCAGCCCTGAGGGCCACACTGGGGCCAGGACTTCGGTGTTGCCCATGAGCTGCCAGGGCCTCAGAGACATCACTGTCCCAGCAGACACGTGACAGGAGGGCAGAGCCCAGACGCAGGACTGCTCATGCCCAGCCTGTCTTCTAGGTACAACGAAGGCTCTGAAGGCAGTGGGGATGAGGGCAGAGACGAGGCCCACAAGCGGGAATGGAATCTCTTCTACCAGAAGCAGATGCGCCTGCGCAAGGTGAAGGGGATGGGGGCTCAGTGGGGTCCAGGTGGCCCCCTGCTCACACCCTCTCAGCCCCTTCCCTGGGGCTGGACTGGGAGCTGTCTTGCTGCAGGGCAGGATGCCTTACGGGCCCTCATGTCATCTTCCAGGGCAAAGACCCCAAGATAGAAGAATTCGTACCCCCAGGTCAGTACAGAGATGCCCCCTGGGCTGGTCTCAGGGTATGGTGGAGGATGCCTCGCTGGGGGGTTGGGGATGCCAGAGAGCAGAAAGTAGAGTGGCAGGACTTGCCTCTGCTCCCCCCAGATGCAGACTGTCCCCTGAGAGAGGCTTCTAGTAGGAAGATCCCCAGACTCACTGTGAAGGTAAGAGGTGGGCAGCTCGTCACACCTGCCCCCCCAGGATCCCCCCACAACCTGAGACTGTTTGACCAACTTCCCTCCCCTGTGCAGGCCCGTGAGCACTGCCTGGGGCTCCTGGAGGAGGCTCTGAGCAGCAACCGCCAGGCCGCAGGTTCCACTGATGGGTGAGTGTCGTCAGGGCCGAGGAGCGGTCCCCGGGCTCCTGTTCCTTTGGAGGCCACAGGAACCCCAGCCCCCGTGGCTTATTTGGGCACCCCTCCCCAAATTGGGACTCATCTTACTCCCAGGAGGTGTGAGTCTCCACAGCCTCACCAGGGGGCAGGCTTGGCCACAAGCGAGGGGCTGCCAGGAGCTGCTGAGGGACAGTAAACCACAGGGGGCGCAGACAGTCCAGGTCGGAATCCCTGTGCCCAAGGCCGTTCCTGCCAGGCCGTTCCTGAAGCCATCTCCAGAGTCCCCAGGGGGGATCTAACAGGGAGGGGGCCTCAGGTCTACCTGACACCTTAACCTCATTCCTACCCTCAGATCTGACCTCCAGGCCAAGGCAGTGGACCTGGAACACGAGACATTCCGAAATGCCAAGGTGGCCAACCTGTACAAGGCCAGCGTGCTGAAGAAGGTGGGCACCGGGCGGGGTGGGTGGGGCGTGCTCCGGGCTCTGGGTGGGAGAGGCAGCCTGCCACACAGGGCGCGCTTATTCCCGGGGGAGCCCGACTTCCCTCCTTTCCCGGCTGGAAGTATTTCTAGCCAACCCCGTGTGGACTAGAACTTGTCTGGTGCCCAGGTGCCGCGGAACCCACTCGTGGGAAGCCTGGGCTGGGGGCTCTTGGGAGCTAGGGGTGCCGACCATGGCGTTCCCACCTGTCCCTGCCCCAGGTGGCTGAGATCCACAAAGCCTCCAAGGATGGGCAGCTCTACGATGTGGGAGGTGGTGCCAGGAGCTGCAGCGCCCAGGCCGAGCCCCCAGAGCCCACCGAGTATGACATCCGGCCGGCCTCCCAGGTGTACTCGGTGAGCGGCGTCCTGGTGTCCCCCCCAAACCTGGGTCCAGGAAAGGCGCCACGGCCCCTTGCCCTCAGCGAGGGCATAGTCCTTGCTCTCCTGGCATCACAGCCCTGGCCCTAGGGCGCCCCAGGGCAGGCCTTCGCGCTTCCGTACTCTGCCAGCTACGCCTCTGCAGCCCCCCACAGCACCTGTCTCGCCAGCCCGACCCCCAAGCCTTGTCCCGCCCAGCTTTTCCCGCCCCCACTCCCAGGAGCCCCACCCACGCAGCCATCCCTGGGCCCTCTAGAGAGTGCCCTGGAGGCACCTGGGGTCAGAAGCCTCTCTCCTCCTCACAGCTCAAACCCAAGCGGGTGGGAGCTGGTTTCCCGAAAGGCTCCTGCACATTCCAGACGGCCCCTCAGCTGACGGAGAAGACGCGGCTCAAAGAGCAAGACCCCCGGCCGGTGCAAGGAGGCGAGCAGGAGCCGCCCGGCCAGCCCCGTGGCCGCCAGGATGAGGACCGCGCTGAGCCCCTCCCTGGGCCCAGAGCAGAGGCCCCCGGGAGCGGTGCTCATTGTGGGGCGCCCTCCCCCGAGAAGAAGGCAAAAGGCCCTTCTCCGGGCAGTCCTACTGCCAAGGCCCGGGTCGGCAAGAAGCAGCAACTCCTGGCCGCAGCGGCCCTCAAGGACTCCCAGAACATTGCCCGCTTCTTCTACCAAAGGACCGAGAGCTCTCCTCCGCTCACTTCAGCGCCAGGGGCAGACGGTGCCAGCCCTTCCCGTGACGGGGCGCGGGGACCCCTGACGGCCCCAGAGAAGTGCACAGGGGCGGAGGATGGAGCCATGGGACATTTGGCTGCCCACCCCCAGACCGAGGAGTGCTCCGAGGAGGGGCCAAGGTGAGGTCACGGGCAGTCCTGGAATCCTCTAGAATCCCCTCTGCTAACTGGGCCTCTGAAGCTCGGGGCCTGTTCCCACGATGGGCTTCACTGGGCCACCTGGGCTGAGGGCGCGGCTGGCATCTGGAGCTCTGACGCCTGCTCTCCCTTCCGGCCAGTGCCTGCCTGCTGCTCAGAGACCAGAGGCCCCCAGAAGGCCAGCCCACCCCCACAAAGGAGGCACAGAGAGGCAAGCGGCCCAGACCCCAGCAGGTACTGAGAGGGGGGAAGATACCTGTCTACCAGGCTGGTGTCTGCTCTGGGTAGGGGTTTGGGAAAATCATGTCTTCTTTCCACATCCCAGGGCAGATGGGCTGGGCTAGAGGGAGCCAGGAGGTACTGAGGCCCAGTCTTCCAGGAGGGGAGGGGCCAGTAACAGGGAGCCCAAGAGTGACCCTCCACTGTGGCCCTGCCCAGGAGAACCCAGAGAGCCAGGCTCAGAAGAGGCCATGCCCCTCAGCCAAGGTCCCCATCTTAGCTGAGACCAAGGGCAGCGTCTCAGCCAGCGATCGGGGCAGCGTGAAGCCTCAAGGCTCCTGCCAGCTCTTGGCTCCTGGCATCTCGCTGAAGGAGGCTGCGAACATCGTGGTCAAGTGTCTGACCCCCTTCTACAAGGAGGGCAAGTTTGCGTCCAAGGTAGGGTAGGTGCATGGGCTCTGTTCTCCCCTGAGCCTGGGGCACTTGGGTGCAGTGCGTGGGTGGGTAGGGAGCGTGAGCCCCAGTGAAAAGCAGGGCGGAAGCAGGCCAGTCCAGAGGCCCGCTCCCGCTCCCTGGGTCTGCCTCGCTCTTGGGTCGCAGCTGTGGGTCGCTCAGAGCAGGGTGAGGTTCTGCGCACTCTGCTCCTCTCCACTCTCTGTCCCCAGGAGCTGTTTAAAGCCTTCGCCCGCCACCTCTCACACTCGCTGACCCAGAATCCGTCTCCGGGAAGGAGCGGTGAGTGCCTGCGTCACCGGCCGGGAGGTGCTTGTGGGGGCCCTGTAGTGGGGAGACTGGCTCTCACGCTCCCCCATCCCGAATCCAGTGAAGGAAGAGGCCCAGAACGTCATCAAGCAGTTTTTCCACGGCCGAGCCCGGTGCGAGAGTGAAGCTGACTGGCACGGCCTGTGTGGCCTGCAGAGATGACCGAGAGCTGCCCGATGGGGCCGGTGTCCTCCCCGGACTCCACCGCGGCCCAGCCCGGGCCTCGCTCAGTAACGGGGAAGGTGGGCGGCCTGCTGCTGCTGGGACATCGTCTGCTCTCAGGCTCTTCACCCTTCCAGCCATGCCTTGCTTTGGAAATGGGCCTGGACACCTCCCAAATCAAGGTCAGAGGTCAGCCCACTTTTCTCTTTGCTCGCGAAGCCTGAGGTCCTCTTTCTCCTAGCCTCCCTGCCTCCCCGGCCCTCGTGGCTGGGTTTTCTGGGCCAGATCCACAGATCAGAAAGTGACAGGTGGTGTGGCTGCTGCCAGAGGAACAGAAGGAAGGAAGGTCCCTCCACCTCGTGTACTTAGCATGTTTTCAGCGGGGGGCGAGGCCCACCAGTCCGAGGCCTTGGGGCCTACTCAGAAAGAGCCCGGGCTGGCCCCAGGTCCGCCCCCACCACCGTCTTCCCTCGCGATGCCAGCCTCCAGCCCGACCCAGGTGCAGAGCTCATGGGAAGACGGGCAGCAGCCAGGCCCTGCTCCCTCTCAGCCCCTGGCCGGGAAGGCCAGGCGGGGCTTCGACAGTTACCAGGGGAATAAAGTCCTGTTGGTTCTCGTGCACACGCACACAGCCCTGTTCTCTCAGGAGTTTTATTTCCTCAGCAGCTGCTGCTCCCGGGGCTGGGCTCATACTCGTGTCACGCCAGGGCCCAGGTGGGCATCTCCCCCAGACTGGGCAACATCGGACGCCCAAGCCAAGTTCCTGCAGCGCCCACCCCAGGCTCAGGCCCAGGCCCACCCCAGAGGGAGTCTCATGACTCTTTCCCAGTTGAAGTCACTATAGCAGCCCCTCCCCGTGGGCCAGCTGGGCTGTGCTGCAGCAGGTTCCAGAACCAAGCGGTGAAGTCCAGGCCAGACTGGCCTGACAGCACCCAAAGGAGACTGTCCGGGTGAGACTTGGCCAGAGAGGCTTCCTGTCCTCGTCTCTGCCCCTCCCCCACTCCTCTTGGGTGAAGCCCGGCCACTAAGTGGAAGGAGAGTTGCGGTCCAGCAGGAAGGTGATGGTGTGCTTCAGCTCCTGGGCCTGCGCGGGCACAGGCATGTGAGGCCAGGGCTCCCCAGCCAGCCCCCTGCCTCTGCCCCCAGCCCCACCACGCCGGAGCAGTGGGCAGAGGCCTGGGCCCAGGCTCCCGGGCACACCAGGCCTGGGTGAGGCGCTTGCCGCCTTCTCAGGGCGCAGAGGCCACCCACCTGCGGCAGCTCAAACCAGATGGTCTGGGGGTTGTCAGCCGAGCCATAGTTGAGTTCCAGGCCAGGGGAGTCCTCAGGCCCCAGTGGGCTCAGCACGCGGAGCTGCTGCAGGTCCCTCAGGGCGATGGAGCAGCACAGGTCCTGGGGGCGGGGAGGGGGGACGGGGAGAGAGAGCGGAGCTTGGTTCCTCTGGGGGAGGGGTCGGTGGAGGTGGTGGGAGACAAGTGGCCCAGGAGCCTGGCCCACCTGAGAGCTGGGGTCCATGAGGATGAGGTGCTGGCGGTTCAGCCCCAGCAGGCCAGGGCTGGGCAGGGCCGGCTTGCTCACTCTCAGCACCATGTAGACAGTGTAGCCAAAGAGGGGCAGCTCACTCACGGCCTCTGCGGATGGAGGGGTAGAGCAGGAGTTCTGACCCCTGGGGCCCTGGGACCTGCCGGACTTTGCCCCCAGGACAGAGGAGAGGGCAGGGCAGGTGGAGAGCTTCCTCAGCCCCTCCACCCTCTCCCCTTCCTTGCTGGGGCTCCCGCCTCTGCCCCAGCTGCCTCCTAGCCCCAGACCCACCTATGAAGCTGATCTGCGCTTCCTGAGAGCTGCATCCTTGCAACTGCCGCAGCTCCTGGCCCATCAGGCTCTTCACAGCGGCCACGTTCATCTGACATTGCAGCCGCTTTGGCAAGTAAGCCAGTAGGTCTTGCCTAGGACACAGCCTGGTCAGTCAAAGCTGGGCATACAGCAGGTGCTAAGTAGATGAACCAGTGGCTACCGTGGGTGAGACCGGGGATCCAGACACATGAATGAGGCGTGGGTTCTGCCCTTGAGGAGCGTGGGGGGGTGGGCAGGTGTACCCAGCCCCCATTTGGTTAGGGCCACAAAGGGTACAAGTGGCCTTGACCTTGGAGGAGGGGGTAGGGGTGGTGGGGTGACAGGAGGCGTGAGGGCTGTGTTCACACTCACTCTGAGGGGGGCTCCTCGTGGTTCCTGCTGAGGTGCTGCAAGGCAGCCAGCCTGGCAAGTCGGGCATCTTCCTGGGCGCTGACTAGCAGCTTCCCCTGCAGGTAGTCCCGCAGCACCTGAGGGGGGAGCAGTGAGGGGGCAGCTGTGCCCCAAAGCCCCACCTAGTGGGTGGCTCCTGGGCCTCAAGCCCTCCCCCACCCAGGGAGGGACTCTCCCTCAAGCTGCAGCCGAGGTTCCAACTACCAGCGGCGCGGCAGCGCGGGGCCGAGTGGGGCTGACCTGGCCGTAGTGGGTGCTGACGTAGGTGGGATTATCGAAGTGCAGCGGGGTCTCCCAGCCGAGCCGCCGGCTGTGCAGGCTCACGTCCAGACCCACCACCTCGCTGTTGAGGTACTCCCGGGGCCACAGGGGCCGCACCAGCTGGCCTGCGCGGGGAGCCTGGGTCCACAGCCTGCCCTGCCGCCCGGGGCCAGCCCCGCCCACAACCCTGCCAGCCCCAGTGTGGGAGCTGCCTCCCCCGTGGCCAGAAGAGCAGACTTGGCAGGCAAGGCCACGTCCCTGAGTCCAGCCGGGCCACGCTTCCTCCCCAGGCCAGGTGGCCTACCTTCCCCTTTGATGAGGAAGAGGGCAAATTCCTGCACTTCATGGGGGTCCGTGATGCCCATCTGCCCACACATCTCCTCCAGTACTTCTGCTGCCACCTGGACATGCGGACAGGGCCGTGACGGGGGTGCTGGGGAGGGAAGGAGGCTGCAGCAGGGGAGGGATGTCCCCAGAACTGATGCCCATGGCTTCCCTGGGTCTCCCCAGCCCCACCTCTGTGTCCCTGTGCTCACCGTGAAAGTGTGGGTGTTGGTCTTGTACTCCACACCCCCGGGCAGGTGAATTAGGAGCAGGTGGACTACTTGTCCTTTCTGCCAAAGTAGGTACGGGGTCAGCCCCCCAGTGGGCAGAGGCCCCGGCCCCCCCACCCAGAGGGAGCCCCAGAACACCCAGCCGCCTGCACCCCCCGTACCAGGAAAGCCTGCATTTCGCCTGGGGAGGGCAGCTGCCGGCGCCCCCCGTACTTGACTGTGTGCTGGAGGTGCCCCTGGCAGCGCCGGGCCAGCTCTGCAGAGAGGAGCCAGGCTGGGGTCATGAGCATCCCCAAACCCCTCCCCAAGCAGCCGAGACCCCAGCCTGGAAGCCCCTCCCCCCGGCACCTTGGCTCAGGGCTGAATGCTGCAGAAACTTGGTCACGTAGGGCATCAGCGAGGTTGATGGGGGAAAGTAGCCCGTGAGGAGGCTGAGGAAAGTCCACCCTCGAGCGCAGAGTCTCCTGCAGGGCAGAGAGCCTGGGCTTTGGGCCGGCCGGGCAGCAGCACTTTGGGCTGCCCCTGAGAGGCCCGCCACCGACCCCCGCCCGTCCCCCACTCTCACGGCCGGGGGTGTCCTGTGATCTGCTTGATGGCCTGGCAGTAAATCTCATCCCTGAGGTTCTCCTCCTGGCACAGCTGTGGGGAGAGGAAGGGCAGGGGGCAGCGGGTCGGGGGCAGAGCTGCAGTGCAGTGCAGTGGAGTGAGGGATGGCGTGGGATCTGAAGTCGGAGAAGTCCTGCCAGTGGCGTGGGCTGGGGGCCAAGTCAGGGTGACAGAGGTGACAGGGTGACAGAGGTGACAGGCTACCGTCATCTCTCGGCCTCGGTTTCACTCGGCTTAATAGCATCTGCACAACTGGCCACTCAACTAAGTCGCCGTCTTTACCTGCTTCCAGGCCGTGCTCGGCCCTGTCCTCTTTCTCTGGTCCCTCTGTCTTAGTCATCTCTGCTGACCCTCTTATCTCCTTGACTCCTAAGGGCTGCAGTGCCCTTGGGCCTCTGTCTGCTGATGACTCCCAGTGCCTGCCTCCAGCCCAGACTTCTCCCATGAAGCCCAGACCTTCCACTTGGAAGACTGGGACTTCAGACTTCATGCATCCCCAACAGATTCCTCCACCAGGCTGGCCCCATCCTCACTCAGGCTTCCTGTGGCGACCAGCATTGCTCTGGCCTAGGCCCCCGTGTCCCCCTCGGCCCCTCGCTCTCACACCCCACGTGCACTTCACAGCAAACCCTGCTGCTTGGGGTCCTTCTTCTCCCCTCTGCTGCTGCCTCTGGGCCTGGGCCAGCCACGTCTCACCTGGGATTGTGGCAGGAACCCTCTCCTTGCGCTTAAACTCCCAGAATCGCAGACAGCCGCCAGAGCGACCCCACGAGATGTAAGCCACGTCTCTCCTCAAAACCCTCCAGTGTTTTCCCAGATCTCGAAAAATCCAAGTCCTGACAGTGGACCACAAGGCCTCCCGTGACCCGGACCCTCTGTCCCTCCTGGTCCTCGCCTCCACTCTCCCCCTTGCTCACTGGGCTCCAGCCACACTGGACTTGCTGGGGCCGAGGCTCACCCCCGCCTCTGCCTGTGTGCGTGCCCCCATGCCCTGCCCCCATGCATACGTGCCTCACTCGCTGGCCTTCTTCAGGTCTGCTCCAGGGTCACCTTGTCACCAAGCCTTCTGCACTGAAGCAGCCCCTCCCCTGCTTTATCACTCTGCACAGCACTCTTTGCCCTGGACACGTTGCCTCAGGGTTTACTGAGTGTCTCCTCTAACCAGGCTGTAAGCTCTGCAGGGACTTGGCCTGCTTGGTGCACTGCCCTGCCCCCAGCACGTAGGTGCTCGATAACTAATTTTGGATTCTTTGAATGTATAGTGACCAGGGGACACGGGGTCCCATGGAGGCCCAGGCAGGAGGACAGGAAGGGGCCCTCAGGGCTCATTGACTCCCCACAGCTTCCGGCTCACTTTCCTACCTTCAGCAGCCCGTAGAGGAGATCCAGGTCGTTCTTGCCCCGGGGCTTGGACTGGTCCCCCATAAACTGCATCAGAGCTGCGGGCAGGATGAAGAGCACGGTGAGCTGGGCTGGGGGCCTGGCCCTGGCTCGTGCTGTCGCTGTGCAGGGCCATCTCATGCCTTGCTCTCAGAATGCGTGTGAGCCAGGCGGAGCAGCAGTCTCAGCTGTACCGACGAGGAGACAGAGTTCAGAGAGACCCTGTGGCCACCCAGGGCTACACCAAGCGCACAGCAAGCCAGACCTACCGCTGCCTTCCAGCCCAGACTGCACACAACCCACACCCCCTGGGCATGAGTAGAAGTGGGTGAGGGCCACGTGGTATAGGAGACACCGGTGAGCTTCCCCGAGTCGGTGAACTCAAGGACAGAAGGCGACCAGGTGCCTGGGTCCCGGGCACTGCAGACATGGCGACCCAGGACACCGTGGCTACTTACCCTGGAAGCTTCCCACGGCCCGCCTGTTCACGTCCTCGTCACTGATGCTGATGAGTGATGCCTGGATGGGAGCCTGCGGCCAAAGAGGCTGCCTGTGGGTCTGGGGCCATGGGGGCCGGGGGCCAGGTCTGCTGTCCCGGCTCCTCCCCACCGTCCCCCTTACCTTGCTGTACTGCACCAGGCTGGCCATGGCCTTCCTCTTGGCATCTTCACTTGTCTGGCCCAGCCTGAGGGGGCGGAGGGGAGGACAGCCCCGCTTGCTCAGCCCTCCCACCCCCATCCCAGGCTGGGTAGGGAGGGTGCTAAGAGCCCTGGCCCGGTGACTCTGAGCAGGGAGTGTCCCACTTCAGGGACACTGAGGATGGGCAGGCATGGGGCGGGCCCAGGGCACTCACAGAGTCTGGGGCTTCCGGAAGTAGCGCAGGGCAAATTCCTGCATGGTGTAGTCGGAGTCCGTGGGCAGGGTGACGCAGGCCACAGACGGGGACCGGCTGGTGGCCAAGTTGTCACTGTGTGCCTGGCTCCAGGGGTGGGTGGGGAACTTAGGAGCACAGGAGACCTAGCGCCACCTGAGTGTCCCCTGGCCTGTCCAGCGGCCCTGCCCAAGCCCCCGCCCCAGCCCAGCCCAAGAGAAGCAGGCAGAGTAGCTGCAGTGAGCACACCACCAGAAGCCGGGACAGTCAAGAGCTGTTTATTGAGCACCTTCCAGGTGGCACTGAACTAGCTACCACGAGGGCCACACGAGAGGCAGACCGCCCAGCCCTGCTGGGGAGACAGGACAAGACATCGGGAGCGGGCAGAGAGGCGGCATCAGACCAAGCGCTGCCCACCAGGCGTGGGGTGGCCCTCCGCCGCTCTGGGGCAGTCGAGCCCTTTCTTTCCTCGACTCCTAGTTAGGCCTCGCCTCGGCGTCTCCCGTCTTCCTCACCTCCGACGCCTTATCCCACTCTCCGTGCCGCAGCTGACTCTTGTGCCGGCCATTCCTCTGCTCCATCGAGAAGGAAAAGTCCGGAGCAGCAGCCGGCTGCACTACGTTAGCAGGAAAGAGTCCGGATCGGCCCCCGGTGGAGCCAAACTGCCAGCCTGCGGGAAGCATCCAAGGACGGTGCCTCACCTCCTGGGCCCTCTGCCCGCCCGCCGGGTGCCAGCCGCCCTGCTTGCCTTGGGGATACCTGGCTCCAGAGCGGCCACCGGCAACAGCTTGATGAGGTCCCCCCGTTGGAAGCTGAGGAGGCTGTGGTCGTCAGTGAGGTAGCTTCGCAGGGCAATGACGTAGCCGGAGTCCTGCAGGCGGGCGGGTGAGCGGCCAGCCTGCTTATGACTCCGTCCTGCCCATCCCACCTGCTCCCCCGTTGGCGTCACTCTCCACCAAGCGCCCCCAAGTTCCAGCCCCACCCCAGGCAGCTTGAAGGAGCTTGGCTGACATCACGGGGTACGACGCAGCGGTGCTGGAGGCCCCCCGCCCGGCGCCCTGCCGGCCCGCACTTGCCTTCCTGAGCTCGCTCAGGAGCAGCTCAACCATGGCCTTGACGGCTCCCGCCTGGACTGTGTGCAGCAGCAGCCGTTCACTCTTCAGGGACAGCTCCAGGGTGGAGCCAGCCAGGCACTCCACGCCCAGTACCTCAGCAAAGCTGTGCAGAGGGTGGGGCGTGAGCTGGGGGCCGTCTCGCCGGCCCACGCCACACCCCAGCCCAGGCTCACCTGTACGAGCGGAGAGTCTTCAGCTGGCCGGGGTGGAAGCTGGGGCCTTGGGTCACCTTGAGCAGTCTCAGCCCCCGGTGGGACACGGCCAGCAGCTGCACGTCGCTGCCACCCTCGCCCTGCCCGGAAGGTGGTTGGCTCACGGACAGGCTCCGGGCTCCCCGCCACCGGCCAAGACACCCTGGGGCTGCTCAGGCCAGTGCTATTCTTCGTTGGTTCCACTGGGGCCCAGCCCACCCCCAGCTCTAATCCTGCTGCGGAAGGCCAAGCTGGCCTCCAGCCCTGGGCGCTACCATCCCCAGCCTCACTGACCGAGACGGGGAAGATGCGGGAGAAGTAATTGGCCCAGTTGTCCCTGGCGGCCACCACGATGCGCTTCTTGACACTGTCCTCAGCTGTGTCCAGGGAGTCCAGGCCCACCTCCAGGTCTCCTGTTGAGCAGAAATGGCCCCAGGCCGTCCTCAGGCTCCCTCACAGCGGGGACCCCGGAGTCTACTCCCTCCCTCTGGGCAGGCCCAACCCCCAGCACTCTGGCTCCCTGACTCCAGGGTCCCTGGACCCTACGCAGCAGGTCTTTCATCCTGTGCCTCTCGTCCTGGGAGATCCGGATGCAGGACTCCGCAAAGGTGTCCCTCAGGATCTGGGGGCAAAGCCAGGCGGTCACCACCAGGTCCTGAGGCCACAGCCCACCCCAGAAGCAGCCACGCATGGAGGAAAAGCTAGAGAGCCCCATAGGCACGTGGGTGGAGCAGGGAGGGATGCCTGGCCTTCCAAGCCCAGGGTCACGTCCACCCGGAGCTCCCACCTGCCTCCCCCAAGCTGCCGGCACTAGTTGGGCTGCTGCTCCTCTGTCAGCTGAGATAAGCTTCCCTGAAGGAACACGGGACTTGGGGGAGGGGGAGGGGGGCAGCTACTGTAGAACTGGGGAGAACAGACACAAGCATTGGGAGCATCTAGAGGTGGCAAAGGGACAAGCACGAGCGAGCACCTGCTGTGTGCCAGGCCTGTGTTGGGTGCTGTATACGCTTTATTTTTAATCCTCGTCATAAGTCAAAAATGGCCCTTATTCTGAGGGTTGTTGGGAGGATTAAATAAACGAAGGCAGGGCGGAAACACACCAGCGTCCCCCGCAAGCGGGGCTGCTCTCCTGCCTGGGGTGGGGGCGGTCTGCCGGTACAGGTCCCAGGTGGGCTGGGCTCTCACCTGCTCACAGAGGAGCCTGAGGCAGTAGGGGTGGCTGAAGTTCTCCCGGGGGTAGAACACCTGGGCGAGGGCAGGGGCGAGTGAGAGTGCGCCCGGACGGTGCCCCCGCCAGCCCCCCTCCCGCCCCACCTCTGCCTCCCGGGCCGGAGGAGGTGGGGCTGGGGAAGTAGTCCCCAGTGTCTGTGTGTGGAGAGGAGATGCTGGGGCCCCAGGCTGGCGCCCCTACAGCCAGCGCCCCGTCCCCCACCCAGGGAGGCCAGGCTGCGGCCCGCCCTCGCGCCCACCTCCTTGCGCAGGAACAACCTCCAGGGGGCGCTGGCGTAGGAGAAGCACACGCTGCCCGAGGGCACGAGCAGCTGGGTGGAGATCCCCTGGTCCCCCATGGTCTCCACAAAGCCTGGCGGATAGAGGGGCCGAAGGGCATCAGGCGAGGAGCTGCCCAAGCCGGAATGATGCAGGCACGGAGAGAGAAGACCCTCGGCCCACTAGGGCCCCACGTGGCCCAGCTCAGTCCACCTCCGCTGCCTCCCTCCCCCCGCTCTGTCCCATCGCCGGCCTCCATCTCCAGCTTCCCACGTTCCCCACTGTCCCTGACGTGCGTGGGCCCCCCCCGACCACGTCAGCGAGGTCACTAAACTCCCGACGAGGCCCACGCCCCGTGACGGTCCCTCCGTGCCAGACAGGCCCCAGGGGTGCCCGCGCCCTGCCCCCCCAGGAACGCGGAAGCTGGGGCTCCTCACCCACGGCTCCAAAGTCCGGAAGCGCGAGCAGCTGACCTCGGCCGTGAGCGCTGAGAGGCCCTTAGGAATCCTGCCCCCGCCCCCCACAAAGCCCACCACCCGGGGATATGGGGTTTCTCACCGTGTGGCTCAGCTGGAGGGGTCGCTGGGTCCAAGGGTGGAGGCAGTGGAGGTGCTGGCGGAGGCGGGGGACTCCGGGCAGTGGGTGGGTTTTGGCCAAACAGCTCTTGAAGGGGCCCCTGCTTCTCCTTGATGGAGTTGGAGGGCACACGCCGTGGCTGGCCCTCGGGTCGAGGGGCCACAGCTGGTGGGGGGCCCTTCCCTGGGCTGGGGGACAGCGTCTGGGGAGGCACGGAGAATACACCCAGGCTGTGACTAGCGGCCAGGTCTCCCCCGGGGAGCCTCAGGAGGGCTCTGGCGCGGAGCAGCGTGCTCTGGTCGGGACGGGGCCTCACCGAGGGCAGCGAGGAGGCACCACTGATCCCCAGCTTAGCCAGAGCCTCATCCTTAGGGTTGTTTTTCTTCAGGAAGATCTGGGGGGGCTTCCTGAGAGAAGGAAGAGGTCGGGAGTCCACACGGTGACTCTGGGCAGCGGGCAGTCCTGGCCGTCCTCCCCCTCCCCACCACCGCCGGGGTGCACCTGGGCGGCTGCACGGGCACGGGCACGGGGCCTGGGCGGCTCTGGTATATGCGGATGATGTTGCGGATCTCCCTGCTGGGCTCTGCCCGCCGGGGCTTAGGGTCCGAGCTACGCACCACGGCTCTGCCCTCTGCCGGCCGGCGACCACCGCCAGGCCCCGCCTCTGTGGCTGGCTCCGCCTCAGCCTCCTGTGCAGCTTTGGCCCCATCTCGTGCCAGTGGCTTTTTCTCTACTGGGGGAGGAGGAGGTGACGGCACTGACCAGAAAGAGAGGAAAGATGTGAGACCCTGTGCAGAACCACAAAGCCTGCCCCCCCACCCTGCTCCCCACCACCTGCTCTCGGTTCCTCTTCTTCCGGCTCCTCCTCCTGCTCCTCCCCCTGGGGGATCTTCACCTTGGCCGGAGGCCTCATCGTCTCCACCTTGATCTGCTGCTGCCCTGTAAACGCCCCAAATGGCCCTCGCTATTACTCTCCACCTGGCCCGCCCGTCTGGGCTCCTGGACAGGCCACACTGACCTAGAGGAAGAGAGTGCACCCCGCCGTCCCCTGGCCAGGCGGGGGCGGTGGCTGAGTTTTTGTGTGGGATTGCCACCCCAAGGGCCCTCACCCAACTTCTGGAAATAGTCCCGTTTCTGCTGGAAGCTCTTGGGCCGCCGGGGCCTGTTTTCAGCCTCCTGTGAGGTGTCCTGTGGCAGGAGGGGAAAGAGAAGGAGCTGCCCTGCCAGACAAGTTGCCACTCACAGAGCAAACCCGCTCGGATCCGTGGGGCTGGAGCCTGGCAGCATCTTTTCTGCATCTCCCCACACCCCCCATGCCATGTCTCCCACTTCTGGGGCCTTGGAGCCTGCTGCCCCACCCCAGCCCTGCCACCTGCCTGACCTCGCCTCTTCACCCTCAGGCAGGCACCTACCAGTTCCAGGTCACGCTCTGGCTCCTTCTGGGGGGTGGGTGTCTTCTTGGGCTTGGGGGTGATGGCTGGGGGTGGAGTCAGGGAGGCAGCTCCAGGGGCCTGGGCCTGGGCATGATGCTCCAGGGGCTGGCTCTGGCGCTGCTTTGCCTGCTGCTCAAGGGACAAGGTCATGGCCTGGGTGGTCATCTGCTGGGCCTGACGGGGGAAGGGTGGTGTGCCAGGTAAGAGCTGGCCTAGCCTCGCCCCACAGGTCTGTACCCACTAGGCAATCCATGGGCCCTGCCCACCCTCACCAGGATCAGCGCCTGCTGGTTGATGAAGTTCTGCTGCTGGACTGCCAGCTGCCTCGCGTCCACACTGGGAAGCAGGGGCTGTGGCTGTGGCTGCGGCTGCGGCTGTGGCGGCACCACAACGGCTGCGAGTATGGCAGGCAGTCAGGGTGGACGAGCGCCATGGCTGAGCTCCCAGCCCTCTGCCCACTGTGCCCTCTAGGCCCCAGGCAACAGCCTCCCTCCTCCAGTCCCTACCTGAGAAGGGACACAGTGGCTATAGTCCAGCCTTACCTGGCATGGCGGGGACCGCCCCCATTGCTGGCATCATGGGCACGGGTGCATGCATCATGGCTGGCTGGTATCCGGGCATCTGCATCATCCCTGAGTACACTGAGGGAACAAGGCCCCCCCCCAGGTCGGTCCCTGCCTGGGCCCACAGACAGCCTCCCTTCAGCCCCAGGCAAAGAGAAGAGTACGGGCCACCAGGGTGCTAGCCAGAGCTCTGATTGCAGCTGCGTGGGGATCCCAGGCCATGCTTGCCTGTGTTGCTGGGCAGGGAGGCCCTGGGTGCTCAGCCCCGCACTCACCCACGGGATAGCTGCCTTGCTGCATGGGCCCCATGGCGCCCCCTCCCTTCATGCGGCCACTCAGAGCCCTGCCTTGCTCCAGATCCTGAAGGGACAAAAATCACAGGTCCCAAGGTCAGAGCTAGAGCCCTAGGAGGGATGGGAGGGGCAGCAGAGGCCCCAGGGGCGTAGGGGCAGCAGTGGGGTGGGGTCTGCGTGCGGGACACTCACGCTGAGGCACGGGGAGAAGAGGTGGTCCAGGAAGCCATCCAGACTCCCTGAGGTCCGGGACTCACCTGTGGAGGGTTACTGTCACCTGCCTGGGGCGTGGGGCTCTGGCACCCCCATTCCCAGCGCTCTGCCAACCTCAGTGTGCCCACTCCCAGCCTTACCTGTGTGACCCCTGCTGGGCAGAGCTGGGGCTGGGCCTGGAGGGGGACCTGGGGGCAGTGAGGGGGCCTGGATGCCAGGGGCCGGGGGGATGTCCTCGGCTCTGCAGGAGATAGTGGGCCCAGCTGAGGAGATGCCCTGGCCGGGGGGTTCCCAGGTTGAGGCAAGATGTAGAAGCTGCTGTAGGGGTCATCCCCCTGCGGTGGGCGGAGGCTTGGGGGCGGGCGGGCTGGGCCTGTGGCAGCACCTGTGAACCCCCGCGGATGACAGGGTGGCTGAGGGGGTCACCTACGACAGGATAGGGACAGGAGCAGGCCAGGGGTGCTGTGGGTGGCACCTACAAGCCACGGGGGGCGATTGGGTAGCTGTGGGGACCGGCCGGGTCCCCCAGATCCTCGGTCTGGCCAATCAGGTCCAACACGAAGTCGCAGCCAGCCAAGTCCTGCCAGGAGTCCTTAGAGTGCAGTGACACAGACCAGCCACGCGGGGGCGGATCCAGGCCTCTGGGTGAGACAAGGGCATGGAGCAGAGGGTGGTCAGCCAGGCGGACGACCATCCGGAAGGGACAAGGACCTGAGGGTGGGCTGGGGGGAGGGGGTTGTGGAAGGGGACAGGAACCTGGCTGAGGACCCAGTGCAACTCACAGCCCTCTACTTTATCTGCATCTCACAGCCCTCTACTTCTACAGTGGCTCTGATGCATTTATTCATTCAATTTGATGAGAACCTGGACCAGATCTAGCAGGTATACTCTCTACTTGCTCTCTGTCTTGAATCTACTGTCTGGACCCTGCCCACCCACCCCGCCCCCTCGCTCCCATCCCGCCCCCCGGGGAGCAGGTTTTGGCTTTGGAGCAGCCGCAGGAGGTGCTCGGCGGGAGAGCGGGCTGGGAGCATGAGGAAAACCAGGAGGCGGACGGGACAATGGCCAGTGTGGGCTGCGCTCGCCCATCCCAGGCCCTGCACACCTGCTCTGCAGAATCCGCCCGGCGAGTTGCTCCCCTGTGGTCCAGGACTCCACCTCGGCCGAGAAGCACTCCTCTGCAGGGACGAGGGGTAGGGGCAAGAGTGAGGGACAGCAGGGTCCACCCGGACGGGAAGGGAATACTGTCCCGTGGCGGTTCCGAAAGCAGGAGAGCAGGGAGGTCAGGGTCACATGGGGAGGGCTGAGGAGGGAAGGGGGCCGAGGGAGGGCGAGAGTGCCGGGCAGGCTGCAGCGTGGGCCTGGGGAGGCCCGAGAGTAGGCAGGCGTCACCGGTGAAGGTGAAGACATCCAGCACCATGCGGCCCTGCCTCCATCCGGCCGTCCACTCGAGCTGGGTGGGTGGGTGGGCCCGCTCGGACCCAGGGGCCCGCTGCGTCTGCTGCAGGGCTCCCAGCAGCCTGTGCTGGCACAGTGCTGCCATGCCCCCGGGGGCCTGGTCGGACACGAATCTGCGGGCACAGCACAGGGCTGCCGTGGGTATGGGGTGGCCCGCTGAGCACACCCACGGGGCCCCCACCTGCCGGGGCCCTTACTTGAGCAGCGGCTTCTGCAGGGTGGACACTGGGGGGAAGGCGCCGAGCAGAACAGCCAGGAGGGCCCAGCCGCGCTGCCTCTGCTGCTCGTCCGGCTGGTGCCAGAGCTGGGCTGCGAGCTGACTGAAGATCTCGTTGCGCAGCCCCGGCCGGCGCTGCCCCTGCCGCACCAGGTACTGGCCCATGGTCTGCTCCTGCCAGGGCTCCAAGGATGCGTCCCCCAGGAACCGCAGCATCTGCAGACACAGAGTGAGGGGAGGCAGGACGTGCGGGGCTCCCGGTGCCCGGCCAGCACCCCTTGCACGGGCCCACCCTGCCCCTCCCCAGTGTGTCACTCACCACCTTGTTGATATCCAGGGCATGCTGAGGGTTGTCACTGTCCAGCCGGGTCAGGGGTTTGGTCAGCAGCTGCCCAGGTCTGGGCAGGGATGGCTCCTGCAAGGAAGGAGGGCGACACGGTGCCTGAGCAGGGGCTGTTGTGTGCTGACCTGCCAGACACAGCCGCGGGGGAGCCCCAAGGGAGCACGCGCCCTGCGAGAGGGAGAGGGGCTAGTGAGGAAAATCATCTTAAAAATACATCTCGGGGGGCTTCCCTGGTGGCGCAGCGGTTAAGAACCCGCCTGCCAGTGTAGGAGACACGGGTTCGAGCCCTAGTCAGGGAAGATCCCACATGCCGCGGAGCAGCTAAGTCTGTGCACCACAACTGCTGAGCCTGCGCTCTCTAGAGCCCGCGAGCCACAACTACTGAAGCCCGCGCGCCTAGAGCCCGTGCTCCGCAACAAGAGAAGCCACCGCAATGAGAAGCCCGCGCACCGCAACGAAGAGTAGCCCCCGCTCACCGCAAATAGAGAAAGCCGCGTGCAGCAACAAAGACCCAATGCAGCCAAAAATAAATAAATTTATTAAAAGAAAAATACATCTTGGGACTTCCCTGGTGGTCCAGCGGTTAAAAGTCCACGCTCCCAATGCAGGGGGCCGGGGTTTGATCCCTGGTCAGGGAACTAGATCCTGCATGCCACAACTAAAAAGGGTCCCGCATGCTGCAACTAACGATCCTGCACAGGCAACGAAGATCCCGTGTGCCGCAGCTAAGACCCGGCGCAGCCAAGTAAATAAATAAATATTAAAAAAAAAACAACTCTCAATCACTCCTTCTGATTAGAAAACTAAAGCTCGTGCATGCGGAAAACTCAGAAAACACGGAAAAGGATGAAGAATAAAAACCACCATTAACATTCCACTGCCAGACAAAACCACAGTTAACATTTTCGCCTCTTTGTTTCTAATCTTACTTTCTACGTGTCGGTACACACGTCATCTCCCCACCCTCCCTGTTAACAAAATTGGGATCGTACGCTACGTGCAGTTTTGAATCCCGCTTTTGCCGCCAACACTGTAGCCTGGACACTTTGCCTTGTCATTCAACATGCTTTAACGACATGGCTTCAATGGCAGGGCAGTGCCACAGGTGTAACGAAGGTGTGGCACTGCAGATAAGTAACCAGCAGCGCGTTGAGGTTCAACCGTTTCCGGTTTCCGAGCAACGCAGTTGCATCCACAGCCCCGCGACAGGAGAGGGAGGAGGGGACTGGAGACAGGACAGACACAGCTTCTGCCTGACGGGGGCTAACGTCTGGGGAGATGTGGGCGTCAGCCGTGTAGAGCTAAGGCCTGGGGGCCCACCTGAAAGCCGATGGAGATGAAGCTGGAGAAGGGGAATTGGTCGATGTCGGGTGGGAGGGTCAGGCTGGGCCGTGCGGGAACTTCCGGGGGCATGGCCTCGGTGATGCTCTCGGCCAGGGTGTGCCGATGGCCTGGGATGACGTAGGCAGGCGTAAGCGGCAGCCCAGAAACGCCCAGGTAAGGCGCCTGGCTTTGGCGCCGCCTCCACCTCTCAGCATCAGCCCCCAGCTCCAGTGCAGAGGGAGCCGGGCAGTGAGCTGGGGGGACCCAGAGCATCAGAGGGAGGGACCACAGGGACAGAGCCTCCGCCCAGGAGGGGGTCATGGCAAGAGCAACGCCCATCAGGACTCACCTTCCGCTGTCTTCAGCATGACAGCCAGCTCAGCCGGGATCTCCAAGTGCCCCAGCTCCTAGCAGGGAGGAGCAACTGACCAGGAACTAAGGGAAGGGGCATGGGAACTCGGGGGCCCTCCTCACCCCCAGGGCTGTAAGCTTCCCCTCCAAAGCCCAAGGATTCTAGTCCTGGACACTCAAACACATAAAGCCCCCAGAGGGAACCCAAGAGCACCCCAGGCCTCTTCTTGGGGGACAATGGATGGGCCTGAGGAACAGGACCCATCTCGGCACCCCTGGAACCCCACGCTCCCCCTCAAGCCAGGCCAGGTTCAGCGGGTTCACAACCCAGCTTCCAGGCCACCTACCATGCTTGGCCCCTTCTTGGAGGCCCCGACGCCGTGCCAGCTGCACCGATGCCCAAGCTGTTGGGGGAGATGCAGGAGGAGACGATGCCTCCGTGAGGCGCCACCGGGAGCTCCCTAGAGGCCCCTCCCCCACGCAGCAGTGCAGCTGCCCCTCCTCCTCCCAGGAGGACCCCACACCAGTGGAGGAAGGGGTGCAGACCCAGGGGGCCAGCTGTCTGCCCCCAGCCCTCCAGAGCCCTCACTAGCCTTAGCGCTGTGGCTGTCTCTGCCCGTCTGCCAGGGCACCGGGAAGAGGAGGGAAGAAGGGAAGGAATGGTCCCAAGGGACAAAGTCCAGCCAGGGAGGGGCCAGAGAGTGGGGCATTACGTGGGCATTGACCTTTGAGCTGTTTTATGGCCCTCAGATTGGAGTCACAGGGCAAGAGGGGAACAGTCCAAGGGAGGCCTGGAGGGGATGGGAGGCACCCCCAGCCAGCAGGGGAGAGCCAGGCCCTGGCAGTGGGCAGGCATGAAGGAAGGCGACAGCCTCCTGGAGGCCCCAGGCTACCCTGGCCAGGCAGAGGGGGACGGAAGGAGCTCCACCAGCAATGGTCTCCGAGGCCTCGGTCCTCGTGCGGCTGCACTTGGAGGGTGGACACTGTCGGGATTTGGCCAACGTGGCCGGCAAGGCTGCCTGGCTTCTCCCCTGAGCTGCCCTGGGCAGGACCCATCCATGTGCTTCACCTGCCCTCTCCGCTGTCTCCAGAGCAGGCGCCGGCCCGCCAGCAGGACGGTGTTCAGCTGCCCCAGAGCTGCCCGCCGCCGGAGGTACCACTTCCTGGAGGCCGGGAAGGGGGTTGGTGAGGAGTCCAAACTCACACCCGATACCTGAATCCTCCAAGCCAAGACGTGAATGTAAAATCGGACCCCAGTGAAGCCCCCGGCTGCCGAAGGGCAGCAACAGGGAAAGGACACGACACTTCGAAAGACCAGCAGGTAAACTGAGAGGCTGCTGTGCCCGAGGATCGAGATCTGGGACTCTGGCGCCGACCACGCGGGCTCGTTCCCCTACCGGTTAGTCACTGCCGTCTCGGATAAGTTACTTTACCTCTCTGGGGTTTATCTGCTTTTGTTTTTTGGCCACGCCGCATGGCATGTGGAATCTGAGTTCCCCGACCAGGGATCAAACCCGGCCCTGGCAGTGACAGCGCTGAGTCCTGGACTTCCCTAGTGGCGCAGTGGTCAAGAATCCGCCTGCCAATGCGGGGGACACAGGTTCGAGCCCTGGTCCGGGATGATCCCACATGCCGCGGAGCAACTAAGCCCGTGCGCCACAACTACTGAGCCTGTGCTCTAGAGCCCACGAGCCAGAGCTACTGAAGCCCGTGCGCCTAGAGCCCGTGCTCCGTGACAAGAGAAGCCACCGTAATGAGAAGCCTGCGCACCACAAGGAAGAGTAGCCCCCACTCGCCGCAGCTAGAGAAAGCCTGCACGCAGCAACGAAGACCCAACGCAGCCAAAAATAAATAAATTTATTAAAAAAAAAAAAAGAAAGAAAGAAAGCGCTGAGTCCTAACCACTGGACCGCCAGGGAATTCCCTACTTTACCTCTGTGTTTTATTTTCATCATCTCTAAATTGAGAAGTATTGTAATGCCTGCCCCACAATAAGATGAAATGAATTAAAAGGTGTGTTTGGAATAGAGTCTGACATATTATTATTTAAGAAGCAGAACTTCTAAAAAATGAAAAAATAACATTCACTGGAAGTCTAACAGGAGATCCTGGAAGAGACAATATCTTTGAGAATTTTCCAGATATAAGAAAGACCAGACTCCTCAATGAAGGAACCCTGAGCATGATAAATATTTAAAATAAATCTATATATACTATTAGACATAACATAGATAAACAACAAGGATCTACTGTATAGCACAGGGAACTATATTTAATATCTTGTAATTACCTATAATGGAAAAGAATCTGAAAAAGCGTATATATATGTATTATGTATGTATGTATATATTTGTAACTGAATCATTTTGCTGTACACCTGAAACATCGTAAATCACTATACTTCAATAAAAAAATAAATCTACAGCTTTTGTACATAAAAGGTCACTTTCAAGAGAATGAAAAGAGGGCTTCCCTGGTGGCACAGTGGTTGGGAATCCACCTGCCAATGCAAGGGACACGGGTTCGAGCCCTGGTCCGGGAAGATCCCACATGCTGTGGAGCAACTAAGCCTGTGCACCACAATTACTGGGCCTACGCTCTAGAGCCCGCAAGCCGAAACTACTGAGCCCACGTGCCACAACCACTGAAGCCCGCGCGCCTAGAGCCCATGCTCCACAACACGACGAGCCACCACAATGAGAAGCCAGCACACCACAACAAAGAGTAGCCCCCGCTTGCCACAACTAGAGAAAGCCCATGTGCAGCAACGAAGACCCAATGCAGCCAAAAATGAATAATAAATAAATTAAAAAATTTTAATTTAAAAAAGAGAATGAAATGACAACCCACGTAATGGGAGACTACTTGCAAATCACACATTTGATAAAGGTTTAATATCCAGAACATATAAAGAACTCCTACAACTCAATGAAAAAAAAAAAACCCAATTAAGAAGCAGGCAGAGGGGGACTTCCCTGGTGGCACAGTGGTTAAGAAATCGCCTGCCAACGCAGGGGACACGGGTTCGAGCCCTGGTCCGGGAAGATCCCACATGCTGCAGAGCAACTAAGCCTGTGCACCACAACTACTGAGCCTGCGCTCTAGAGCCCACAAGCCACAACTACTGAGACTGCAAGCCACAACTACTGAGCCCGTGTGCCACAACTACTGAAGCCCGCGCACCTAGAGCCCGTGCTCCGCAACAAGAGAAGCCACCGCAATGAGAAGCCTGCGCATCGCAACGAAGAGCAGCCCCTGCTCACTGCGACTAGAGAAAGCCCACGCACAGCAATGAAGACTCGACACAGCCAAAAATAAATAAATAAATAAATTCCCAAAGGAAAAAAAAGGCAGGCAGAGGACTTGAATAGCTATTTCTCCAAAGAGATACACAAATGGCCAAGAAGTACATGAAAAGATGCTCAACATCATTAGTCATTAAAGAAATGCAAATCAAAACCACAATGAGATACCACCTCACACCCACTAGGATGGCTATCATTTAAAAAGCAGAAAGTAGCAAGTATTGGCAAGGATGCAGAGAAACTGGAACCTTCACACATTGCTGGTAGGAATATAAAATGGTGCAGCCACTGTGGAAAACAGTTTGGCAATTCCTCAAAAAGATAAAGACAGAATTACCGTATAACTCAGGATTTCCACTCCCAGATAGAGATCCAAAAGAACCAAAAGCAGAAACTTGATCAGTTACTTGTACACTTGTGTTCATAGCAGCCTTATTCACAATAAGCCAAAAGGTAGAAACAACCCACGGACAGATAAATGGATAAACAAAATGCGGTCCGTCCACACAATGGAACAATTTTCGGCCATAAAAAGACATGAAATTCTGACACATGTTACGACAGGGACGAACCCTGAAAACGCTATGCTTAGTGCAGTAAGCCAGGTGTAAAAGGAATTTGTATGAGTCAACCTAGACGTCATATCTAGAATAGGCAAATTCACAGCAATGGAAAGCATACTGGAGGTTACCAGGGGTGGGAGGGAAGGGAGAGTGAGGCATCATTGCTGAATGGGTATAGAGTTCCCGCTGGTGATGAAAACGTTTTGGAAACATATAGTGGTGACGGGTGCCCCCTTCTCCGAGGCTTCCCTGGTGTCCATGGCACTGCCTTCATTTTGTTCTCAGTCCTTAAACAATCCCCTTTGGGGCGACTGGAAGCTGGTTTACTGTCTGCATCTGACTCCCCAGCTAGCCTGGAAGGCACCATCCCTGTGCCTGTGTGAAGATGCTTGCACCTTCCTCCCTGTGTTGCCAGCACCTGGCCCAGGGTAGATGGAGAAGATGGTCAACCAACAGCTGTTGGATGGATGAGTGAAGACGGGCAGTGCAGGGTGAGTGGGGCTGGAGCTAATGAGGCGAGAAGGGCGAGGGGAGCATCATAGGACCACGAAGCCCAAAGAGCCTGGAGTGTAAAAGTCCGGGCTACGTCGAGGCTGGAGAGGTAGGCAGGGCCTCACACAACCTGATTCACGCTTTTAAAAGAGTATTCTTGCTGCAGAGTGGAGAACAGACTAGAGAAAAGAACAGTCAAGGGGTCAAGACCGCAGGTTTGACTGGCCTAGCAGGTAATGAGCTTCTCGTGGCTGGGGGTATTCAAGCAGAGACGGCATGGTGGGGATGCCAGCAAGGAGAGTCCGGTGCTGATGGGAAGCAGGCAGACTAGCCTTGAGGCCCTACGCCCCCCCGACCCTGCCCCGCCACCGTGAGGAGGCCTACAGTCTCGCCCCACTCTGCACACCTGGCCTGGAGCCCACGCACGCGAATCCGTGGTAGGAGGCGAAGGCGTTGACAGGAGAGGCTGGCGCAGAGGCCTCGGTGCAGGGTGAGCAGGGCCTGGGCGCGCTGCTGGGCCCGGTGCCGCTCCAGCTGCTGCCAGCCCAGCTCCTGCAGTAGCACCTGGGGGCAGAGGTTTGGGCTGGGGGCAGGCCAGGTGGCTGGAGACCACCCTGCCCTTCTCCCGAGGCCTCAGCCTCCTCCTTTCTGCCAAACTATTGATTCTACTGGGGTGCCCGGGACACCCGGCCCACTCCATCTCCCCACGACCCAGAAGGACCACCAAATCATGAGTTGGTCCCAAAATGTTCCTCCCACTTTCCAGCCATACCTGCTGCTTCCCTGCTCATACACACCACCCACCTGGGTGGCTCCCAGGTGACAGAGGGGCGACTCAGCCCCAAACACCTGGTTCAGGATGGTGCCACATCTTTCCCGGTCAGAGAGCTCTTCCTGTCCCTCTGTCCCCAGGGCCCGGAACCTGCCCCAAGGACAGAGAATCTTGCGGAGGTCGGAACAAGCACAGAGGGGACCTCCCTCCACACTCATTTGACCCCTGAACCCCTCGGGGTCTATTCAGTCTATAAGTCATTCAACAATGATTTGGAAAGCACCTACTATGTGCCAGGCACTCAGGAGAGTTTTGCTGAGAGGACGAGGGGCGGGTGAATGCACAGAGGCGTGGAGAGGTGTGCGGGTGACGAACAGTAAAAGGAGACGCAGATGGAGGGAGAGAAGGAGAGACAGAGAGAAAGGAAGGAGGGAGGGTTGGACGTCAGGCCCAGGGTCCCTGGGAAAGTGTGTCCATCCCCCGCTCCCGAAAAAGCCCCAGGTCCGCCAGCCACTCCAGGGGGCCTTCCTAGTGAGCCCTGGCCCTGAGGTGCCTGCGCCCCGGGGCTGCCCGCATCCTGGGCCCCTACCTGGCCAGGAAGGTCTGGAAAGGCACGCGAACGGGGAAGTTGGCGCTGCGGGTACACACGGCCTCCAGGATGCCCGCCTGGCGCAGTTGCTCTGCCACGTAACCCACATCAAAGAGGCCCGGAAGCTGTGGCCACGGGGCAGAGCCAAGGAGAGCTGAATTGAGGGGCTCAGAGCTGTGGGGAAGGTGGGGCAGGGCCGAGGAGGGCTGAGGGGGGCGGCCAGGGGTGGGAGGGCTCTGGCGCCAGGTGCTGGGAGAGCTCACCTTTCCCGGGTTGGGGTTGAGGCACTGGATGAAATAGATATGGCTCCTGGTGGGTGGAAGGGGCGGTCACTTGAGCACAGACTGGCCCCTCCATTCAAACTCCCTGGGGTTGAGTGTGGGGGGCCCTATTCTCACCTGCCCAGCCGGGCTAGGAGGTCCCCCAGGGAATGCTGGAAGCGAGAGGTCAGCGTGGGTTTGCCTGGTCCGTCCCCAGACTCGGGCTCTGCTTCCTGGAACAGGCTACCCACCAGCTGTGGGGTGAGAGGGGGCCAAGCCAGCTCACCTGGGCCTGTCCAGCCTGCCCCTCATCCCGACCCCTGGGGAGCCAGGGTGGGCCGGCCAAAGGTTCAGGTTGCCAGGGGCTTGAAGACTAGCTCCTTGGGCAAGGCTGTCAGGGTGGAGAGGGCAGAATGGGGGGACAGGGCGTCCGGCAGGGGTACCTGGAGCTGGCTCTGGGCAAGCATTTCCACCACAGCAGGGTCAAGATGATCCTGGTTTCTGTTTAAAAACTTGTGAACCTGCAAGAGATAATGTGGGCGGGGGGTGGGGGTGGGGAGCCAAGGAGAGAAGGCTGGGTGTGGAAGCCAGTCCCTTTGCAAAATAATCCAGCCTCTCCCCTCTGAGTTATAAGGCCACCTTTGACACAACACTGTAAATCAACTATACTTCATTAAAAAAAATGTTTTACAAAGCCCCCCTTTGAAGTTGGACTCATCTCACACCACGTACCAAAATTAACTCAAAATGAATGGATCAAAGACCCAGATGTAAGACCTGAAACTATAAAACTCTTAGAAGAAAACAAAGGGAGAAAGCTTCATGACATTGGACTTGGCAACGATTTCCTGAATATGACACTAAAAGCACAGGCAACAAAGGAAAAATAGATAAACTGGATTTCATTAAAACGAAAAACTTTTGTGTATCAAAATACAGTACTAAGAGGGTGAAAAGACAGCCTACAAAATGGGAGAAAATATCACATATAACGGTTTAATATGCAGATTATGTAAAGAACTCCTACAACTTAACAACAACAAAAAAAATAAAACAACTCAATTCAGGACTTCCCTGGTGGCACAGTGGTTAAGGATCCGCCTGCCAATGCAGGGGGCACTGGTTCGATCCCTGGTCCAGGAAGATTCCACATGCTGCGGAGCAACTAAGCCCATGCACCACAACTACTGAGCCCACATGCCACAACTACTGAAGTCCACACACATAGAGCCCGTGCTCCGCAACAAGAGAAGCCACCACAATGAGAAAGCCGTGCACTGCAATGAAGAGTAGCCCCCTGCTCGCTGCAACTAGAGGAAGCCTGTGTGTGGCAACGAAGACCCAAGGCAGCCAAAAATAAATAAACAAACCCCAAACCAACTCAATTCAAAAATGGGCAAAGGACTTGAATAGATATTTCTCCAAAGAAGAGACACAAATGGCCAAGAAGCACATGAAAAGATGCTTGACATCGTTAGTCATTAGAGAAATGCAAATCAAAACCACAATGAAAAAGAAAACAAAAAAAAAAACCCAATGAGATACCACTTCACACCCACTAGGATGACTATAATTTTCAAAAACGGAAAATAACAAGTATTTGCAAGGATGTAGAAAAACTGGAACCCCCAATACATTGCTGGTGGGACTATAAAATGGTGCAATCACTGAGGAATAGTTTGGTGGCTCCTCAAAAAGGTAAACATAGCATTACCATATGGCCCAGCAAACCTCTCCTAGGCAGACACCCAAAAGAATTGAAAGCAGCGACTCACACAGTTACTTGTACACCCATGTTCACAGCAGCGTTATTCACAATAGCCAAAAAGGTGGAAACAATTCATGTCCATCAGCAGATGAATGGATAAACAAAATGTGGTCTATACATACAACGGAATATTATTCAGCCATGAAAAGGAAGGAAATTCTGACACATGCTACAACATGGATGAACCTTGGAAGCATTATGCTCAATGCAATAAGTCAGACACATAAGGATTGTGTGTGTGTGTGTGTGTGTGTGTTATGATTCCACTTACATAAGAATAGGCAAATTTATAGATACAGAAAGTAGATTAGATATTGCCAGAGTCTGAGGAAGGGGGAATTGGAGCTTAATGTTTAATGGGTAAGTTGTTTCTGTTTGGGATAATGAAAAAGTACTGGAAATGGATAGCAGTGATGGTTACACAACATTGTGAATGTACTTAAAGACACGGAAATGTACCCTTAAAAATGGTTAGAATGGGAAATTTTATGTTGTGTATACTTTACCACATTTTTTTAAAGGCCGCCTTTGTCACATACCCAGTTCTTTGTTACACTTTTGGGTCTGTTTATTGGGTTTTCAATTCTGTCTCATTGATGGGTCTGCTCCTTATCAATACCATAATCTTTTAATTGCTAGAGCTTTAAAATATGTTTTAATATCTGATAGAGCAAATGCCTCCATAATCATTTGCTTTTTATATCTTATTAGCTATTCTTATGCATTTATTTTCCATATAATACTTCAGAATAATTTTGTTAAAATCCACCTCTCCTTCTCTCATAAAAGCCCCATTGGAGTATTGTCTGGAATTACATGACTTTTCTAGATTAACTGGGAAAGAGTGAACAATATAGGGCTCCCCAACAGAAATGTGGCTTTTCCCTCCATTTTTAAGTCTTCTTTTGTGACCTTCAATACAATTTTATAGTTTTCTTTAGTCAATCTCCTTCTGTTTCTTCCTTTTTTTTTTTAGATGTGACTTTTTTTGAGGTATAATTGACATATACTCCTTGTGTTTCACGTGTGGATAACTCCTGTGTAGTTTGTATGTTTTCTTCTACAACCAGAGCATGTCACCTCCTCCAGGAAGCCTTACCTGACTTGCCCCACCTCAAACCAGTCACCTGGTCCTAGCCTTTAAACCAGGCCCCCTCCCCTCAGCAGCTCTCCTCCTGGGTAGGTGTGCAGTAGTCATGAAACTCATAAAGGGGAGAGGAGAATCCCTTCAGTGAGCACCTAGTATCTGCCAGGCCCCTGACCCGCCATTTCCATGTAATTGCATTAATCCTCAGGACAATGCTATAGGCTGGACTCCCATTCCCATTTTACAGATGAGGAAATGGAGGTTCAGAAGGAGAAGTAGACTGCCTGAGGTTATCAGAGCCAGGTCCCATGCATACACTCTGCCCCTCTTGGACTGGAAGGTCCCAAGGCCTTGACCCTCCCCACCCCATGATGCCCACCCAGAACTCAGTAAGTCATGCACTAGGTGAGGCCAAGGGCCCAGGTGGGGACAGATGGCCAAGCCTTGGAAGGGGCCTCCCCACACCTACCCCTCTCACCCGTCAGGTGACTCCCCAGGGTCACACTGCCCTCACTGATTCACCCTGATACCTGGTAGGTGACGGTCCCAGCGTAATGCCGCACGGTGAAGATGGGAAGGGGCAGCTGGGGCTTGGTGTAGCGCGGGTGGTCGCCGTGGTGGTAGTGGCACTTCTGCAGGAAGGTGTGGTCCGTGGCCTGAGAAGAGGAAGAGCTTCTCAGGCCTTTGCAGGTGCCATTCCCCTGCTGGGACTGTGCTTCCCTCCCCTGCTCCCCAAAACCACACGCACTGAACAGAAGGTGAGCTTTGGTTTTGGTCCCCAAACTTCTCTTTCAGGAAGAGTCACTCCACATCTGAGTCCTTAGAAAGGGCACGGCTTCTATCCCAGGGACTATTTTGGACAATTGGCTCCCATTTGAGAAAAAACACAGTAGCCTTGTACACCTCAGTCAATAAGATTTGGTGGCTTAGAGGACCCTTGACGAAATCATTTAAAAGAAATGGGGCTAGGGGAACTTTAAGGCAGATTTAGCCATCACTCCTGGGAGTCTGGTCTCACAGTTACATGTGTTTCTGAACAAGTCTTTCCAAGATACTTTTAAAAAGCCATCCGGTAAGAGATTATTTTATAGTGCTAAGGAACTTATAACAACGAATATTTGGGGAAAGCCTCACAAGCCCCTCATGGGGCCTGCACAGTCCCCACCACCCTGCCCCTCAGGCACAACTGTCCCCCTCTGCAGCGAGGACTCTTGGAGAAGTCGGGAATCGCACTCAGGATCACCCAGAGACAGGATTTGAAGCCAGTGTGGCCGCTGCTTTCCCAAGCTGTGCTGAGGGCCTGTGGGCAGGGTCCCAGGACCTCAGCACTTTATTGCTCCCCTGGGAGTTCCTGCTGGCTCTGGCCTGGCCACCAGGGCCCCCACTCCTTGTCCCCGACACTGGGGGCTCACCTGGGACAGCCATGTCTGGGCATCCAGGATACTCAGGAGGCTGTGGGGCTGGTCCACCAGGAGATCCAGGCAGGACTCCTGCGGAGGCTGGGGGATGGGCACCCAGGGCAACAACTCCCTCCGACACTCCTCCTGGGAACAGCCAGCATTTGGTTTACAGAGACCACCCATGTTCGTGGGGGGACCTCATCTGAGCCAGAGCAAGGATGGCCCTCCCACTTTACAGATGAGTAAACTGAGCCTCAGAAGGACTGAGACGGCCCATAGCAAGGGGGCTTTGGGGCAGAGCTCTCGGTGTAGTGCCTTCTCTTTACCAGGGATGGCCTCTGTTCTGGGATACAGCTGGGTGTCCCCCTGCCGCCTCCATGCCCAGCTCCCCATACCTCCTCCTGGGCCAGAAGCATCTGGCTGGAGAAGAGCTGCAGGCGCTCACTGGCGAGGTTGTTGCACAGCTGCTCCAGGCCGTTGACCCGCAGTGCCTGGGGGGGCGCGTGGGCAGTGAGGTGGGCACCCACACGAGGTGGGGGCACAGGGCAGCTGGTCGGGGGGCTAGCACACAGGCCTGGTTCCCTTCATCCCCCTCCCACGGCTGCCCCCATTCTCCCCAGCACTAGGCGGGAGTGGTGCCCTAGGGCTGATGCTTCCTCCTCCAGGGACAAGTCCAAAGATCCTGGCACAGCATGCAGGCCGCCTCAGCCCAGTCCCAGCCTCGATCATGCTTCCTCCCTCCAACGACCCACACCCCTGCCTTCTGCCTTAGCACCACTGTGAGCCTTCGGGCCTCTGATCATAGCCATCCTGTGGTCTAGAAGACACCTCTTGCTACAGCCTAACTCGCTGGCTATCAGAATGCCACATCCTCGTAAGCAGAGCTCCAGGCTGCCGCCTCCAAGAAGCCTTCCAGCATCCCTCCTGTTGGAATTACAGGCTCCTTCCTCTGTGCCCCTCAGCACTTTCCTAGTAAGCCCAGCAGAGCCCCCGCTTCGTGTAGCTTTGCACAGAGTTTTGACATGTTCTAAAATACACACAAGAGCACGCATGTGCGTACATGCACGCGCGCACACACACACACACACACACACACACACACGGGCAACGGCCATCCCCTCCTCAGAGAGCAGATAGTCACCAAGGACACGCTGGAGAGGAGGAGAGAGCAGGGGACTGGGCACAGCGCCCATCCAAGGACTGAGGTGGGGGCCACCTCCTCTTGCTCTCGCCCCTCCTCCCTGCCTTGAGGAAACAGGATGTTCTGGAAAGGGGTGAGGAGCTTATGAAAAACTCAGTGTGATTTGGGGGATCCCCTCTCTTCCCTCTCCTCTGGGTACACAGCAGGCGAGGCTGACCCATCCGAGGGTCTTTCATCGTCTTAAGGGCTCCTGTGAGACTCTGCAAGGCCAAGCAGGCAGAACTCTCCAGAGCCGACGGCAGGGCTGGACAGGGCAGGTGGCTGTACCTATGGAGCACGCAGCTGTCTCGTGGACCATCTTACGGTCAGAAAGGCAGGCAGCGCACGAGCGCCCCCACAGAGGGAAGCTGCTGGGGTCCCCAGAAATAACCAGGATGAGGTGGGCACCCCGTCCTGGGCCCCGCCCCCGGGGTGACCTCAAAGCCGTAGACATCGACGACAGTGACAGTGGCCACGCTGCCTCCCTCCCCGGGGGGTGCCAGCCGCACATTGGTCCTCCTCAGAAGCCAGGTGAAGAGCCGCGAGTACAGGGCCTTGGCCAGGGCGTCCCTGTGGGCAGGGGGAGTGAGCCTCGTGCAGCAGGGGCCGGGCCTGCTCACAGCTCTCTCCTGTCCCCAGGGCCACCTGGCGCTGATGGCACTTTCCACGGGCAGGGATCTCGAGACCCGGCCATAGGGCGTCTCCTGAGGGCAGAGGATGTGCATGTGGTACGTCAGGCCCAAGGCCCACACTCGTGCTCCCCAAGCCTTCGGGTGGACTGGTCAGGCCCCCACCTCCCCAGGACCCCCGAGCTCACCATGACCCTCCTGGTGACAGCCCCCTCCAGGCGCTCGGGCGGCACCTGCAGCAACCGGGCTGCTGTGTGGATCTCAGCCCAGCTGGACACGGCAGCCACCTCCTGTGACTCCCTCTGGACAGGCGGGAGGGGGCAGGGAGAGCTCTGCTTGTGGACTGGCTGCTTCCCATGGGGCAGGGGCAGGGCCTTGCTTTGCCTGGCAAGGTGCCCTGTTACCCAAAGGTAGATCTGGGCAGGTAGGAGCTGGCTCCGGAGTCTGAGGGCCTGAGTGTGAATCCTGACTTTACCTCTCCACTAACTGGCGGCCCTGACAAGCCTCTTTCCTTCTCCGAGTCTCCACTGTCTTATTGTTAAAGGCGAAACAACAATTTTTATGTTATGGTGTTCTCAGGAGCAATGAATTAGAAAATATATGCAGGGAATTCCTCAGCGGTCCAGCGGTTATAGGACGCGGCACGTTCACTGCCGGGGGCCCGGGTTCAATCCCTGGTCAGGGAACTAAGATCCCGCAAGCTGCGCGGTGTGGCCAAAAAAATGAAAAGAAAATATATGTAGAGTGATCTACACAGTGCCAGGTACATAATAGCTGCTCAATTAATGCCAAGCATCCTCCTTAGAGTGGCACTTTAGCGGGACAGGATCGGTATAGATGCAGAAGACCCCGGTTTCAGTTTTCTCATCTGTACGATGGGAGTTCATCTGCTTTCGGGGGCAGTGGTGAGGCCCTGATGGTGGCCCGGGGCCTTACTGTCTCCTGCACACAAGTGTTTGGCATTGTGATTTCTGCCCTCGTGATGGTGCAAACAAGCCGCCACCAACCCAGCGTCTCAGAGGGAGCTCACCTCTGAGGAGGAGAAGCAGATGTTGCCCAGCTGCAGGACAGAAGCCAGCACAGCCCAGACGGCAGTCAGCTCCTCGGTGCCCAAGCCCAGCACCTGCAGGGCCTTCACCAGTCCTGTGAAGTCCTGGGCGTCCTCCTTGCCCCGGAGCCTGCAGGCCCGGCCCTGCAGAGCACAGCAGGGGTGAGGGGTGAGGAGTCTGGCCGCCCGCAGCTTCCCTCTCCTCAGACCCTCCCCTGGGCGGTCCCCGTGGTCCAGCACCGAGGGGGCCTTCCCCCACCTGGTTGAGGTAGTGGTAGGTCTCCGGCCCCTGTAGGGAGAGCCGTTCCCGTGCCATGGGGTCCAGCCCCGCCAGCAGCTCATAGAAAACATGGAAGCTCCGCTCAGCCTGGGCCTCAGGGGAGAAGGACTGGCTTAGGGGGAGCAACGGCCTGGTCCTGTGCCCCAGGGGAGCAAGGACAAGTCCTGGGGAAGGCAGGCTTGGGGGCTGAGGGACCACAGCCGCTCGCAGCGGCCCCTCCCTCTTTCCCACTCTGGGAGCAGCGGGCCAGGTCATACCTGAAACACCACCCTCGAGGTCTCAAGCAGGTAATGTGACACAGAGGCTCCCAGGATGACCCCTCTGTGGACACAGGACACTGAGTGAGGGACCCACCGTGGGCTGGACCCAAGGGCAGCAGCCTCAGCTTCCCAGTAAGGGAAACTGATCCTGGGTGACCCCGCCCACCTGGACCCCCGTCACTCACTGCTGCAGGCAGAGGCCTAAGACCTGGCCAAAGCGGCTGGCGTTGGAGTTGAGGACTGTCTTGGCGTGGCCAAAGCTGCTGAGCATGGGCAGCACATCGTCCAGCTGGATGGGGGAGGGGCATTCAAGTACCCCTGGGAGCAGCAGTGGTGCCCACTGATCAGGTATCCTGGCCGAGGACACTATGTACCTGGCAGCTCTGTTGGTCCACGGAGGGGTCAGTCACCCCAGCCCTCCCTGTCCTCGCAGTAGGCAATGCCTCGGGCTGACCCCGAGGGGAAGCCAGAGGCCTGAAGACCACCCTTCTGGCCCAAAGGAGTAGCATGGTCCCTCTTGGATCCCTGGGAAATGGCGAGCTGCCCCTCACCCGACATCCTCTGTCCCTTGTCTGTCCCTGCTCCAGGCTGCTTAGGAACTGCACAATCTTTCTGGAAGCTTCTGTCTTCCCAGAGCCGCTGTGCCCACTGCAGGAGGGAGGCTGGCAGGGTCTCCAGGAAGGGGCACATAGGACAATCCCATCGAGCCCGAAAGTGGGGATATGCCCACCTGGAAGTGATACCTGCCCTAAAGGAGACTCCCAGAAATGCAGAAACATAGACCTGGGGCATAGAGACCAAACAGAAAAAAGTCCCCAAGATGCCTCGTTCAAGGGGCACAGTCTCAGGAAGTCCAGAGCTGTTGCCCAGCAGTGGACCAGACAGGCAGTTTCAAATGCAGACCTCACATCCCCTTCCTCCTGGCCTTCAGCGCGGCCTGAAGGTTCAGCCAAGCAGGGCAGCCACCACTCACCCCAGGAGGATGCAGGTGCCCTGCCCGGTGCTCTGAGACAGGCTATAGGCTGCTGCCACGATGGCAAAGATGTGTCTGGGGGAGGAGGGTGGAAGCAGATGAGAAGGTTACCAGAGATGGGCATCTGGGGCCTCCTGGGCGTAGGCAGGTCGTGCCTGCCATGCCTTGGACCTCAGTCAATGGGACATGCTGGGGGTGAGCAGAGGGCTGGTGGGGCAAATTCACGTACGGGGTGGTGTTAGGGGTCTTCCTAGGGTGGTAGCTGGCCAGGACCTCAGGTGAGAAGAGAGGCAGGGGCCGGCGGGGGTTCAGAGCGAGCAGGAGGGGCCCCCCAAAGGTCTGGGAGGAAAGTGGAAGCTCTCATCAGAACATGGAGGGAGCAGGTGATGCAAATAGAGTGGAGCTCTGATGCCCCCGGCCCCTCCCCGCTCTGCAGGACCCCAGAGAGGGTTCAGCACCCAGCCCAGGGAGGAGAAAGATGGAGGGGAAAGCCCTCCAGGGGTGCCCGGAGGGCCCTCTGATCCCTGAGGAAAGGGAATCCCGGCCCACCATCCCCTCTTGGGTCCCCCGTACATAGATTCGGCCCAGGTAAAACCTCTTCTTGAGGCACAGCAGCAAGGAGCTGTCGCACACCGGCCTGTAGGGAAGCAGGGTGGAGAAGCAGGGCGTTGGGGGCAGAAGATCCTGGGTTAGCGCTGCCACTGGCTGCAGAGACACTTCCACCAAGTCATGCGCCCTCTCCGAGCTGGTCCATAGTACAGGGGTCCGGCTGCTAAGCAAATTACCAGCGCTGTGGGCGCTACAAGCAGGACCAGGCTGCTGACCCAGAGGGAAGCTTTGTGCCAATTAGAGAAGGAAGGAGCACCTGATTCTCACCCCTCACCTGCCCCTTCCAACCAGACAACCTTGCGTGGCAAAATCCCATGTAAGGATACAATTCATAAAAGAACGGGGGTAGGATGGGATACGAGCAAGTGTGACCCAGGCATGGCAGGTTTGGGACCGCGCCCGCTCACCGCAGCCGGGCCAGGTCCTCGGTGTCTTCCAGGCCTTCCCCGAGGCTCCTGTCCTCGGCGCCGGGAAAGGGCGGCGCCTCCAGGCCCGGCCCGAGGCTCAGCTCCAGGTCCTTCTCCAGCGCCTCCTCGGTCTCATCCTCCGGCTCCCATCGATCCCTCAGGAACCTGCAGGGGCTCGGGCTCCTCTCCCGCCGCAGGCGGGTCTCCAAGATGAGTCGGGGCAGCAGTGCTTCGGTGCCAATCCCAGGGTCCTCGCGGGGGTCCTCGCCCTGCGCCCAGTGCACCGGAGCCTCGGCTCCCAAGGTCTCCGGCTCTGCTTCGCTGCTGGAGCCTCTCTCGAGTGGGGGCTCGTCGGAGGGAGTCGGGCCGAGAGAGCCGTGGCGGCGCCCGGCCACCCCTTCTCCACTCGCCCTGCGCCCCTCACTGTCCCCTGAAGCCCCCGCACAAGACGAAAAGTGCCCCTCCCCAGCGGGGGCGTCCGCGGACGCTTCCTCTGAGCTCTGGCTGCTCGAGGTCCTCCCTGCCCTGTGGATCCTGGGGAACATGACCGCAAACTTGGGATCTGGAGTCGGGTCCGCGTCCTCAGAAGGGTCGTCGGGGGCTGGCCTTTCCGCAACCTGCGGGGAACTCGAGCCGCCACCAGGGGGAGCCCTCGGTCGCCCGCCCAGCCCCTCTACGCCCGCCAGGCTCAGCACTAGACCGCGGCTCAGCCCCGACCCGCGGCCCCGCGCCTCGCCCGCCGCCCGCGCCTCGCCCGCCCGCGGCCGGAGCCGCAGCCACCGCAGGAGGCCCAGGCCCCGTGCCACCCGCAGGAGCCGGTCCTTGAGGCCCGAGCGGCAGGGACCCGCGGCCTGGGGAGCGGGCCCTGGCGGGGGCCTCGCGCGAAGCCTGCCGAGCGCCACCAGGGCGACTCCTGCGCCCGCTTCGCTCACGCCCTCCTCCTCTTGCACCTTCCCCACCCCCTCTCCGACCTGGGTACGCTGACCCCGGGCGGTCGAGGCCTCGGCTCTAACGGCCTCGGGGCCCCTCGGCTCAGCCTCGGGCTGCACCCCACTGCTTCTCGCGTCCCGGGCCGGCCTGGGGTCTCGAGAAGCCCGCGAGCTCCGGGGAACGCACGCGCGGCTGCCCTCGAGGGGACTGGAGGCCGCAGCTTTACTGGCCGGGTCAGCCTCTTCGGCCTCAGTGGACCCGCTTGTCGTTCCTGAGGCTGCCCGTAGGCTCCGTCCAGGCCCGGCTCCCTCCAGACTCAAGCCTGTGTCCGTCTCGGAATCCTCGGTCTCTCCCTGGGGCCTCGCCCCCGACGATCCTTCCGGGCTCCGGGGCCCGGCGGGGGGCTTGTCACCGCCTCTGCCGTCGCTGCCCAGGCCGTCGCTGCTCGGGCGTTCTCTCGGCGCCTCCAGCGCTGACTCCGGACCGGTTTGGGTGCTTCCCGAGCCCATGTCCGTTTGCTCCGAGTTGGGCCGCCGCGCTGGGGCCCCACCGCTCTGGCTGCCGCTCTCCAGGGCCTCGCGGACTTCACTGTCCGGGCAGGAGTTGGCCCCGTCTCCATCCGACGTGTCCCCATTGAGGCTGCGGGTCTCTTGGCGGCCCCGCTGAACCGAGCGTCCCCGCCCTTTTCCTCTTCTCCTGCGGCGGTCGCGCCCGCGTCTCCTTCTTCCTCCGAGGAGACTCTTCTCCAGGCTCCCCCCACGGCCGTCCCCAGGCTTGTGGTTCTCCTTAGGCCCGCAACCCCGACGCCAAGCGCTGCCTCGTCTCCCCGCAGCCTCCGGTGGCGGCCCAGCCTCTGGCCGTCTGCAGTCGCCGTTCTCCTCTACGGTGGGCTTCCTGCGGCCACCGGGGGTCTCCTGGCCCCCCGCGGTGCAGGGCTCCAAGCGTGGTCTCGCCCCGTGGGCTTTACCGCGGCCCTGTCGGCGCTCCCGGCTGGGCGCGCTGTCGGCGCTGGCCGACCCGGATTCCTGCTCCCGGGAGGTCGGCCTCCCGGGTCCCTCCGGCCGCTGGGGCGTTTTGCCCTTGCTCCTGACCATGGTTTGTTTCCCGGCGTCTCCCTCCTGTCCTCTTCCCTAGGAGCTGGCTGCCCGCAGGTGCCCTCGGCAGCACATCACAGGTTGCGGCTACAGGCTCAATCTACCCGCCCCCGCATCTCCCGCTTTATGCGTGAGCATCAATAATGCAGGTGGCTGCGGGTCCTGACCTCCCCGGCCAACAATAGAGTGGAGGCCGCCCAGGAAAGAGGAGCTGCAACTGCGGACAAAGGCCGTGGACAGGGCGACCGTGCCGCCTGGAGTTGTTGACGGCCAGGTCAGCCTGGCACCACGCCAAATCGAGGGGGCCCATGCTCTGCTCCCGCCCCACTGCTTCTTCAGCAGGGCGTGAGGGGTGCCAAAAGAACCGTCCTCCTCGTCCTGGGGTCTCTAGGGGAATCCACCCTCCTCCCCTGCATTGGCAGGCGGATTCTTAACCACTGCGCCACCAGGGAAGTCCAGGTTACCCATTTCTTGTATTGCCTTCAAGAGCTATCCACGCACAGAAAAGCAAGTATTCTTTTTCCCTTTGAGCACAGGTGGAAGCTTTTCTAGCTCATGGCTCTCCACTCTGCTTTTTCCAATCTAACAGATTAACTTGGAGATTTCATAATAGTACATAATGATCTTTTTCTTTTCTTTTTACAACTGCATAATAATCCAGCAAATGAACGTGCCATAGTTTAACCAATTCTTTATTGATAGTGTGAAAATTAATCAAGGGAAACCTTACTAAAATGGAGTCCAGAGGCCAGAAGGGGGAGCTCTTACACGCTTACCCCTCCACCTCAATGCAGATCCCAAGGGAAAGAAATGTACTTTGTACTACAGCCAGCTGGAGGAAAAAAGATTTTCTCCTTGCCTGGCACAGCTCAGCCAATGAGAAACTGTCAAACTAAGACAATGAAAAGCCACTGTGCTTCAAATTCCCAATTTCCTCCAATGGTCTTTTTGTTTATAACAGCCTTTCCCAACTTCCCCTTCTCCTCTATAAAAAAGTTTCCTCTCCTTTGCGTTAGCAGGGTTGTGTGTTGCTGGCCATAGTTGCTATCCTGTGTTGTAATTCTTTGCTGCTCTTGAATAAACCTGTTTTCCTGGTAAAATAACTGACTTTTAAAAATTGCTTTAGGCTAACAGACTTTTATGTCTGAAACGGAGGATGCCTTCATCTCAGCTTTTGCTTCAGTTACAAACAACATTGACTCCACCTGTGTCCAAGCAGAATCAATTCCTAGAAGTAGAATTGCTGGGCCACAGGGTATGTGTATTTGTAATTTGGAGTGCTCCAAATTTTCCTCCACAGAGGCTGTATCAATTTACACTCCCACTAACAAGATAGGAGACCACCCATTTTAACATGGCACTGAGGCATGGTGTTACCTAACATTTTTGCCACTCTGAAACGTGACAAACCTCAGTGTCTTTTAAATTCATTTCTCTGTGAAAATAAGCAGCTTTCCTCCATCTTACAGCCTTTTTTTTTTTTTTCCTGAGACCTGTCTTTTCTCATTCTTTACCCATCTTTGTATTGATGCGGATCTGTTTCTTGATGGTTATGCTGTAGTTAAACCCAGGCAGGATTCATGAGCCCTTTTTGGATGGCCCCAGGGCAAGGCAGCTGCTGCAGGGTAGGCTCCGGGGCACCCAAGATGGAGTCAGATGAGATCTCCAGCCAGGGCCTGTGACCTGCCCCGCAGGGCTCCGTGCCCCTGCTGACCACTCACTCTGGCCTCTCCTCACCAGCAGCCCTGCCCAGAATCAGAGTGGGGGAGGTAACGTTCCAGATTGTGGCCCTTTCCTTGGTATGCTCTCCAGTTGGCTTGTACCTGCCTTGTACCCACCTCTCTGCACATCTCCTGGAGCCAGCCTCAGACCTGGGTGGAGCTGCTGCAAGCACTCACGTTACCCAGGAGGGCCGCTCACAGCCCAGAGGCCTGGTTTGAGCAAGGAGTTGAAAGTGACTTGGCCTTTGCCAAGGAAGCAGCCTTCTAGTGAAGGAAGCGGCTGTCCCAAAGGAACACAAGCTCATGGGTAACATCAGTCACCATGGAGCTCATAAAACTGGTGTCTTTGTGAAAGTCTGTAAGCTGTGCTTCCCCACCACCAATACTGACCAAGGCAAAGGGCCATGAGACTCACAGGGCTTGTTTCACCTGCAGAAAGCAGGAAGTGGGGTGATGTATTCACACAGTGGATGATTACACAGCGCTGTCGGCAACATACATGGGTTATTTCACAAACGTAATGGTGAGTGAAGAAGCCAGAAAGAGTTATAGAGTCACTGTATGAGTCTATTTACATCAAGTACGAAAAGAGGAAACTGAGCTAGTTATAGAGTGGTGCCTGGGGTGGGGGGTGGGAGGTTGGTAGTGACTAGAAGGGTCACAAGGGAGCCTCCACGGGTGATACTGTTTGTTCAGTTGGCGGAGGTGTATCAGGTTGTACTCCTATGACTTGTGCTATTCTGTATGCGTTTTATAATTTAAAAGATAACACAGAGAAAGAGCTCACTGTTTTGCCCTGGTCTAATAATAATGATGATGATGATGTGCTAGGTACTGTTCTAAGCACTACAGTTAATTTTTTTTTTTCTTTTTGGCCACGCCCTGTGGCCTGTGGGATCTTAGTTCCCCAGCCAGGGATTGAACCCAGGCCCTCAGCAGTGAAAGCACGGAGTCCTAACCACTGGACCGCCAGGGAATTCCCTGAATTCACTTAATTCTTGAAAGCACTCTAAGAGGTTGGTGCTGTAAGGATTCCCATTTTATGGACGATAAGACTGAGGCACACAGCTGAGTGTCAGAACTGGAAAGCCAGGAATTCCCTGGCAGGCCAGTGGTTAGGACTCTGTGCTTTCACTGCTGAGGGCCTGGGTTCAATCCCTGGTCGGGGAACTAAGATCCCAAGCTGCACAGCGCGGCCAAAAATAAATATATTATTATATATATTAAAAAAAAAAGAAGTGGGATGCCCACTCAGGCAGTCTGGCTCCCAAGACCTGGCAAAAGAATATGTGTGAGGAGCTACCATCAGCTACACACAGAACTTCCATTTGTCCAGCCCATTACAGTGTGTCCTGTGGGCTCTGGGGGCAGAGGGAGAGCTCCACACCTGTCTCTAATCTCCTACCTTCTCCCCTGCCCTCCTCTCCCTCTGGTTGATCCAGGACAGAGCTCGGATCTCACTCAGCTCCGTGGGCATGGCCACTTCTGATCCTCTGAGTCTCAGTTAGTTCTCTTCCCAAGCTTCATTTCATTCAAACCCCCCAAAACCCTAGGAAGGAGATATGGTCTCATTTCACAGATGGGGAAACGGCTCTGAGAGGGTAAGTGGCTTAAGGACACACAGCCAGTAAGTGAGAAATTGGGGACCCAATTCAAGGGTCCCGCTATTCTTTTTCTTTAATTAATTAATTAATTTATTTATTTATTGGCTGCATTGGGTCTTCGTTGCTGCACGCGGGCTTTCTCTAGTGGCGAGCGGGGGCTACTTTTCGTTGCGGTGCGCGGGCTTCTCATTGTCGTGGCTTCTCTTGGTGCAGAGCATGGGCTATCGGCACGCAGGCTTCAGTAGTTGTGGCATGTGGGCTCACTAGTTTTGGCTTGCGGGCTCTAGAGCACAGGCTCACTAGTTGTGGTGCACGGGCTCAGTTGCTCCACGGCATGTGGGATCTTCCCGGACCAGGGCTCAAACCCATGTCTCCTGCATTGGCAGGTGGATTCTTAACCACTGCGCCACCAGGGAAGCCCGGGTCCCGCTATTCTGCTCCATGACACTTCTGCTGAGAATTGGCTTCAGAACCAGACAGGCTTGGTCCCTCCCCTGTCCCACTTCCTGGCTGTGTGATTTCCAACAATCTCCGGGGAACTCCCCTGGACAAACCTGATAGCAGGGCAGAGGGGCCCCAGCCCCAAGCCCAGTTCTCCCCTTTGCCTCCTCCTTCCCGCTCATTCCTTCATCTGCTTTGCTCACGAGGACTGTGAGCTCCTCCTCCGGTCTGTGCAAGCCCTCTTCTCACTCCACTCCACACTCCTTCCCTCCCTCCTGATCCATCTCCTCCTCTCCTGGCCTCACCCACCTCACAGTAACTTTCACCTCCTTTGGTTGGGTGTTTACTGGGAGCCAGCTGCTGTGGGCTGTTACAGATTCTCATTTAATCCTTTCAGTCCTCTGAGGTCGGCCCTATTATCACAGCCCATTTTGGAGATAAGTAAACAAAGGCGCAGGAGTGAGGTCATCTATCCAAGGTCACACAGCCGGTCACAGGCAAAGCCAGTGATGGAGGGTTGGATCCGCCCGACTTTCAGATGTAGGTGAACACTGTCTTCCACCTCCGGATGCCGAAGGCCCTCAGATCTAAGTCTCCAGACTGGCTGCCTGTGGTAGGTCTCCAGGGACTTTGGTTTTTGTTTTCTGTGGTACGCGGGCCTCTCACTGTTCTGGCCTCTCCCGTTGCGGAGCACAGGCTCCGGACGCGCAGGCTCGGCGGCCATGGCTCACGGGCCCAGCCGCTCCGTGGCACGTGGGATCTTCCCAGACCGGGGCACGAACCCGTGTCCCCTGCATCGGCAGGCGGACTCTCAACCACTGCGCCACCAGGGAAGCCCCCTCCAGGGCCTTTGGAATTGGCAGTGACCCCTCCCACTCACTCACCGGTCTATCTGGCAGCCATCCTGGTCAACTCAACCTCTCAATACGTCCGTTTCACCACTCCCATCACCTCTCCCTGGACACCCCACTTCTCCCTCGGGGCCAGCCCAGCTTCCGTCAGTCCCCTTTCTAGAGCACGCCTATCCATAAAAATGGCTGGTCTCACACTCCTAATATGAGAACTTTTCTTCTGAACTATTTGAACCACCAACGTAAGCTAACGCTTCAGAGCACAGTGTACTTAAGGCAAATCTCGTCCTTAATGCGCGTGGGGTAACTCCATTTTCAAAGAGCCCTCTTGGTATTTTCAGGTGCGTGTGTGCGCTTGTTGACTTCTTGTTCGAGCTGATTAGCCGGATCATTGCGGCAGCCACGAAGCCACGGAGGTATTGGCTCTGCCATTTTCTTCTCATTTGTTGGCGTTTGCGTTGTTACCGTGATCTTCAAGTCTTGGTTTCTTGGCAGGAAACTTCGTGTCGCTTGTCCATTAGTGTGAGGTAATTTAGGCCAACTGGATAAAAGACATGGAAGCTCCCCTAAACTGGCAGTCACAAAACCATACCTGTCTCCCTAGGTGGGGAGCCCAGCTCTCTGGGTGTGATGTTCCCACTCCTTCCTTGGCACCCACTTTTGGCGCAGGATCCTCTGACCCACAGACTGAGGACCCCAGTGCCAACCCGAGTTAGAGAAGACATCCTATGCCTCAAACTCTAAGATGTTCTCCCTGACCCTGACAGAGGGCCTCCCCCATCGTTAGCCCATTGACCTCGACGTCTCATAGGAACCTGGCAACAGATCACGAGGGAATACTGTTATCCCATTTCCCAGGAGAAACTGATGCAGAGCAGGTAAGTAATTTGCCTGAGTGGAACTCGGTTGCTGTAGCTGCGGTTGAAGCTACAGTAATCTTTAGAAGAATAAATCTCCTCATGGAACTTCCCTGCTTAAAGCCCTCCAGATGGGACTTCCCTGGCGGTCCAGCACTTCCATTGCAGGGGGCGTGGGTTCGATCCCTGGTCTGGGAACTAAGATCCCACGTGCCACGCAGCGCGGCAGAAAAAAAACGTCCTTCAAAGGCTTCCGCTGTCTCAGGATGGAGTCCAGACTGTCTTGCAGAGGGTGCAGTTCTCCCCACCTTCCCCACACCCGTGGCTTTGTCTTTATCTGCCCAGCATCCTTTCTCCACTTCTTCCCGGGACAGCATTTTCTTCCTTTGGGGAGCTGTCCCTCCCGCTCCTCGCAGCTCTTGGGGCTCCATCTCAGTAAGCCCCCACTGTTCCTCTAAGGAGAAACAAGGGATGCTCGAGTGGTCCAAGTTCCAAAATGCAGCGACTCTTGAGCTGGACGTGCTGGGCCGGAGGGTGGGTGCGGAGGATGCTCCCACGGTGTGTCCGTCCTGGGACCTGGGCCTCAGCTCCTCCTCTGCTCCCTGAGCAATCCGTGTCCTTCCAACAGGCCCTTTCCGCGCTCAGGCCAGGGTGGGTTCCTGCGGCCCGTGGTGGTGCCCTCGCCCTCACGAGGCTCCTGGACTGGCCCTGGCATTTTCAGCTCATTTCCTGCTGGCCACCCTCAGCTCTTTACTCGTTCTACGGTGAGCAGAACACTCCCTCTCGTGCTGCTGTACCTCTCCGCCCCCAGTCCTCTGCACAGAACAGTCTGCCCAGCCAGCTCCAGGTCACCTCTCCCGTCACACTTAACGTCACCTCCCCAGGCACATTTCTCACAAGCCCCCAGATGTCCCTCATCTTAACACTTCCTGCACTTGTAAGGACCCCACGAGGGCAGGGATCACATTGTCTTGGCCACCTCTGAACCCCGAGCACCTGGCATATAGCTGGTGCTCAGTGAAGACAGGTGAATAAAGACGTGGCCCAAGTTGAATCAAACCCCGGGCTTACAAAGACCTTAACTGCCCCCCACGCCTCAGCAGCACCCCGTAGTCCTTCCCTGAAATCCGGAAGAAGCCATCGGGCCTGAGATAGTGTGTCCATCTTCCCCTCCTAACAGCAAGGGAAGGCCAGCCAGGGGCAGCTAGGGGCCTCCCACTGCCCCCCACCCGGGGATGCAGTCAGACTCAATTCAGTTAACTTTCACCATTTATTCCCAAAGAGAGAAGGCATATAGCGTTTGGACACGACCAGATACAGTTTGATCTGATTCAAATAGCTTAAAAAACAGATTCTCCTGAGCACCAGCCTGGTCCAGGGGATGGACCCGAGGGGCAAAGGCAAGGAACCAGCTAACGATCATTCCTATTTACGTGGAAAATCTCTGCACAATTAAAAAAGTAAAGTCATTGGGCCAGTCCAGTGAAGAGGTAATAAGGTGTTTATTAAAAACTTTTTCACCCAGAGGCAGTTAACATTTATAATTTAAAACCCAGCCCACTACAAAAAGCGGGGAGACGGGGATAAAAACTGTGCAACATTGACAAAAGGACCGAGAGGGTCAAGGCCCGAGGAGGGAGAGCCCCAGGGGCCTGGGGTCCCTCCTCTCCCAAGGCCAGGAGCAGCAGCAGGGTGGGCACTGGGGGTGCCCCCAGCCCCTGCACGGCCCAGTGCACGGGCCTCTCCAGGTGGGGCAGTGCCCCCAGGAAGAGCCGTCAGTAGTGTGTGTTCGTCGTGCAGAAGGAGACAGAGCCACAGCGACTCAGGAGCACCCTGGGCGGGACGGGGGCCTCAGTCACCCGCCTGAGCCCAGACATGGAGGTTTTCGGGCAAGTGGGGGTGTGTGTCAGGGCTGGGATAGGCCTAAGGGCCTTGGGGAGCGGGGACGGGGGCTCCTGTCCCTCCTATCCCTCCCCAGGAGCGTGCCCCACCCCACCGTGCAGCAGCACCCAGAGCCCTTACCTCCCCCATTGCTGAGGCTGTACCCCACGGCCACTCGCGGAGAACGCCAATCACCACAGCTCCTGCGTGGGCAAAGACAGGGCCGTCACCGTCCACGGGGGCTGCAGACAAGGACCCTCATTCCCAGAGCTCCCCTGGAACGTCTCCCGGCACCAGGGGCCCAGCCCTGCGAGCCTGAGGGTCACTCACCCTCGGTCTCCCTCCAGCGTGCTCTGGATCTCCTTCAGGACTCCTGCGGGGCAGGGGGGCAGGGGGGCAGGGGCGGGGAGCAGAGGCGTGGTGAGGCAAGCTGGGGCTGGGCCAGACACCCCCCTTTCTGCCCCTTCTACTGATGGGGTGAACGGGACTGCCCTCCTTCAGGAAAACGGCCCTCGTTCCCAGCCTGGCCTTCCAAGCACGCTCCCACCCTCCACCCCGCACATGCCCCCTGCCAGCCAGCCCACCAGCACCTGCCCTGACTCACTCTCGTCATTGAGCAGAGCGTGCTCCATCACGGGGCCCGACCTCCTCTCTGGAAGGCAGAGGCCAGGCCAGGTGAGCCTTGGGCCCTCCTCTGCCCCAGCTCCCTGCTTCTGGGGGTGGGGGTGCTGAAGCCTGAGCCCAGGACTGGAAGGGAAGCTGTTTCGACTCCCAGCCCAAACACCACCTGCTCACCTGGGATCCCCTTCCCTCCCCAGGTGTGCTCACAACGCCTCGGCCCCCACACGCCCCTGGCCCCCGAGAGGCCTGTCTTACCCTCTCCATCACTCTGGCTCCCTGAATTCCTGTGGAGAAGAGACAGTAAGGATGGGGGGCCACTAGGCTCCCCGTTCTGGAAAGCCCTGGTCCCGTGAAGAATGAGGTCGACTGACCAACTTGCGTGGGAGGGTGGGGCATACAAAGGGGGGCAAGGAGGCAGAGCTGGGAGGGTGTGCTGAGTTCACGGGGGAAGGGGACTCTGACCAGCCCCCAGGGGGCACCCCAGGGAGGGTGGGGTGAGGAGGGGCTGGAGCAAAGGCCACCTGGCCTCTTACCCACCTGGCTCGGCCCGAGGCCTTTTCAGGGCCCGATCTGTCGTGGAGACGGCTGTGGTTCTTCGTTTCTGGGGAATCCACCAGGCACCGGGGCTCAACCAGCCACTTGGTGGAGAGAGAGAAGCGCTCAAACTCGGAGGGTGAGATCAGGTAGAAACCTGGGGGGCGGAGAAGCCTGGCAGGTGAGGCCAGCCTGAGTCTCCCGGACCTTGTGGCTGCCAACAGAGCTGCCCCCCCAGGGGGGATTAGGGGCCAGAGTCTCCCAAAGTTCTCTGCCTGAGGAGCCTGGCCTTGACCGGAATACCCCCGACTGCCCTTCCCAGCAGCCCCCGCAGCAGAGCAGGAGCCCCAAACGCAGCCCTGCGGGCAGAGGTCCCGACGTGCCCACCGCCTGCACACCTTGGCCATATTTGGTGAAGACGCAGGAGGCGATGCCGCTGACGTCCTCCCGGCGGATGCAGCTGTACCGCACCTGGGGCTTGAGCAGGGGCAGCGAGACCACCTGGATGTCGCCCAGGTTGGTGAGGACAGCCAGGTGGTGCTCCCCGTAGTCCTCGGCTCGACAGCTGCCGAAGCGGGCCGCGCTGACGCGCCGCACCCGCGAGCCCTCCAGGGCGGTCAGCTTCAGCTTCAGCCTGGCGCTGACCTTGGGCAGCGTGAACACCTAGGGCACAGGGCAGCCGGTCACGCCTGAAGCCAGACCAGTGTGCAGAGCTTCATCCAGTCAAGCGAGGACTTCCCGCTTCCCTGCCCGAGGCTGCCGCTGGGCCTGGCCCTCAGACGTGTGGTCGCTGCACTCAGACTGCGAGGACGCCAGTCCCTGTCTGTGTTTTCTGTCCCTTCCCCAGACACAGGTCCTGCTTCAGTGTCCCCACCACTGACCCTGGGGTCCGGGGCTCCATCAAGACCCTGCTTCTTTCCTGGGCCTCTGCAGCCCTCACACAGCAACTACAAACACAACGTTAAGTGAGTCCCAGCCATTGTCATTTGTTCCAGGGATTCCCAGGGGACCCCACCTCCTCCCATAAGGCACCTTGAACTGCTCCTCCGACACGACAAGCAGCTGGTGGCTTCCCTGCATGTCGGGGCTCTTTGACAGGTCATGGGCCACCTCCAGGGGCTCGGGAAGGGGCACGCTGTGTCCGTCCAGCACCAGGATCCCCACCACGGGCGCTCGGTGCATCAGCTGGATCTCCTTGGCTGCGGGGACGGAGGGAGGCGATGGGGCTGGTGGTCGGGCGCAGCACGAGGCCGGAGACACCCTCCCGCTCCCAGCCGAGGCAGACAAGCGCTCTCCCCCCGGCCAGCGCTCACCCTGCTCCGCCCGCACCGGCTCATCCATTCTCCGCTCGGCGGGGGGCACGCGCAGGGCAAAGGCGTAGACGGTACCTCCATTGGTGCCAGCCCACAGCGAGGGGCAGTGGCGGGAGCCTGCCAGGAGGCAAAGGTTTACATCTAACCCCTGGTTCTGGGGGTCAGGGGGAGCCAGGAGACCTGGCTCACTACCTGTGTGACTCTAAGGTCAAGTCAGCAAACTTCCATAAACCTCAATTTCTTCCTCTGTAAAATGGAGCTGCTGTGGGCCCTGCCTACCTCCTGGGTGTAGACGAAAAAGGCTGGGAAGGCTCTCTGACAACCCAGAGCCCCATGCAGATGAGCCCAAACCCGGGACAGCTCGGCCCTCGAGATACAGCAGCAGACAGCCCTCAGCCCACCCTTGCCCTGGCAGAAGAGAAACAGCCAGAGAGCTTCTAGAGGGCCTACTGGGTACCAGCAGGCACGTGGCACGTCCCAACGCTCGCAGCCACTCTAGGAGGAAGCTATCCCTCCATTTTACAGGGGGAGAAGCGAGACCCAGAAAGGCTAAGTGACACGTCCAAGGTCACACTTCTAGAGAGTGGTGGAGCCTGGATACGAAGCCAGGGCGATCAGACTCGGAGACGCAGGCACGGGAGGGAAAGGGGCGGGCGAGGGCTCCAGTCTCCCCTTGCTCACAGGGGGAACCCCTCTTAGGGGTGCACCAGCCAGCAGCCTCCGACACGCCTTCACGCCAGAGGGCCCCCCACCTCAAGCTGGCCACTCACTGTCCCGCAGGTAGGTGTCAGCGAAGTAGAGGGTCCGGACGAAGCCCGTGAAGGAGTCCTCCGCCGAGCGGGCCTCGATCTTGCGCTGCACGGGCGCCAGCTCCATGTTCTGTAGGCCAGTCCTCTCTGCCCTGCTGCTCCCCTCCTGCACCTGCAGTCGAGTGGGCCAGGCCTGAGGGTGGGCTCTCGCCTTCCTTCCCGGGGGCATCAGATGGCTCAACAGCGAGCCTTCCAGGAAGAGTGGCCACAGCCCCTGCCACCGCCTGCCTGGTAATACTGAGGACGTGGCCCTGAGGCATTACAATGACTGCCTTTCACACTTAGGGAAGCCGAGGCACAGAGAAGCAGTGCGGCGGATCCGAGGTCACAGGGTTGGTGGGGGTCGGGGGTGGCCCAGAGCCCGTGTCTATGGCCAAAGCAGGCGGGGCAGGGAGGGGTGGTGGGGACCTGCCGCTGGCTGCTCCGGGCTCTGCCCGGGCTCGTGTCCGGCCCCGGCCTCACCTCTCCCGGAGGGCCAGCAGGCCGCCGCTTCCTGCTGGACACCCGGCTGCGACGTATCCGGCGGAAGGACTGGCGCAGGGACTTCTTCAGGGACTTCACACGGGACAGTGGGCCCTCCAAGGCTAGCTGGTCATTGGGGTGCAGCGTGCACCTGGGGGGACGATGGGCCATCAGCGTGGCCAGGGCCTGAGGGACCTTGCCAATCCAGGCACCAATCCCAGACCCGGCCACCCCGGGAGGTCTGCTCACTTGACAAAGACCTGCCGCCGCTGCTGGTGGTCAAAGAGGCCAAAGCCGTGGCTGGTGCCGAAGGCCACGAGCCGCCACTCGGAGTGCAGGGCCAAGGAGGTGACCACAGCCGGGGGCTGGCACTGCACCAACACGAAGGGCTGGAAGCCGGGCTCGAAGTGCACGGGCCCCGGGCGGGCACACAGGCGCTCGTGCCCCTTCCAGCGGTAGCCCTCCTGGTCCTGCAGCAAGTCGGCCTCCACCTGCTCCACCGCGTGCTCCGCTGCCTCGTCATTCAGCTCCAGCACCAGCACCTGGGCGGGGCGGCAGATGGGCTGAACCACCCCCCGGCACCAAGGGACGGACGGCAGGACCTCAGGGACCCTAACGGCAGGGGCGGCAAAGGACCCAAGCTCCACGCCAAGGCCAAGGGTCAGAAGTGCCCAACCTCTGGCTCTTAACCCTGACTTCTGGAGGAGAAAGGCCTCCCTCTAATGGGATCAGGGAACTTCTATTCACTGGGAGAAATCAGAACCACAGGGGCAGGGGATGCACCAGGGGGGCGCTCAGGAAGCTGGTTCCTGGCCCTGCTGCCCCCCAAGACTGAGAAGGAAGCTTGTGGGCCTGGACGCTGCCCAAAGTCACCTGATGAGCCCTCCCCACGGCTCCGCACGCCCAGCCCGGCCCGCTACCTGCCCTGCTGTGCCAGCCACAGCCAGGTAGCCACTGTATCTGCAGAGGAAAATCTTCTGGATGCCCAGCCGGGGATCGTCGCTGTAGGGGTCGAAAGAGCCCACCTGACAAGGGAGAAGAGCTCCGTGAGGGGCCCTAAGTGCTGGACCTGGCCCATCCCCGCCCTCCCTGGTTCCCAGGCTCCGGGCCTCACCTTGCGGAGGGGGGGCCACTCGTCCTCACCCTGGGCACTGAGGCTCTCGCTGGGGTCTGTGTCGGTGAGGAACACCCGTACCGTGCTGAGCTTGTAGAGCAGCCGCAAGCAGACGCCCGAGGCATCCCAGAACCGCACTGTGCCATCCTCGTGCCTGTGGGCAGAGCCCGCCTGCCGCCCGTGAGAAGGATGCCGGGCCAGAGGAGCCCGGGACTGGCACGCACACCCCCCGAGCTCTGCTCCCACCCTACACGTCCCGCTAGGCAGGAGAGTACGATCAACGTCACCTACCCCGTGAGCAGCAGGTCCCTCTGGGGTGGGGCTGGGGCCAGGCTGGTGCCACCGTCGATGGGCCACTCCTGGAGGAGATGACGGAGAAGTTCATGGGCGAGCTTGGCTCTGGGCTGGGGCGGGGCTGGGGCCGGGGCCAGACCTACCATGGTGGAGAAGTGTGTGTTCTGCCGGCTGCCGGCAGCGATGATGCGCTCCCACAGCTTCAGGGGGATGTTGGAGACATGGTGGGAGCAGGTGATGGCGGAGCAGTGCAGGGAGGCCAGGTAGGGAGGCTGGACCGGCGGCCAACCAGCCGTCTGCAGGTCAATCACGACCAGCTCCTCCTCAGCCAGCACTACCAGGGCATAGGGGTCATCAAGGGCTGTGGGGACAGGCCAAGGGTCAGGGGCTGCAGGAGCCACTGGGAAGCAGTCTGTCCAGCCTGGCCCTGTAGAATCTGAGGCTCTAGGGTTGGAGTCAGGGAACCCACATTTTAAAAGCAAGCTCCAGATCCAACAACGCATAAAAAGAATTATATGCCATGACTAAGTGGGATTTATCCCAGGTATGCAAGGCTGCGTCACCTTTCGAAAAACAATTAATGAAACCCATTGCATCAAGAGGCTAAAAAAGAGAAATCGGGAACTCCCTGGCAGTCCAGTGATTAGGACTCTATGCTCTCACTGCCAAGGGTCCGGGTTCAATTCCTGGTCGGGGAACTAAGATCCCACAAGCCGTGTGGTGTGGCCAAAAAAAAAAAAAAAAAAGAAAAATCACATGATCATAGCGATAGATGCAGACAAACTATTTGACAAAACCCAACATCCATTTATGATTAAAAAAAAACTCTCAGTAAACTAGGAGTAGAGGAGAACTGCCTCAACTTGATAAAGAATATCTACAAAAAACCTACAGCAGGCTTCCCTGGTGGCGCAGTGGTTGAGACTCTGCCTGCCGATGCAGGGGACGCGGGTTCGTGCCCGGGTCTGGGAAGATGCCACGTGCCGCGGAGCGGCTGGGCCCGTGAGCCATGGCTGCTGAGCCTGCGTGTCCGGAGCCTGTGCTCCGCAACGGAAGAGGCCACGACAGTGAGAGGCCCGCATACCGCAAAAAAAAAAAAAACAAAAAAAACAAAAAAACCTACGGCTAATGTAATACTTAATGGTGAGAAACGTGACGCTTTCCCACTGAGATCAGGAACAAGGCAAGGCTGCCTCCTCTCACCACTCATTTTCAAGTACTAGCTAATGCAATACGACAAGAAAAGGAAACAGAAGGCATACAGATTGGGAAGAAAGAAGTAAAACCATCTTTGTTCACAGATGACATGATCATCAATGTAGAAAACCTAAAAGAATCGACCAAAAACTGGCCCTGGCTCCCACCACGCTGTCAGGTATGAGGAGGGAAGAAGAGGCTGAGAAAGGAGGAAAAGCAGGTTCAGAGTCTCCCTCCAAAGGGCCACTGGTGAGGCTGGGAGAACACAGCCCAGGGTGTCCTGAGCAGGCCTGCCTCCCTCACCTGGAGGCCTCGGGCCTGTCAGGTCAGAGTCATCTAGGGAGGAGGCCCACCCTCCTGGAGATCTCCCACCAGGCCCCCTCTCTAGGTTTTGACACCAGCCCTTTCTGGTCTTGCCTGTCACCCAATTTAGAAAGCTGACTCAGGGCTTTGTTGGCCTGGCTGAGTTCCAGGAGGCCAGCTCAGCTGGCCCACACTGCTACCTGCCCCACCCCACAAGGAGGGCTTCACCATGTCCAGGCCAGGAGCCCTTTGCCTCAGCCAGGTGGGTGTTAAGCCCAACAGTGCAGACCTGCCCACCTTTGGGCCAAGTCCCAGCTGAGCTGGGGAAGGGCAAAGAGAGCTTGGGGTGGATGGGAGGCGTGGGCAGCAAGGACAAACCATAGGCCAGCAGGGAAGAGAGGGAGCAGCCTCGGGGACACAAAGAAGAGGTGCAGTGGGACTTAGGGACTCAGGGGCGGCAGCTCTGGGAACGCCTGCAGGCCCTTCCTCTTTGTTTATGGATGGGGGTGGGCCGGATCCCCACACCTCCTGGTGGCCTGCCCTTCACACTCACTCCCGCTCGCCTACCAGCCTCAGGGTTCGCCTCAATGAGGACAGTGAAGTCGATGACGCGGGAGGTGAAGTCAAAGGCTGTCTGCTGGCCGTTGTGGATGACTGAGATGCAGTGGCGGTCCCCATAGCTGGCCCGTGGCATGCCGCCCTGGAAGATGGTGAAGGGCAACCTGGCAGGCACAGAAGAGCAGGGGGTGGGCTGCTGACGCCGCCCCAGAAGCCAAGGGCTGAGCCAGCCGTGGGGTGGCCCTGTGACTGGCCTCTGCAGCAGGGCCTGGCATGAGGGCTGGCCTCAGTGTAAGTGCTCACTCAAAGTTCCCAGGAGGGGCTGGAGCGGACCCCCGTCTCTTCCCAACTCAACAGCCCCAGAGAACTTGGGGGCCAGCAGTGGAGCACGCAGGCTGCAGGCTCTGAGTCTCTGCCACCACTCCCGTTTCAACCAGAGTGCCCTCTGTCCCCCTTTTCTGCTTATACATCAGGTCTCCTTGTATGATTCTGTTTGAAGAAACAGGTCTGCTCCTAAGACAGAGTTTGGAACCTGCTGGTCTGAATCATCTCTCCAGGAGGGTGGAAGGGAAAGAATGGGAATGAGTTTTCAGGAATTAGTCGGAGAGAGGTATGAACGGCACCCCCCTCCCTTCCCTGGAGACCCGGATATGAGACCTAAAGGCAGTCACTAGGCACCATCTCCCCCAGGCAGAGGTTTGAGCAGCCTTTCCAGCTCCCCAGGAAAGCTCTAGAAAGGGAACAGGACAGAGCACTGATACCTACCCCTGCTTGGTGGTCAGCCAGAAGATTTTGGTAATAGCTTTGCAAGGAAAAGGGCCTAAAAGAAAAGGAAATACCTTGAACGGCCCTCCTGCTCTCAGAGGCCCGCGGGTCTGCAGCACAGATCCCGCAAACCTGCGGAGCAGATCTAGGCCTGGGAGTCTCGCTGTGAGCAGTTCCCAGAGAAAGTCACAGTGCGTCTCAGAAAACCCGCTGTGTGGCTTCGGACACAGCCTTCACCATCTCTGGGCCCCAGGTTTTGCTTCTATGAGTTGGACACCTACATCTGAAAGCAGGAGAGACCGACTGGGGCCAGAGAGGACACCGCCTTGCTCACTGGAAGGCGGTCCCAGGTGGCGGGCAGAGCACTGACCGTAAGGCACACAGCTGCGCAGGGGCTCCGGTTGCAGGGTGTCACTGGACACGGGCCACTGGCAGTAGCTGCCGTCAGAATGGCAGCTGACAATCAGATGGCCGTCCCGCTGCCAGCAGACGTTCTCCAGTTGCTTCACGGTGGGAAAGGAGAGAGAGTGCGCGAAGGCTGGGATCAGGGGTGCGGTTCCATCGCCTGCACCCCCATGCCTCAGATGGGGGCTGGATGTGTTATGTGGGGCCTGGGAGAACCATGTGGCACCCCTACCTGGCTGCTGAGGAAATGACAGAGCACACAGCTGCCCTGTAGGTCCCAGATGACGACAAGGCCCCGGCTGTAGCCAATGAGGATCTGGTTGGGGTCCCGAGGATGTTCCTGCAGAGCCTCCACCATCTCAAATGCCCGCCTGTGGCGGACCTCCTCTGGCAACCTGGGCGAGGGGAGCACCGTGAGCCCACGTCACCGTCCACCGGTGGGGCATGGCTGAGAGCGTGGCACAGCCATGCCCGGCATCCCCGAAGCAGCGGGCACGGAATGTGCCAGCGCGGAAAGGCTGCCAGGACACGTCATCAAGGGCAGAGAGAAGCAACGCATAGAACAGGGCAGCGATAGAGAAAACCCCCTAAGGATGCAAACGCAGGTGGCACGACTATAAGGAAAAGCAAGGAAGTGGTTTCCAGAAAAGTCGATGTGGTGGTCACCTCTGGGGGAGGGAGGGAGCTGTGACAGAGAAGGGCAGGTGGGGGACCCTGGGGGCCTGGCAAAATTTTGTGTTTGCCCAGAGTTGGCTGCAGAGACGCTCACTTAACAAGAATCCATTAAACTGTACCTTCAAACCTAGTGCATTTCGGCAAGGTGTTGGTGTTTCATAAAAAAAAAAAAAAGTTTTTAAGACCTACAAAACAAAACTCTCTATATCAGTTGGCCTGGCCTTGAGCCTTGACCCCCTCCTCCTTTTCTGGGCCTGGAATGCTGGTGTGAAGTTTGGAGGCGCTACACCAACAGAAGACCGTGAGGTGGCGCGCACAGGACCAAACGCCGATACCGAGCAGGGCGAGTAGGAAATGGAAACAGCCTGGATCCCAAGGGCATGTCTACGCTCAAACCCAAACCAAACCCTCTACATTTAGAACAAGATTTAGACCAACAGGAGGGGTACCCAGGGCACCCAGGCTGGGAAAGCCCAGCAGGGGCTCCTCCTCGACTAGACTCCCACCGGCGCGGGTACGGTGGGCACTGGTACCGCCACACACTGAGGAGCAGGTCCTTCCACCGTCCTGCCCACAGGCCAGGCGCCCCAGCTGAGCACCAGCTGGGCCTGCCACCCTGTAAACAGTCCTGCTCTGGCCATGGTCACGCTGCCCTGACTCTACCATGCCCAGTGCTCAGAAGGACCCGGCCCCAAGCAGGAATCCTCCCAACCCAGCAATGCCCAGCCCTGCTTGACCATCACCTGGGGCCTGACGACTATGAGTGTTACAAGCCTGGCCCAGAGCCCTTAGGAAGGTCGGGCATGAAGCAGCTCCACAGCCCAGCACACTGGCCTCCTCCCTGCCCTTTCTTTTTTTTGGCGGTACGCGGGCCTCTCACTGTTGCGGCCTCTCCCGTTGCGGAGCACAGACTCCAGATGCGCAGGCTCAGCGGCCATGGCTCACGGGCCCAGCCGCTCCGCGGCATGTGGGATCTTCCCGGACCGGGGCATGAACCCGTGTCCCCCGCATCGGCAGGCGGACTCTCAACCACTGCGCCACCAGGGAAGCCCTCTCCCTGCCCTTCTTCACTGCAGAACACTCCACGGCCATCAACCTGGCTCCCGTGGGCTCCTGCTGGACTCCTCCATCCCCTCCTGTTTTGGGCCCTGGCCCCCCTCCACACCCAGACCTGATCTGACTCCCTCTCTCCCACGGACACCACCATTAACGAGCAAAGATTCTGAAACGATCTCAAGAAACCTACAGGTTGTGGCCGCCAGGGATTCGGGGCCATGGACCCTGCATGCAAACGAACATGTGGCAGAGACTCCAAAGCACACGCATCAGCAGAAGCTGCCCGGCTGATGCAGGGAGGTCTGGGCCCCGTCTGCCCCACTGTGGAGCCCCAGGGCTTTGAAAGAGGTGGTATCTGTGCCAAGAACGCTGGACTGAGAGCTGGTATCATTGCACAATTATTTTGAGCCTTGTTTTCCTTTTAAATGAGGTGACAAGTTACTCCCAAGACCCCTTTTAGTGCTGGAATGCTAACTCTTTTTTGGGGGGTGAGATTCTCAATTTGGGGGACAGGTGGAGAGCTGAGAGTCTGTCCTCCCATCCCTACAGACTTCCCAGGAGAGAAATCATAAGCTCCTGAGGCATAACCGGGATGGAAAGGAGAAGGCCACTTGAGGGGACAGGTTCCTTAGGGCACGAGGGTCTCCAGGCCTGGGGCTCACCGCTGCAGCACAGCATCTGAGCTGATCGTCTGGTCCTCCAGCGCGCGGAAAGCCGGCAGCTGCACCACGAACACACTGCCGCTCTCAGTGCCCAGGTAGAGCAGCTGGCAGGAGGAATGCGGCAGGACCACGGTGATCTGCGTGGCACTGGGAGCGGCCCTGCAGAGGGAATGATGGCCCGTGAGCTGGCCCTGCCCAGGCAGGGGGGACCCACAGATAGGATCCCCCACTCCCTCAGCAGCCCCAGGGAAGGCCATGCCTGCGGTGGGGAAGCAGGCCGGTGAGGTTCTTTGATGGGGTCCAGCTACTCAGGCCCGGACAAACATACTGGTTTTTTTTCTGCCAAGACAGGAGACAGATGGCAGAGAGCTGGGGCTAAGAAGCAGAAAAAAATCCCTTGGCGCCTCCCACGTAGGCTCTGTGTGGGGATGGGGGGAGGCGGGCCGCAGCCCTGCCAGCTCCTCCCAGGGCACCCTGGAGTTGGTGCATGGGTCAGGCTGGCTAGGAGAGCAAGAAGACTGAGTTCTTACCCTGGGGGGCCACGCAGCGTGAAACTCTCATCTTCCTGCAGCTCCGACACCCCGCCTTTGACCTTCAGGCTCCACAGGTGCAGGCTGTTGTCGTCCAGCAGGGTGACCAGCTGGCACTAGGCAGGAAACGGGGCAGAAGCATGCTGTCTCGTTAACCAGGGAGGGACAGCATTCACCGTGACCTTTACACACTGGGGCGGTCCAGCCTGTGCGGGTCATTTCCAAGAGCCCCAGAACCAAGAGACCCCCGCCTCCTGTTAGGGTGGCCGTGAACAGCAGCTGGGGAAAGACAGGTTTGTCCCGGGTCCTCCCATCAGCACCAAACCCCGGGCCACCAAACGCCTGCCTTTCCATACGTCCTTTCTGGAAGATGGGAAAGTAAGAAGGGCTTGGGGGCAGGGGGGCCTCACCTGGCCAGGCAGGAAGTGGATCTGCACTACCGCATTGTTCTCACGGTGCAACCCCATGAACTCCACCCCTGGGGCACCGTAGCTGGGAGCAGCAGGCTCAGGAAAAGCTCCACAAGGCAGGACCCCACCCCTCGGCCTGCCCGCTGGGCCCACGTGGCAAGGAGTGTAAATACCCAGCAGCAGAGAAGGGCTGCTGGGGGCGGGGGTGAGGGGGTGGGGGGGATGTTTAGGGTGGGGAGGGGACAGCGGGGGGGCCTGCCCTGAAGGCACCGGGCCAGTAACCTGACCCCTGAGGGTAAAGCCAGCCAACCAGGGAGAGCTGTCGCAGCCAGGAGGGGTGAAGCATTATCCTGGCAACTGTTAGGCTGTTCACTGTACCCCTGTCCCCCGCCCCACCGAAACCCATAACCTGAACTGCAACAGACTGTCAGCTACCACGTGGTGGCATCTGTGAGAAGACGCACAGGGCACCCGTGGGCCCACCTACGGCAGCCATGGCCGTGAGCCTTGGCGCTGAGAATCGTAACCGGGATATGGCCGTGGCCTGGCAATGATTAACCACCTAAGGAAGGGCTGAGCCGATGGAAGCTGGGCCTCTGCCCTCCTGGGTACACACCCCCTGCAGCCTCGTGCTGCTGACTTGCACCCCCAGGCTCCCTGCACCTGCCCTGCAGCAGTGGAGGGAGTTACAGCTTTACTGGAGGAGGTGGCGGCTGGGCTCTCCAAGGGTGGTCCCCCACCTCCCAATTCCCCTAGGTCCCACCCTGGCTCACCCTGGGGGCTCAGGTCAGATTCAGGGGTGGGACTCCCAGACTCGTAGCGCAGCCTAGGCCAGAGGACCCAAGCAGCGACTCCCCATCCTGGGACCTGTGGGCTTGCCTCTGAAATGGACCCACTGGACCACGTCCAGCGGAAGACTGTCCCCACCAACTAGGAGTCCACTCTCCTCTCCGGGGTGTGTGTGTGCGTGTGTGTGTGTGTGGGGGGGTGCAGGGTCGGGGGTAGAATCTGGAAGAGCATCTGGCTTAGCACAGCTCCTCTAACCCAAGGCCACCCCGTCTCTGGTTTGGACTGAGCCCTGAGCCCAGTCTACTGATCCTTTGCGGGTGGGGCCCATCCCCGGCCTCCACTTACTGCATTCGGGGCTGACTCCTAAGAGGGTATTTGGAACGTCCCGGGAACAAGAGGGGTCGTCTGCAACTTGCTTTTCTATGGAGAATTAGGGGAGTCCTTCCTGAATCTCACCAATGCCAAGGCCTCTGGCCCTTCCAGGGCATCCCTGGGTGGGAGCTGGGAGAACGGAAAGGATACAGCTTGATGGCTCCGGAGCGGGTGCCGATGGCCAGGATGCGCAGAGAGGGGCTGTAGCCGAGGGCGCTGGGCTGGTGCGGGAAGCCATGCTCCACCGTCTGCAACGAGAACCAGGCAGGCACGGGCCTGTAGACATGTCCCCTCTGCCCCTCCATGGCCGGGGGCAGGGGGTCAGTGCCGGAGGGAGGAGCCGCAGCAGAGAGCCACCCCCAGCAGGAAGAAGGAATTCAGTCTCGTTCAGGTCCCCACCTGGACCTACCCGGGCCCCACCCTCAGTCCATTTCTGACCCGGTCCTTGGCCGCGTGATGCTCCCTGGGAGTGCATTCTCCCGGGACACCGTGCTGGCCCCTCGCTCTCCAGGAACTCTGACCTGGTTCCTCCACCACCCGTACTGTGGGCCACCCACCCAGCCCTCCTGCAGGGGTGCGGGGGAAGCTCTGGGGGGCTGGCACAGGGGAGGCACCAGGTGGCTCAGGAAGCCCAGCTGCACTGCAGCTCCAGGAGGGGCCCTGGGGTCTGACGGAACCCACAGCTGCCCTTCTCGACTCTGAGCCCCGCGAGGCTCCCCCAGCACTGAACATCTGCTCTGTCTCAAGTGCCTCATTGCCACTATGAGTTCTCTTCCACCATCCTCCCAGGGAGGAAGCTTCTGGAGTGTTGTTGCAGACACATGCCTTGGCTCAGTTCTTCTTACAGAAATAATACACATTGTAGAAAACTTGGAACATATAAAGGAGTTTGAAAAAGAAGACAAAATCACCCACACTCCCCAAACTGGAGTAACCCTTCCTAACAAGGGTGTGTATCCGACTGTAAGCGTGTATGGGCCTATACTTAAAAACAGACACCTCAGAGAAAGACAAATACTGTATGATATCACTTATATGTGGAATCTAAAAAATACAACAAACTAGTGAATATAACAAAAAAGAAGCAGACCCACAGATATAGCGAACACACTAGCGATTACCAGTGGGGAAGGGTGTTAAATTTTTTTTTAGATTTTGGGACTTCCCTGGTGGTCCAGTGGTTAAGACTCGGCGCTTCCACTGCAGGGGGTGAAGGTTCAATCCCTGAACTAAGATCCTGCATGTAGCGCGGTATGGCTAAAAAAAAAGAAAATTATATATATATATATATATATAAAATTATATATATATATATATATAATTTTTTAATGTTTTAAATAAAAAATATGAATAAAATAAAATACAAACATATAGGAAAGGACAAAAAAAAACCCCAGAGACCTATCTGGGACCATGCCACATGAATATACATACAGACACATAGCTCTGTGGTCTGTCTTTCCACCTATAGCCAGCCCAGGCTGTTAAAAGCAGTAAAACGACTTTTATGTTTCATTTTCGTCGCACGGTATCGGTATGGCTTGCAGGATCTCAGTTCGCCAACCAGGGATTGAACCCGGGCCACGGGCAGTGCCGAGTCCTAACCACTAGACCACCAGGGAACTCCCTAAAACGACTTTTAAACGGCTGAAGAATATTCCTCAGGGGGAGGTGCCCTAACTCACCAGGCCTCTGTTATTGAACATTTACTTTGTTTTCAGAGGTTTTGTAATTGCCAGTTGCATCGATGACTATTCTTGGGCTCCTATCTCTGCCTGCAACTCAGTATTTCCTTAGGCAGGTGTCCCAGGGGTGGAATTACAGATTAAAGAGGTATGGATTGAGATCGACAAACCATCTTCGGGAAGGTTTTCGGTTGTTTCTCAGTCAGCTAACCCCACTCTGCCCCACCCCATCCAACCCGCCAGGGGATACTGAACCTGTAGAGCTATAGATTCGAGCAGGACAGAGGATGCCAGCCAGCGATTTCAAAGTTTTGTGTTTTTTTTTTTTTTTTTTTTTGCGGTATGCGGGCCTCTCACTGTTGTGGCCTTTTCCGTTGCGGAGCACAGGCTCCAGACGTGCAGGCTCAGAGGCCATGGCTCACGGGCCCAGCCGCTCTGTGGCATGTGGGATCTTCCCGGACCGGGGCACGAACCCGTATCCCCTGCATCGGCAGGCGGACTCTCAACCACTGCGCCACCAGGGAAGCCCTGTGTTTTTTTTTTTAAACCATGGAGACTGCCCTGCAGAAAAAGGGTGTCCCAATGAGGCAGCTCTCCTTAGGCCCAAGGCTCTACTCTGGGCTTCACTTGGCCTCCAAGGAGCAGAAACAGATAAGTCCTGGTGACAGCTGGAACGCCAGCTTAGCAGACCCAACTGCTTTGCTGCCTGCCTGCCCCCAGGCCAGTGGCTCGCGGAAGAGGGGCCCTGTGCTGGGGTTGGCCCAGGGAGGAGAGCTCCAAAGAGTGCCTATTCTGGGGACACGTAGGTGTGAGGGCCCCACAGGCTTGGTTCTCTGCCAGGAACACAGTCTGCCCTGCAAATGGCTGTACCTGGAAGGGTCAGCTGGGAGGGCAGCAGCACACCAGCAGAAGCCCTCCCCCACCCCACCCCCGCCCCGGCCCGGCCCGGCCCCCCAGGTTTCTGTTCAGCTATGTCAAAAATGCAGAGCCTGGAAAAGCCTCGGGGAGATAGCAGGGTATCTGGAATGTAAACATTTCCCAGGAAAAGGAGGGCAGGGCTCCTGACTCAGTGTGGGACGCGCTTCCCCAGGAGCCCCCACTAGGCCTTGGCTGGCCCCAGGCTGCTGGGGCCTCGGGAAGTCAGAGGCCCGAGATCCAGAGAAGGTTCCTGGGATGACAGCCTTCTCCCATCATCCCCAGCAGCCGCAGCTCAGGATCAGCGTCTGGAATTTGGAGGACTCTGGGGGAAACACCCAGCAGGAGCCTGGTGGCCAGCAGGGGCCCAGACCCCGATGTCCAGTATAACAGCCACAAGCCGTGTGTAGATCCTGAGCCCTTGCAATGTGGCAAGGGCCACAGAGGAACTGAACTTTTAATTTTATTTAATTTCTATTAACTTAAATTCAAGGATGGACCCCTAACTCAGTAATTAGAAAACTTCCCAGGTATGTTCTTGGGTTCCAAAGGAACAGGGGCTGGAGTCAGGCAGACCAAAGCTTTGACTCTCCTCTTTCAACTGTAAATCTTCCAAACTCTAAACATAGATCACATATTCCTAAAGAAAATTTAATGGTCAAATTGAGATGTGCTGTAAGTAAAAAATGTACCTTTGTATTAACAACAACAAAAAAATACTAAGAAAAAAGTCTAATATCTATTGACTACATGTTGAAACGATAATATTTTGGATGTACTGGATTAAACAGAATATGTTATCAAAATAATGTTACTTGTTTAAAAAATGTTATAATGCGCTTCTACAACATTTTAAATTACGTATGTCTCATCATATTCCTAGGGGACCGAGGTGCTCCCCTAGACATTTTTACCTTGGGCATCAGCAGGAAAGTCAAAGCCAAAGAGAAAACAGTCTGCAACTTTTTGTCAGGTGCTCAGGCCACACGTTATCCTATCAACTCGCTGGCAGGAAGTTCTCCTAACATCTCACCTGAGTCATACCTGCTGCGGATCAGCTCTTTTCCCTAACCCAGAGGGAGACAAAGGGCAGGCCCATCGTTCAGTCACTCATACTCATTCCTCATTTCTTCAGGGTCCTGAGGACACTGTGCCACCCCCTCACTCCCGAACCACCTTCTTTTCCATAGGCTGGTTTAGAAAGAACAGGAACTGAGTCAGGCCCACGAAACTTAGAATCCCCAATACCACTTAAAAGGTGACAGGACGAGCTGCTTTGCCTCATTTCACGTGTGGTAACCGGGGTGATGCGAATGACTGCGCTGAGCGGGGCTGTCCTTGGCTCCAACAAGACGAGCCTCAGGACAACCACCTGACCGCCGCTGGAGGGCTCAGCTGGCCTCAAGGCGCACACAAGCCTTGCCTTCCTTCAAAGGTTCTCCCTCATGCCTTCCTTCAAAGGTTCTCCCTCATGCCTTCCTTCAAAGGTTCTCCCTCATTCCCTCATATCCCTCAGGGCATCTTCTCCAAGTTGACCAAGGCTCCCTCAAAATCAAAATGAGGGGAGGGAACTTCATGGTGACCCTGACTGGCTGGGGCCAAGAGGGTGGATTCAAATGTAAATAACGTGGTGACAGGGGATTCCCCAGGTCCCAGAGGGGAAGCGACCGGCTTCAACATGCAAATAAGACCCACAATCCCTGAATGAGGCAACATGATATGACGTAAAGCGAGTCACGAGGTCAGGGAACTGGTCAAGAAAGGAGGTGCGGGGACCCCAGGCCAGTTACGAGAGGCCCAGGGGGTCTTGCTGGGAATGAGGAAGGGAGTGATTTGGACATGGGGAGAGAACAGAGGTCAGTTAATTGAGGGGAACGGGGAGGAGCTGGACGCCCAGGGCCCGAGAAGCCTGGGGAAGCAGGAAGTTTCCACGAGGCCCCTCTGCCTGTGCTCCAGCTGCCTCCCAAGGTGGGGTGCCCTTCCCATCCCCTGGTTCCCCCTCCCTCCGACTCCTAACAGCCTTTTAAGACGTGGTTCCCCCCACTGGAGCAGCAGGTCCACGTGGACAGGGACCCCCTCCAGGCTGGTTTAGGGTTTAGGCACAGTTCCAGGACCCAAGAGCATAGAATGTATCTGACCTCCCTTAAAGAAAGCAGCCCCCGGGGCACAGGAGGCGCTCAGCCCCAGGGGGGTCCTGCTGTGGACTTCCAAGGCACACAGCGACCCCGATCAGTCCTCCGCCCAGGACAGCGGGCCCGGGTTCCAGGGCCGGCCCTCCCAGCCAGAGACCCCAGCCGCCTCCAGCTCAGGTTCAAGCTAGGAGGCTGACCAAAGTGGGGTGTCCTCCCCTACCTCCTGAGCTCAGCATCCAGCCTACCTGGCACTGCCCCCACCCTGCTACCTGGCTCAGGTGACCTGTGCCAAGGGAAGAGAGAACAATGAACTCTTTTGACAGAGAGCTGGGAAAGGAGAGATTTCTAGGAGCCGCCAAACTGCAACATTAGCCCGGTGTGGGAGAGAGAGAAAGCCCGTCTGTCTCACACCGGCTCCGGGACCCCATTTCAGGTTCCCGGAAGGGAGAGAGCAAAGGTGGTTTGTCTGAGAGCGAGGGGGCCCTTCGTCCTGCCCCCAGCAAGGGGGGACCCTGTCCAAGATGGAGGGCTGAGGAGTCCCTAGCACTTGCTGGGGGGCAGGAAGGAAGGCTGCCCAGGGGCACGGGGTGGGAGGGTGTGCAGGGGGTGGGCTGGGGGACAGGGAGGCACTGCCCCGTACTGGGTGTGGTCAGCCCAGATTCCTGGCGGTGGCAGCAACCTGGCCCTCCCTGTGCGGCTGTCACCTGACACCAGGGGCCCAGCCATGCAAACGCCAAGACCAAACCGCCCTGGACGGGGCAGCTGGTCAGGAACACACTGTTTGTTCAGGGCCTGGGGTGGGGGAGGGTGGCCCAGGCAGGAAGGGCGGCCAGCGGGTTTCACCAGGGGAGGCAGGGCCTCGAGGGTATTTTCAAGGAAGGGGTTTTAATTTAACATGAGCTTACGTCCCCTTGTCTCCTCGGAGTCACTTCCTCCCTCCTGAGGCGCCCAGTGGGTCCCGCAGTTCCCTCATTTGGTCCTCAGTGGCCCTGCTGGCACTGCCAGCTGACCTCTGTCTTCCCAACAGGCCTGAGGACCCGGCATCCGGCACAGGTGAAGAGATGGAAGGCCGCACCCTGAGGCCACACGGCTGTGGGCAGACGGAACCGGCAGCCGCATCCCCAGCCGGTGCCCCCTCCAGGTACTCAGGCTGTGCAAGCCTGGAGGCCTCAGTTTCCCCACCTGCAGAGTGGGAACAGCGCCCACCTGTGAGTCGTCAGGAGGCTGAGGCGAAGGTGAGGCAGACCCTGTAGGGCATCAGCTGTGTGTGGGTGCCGTTCAAAGCAAGTTAACTCACTCAGCCCACCAATCTGGGTGTAGGGGTGATTACAACGCCCACTTTACAGATGAGGAAACTGAGGAGCAGAGAGGTTAAGTAACGTTTCTGCAGTCACTCAGTGAGGAAGCAGCACAGCTGGCATCTAGACCCAGGCCGCCTGGCTCCAGGGTCCCCGCCCCAACCACTGCACCACCTGGCCCCTTTGCTGCTTGGCATGGAGCCCCTGGTGAACCGGAGCTGCCCCTCGGACAGTCAGTCCCCAGCAGGGGGTTCAGAGCATCTGTCCACAGACACAGCTCCTTCCCAGGTACCGAAGCCGAAGAAACAGGACGTGCTGCTCTCGGCCCGCCGGGGGCCATGTCCCTGATCTCTCTGAGGCACCTCACTTGGTGCGGGTATCAAGGAGTTGGGCCAGATGGTACTGGAGGGAGAGGCCCAGCTGGTGTCTGCGAGCCTCTTGGACTGGCCTATGATGGTGCCACCGTCCCACCTCCCAGCTCACTGCCCTGCAGACCGGCACTTCCGGGATGGACACTGCCTGCTTCCCCAGATGTGAGGCTCTGAGCTCCAGCTCTGTGTATCCCACTGTCTGCTGGGACCCGCCCTCACCTGAGGGTGCCAAGATTCTCCACACTGAACCTCGAGCCAGATAACATTCACAGAGCCGTGCTGATACTGGAACCACTAGCCACTTAGGCCCTTCAACTCACACACTAACTCGTTTAATCCTCACACCAACACTGTGGGGTGGCTGCTGTTACCCTCTCCACTTAGAGATGAGTGACTTGTCCAAGGTCACCCAGCTGGTGAACCCAGGCAGTCAGGTGCCGAGGTTGGCGCCACTCACCCCTGGGCAAGACTGCCTCTCGATAAGTGGACGATCATAATTGTTGCTATTCTGTCGGAATCGAATGCATCACTTTCCTCAACCCTGCTCCTCGCCCCTCCTGGGCTCCCCAACCCAGGGGGTGGCATCACTGCCCAGCCAGGATGCAGGACAGCTGCCTCCCTTCCCTCCTGCGCTCCGTCTATCACCAGGTCTCATCAACCTCTCGCCCTAAATGAGCCCTCACCCAGGGGCTATTTCACTGGCCAGGGGACACTGGGCAGCGTCTGGAACAGTTTTGGTTGTCATGTCTTGGGGAGGCAGGGCCAGGGATGCTGCTAAACAGCCCCACAACTCAGTGGGCCCCAAAGGCCCCAAATGTCAACGGTCAAGCCCTGCGCCCCAACCCCACTGCTGGGCCCCAGTCAGTCAATGCAACGTCTCCTAAGTGCTCTGAGCTTACCTGCTCCTGACTGAAAGGTAGGGGAAAAAAAAAAAAAGATCCCAGAGCTACCTCCTCTAAGTCATAAATGAGATCGCTCACTCCCCTGCTCAAAACTCACCAGGCTCTGGCGTGTCAGACCCAGATTCCCAGGTTCTAGCCTCCCTTGATCCCACAGCTGACCTCACAGCCAGGGGGCCGGGGCAGGGCTGGCGTGGGTAGGACCACCCAGGCTCCCAAACCTTCCAGGATCTGGACTCACCCTCCAAGCCCAACCCTTCGGGCTCCACCATTCACCCAGAACCTAGATGAGATGAGTCTAAGCCCCACCCCTCCCCAACAGCCCCCCCAAGACGTTCCCCTCCCAGGAAGTGGAATTTTAGACCATCAGCCCCCTTCCTTCCACCAGACTATAAATGTCCTGGAGGGCAGAGGTCTTGTCTGAGATTCCCACAGCCCCAGCGCTGGGCTGTGTAGGTACTCAGTGCATGTCTCTTGGAAGTGAATGGGAGGAAGAAGGAATTCCAGGAGCCTCCCCTCCCCAGCCAGGCCTGGGGGTGGGGCAGTCCAGTCTGGGGGCACGGGGTGGAGGGGGAGGCATGATTCTTCTGCCCCAGCCCCACCCCAGCCCCACCCTGCTGCTGCACAGTTGGAACTTGGGGCGGGGGTTCATCCCTCTTCACTGAGCCTGTCTATCCGGTTTCCACTGGAATTGGCCACCTTTTTGGGGTGTGAGATCCCAGCATCATCAAGGGCAATGGAAGGCGACAGGGGTCACCCAGGCGCCGAGGCAGATGCTGAGGTTCTGAGACCCACACCCAACACCCACGGGCTGCTCCCTTGTAAGTGAGAATGGCAGGCCGCAGGGGCCCAGAGATCCCCCATTCATAACATATGCACGCCCACATCCCAAGGCCCAAAAGCCGTGCCCACAGCTTCCTTCCCCCAGTGGGAGGAGGTGTTCATTTAGGGAAGCCCTGATCCCAGAGGCAGTAGCCTCACAGCCACAGGTCAAGAAAATCAGAGGAAACCGGCAGAGCAGGTTGGGACCCTGACTCGCCTCGAACAAGCCCCCGGGAGCTCTCTCTCCCTGGCAGGCAGGCAGCCCCTGAAAACAGCACCTGACACTCCTGGACCACTGTGCTTAGCACGTCAATGATCTAATTCCGTGTAATCCTCACAGCAAACCTACGCAATGGGTGACGGGCACAGGGTCATCCAGCTTCTAAGTGGCTAAGCTGGATTTGAAGCCCACCCGTCAGCATGTCCTGGAGGGGTCCTGGGACCCCCGAGGGGAAGAGCATCTTGCTGCTCCCCTTCCTGCAGTCCACCTTCCAGGGTGGAGGGAAGCTGAGGCACGGAGGCCAAGGGCCTAGATCAAAGCAGAGGTGAGAGGAGCGAATTGCCCCGAACCGGCTGCGGATTGCTAGGTGGCCTCGGAGCGAATAAACCACCTTGTGTTCCTTCCCCTTTACAGGCCAGCCCCCCGGGAAGCCCCATGATCGTGGGTAAGAGGACACCCGCCTGGGGGGCCTTAGGAGCAGGTGTGGAGCTGGGGTGGTCAAATGCCAACCCCCACCCCCACCCCCCGCCGACACCTTCTCCCAGGTGCCTCTCCCCACTCACCCAGGCCTACAGCCGGCCAGAAGGAATTATGTGTTCTGCCTGCAGGGAAAGCTGTGTTTTCCTTTGAGGGTAATTTGAGGAGGGAGGGAACGGCCATGGCCTGTGGCCCCAGGGCTCCAAGGAAACTGGCATCACAGGAACATCTTATACTTCGCAGGGTTCAACGCACTTTCACCTTTCCCGGCCCTAGGCCTGCTCCATAACCCCCTGAGGAGGGAGGCAGGACAGGTTGTTTTACCCCCATTTTACAGGTGGGGAAAACTAGGCTGGAAGAGGCGGGGTGACCTGCAGAGGTCACACAGCCAGCGAGAGACATGGGACAAGGAGAGCTGACTCCTGGGCGTCCTGTCACCCTTTCCCAGGAAAGCCTCTAACCAGACCCCATTTCCAAAATCCAGTTCCCAGGAGGCACAGCAGGCAGTGCCAAGTAAGCACCTTAGTCCAGGTAAGAGCGACCCCGGCGCCAGCCCCAGCCCGTGGGGAGGGTGATACCTTTTGTTTGTTTGGCCACGCAGCGCAGCTTGCGGAATCTTAGTTCTCCAACCAGGGATCGAACCCGCGGCCTCAGCAGTGAGAGCGTGGCGTCCTAACCACTGGACCGTCAGGGAATTCCCTGGGCGCGTGACACCTCCATGCCTGCCGTAAACGCCCGGCCGGCCCTCCGCTCCCCTTACCTTGTTAAACTGGAAGAGGTCCCGCTTGAGCCTCTCCCTCGCAGGGTCATGTCCCGGCCTCAGGAACCTCCTCATCTTGCTGCGCGCAGCCCCCTGGGGAAAGGGGGGCAGCTGCTGAGCACCGGCCAAAGGAGGCCCGGCACCCCAGAGCCCGACCCGGCGCCCAGGCCCGCTCGCCCAGCTTAGGCAGCCTCTCCCCAAGCACGGCAGGCGGCCGCCCCCGGGGCCGGGCCAGCTTCACCCTCGGCTTCCCCACGCCTCACGCCCCATCCGTGGAGCGCGGTTCCCTGAGAGGAAACCGGAGGGAGCTCTGGACCTGGAGGCCGGAGCTGGTTAATGCTCTGACGCTTGCTCCCGGCCACCTGTGGCCTAATAAAGCCAACAGGAGAAGCCGGGGGAGGAAGCCATTTAGCCCGGCTTTATGGGAACAAGGAGGGCCAGAGGCCCTGAGGTTTTAAAGCTTAATTGTTAACCTGTTTTCTGAAAAACCATAAAACTCTGGCTAAACAGAAAGGGCAACTTCACAAGCCGCTGTCTCCAGAGCCGGCTGGAAGGTGGGAACGCAAAGGCTGTCCACCTGGGCTCCCAGATCAGAACCCCGATGGGGGAGGGGAAACGCGCCGACAACTCCAGGCCAGGGCCCAGCAGAACTCCCTGGGGTGGGGGTGGGGGCTGGGGTCTGCACACCTGGGCAGATTCTTCCTTCTAACTTCAGGGAAGGCTCTCCAGCGACTCTGGGCTTAGCCTGCTCCCACCCGCCACAGCCGTCCGGAACCTGAGTGAGTGAGGTGCAGAGCACCCAGTCGGGGGGTGCTGGCCCACCCCACCCCACAGCCGGGGCCCACGGGGGAGCTGGGTCCGCCCCCACGGCTGCTGGGGGTCTCTCTCTGGAAGCCCAGGCTTCCAGGCTGCCCCACCTCCCACCCTCAGCTCTGGCTCTCCAGTTCCAGCTCCCCTGGGCTCTGATGGGGTGTGCTCGGAAAGGCTCCCTTTCCCAGGGGCCCAGTGGAGAGTAATCAGGAGGAGAAATCTGCTCCCAATAAAGAAGCCAGCCCCAGGCCCCCCAACTGTCCTCCCACCGTAGAATGCATTCCCAGTCCCGGGGGAACTATTTCTGGCTCATCCTTGGGGGAAGCGGGTGGGATCACATGTGCTCCAGCTTCCGGCTTCCAGGAGCACAACCTCCCACTGACCACAGGACACCAAGGCCCGTCCTCGGAAACACAGGGGCTCAGGCCCACCCTGGAAATGGCTCCATTCACGCCTGACACTATAAGGGAAGGAGGCAGAGCCAGCCCCTGCCCTGAAGGAGCTTACTCTGGGGTAGGGGCAGGTAAAGACAGGACAGTGCACAGTGCCGGGTACCCTGATGGGGAGGCACAGGGGCATCCGGCCCAGACTCGGCAGCAGGGGAGTGTCCTGCCGGAGAAGAAGGTAGTTAAGCTGAGACCCGAAGGATACCCTGAAGTTTCTGGCTTCTTGAAAGGTGACAAAAATTAACCGTCAGGCCAGACTTCGCATATGAATGGACCCCGGCAGGCACATGCGGGGCAGAGTTGGAGGGACTTTCTGGCAGAGAGGCATGTCCCAGGGCAATCCAAACATCTCCAGCTGGGAACAGGCGGAGACCAGCCCTCTGAACGCCTCACCTTCTGGGGACACCGAAAAGGCCACCACTTGTGAGAGGGTTGGAGAGTAGAGGTCTGTGCCTTCACATTTTGGGGGAGCCAGAGCAGAACGGGGAGCCCCACTTCTCCAAGGAACAGCAGGTAGTCGGGAAACTCCCGGGTGCTCACTTGACCCGAGGCCCCGCAGTGGGTTCAGGGAACAAACACGGGAAAGTCCCGGAGGCTCCTGGGCCTGGGAGTGAAAACAGACTCGGGGCCTGCAGCGACCTCGGCCTCCTGGACAAACAGCTGGGCTGGTGGCCTCGCATTCCAGCCATGGGGGAGGGTAGCGCCAGCTCATCAACCTGCCACCCCAGGCTCCTGGCGATGCCCCGTCTCCCTCTCCCGGCCCCGGTCACTGGGTCAGAAGCCAGAGGAGGCTGGGAGGGACGCCCTGGAGGAGGAAACGGGCCTGTAGACTCCAGGGAGAGGCCACCCTGGGCTCTGCCCCGGGGACCCTCTCAGGCTGCAGGGTGGGGACAAGCGGGCACAGGGCCATCTGTGCCAAGGACCCACAAAGGCTCAAGGGTGACACCGCCCAGTCCCAGGGGCAAACGTGCAGATAGGAGGGAGGGAGACATGATGTGGAGCTAGGTGGGAGAAAGCCCCACTCGGGGAGGGAGGGCGGGCACTCCATCCACCCGGCTGCCCCTTGGAGCCCCTGCTGCCTACCAGGCACTGAACCAAACCTTTGTGCGTTAGAACAAGGTGCACCTAAACCTCATCCTGGATGCTCCTTCTCCTTCCAGAAGCCTCCCTGGAAGGTGAGTGGAACATCCCCACGCGGCAGACATGGAAAGAAGACCACAGAAGCTGGGCAACTCATCCAATCCCTAAGAAGGTACCAACAGAACTGAGATTTGACCCCAGGTGTGGTGAACTCCCCAATCTTAGGTCTCTGGGAGGCAGCAAAGGATGCACAGACAGGACAGAGGATGCCTAGTTGCAGCCGTGCAGTTCCAAGGCGCAGACACATGCAGACACACACACTCCCACATGCCTTCAGCTCAGAGCCAAGCAAGCAGTGTGGGTCCTGGCCTCTGGTGAGGTCTGGCTGGGCAGAGCCGGGGGCCCTTGCCTGGACCTGCCACTCATTCCAGCCGGGGGCTGGAACACCACTGGCCTGGGGTGACGGAGCCAGGACCTTCAGCGTAGCTCCCAGTACAGAAAAGCTGCCCATGTCAAGGCATAAAAAAGTACCATCCCTTCTTGAAGGCAGACAGGTCTGGGACTGGCTGGACTTACCTCCAAGCAAACCCTCAGCTCCACTCACCCCAGGCAAGAGGTTCTCTGCGGAGAAGCTTCAGGAACCTGGGCCTGGAGCTCCCTGGTGTGGAACAGATCCTACCTACTCAACCCACTCCTGACGGGGGCGGGGAGACGTAAGGGAAAGAGCCCAGGGCTTGGGACCCACAGCCAGGGCTCAAGCACCACAGCTCGGCTCCTCCAAGCTGGGTGGCAGCTCCTCGAGGTCCGGAGAGCTTGTCTGCTGCAAGCAGTGGAAGCAACGGCAGAAGCCATTGCCTGGCGCGGAGCAAACACTGTCTGAGGACCGGGCATACGACCGTGACAGACAGACAAGATCCTCCAGCTCACCAAGCTTACATCCTGGCAGGGGAGCGCGATGACTAAGAGGTACACAAATCAGTCAGCGGGACGGTTTCAGAGAAAGCTCAGAGCCTACAAGAAAATAAGGGAAGATGCTCAGCTCGAGGGACCAGGGTTTGGTGGTCAGGATTCAGCGAACCTTCCCGAGTCTGGGTCTGCGCGTCTGCCGTTCCTTCTGCCTGGGGTTCTTTTCCTCCAAATACTCACGAGCCTCCCTCCCTCGCCTCCACTGCAACGTGCGCACGCTGAATGAACGAACAGAGGTGATAATACCTCCACCCAGTCCTGAATGGTAGGAAGTGGTCAGCCCGCGGGAGGATTCGGGGCAGGGCGTGTCAGGCAGCGGGCTTCCGTGTGCCACGAGGGGCTGGGCGCAGGCAACAAGGAGGGATGACATGGGTCGGAAGGGGGGCCTGGTGGGCCACAACAAAGAGCTTCAGTTTGACTCTACTGGGAACCCCCTGACAGTCCTGGGCAGGGGCCTGATGTGGTCCGCCCTCCCCTCCCCCACCCCACGTCCCCTTCTGCTTGGCCCTGTGTCCATCTCCTCAGCCCCCGCACCAGCCCCATTCACTGTGGTCTCCGTGCTTTCGTCTCCACGTTTCCCTCTGACATAACCTTGCCCCTCAAGCAGCATACAAAAAATCACCTTCCCAAAATCATCTCCCCCTGACCCCATCCAGACCACGTTCACCGTGCTCCCTCAGCGCTCGACTGTGCCTTATGCTAAAATGATGCCTAAAACCACTGTGGACTCGGGCACTCGTCTAGCTCTGTGGACGGTCTCCCCCGCCTTGTCGTGCTTGTCATTAAGCTGCTAGGAAAAATCAGAAGCAACCTAAGCGGCCAACAACAGGGGGCAGGTGAAGGGTGCTCAGCCCGACGATGGAACGGGTACAGTCATGAAAAGGGCAGGAGACGATGGCCACGGAAACATATGTCCAATGTATCCAAGAGTCAGGTAGAGTCTTAAAAATATTTACATAAGTCGACAACACAGTGGAAGGGTTATGGGATTACTGGTGATGCTTCTTCTTCTTTCTGTTTATCTGCCTCCCAGGCAGGGGAAATAAGAGGATCACACGGGAGGGGCCCAGGTCCTGGTCAGGTGTGAGGGCGGCCCTGCGCTCACAGTTGGCACTCAGTCCTGCTGGGGGATCGCTCCTGCCCTGCCCACGGCTATGGACACCAAATGGGCACAGAGGCAGGGAGTAGACAGGTGGGTGGAACCAGCTGTGTGGCCTCATGTTTCAGGCGCCCCTGGTCCGGGGCGAAAGGATGTTACTGCTTTGCAGGCTATGACGGGTGAGGCGGCTGTGAGCCTCAACAGGAAGGCCTGGGAGGAGCTGGCAAGCTCTCAGGTGCTGTATTCTTCAATGCCGCTTTTGCCGTGAGGGATGTGGGGTAAGAGAGTTCAGGGGCCCCCCAGGCTGAGAAGCCCCCCAAGTCTGACGCCAAGAAGGGTCTGAGGCAAAGACTGGGGAAGGAAGGAGCTCCGAGGGTCCTGGCTTCCTGCGCTGGGGGTGCCACCTGGCTAGAGCACAACCCGTGCCGGGGGCGCTTCCTGAGAAGAAACACCTTCTCCATCCGCTGAACTTCTAAAGATTGCCCAACCTCGGCCTCCATTCCTGTCCACTGCGCCCTCCGTCCGTGTCCAGACCTACCTCTGAGCCGCCCTCCCTGCTCTGCCGGGCTCTCTGGTCCCTCGGTGGTGGGGCGGGGGGGCGCGTAGGGTACAGGGCTGGCTGGGCCATGAGGCTTGCTGACCTGTGGCTGATTCGTACTCATTCTCCCCACAGGTCTGTGCCGCGTGCGTGGAGCTGGCCTGAAGAGTCCCCCGCGGGCAGCTGACCTGGCGATTCCCTTCGCTCTCACTGCTCTAATCACCCAACACTGTTGCCCGCCAGTGAAACATACCAGGGCCTAGAATTGGTCTCCCCACACCCTGATGCCCACCCTGGAAAAAAAAAGGAGAGCTGCGTACTTGGCAACAGGCTAGCCAATTCATACCCTGTCTTCCCTTCCCATCCTCTGCACAGACCCTGTGGCAGGGACGCACATAGACCCTGCCCCCACCCCTGCATCTCAGGAGCTCAGGGCAGAGGCCAGTGGAGGCAGAGAAGAAATAAGTGCAGGCGAGTGGGCTTGTCTTGTCTCCCCGCTCTAAGCAGCAGGTCTGATTGTGTCACAGGGAGGAAGACGGGGGTCCCCAGAGCAGACGGCTCATCCCACGCTGGCACTGTTTGGGGTGCCTGGGCTAATCTATCCCCAGGAGACCAAGGCTTGGCCAAGCTGCATCAGCCTGTGCTGGAGGTGTGTGATGGGCCAGCCCCCTAGAAGGTCCCTCCACAGCCTGGGCATTTCCACTGAGCTGCTAAGAGAGGCTACATCCGGAAGCAGGACTCTGGACATCTCAGGCCCACGGGAGAGAAGGCTCTTGGGGCCACGCTAGCACCTGCTCGTGTTCACGATCTCCGGGAGCACGCATGGCACGAGGCGCAGTCCCAGGCTCCCCTCTGCTCGTGCTTCCCACGGCCGGCTGCTCCTAAGCTGCCCTCCCTTCCCCGACATCCTGCGTGTAGCTTTGGCCTCCGTCCGCCGGCTGTGAGTTCGCCCCTGCACCTCCCACGGCAGGGAGTGGTAAGAGAGGGCTGTAAGCAGCTGGGGCAGCTGCTGACCCTTGGGCACCTGTCCGTCCCAACTCAGATGCCCACGGCTGCTTTGCCAGCGCCTGAGTTATCCTGGGAAACCCAATCTCCCAGAGGCACTGGGCAGCCCCTGGCCAGCAGCTTAGCAACCAAACCTTGGCAGAAAGGGCACCTCTGTGGAGGTGGGACTAGAACGCCGAGAGCGAGGGGGTGGGAACCACAGAATGGTTGTCGCTGTTGTTGTTAGGTAATGAAAGGGATCGAGAGGGACTGTGGCCAGATGCTACTTGAAGCACTTTACAAGCAACATCTCATGTAACTCTTACAATTACTTACGAAATAGCCAGTTCTGAGAGCTACGGAGGCTGGGCAGTAAGAGTCCACGTCCCAGTCTGAACGCCAGCCAGGCTGCAGACCGTCTGCTCAGTTCAAGCCTCCCTCCCAGGACAAAGGGGCTCGCCAAGAGCAGGCTGGATGGGACCACCTGGGGTCAGCAACTAGAGCCTGACCTGGCCCTCCACCCCTCACTGTCCGTCCCACGGAGCCACAGGCCAGTCCCACAGCCCTGGGAGGGCCCTCCTGCCACCCCCAGGCTCTTCCTGCAGGGTGAGTGGGAAGTCGGAATGCGTGCGTCCTCCCCACGTCCCCATCCTGGGGGCCTCGGTCCCCTTCTGCAATCCAACACCAGACTCTCTCCAGGGAAGTGACAGACTGGATGTGGTCAAGCACAAGGAAAAGCAAAGCAGTTCTGGGGAGAACACTGACGACTTGCCCGGGGTGGGCGTGGGTAGGGGTGGGCAGGCTGCCTGGCTCATCCCATCAAGCTCCATCCCACGGCCTCCGACTTGCCTCAAGACGTGAACGGCTGACCCAAGCAGCTTCCAGGCTATGTCATCTCCAGGGGGGAGGAACCGGGCCCCACCTGACCTGTCCATGGTTGCATCTCCAGTGCTTAGTGCCCTCACACCTGAGAGGCACCCAGCATTTACTTAAAGAACTCCCTCACCTCCTGCAAGTCTGTGCTGAAATGTGACCTTTTTGACGAGGCCCATCCTGACCACTGTTTAAAGTTGCAACCTGCCCCCCTCCCAAGGGGTCTTGATCCCCGGCTTTAGTTCTTACTCTGTAGCTCGTATTGCCTTTTAACAGATTATTTACTACCTACACTCATTTCCAGTCACTCACGCTTCCCATCCTTTAGAATTTGAGTCCTGTGACGGCAGAGACCTTTGCTTGGTGCCAGGATTAGGCCTGGTGTCTAAACCACACCGCACATACAGAGGCACCAATAAATACTTGTTGAATAAATGAACAGCTGGGACTGAATGGGGATCAGGTAGGCAAAGGTGTTCTCCAGTCAGGAGCCGCTGACCCTCAAGAGTACTGGGCTGGGGCCCCACGGGGTCCTCAGGGAACTTCCCCGTCCTGTTCTCAAGTCTCTGACCAAGGCCAGGGCCGTGTGCCTATCACGCCTGACATCCTGCTTGGGGATACCCTACAGGTCCTGCCTCAGCCCCAGGCTCCAGGACACCCAGCTCCTTGGCAAGTAGAGCCAACAATAACATTATTTACTAGAATCAAACAGTCCTGTACCCAGTCCCTCTCATCAAACCCTGGGAACACCGAGGCAGGTGTCTCGAGAAAAGTCTCCTGTCTCTGCTGAATTCCTGAAGGGCACAGTCAGGTATCTAGCAGCTTCCCTGTCCCCATGCCCAGAGGAGCCTCTCCTAGCTCACAAGAATTCACTGTGGTCCCTGGGAAGGGGAAGGGGAAGGAGTGGGGTGACTCTTCAAAGGACCAGTTTCCTCTGAGAGGCAGGGCGGGGAGGGAAGGCCACCCCCAAGGGAGCTGGGCAAGCCCCATGCTGACAGGGCACAGGGAGAGGAGGCTTTCCCGGGGGATCCTAGGGAGCCAGGGCTGGAGAAGAGCGAACAGTACTGGTGGCCCTACTGGGGGACGCCCATCTTCCATCCCATACCCCACTTTCTCCCTGAAAACTACTCCTGGGCAGGGGAAAACGAAGTTGCCAAACAGACCTGGCATGCCTCAGGAGACCCAGGGGGAGCCCTGATAGTGATATCGCCTGGTGAGATAAGAAGGCCTCTCCGAGCTGAGTACTCAGGATAAGTGAGTCCAGGCAGCCAGTGCTCTTCAAGGCAGCCAACCCAGGAGCAAGGGCCATTGGCTTCTCAGGCCTCCACCCTGGCCCCCGATCCAGGTGTCTCAAAAGCTGCCTCTGCACGTCAGGAAGGACCCCCTTCACGGAACACCACATGGCCCCTGGAGATGCTTGCCAGGGATGCTCAATGTCTCCAATGCGGTAGATAGGGGGGTCACAGACTGATGGCAGAGAAGCCAAACTTTCCAGCTCCGTGTACCATTTTCTCTATGGGAGGGAGGGTCCTGGGGCCAGGAAGTCCTGGCAGGAGAGGATACCCCTTCCCTAAATGAGGTTGAAAGGAGGCACTGTGGAGTTCACAGAAAATCTCCTTAATTACAACAGAGCAGTGCAGGAATGTGCTACCCCAACCTATCCGCCCACCGGGGTGCAGAATGTATACAGCCAAGCCTTCCCCCGAGCAGAAAGCAAAGCAGATTAGATTGTACACACACACTCCTCCCAGGAAAGGCCTGCCAGCAGGGGTCCGGCCGTTAGGCCTCACTCCTGGCTTTTCCAAGGAGTCCCAAGGGCCCCTGGAACCCGAAGTGAGGTTAGGAAAGGCCACTGCCCTCTACCTCTGCTCTCCAAGGAGCAACATCCTCATTCTAAAAGTTCTGATCTCCAGAGGCTTTCAGAAATCAGGATATCTGGACAGAGAAGCCAAATTCCCTCACAACCCGTCAGGCACATCCGAAAGGCCCAGGCATCTGCCCAAGTTCCCGCAAGTGACCACGCTCTGTATGCTTCGTGGGGACGCTAAGCAGCCCACCCTCACCTGGCGCCAGCTATGTGCCAGGCCACACGTGTTTATGACGTTTTTCATCCTCTCGTCAACAACTGTAAAAACAAGGCTTGCTGAGGTTTGGTTAAGTGACAGAGCCAGGGTCACCCAGCAAGAAACCGGCAAGGCACAATTCAAAACTACACCTGAGTCGAAAGACACTTAAAAAACTTAATGAGCACTATATCTGAGGAAAGACCGTGAGGCTCGAGAGAGAAGTTGTTTTCTGTCTTATTTTACACTTTCTAAAACACTTCATTTGCCCCAGTGGGCTCCTATTACCTTTTTTATTTTTTAAACCAATGGGGTCAGCTGGGATTAAGGGCCTTTTTCTTTCTTTTAATGCTACTGTGCATTAAAGCGCTACTAAGTGCTAAGTCACTAAGTGATTAAAATTATATTAATCTGGAACTTCCCTGGTGGCGCAGTGGTTAAGAATCCACCTGCCAATGCAGGGGACACAGGTTCGATCCCTGGTCTGGGAAGATCCCACATGCCGCGGAGCAACTAAGCCCGTGCACCACAACTACTGAGCCCGCGTGCCTACAGCCTGAGCTCTGCAACAAGAGAAGCCACTGCAACGAGAAGCCCGTGCACCAACAAACAGTAGCCCCCGCTCGCCACAACTAGAGAAAGCCCACACACAGCAACAAAGACCCAGTGCGGCCAAAAATAAATAAATAAAAAATATAAATTAAAAAAAATTATATTAATCTGCTGCTAAAGGGGATACTCCATTGCCTCAAGGAAAAGTAGGGATGCAGGATGACCCCAGACCTTGGAAACACTGCCCAGTGGCTCCCAGACAGTGGCCCAGTCTAACTTCAGAGAATAGGAGCAAGCACTGGTCAGAGCCCCCAGAGCTGGGTTTGAGCCCTCACTGACATAAGTGAGCACTGGGGGCAGATAGTTGAAGAAAACCAAATCTGAATCCCCTGTGCATAAAATAAAGAGGTTGGACCATTCCCATGCTTCAGCTCACAAAGACCCAGACTGTTCCTCAGAAGCCACTTCTGACTTTGGCTTCCCCTGGGCTGGGCCAGGGCTTTTCTGTTCTGCTGCTCTATTCCTCCCACCTGGGGTTTCCTGTCTCCCTGACACACTCCTCCTCTCCCTGCTCAGAATGCCCTCTGCAGCCTGACAGGACCTTGAGTTGTAAACTCTGCAGAGGCTCCCTAGAGCCCAGGTTAAGACGCCCTGCATCTGGCACATGGATCCCCATGGGGACGGCGCCGAGTCTACGCCCCGCCCACCTCACCCAAAGCTCACCTGGCTCAGGTGAGAGCCTCAGGAGGCCACACCACGGCTCTCCTAGTTACAGTCAGTGCTCCCCACAGCCAAAGCTTGGTGTGTCTGTGAACCGTCCAGCCTGAGCAAACCAAGAGCAAACTTTGCACACTTTCTTTGGCAAGACGGTATTTTTCACTTCTTGCCAAGCCCCAGTGTCCCGCAGCGCAGCCCAACCCCCGTGGTCTTGGAAAAGAGACTGGGTCTCCGAAACGTCCTCTAAAGGTATCCAAAGCCGCCTGAGGCGGAGAAAGGCCCCAAGACCCAAGTCCCTTCCGCGGGCTTCCTGTGTCCGGGGATTAGGAGGCACAAAGGGCCGGCAGGGAGAAGGCCCAGATGGCAGGAGCAGGGGCTAAGCCGCCAACGTAAAGCGCTCCGGGCCCCGCTCGCGGAGAGAGGGCCACTCTGGAGACGCGCGTCGCCTGCCTTTCCGGCCAGGCGCCTTACACGTGGGGCCCGAGACCCGGAGACTCCGTCTCCGCCCGCAGTGACCCGCGCGCCCAGCCGGGCCGAGCACCTGTTTCCCTGCTCTCCAAAGCCAACACTATTGTGCAAACCCGAAACCCAGATTCTGTAATCGCGGGCGGATCAGGCACAGAAAAGTTCCCAGCGGCACTTTCTACAGGTGTTTCTCCCAGACGAGCGGAGCGACGGGATCCGAAGCGAGGCGAGCGGATCTGCGCGCAGCCCTCCCCGCCCAGCCCGGAGAAGCCAGGGGTCCCGGCCCTCCCCTGCCTCCCCGCCCCGAGTGGCGGGCGCCCCAAGTGGCGGGCGCCCCGAGGGGGCGGGCTCGACTAGGTGGGTCCCGGCCCTCACCTCACCTGGAACTCCAGGCCAGCCCCCGTCCGAGGCCTCCGCGTCCCTCGGCGTCGGCCGCCAGCTCCGCTCGCTCCGCCGCGGGCCCACGGGATGCTGGGCGGCAGTCTCCTTCCTGCTCACCTCCGGCGCGGCGAGCAGGGGGCGGAGCCGCCGCTATTTACATAAAGGGTGAGCCGGCCGGGCCGCGGAACCCGGAGAGCAGTGCCCCAGCGGCCCGCCCCCCGGGCCTGGCCCCGCCCCCGGTAGCGCAAAGCCTTAGAGGCCGAGCGCAGCGCGGGCGCCCTCGGGGAGGGCGGGGGCCGTGCTCCGGCCAATCCACGACTCCGTGGACCGCGGGGGCGGGGCCGAGGTCTGCGTGAATATGTACGAGGCACTGCCGGCCCGCCCTCGGCCTCACCTGGGCTCACCTGGGCGTACCTGATCGCAGGACGCCACGCCGCGCCCAGTGTCCCGCCGCCTCCCGGAGGAGGAAATAGTTCCCGAAACGCGCGGCTGCCCCGGGCCACCTCCTAAACCAGGCGATCGGTTCCTCCCACAACCTGGCCCCGAGCTGCCCCGGAGGGAGGGGCATAGCCCGGCCGGCTCTTCCTGTCCGGGTCCCTCAGAGCAGACCCCAATCAGAGAGGGTGACCGGCGAACACAGGGCCAAGTTTCGGGACCCAAGAACTAGGTGGTTTGAGGACTGGGGTGTCGCCGAGGCGCCTCCTCTCTGGGCGGCCTCCAAGCCTGGACCTTCCTCCGGGTAACCGGCAGCAACAGCGACCGGAGTTTTCAGCACGACGAGGGAGGGGATTAGGAACGAGGAGACAGGAGCAGAAGGGGCGCGGAGGCCAGGCCCGCACAGCTCAGAAAGACTAGGATTCAAGCCACACTGACATGTCGCCTCTCGGCCGCCCCTCTACCCGGACCTGGCTGCGTTCAGGGAAGGAGCAGTGGAATGCCATCTTCCCTCTTCGGACCACCCTTCTGAAAGCCAAGCTAGCTAGACGTCAGTGACTTCCCAGAGAAAGGGTCGGGTCGCATTCCTGCCCTCCTGAGAGCTGCTCTTAACTCTAGCACCAGAGGACGAAGTACTCTCTGTGGGTGGATACAGCAGGGGTGAGTGCCTGGGGGCCAGTTCCACGGACAATGGGATGGTGGGTAGGGAGGACTCGTCCAGTATATCCAGCCACAGCATAAAAGGGATCTATTTTTTAATGGCTTTGGCTTTATCGCAAGAAGCAGGCACCCTCTCATTTAAAGGCACAGAGTCCTCTCTTCTGCCCCGCCTCGCTGGTCTCTGAAATCTAGTCCTGAGTTCCAAGGGGATTTACTGCAAGGCAGCAATCTCAGGCCTGGGGCATGGAAGTGCTGCAGCAGCCAGGTAGGGGGGGCAAAGCTCCCCTCTCCTGCAAGCATCAGACACCCAGGGCCAAGGCCCAGACTAGCCTCTGAAGCTACAGGTCAGAGTCTGGGTGTAGGAGGCAACTGAGATGGTCCCTGAGAGCAGACAGTCCAGGTCCCTCAGAGCAGACCCCTGGCCCGGCCAGAGCTGCGTGGTCAGTGCTCCAGATCCCTGGGTAGCGTGAAGTCCCTGAAGCTGTAGAAGGAGATGTCTCCGTGATCCACCAGGGCAAAGATCAGAGGAACATCCCCGCTCTGGTAGGACAGCCGCTTGAGGGTGCAGAGGTCTGGGACTGGCTCATCAAATCTGCGAGAATCAAGGTTAGACTGAGACCTGAACACAGCCCACCCATAGGCTTTGAGAACCCAGCCCTCTGAGGCTCCCAGGGAAGGGTAATTGTAAGACAGGAGTTGGGGGTACAAGAAGTCTGGCCCCTGGGCTCTCCTGTCTGCAAACTGCACGGCTCTGATTAAGTTCTCCAAGTAACACCCAGAGCCCTGGTTGGGTAAGGGGACTAGGAAGAGTAAGGTTCTCGCCACTCTTGGCCTGGAAATCCCTCTGATTCACATCCCTTCTGCTGGGTGAGCCTGGGACTAACGTGGCACAGGAGAGAGACTACTTGAAAATGCCAGGAATGAGAGGTGAGGATTGGGAAGCCTGGGTTCCTGTAGCACTAACTGGCTATGGGGCCTCTCTCTGGACCCCGGTTCTTTTCAGGGACTGACGAACTAGCCAGGGGCATGGAGAGGAGGTCCAGCTGGTTTACAAGAGAACTGGCAGCAGCCCGGGGGAAGTGCTCGCTGGTCCCGTACCCACTAATGCACATCCGGACATAGGGCTTGCCAGGGTTATTCTTTCGGAAGGTGGCCACAGCATCGGCCTGGTAAACATCAAAGCTGATCTCCAAGCCCCCAGACTTCTCCACCAGCCTGAGGACAGAGTGAGAAACCTTAGGAAACAGGGGCTCTCCTCCCCCATCTTTTCTTTCCACACCACCCTTTCGCTCCCCCAGTTCCTCCAGGGGGACTAAGGAGGGACGGCTACCTTATCTGAGAACCTGGGGAAAAATCTACTCTTGTCTCTCACTCCTCCCTCTCCCCTAGATATACATGAATATTAGCCAGGGTAGGGGTCTCTAGAATGATTCCCCCAGCTCATGCCCAACTTCAGGAGTAAAATCCCAGCTACCAACTCCTGCCGGCACCCAAAGTACTGTGGAGACAGGCACTACCTGGAAACTCGCCGCACGCCTCCATCAGCAAGGTGTGTCGTCTGCAGCACAGAGATACGCTGAAGGACTGTGGCTACACGGATGGTGAAAATGAGGCGTTGGTGAGGGGAGTCAACCCTCCAGACTCCCCCTGACATCTCTGAATCTGCCATCTAGTTTAGGCCTGCCAGACTTAGCAGATTTCTTTTTTAGTATAGGTATGCCCCACGCAACTTTTGGAACATACATATACTAAAAAAATTAGTTGTTTATCTGAAATTCAAATTTAACTGCTCTGACAACACTACTGTAGTTCCTTACAACTCACCATGTTCCCATTAAGGACGGTAGTTCTGAATTCATTAACACAACTCTTGCCTATTAGTTCTCTATTCTTAACATGCAGGGCATACAAGAAGCTTTCTATTTATTTGACCAATATATCACCCCCTTGTTCTCCTCTGACAGAGCTGGGAGAACAGGGAACCACAGCCAGTTGGTGGCAGAGCCACTCCACATGCATCTCGTTTATGATTTTAAGGATGTGGTTGTAGTTTTCATTCCTCCTCGCCTCTCCTTGGGCACTGACTTGCCATTTCTAAACCTTCCCACCTGGGTCTCTTTGCTGCCTCCCAGAATGGACTATCCTTGTGGGTTCCACTCCACTGACAGCTCTCTCCTCCCCCATCTTCCTTAAGCCTCCATCAGTTGTGGTCAATCCATGCCCCCTTCAAAGTCTTGTGGCCTATGGCAGGATGAGGGGGTACCTGGGGAGTCTGCCTGACCGGGACTCAGCAAGGGTGTGACAGGCTGGTCCCACAGGTGTGGGGGGTGGCTCTGGGTCTTCTGCAGGTGCCGCCTCTGCAGCAGCTGCTTGTACTCCTGCCAGCTGGAGCAGCGCTGCACCTCGGGATCCGAGTTTACATCCTCCCGGAAGTGCTGGGCCTCCTCTGCCTGTTGCTCCCGTTCCCGCCTGGAGAGCTTCTCCTTCCGCTGGTTTAGCTTCTGGCACCAGGACTCAGCGTCTGTCTCCCGCCCTGCCACGTTGGCCGGGAGCAGCTCTGGGGCGGGGGCAAGCAGGAGGGTATGGCGACTGTCTGAAGCCATGTTGGGGAAGGAGATCTGCTCAAAGTTCCAGCGTGGCTTGCAAGCCCCCTTGACCCCGTTCTCCATTTTGCCACTCTCCTGGCTGCACCGCACCCCCTCCCTGGCCAGCCCAGGGCAGGGCTCCAGGGACCCCAGAAGCTGAAAGGGGCCCATGGGGCCCTTTACGGGGCTTGACTCCTGGGATTTCTCCTCTGGGCATCGGCTGTTCTGGTTGCGGGGAGGTGGGCTGGAGGTCGCCAGGCTCTCGGGTATCCCATCCACCCCCTGCAGGGGGTTCTCCAGGGCCTTGGGCTTCTTATTAATGGACCTGAGGGACGTGGGGAGGAAATGCAGCACATCTGCTCCTGACTGCTGAGGTGCACGCGACCCACACGTGCCCTACTGCCTCCCTGAGCCCCAGCCCAGCTCTTAAGCCCGGGCATTCTCCAAGGCCCAAACACCAGCACCCCCTCAAGGCTCTCCCTGGGGAGTGGCCATGTGGGGAGCATTACTGAGAGCTGGAGCTCCTCCTCTTCCTCTTGCCATTCCGATCCTCCAAGCGCTGGACACTGCCATCCAAGTTCAGCTGCCTCTCGTAAGGGGACAGGACAGAGCTGTGGGTGAGAATGGGGCAGGCAACAGAACCACCTCCTCAGTCTGGTGCTCCCCGTGGAATATGTGAGGGACTGACTCAGAGTAAGTCATGGGCCAGGGCTAGAGCCATAACCAGGGGCTAAGGCCCCAGGCAGACCTGCACACGGGGTACGTGGGGGCAGACACAGGGGCCTGTCCATGCAACTTTGTCCAGGCCTCTGGGTCTCACCAACGGCACCTTTGAACAGAGGTTCCCTGAAACCAGGGCTCCTGCAGAGCCAGCAATAAATAATTAATCCCTAGTGAGAAAAATCAGGGGGACGAGAAAACTTGGAAAATCAAGAAAAATGAAAATAAAACCCATAGATACTACTGTAACGTTGTTTCTTACAAACACGCATACTGTCTTTCTCCATGTTTCTCCCTCTGAAAAATGACATTGTACTAACATACTACTGTGTAGTCTTTTTTTACACTCAACAGTATGTTATGGACATTATTCATTCTTCCCTGCCATGATTTTTTTATGCCTGTGAGGCTGTACTGTCCAATATGGTAGCCCTAGACAAAAGGGACTATTTAAGTTAAATTTAAATCTATTAAAATTAAACAAAATTAAAAATTCAGTCCCATGGTTACACAAGCCACGTATACTGGATAACACAGACACAGACCATTTTTATCACTACAGAAAGTTCTATCAAATAGCGTTGCTCTAAGGGATAAACTTTAATCTGTATGACCATGCTTTCCCTGTTGGGCTTATAGTATGTTTCCAAAATCACTGATTTCGCAAAGTGATGGTGTTTCATGTAAGCTCCCCACTAAATACAAGTTCTGTGGGGGCAGTGATTTTGCTCTCTGCTATTCCTCAGCAACCAGCATAGGGCCTGGCACCCAGTAGGTAGTCAATAAATATTGCTGAACAAACGACTGAATGAATAAACACGTTTCACAGGTGAACTTACACACACATCTGTGACTGTTTCCTTAAGATATGTTCCACTTTCAAGAATTAAAGGATGTGCTTGTTCTACAGCATGTGTGACATACTGTGAACCTGCAAAGGCTGTACCAGTTTCTCCTCCTGAGTCTGAAAGTCTCTGTGGCTCTTAGCTGTGCTGGATTACTAAGGTGCTGATGCTCAGAAGACCCAGAAGGAAAGAACATTTAACCTAGCAAAAGGAATGTGAAACCCTACTCAGCTGTTAATTCTTCACTTGGTCCTTCATTCATATTTTCACTTAACAAATCTGCTTGCACACCTACTAAGTGCCAGGCACTGTTCCGGTACTGTATCTCCATTCTCACGCTGAGCTGTAGGTGCTCAGTTGTTATCTGTGGAGTGAACGGGATGAAGATGGGGCTCAATCTGATAGCCCAGGATAAGGTGAAATGACCCAGATTTGTCCCAACACGCTTCTTGATGGAGCACCTCCAGCCTGTTCAGAAAGCTGCAGTTCCCCAAGGATTCCAGGTAAGGAGAGGCCACTTTCTACTTTGGGGCCAGTCAGCCAGGTTCCAGGACTAGAATAAATTCGAGGGCAATAAGATAGGGATTTACCTTGCTTGGAATCGTCGAAGCACATAGCCCAGTCTCTTCAGGTGACTGAAGACCTCAAAAGATAAAAAAGTAGAGGTCAGACGTCCACTTTTGAAAACAAGTAGTTTCTCCACACAGAAGCCATTCACCACACCCCCAGATTCCAAACCCTGGGACTGGTAGGACCACACTCCATTATAAACGCTTTCCCCAAACTAAGGTCTCAAGTCTCTGAATTCCTGTCTCTCACTTACTGTGGGCACAAACGACATTTAGCGGTTTCTTAATTTAAACACAAATCCCAAAAAGCTGATAGTTGATGGACCAGGAAAAAAACTACACCCTAGAATATTCTGATACCAAAGCTGTCACCAGTGAAGCTCCTGACTACAATAAAGACGAGATAGCAGAAGGTGGTGAACACCTGGCCGCCCCGCAGCACCTCCATAGATGGGTGGGATGGGGGGAATAGTCTTTGGATGAACCACATGTTCAACCTTGGGTCCCTGTATCCACATCTGAGAGATGTAGGCAGGAATGCCCCCAGCTTGCTTGATCTCTCAAGCCTTCAACATAGCCAAGCACTTCTTCCTGGAAAGACCTTCTCTTGGAGTCTGTGATGCCACCTCTCCTGGGTTTTCTCCTGCATTGCCAGACCCTCTTCAGTTCCCTTATCTTCCCCCTGACCTCCTCAGGTTAGAGTGCCCCAGTTCTCAGACACAGCCCTCTACTCTGGCCACACCTAGGTACAGCCCAGTGGGGTTTGAAATACCATCCATGCCATCATGGTGTCCACATTTCTGTCTCTAGCGTGGTGCTCCTCCTCCTCTTTGTCTTTTTCCTGGCACTCAGCTGTGAAGTCAACCATCCATTTGCCTGCTTACTTATATATTACCCAAGTGCCACCACTAGGATGTAAGCACCATGACAACAGAGCCCTTGCAGGTCTTGTAGCCTCAGCACATGGCTCTGTGCCTAGCACCTCGGAGGTACTTATAAATACTCATTAGTTCAGTGGATGGGTGGCTTCTGTCCCGCGAGAGGGTGGCAGATACCTGGTACTGCAGGAAAGTCACAGTGTCCTCAGTCAGCAGCAGCTGGTAGGCCTCTTGGATAGACAGTGGAAGGTCTTGGTGGAAGAGCTGGATAGAGCCCTGGAAGCGGGGCCAACAGCTCAGCTTGTGAACCGTCCCTGCAGTGGCACAGCCAATGAGGCAACTTCCCTGCTCCGATATCCGTGTGCTACGCCCCCCTCATCACAGCAAGAATAGGGCCAACCAGGAAGGGGAGGGGGGAGAGGGAGGCAGCACCAATAACTTCGACTGGAATGCCTGCTCCCTGCGTGGTATTCTTGTCTCCTGCTCTAGAAATCAGGTTACAAGCTCCCTGAATACTCAGTTGTATATACTTTTTCTCCAATAAAAACGTCCTTCCGGTTCCTTGGTCCCAACCCCTTCTCCACTCTCCCAGGGCCCCACTCACACACTCCAGCAGATACAAGGCCTCTTCCGGGTGAAGCCGCTGCCGGCCCTGCTCTGAGAAGCCCATAGTCTGCCAGAATTTACCCTGCGTGGGATCCAGACCAAATGTCACAAAAGAGCCAGGAGGGCAGAGAAGGCGGGTTCCCTGTCTCTGAACCCCACCGCTCACCGCAGGAGACTTCAACTCCACGAAGCCTTCTTCCGGTCTCCACTCGGCGGCCACCAAACTGCCCCTGGCGAGGAGTAGGGAGGGGTCCGTCTCAGTCTACCGGATTAGTCTACCGGGTCCGTCCGCCCCGGCTTTGCCCCCGCCCCGGCCCGGCCCCCTCACAGACGCTCCACGCGCTCCTCCGCCAGCAGCTGCCAGAGCTCCTCGCGGCACACTCGCAGTCGCTCAGCCTGGGCCGCTGAGCCGTCGGGGAGGAAGTCCTTGGGGCCATGCGAGCGCTGGGGCAGCTTCTGGGACCTGGAACGGGCAGCGAAGAGCTCCGGGGCACTGGGGAAGGAAGGGACGCGGGGTTAGCGCCGCGCAGTCGGCGCCGCTCGGCCCAGGCCTGGATCCCCGTCCCGGGTGCCCGGGCCCTTCCCGGCGCCCACTCCGCTGTCCCGGCGCCTCCCCCGAGCCGGGCCGCGCCGCACCTGAGCACGCGGCCGGCAGGCACCTCCACCGAGGCTGACTCGGGTTCGGGCTCCATGGGGTTGCGGTCTGCCGCTGCGCGCGCGCGCGCGCCACGCCCACGCCCCGCCCACCGCCGGAACTCCGCGCGGCCCTAGCGCCCGCGGATCCTACCTCTGCTCCTCGGGTCTCCGGATCAACCCACCTGCTTTCCACCTTCCTGGGTGTCCTGGGTCCTAGAGGCTGCCCACAAACATGTGCCTCGATTCCGGGGGCGGAGAGCTTGCAGGTTTCTGGATTGGGAGGCGCTCCCCTCTCCTATCCCCAGCCCGCCTCTGGGCTTCTCTCTAGTAAAACTTGAGGAGCCCGGCGATAGAAAAGTGTAGTATGAAGAGTCAAATGCGTGACCCTCCCCTCCGCAGCCCTGGGCTGCTTAGTCCCCACCACCCAAGCTGGACAGGGAGGTTAGAAGAGGGGGTTTAGAGAAGGGAGAGCTTTGGGTTCCTGAATTCCACCTTCACAAACTGAAGGTCACCGAGGGCTGTCAGGTGCAGTCTAGGGAGGTTCGGAGTTCCTTCAGGGTCTTCCGTTAGGTCCCTTCCTAGGGGGTCCGAAGCCGGGTTTCCAGGGCCGGGGCGGGTTGGGGGGAGGCGCTGTCCGACCCACGATGGTGCTGAAGCGCCACCCCAGCCCGTCATTAGCACCTCCTCAAGGCTGGGGTCCCCGCCGCCGCCACCGTGGGTCGTTCCAACACAGTCCGCTAGGTGGCACCATTGCTCCGACCAGTGGCTGTCGGTCGGAGACTCTGGCCGCGGGCGGAGGTCGCCGCGGGAGTCCCGGGAAGGGCGAGGGTCAAAGAGGAAGGGGGTCTTCCCAAGTGGGATTCCTGGGTCTCGGTTCCCAGATCCCTTCACATCACGTCTTCTGTCCCACCCAGTCACAAACAGGGTATCTCACCATTCGGTCTGAACTCTAGAGCCCCGGGTCGCCCGGGGCTCCACAGCCAGGAGGCAGCTGCGCGCACTCTCGGCCCCACCCACGCCGCTTCACCTGGGCGCATGCGCTGACCCGGCCAGCGTCCTCGGTCCGGACCAGAGAGAGGGGGCGGGGCCTGACGCGGATCGGGGCGGGGCCGTAGGCACTGACTGACAGTCCGACTGCGCTGCCGGGACGGTCCCTCCGCTCCCGATCCGGCCGGAGGGAGGGGGGAGGGGCGGGATTTCCTGCGGGAGGCGCCGAGCCGGCCTTGGAAAAGGAGAAGGAGGAGAAAAAGGGTAAGGGGGGCAGTGGGAGCCGCCGTCCAGAGTGCCAGGGACCGAGCAGGACCTGCCGGATCCCCGGCGGGGAGGCTGGGAGAGGTGAGACTGCGGGGACTGATCTGGGGGTCAGCACCGTTGAGGGCGGGCACAAACTAACTTTTCTTGCGGGATCCGCGGGCGCCTTCATCTGTCGTGTCCTTCCGTCCTCCTCGCTCCCCTGTACCGTTTTCCCGCATCAATTCCTCCAGCGCTTGGCCCTCCCGGTCCCTCCCGCCGCTTTGTTCCCCGGTCCGCCTGGGCTGGGCTGGGTTGGGGGGTTGCGCGGCGCTGGACTGGCATTCCGGGGGGCGGGGGAGCCAGCCCGACCCCATGCACTGCCAGGGGCGCCCTCCCCCAATGTCGGCCGCGGGCCTTGAGCTGGAGTGCCATCTGGTTTGGGCTTGGGACTTTTGGGGAGTAAGAGGACCCCAGCTAGGGCCCCAGGCCTGCACAGGTCTCATGCCACAGGACTCGGGCAACAAATTCTCGGCCACCTAGGAACTGACGTAAGCTTTTCCAAAGTGAAGTCTGGGCTCTGGGCCTCAGATTCAGGCTTGGGAGGGCAGGCAGCCCCATTTACCAGCAGTGCCCCGGCTCTCACCTCTGTTCTCCGCCCAGCTGCTTCCCCATCCCACACAAGGGGTGAGGATGGGTCAACAACAGGTGCTGTAAAGCCTCCCTGTCCTGCAGGCAGACACCCCGCCAGAGATGGGGGGCCCTAACTCCCCAGTCCACCCTCTGAATTCATAAAGAGCCCTGGGGCTAGGGCATCCAGCTATTACAGCAAAGCTCGGATAGGGGAGGTTCTGGGGGCAGGCACCTTCCACAGGGAGTGACCCCTGCCCGTCTGCCTGTGCCTGACCCTCCCAGGCCCCACCTCCTGGCCCACCAGTTGTCTGTGGGTGTCAGAGCCTCAGGCTGTGGAGAACAGGCTGCTGGCCCGACCTGCCCCAGTGTCGTGCTGCCAGGGCCCCTCCTGCCCCAGGTTGAGGTGCTGCCAGGCCCTGGGGCCTCAGTGACTCAGCCTCCCCCTCCCAGAACACCACCTCCCCGCTTCCAAATACTCCTCTCATGCATGGCGGCTCCCTCCCCCTTTTGAGTGGCTCAGCCCCTCCCTTGACTCAGAAGGGCAGCCGGGGTGATTGGGGGACTCCCTGGAAGCCCTGTCTGTTCTTTCTCTGAGCCCTGCTTCTGGGACCCTTACAGACTCTGGCCCAGCCTTCAGCAGACCTTCAGCGGACCACATCTTTTGCAGACCCCTGAGACATGTCCACCGCTGCTGACTGAGGTGTGAGGGAATGCTGGCTGCTCTCTGGGTGGGCACTGGTGCTCCTGAGCCACGTTGGAAAGATTGGCGCCCCCAGTCCTGGCCCATCCCTGGGCTGTCGGAAGCTGCAAGCTGATATCCGTTCAGATTTCCACACAGCCTCTGCCCCCTCAGAGATCAGCTTTCCTGCTTGTGGTGGCAGCTCACGAAGCACCTTGAGGGGGTACCCGTCAGCGCCTAACAAGAAGCCCACTGCCTGGGACACCAGACACACTCCCCCTGGACGCCTGGCCCTCCAGAGGGCCAAGGGATGGCACCCTGACACCTCGGCTTCGACCCGTTTCCCTGCCTCTGCCCTGGACTCCTGAGCTCAGAGCCCAGCCCAGGGACCAGGATGGGTCGAGAACAGGACCTGATCCTCGCTGTCAAGAATGGAGATGTGACTGGTGTGCAGAAACTGGTGGCTAAGGTCAAGGCCACAAAGACCAGTGAGTACTTGACGGGGTGACTCTCCAGCTAAGACCCTCCCCGGAGAGCCAGGCTGTGGAGAGAGGCCTGGGCGGTCACTCCGACCTGGGGACTTGGGGTGGGAGTGCCTCTGTGTGGGAGAGCCAGTGAGGAAGTTGGGTCCCCCTTGCTGTGAACCCTTAGGCAAGTCACTTTACCTCTCTGGGCCTCAGTTTCCTCACCTGTAAAGTAAAAGTATTGAAGTACATTCATTCTAAGTTTTTTGGGTGCCTGTGGTGTGCCAGGCTCTAAGCACTGAGCCACAGCAGTGAACAAGACAAACTAAAAGTCCTGCCCTCATGGAGTTGCCTTTAGCAGGTGGTTTTTCCAATGTGTTCTTTGGAGCCGTGGGGTTTCTGGCAGTGAGTTGGGAAAGACTGAATAGCTAGAGCTCAACCTCCACGCCCACCCCCAGTTCAACCAGAGCATCTCTGTGTTTTTGCCAGCTTGATGCAGATATCTGTAAGATGGCTTTTTAAAGGGAATTCTGCTTAAAACAAAGTTCAACATTATCTAACTGCTTACGAAAGCCCCCATCCCCCTGACTTATCTGCCTGTGTCCCCTGGGGGGGGGGGTGCCCTAAGTTAATTTTCTGGAGGTCTCTGCAGCCTGGGGTCTCTAGTCGACAAGGTTGTGGGAGCTCTGTGCACAGGTGGCTACACCTGACTTCCATCTCCTGAGTACCTGTGCAGCGAGACCCTGCAAGGAGAGTAGACCTCTGGGCTTCAGGGCAAGCTCTCTGGACTGTCCCAGGAGGACACTGGACTTGTCCCCTTGAGTTCCTGGACCAGCAGGGACAGGAGATGGCTCCTGCCACCAGACTTGGGCTGGGGGAGAGAGGGTCCTTCTGGAGTGCTGGGGCTCTAGCCCAAGACACAGCTTGGCCCTCTGCACAGGAAGGAGTCCCCCAGGCTACCTGAAGATGTCCAATTATCCCCACCCACACCTGGGAGCGTGGGGTGCTGGAAGGAAAGATTTTAAGGGCCTGGGAGTTGTGCACGTGTGTGAGTGTCCCCACTTACACGCCAGGGCAGGACACCCGGGGTGTAGGGAGATGGAATCGTGAGGGGTGCTCTCTGTGCCCTGGGGGAGTGGATGCAGGGTGAGCCCGATGGGGGAAGGTGCCAAGGAGGGTCCAGGGAGGGCCCTGGCGGCCCCAGGGTGGGAGCCACTGCCCCTCCTCCCCTCACCTCTGTGTTGCTTTTGGCAACCTGCCCAGTAGGGCCTTGGTTGAGCTGCTGCCGGCCTCACAGCCCTGGGGCCTCAGACCTCAAAGTGAGGCCCTCAGGAGGGCAAGTGGCTGGAGGCTGGTGGCAGAAACCTTGCAGCCAGGCTCCTAGGCTCCGGGAAGGTCCCCTGTGCCCAGAGGGGGGAAACATCTGTGGAGGAAGATGATCCTTCCCCCCACTCCCCAGGGGACTTGCACAGAGTGTAGGCACAGGCACAGAGCGATAGGGTCCTGGAACCACCTGTCCCCCCTCCCAGTCCTCTGAGAAGCTGGGAAAGCTGGTGACAAAAAGGAGATCACAAGGTGACCTTTGCAGACCCTACAGTTTATGAAATATTGTAATCCTCTCCATTCCCTGGGAGATGGGTACTTCTACATGCACTTTACAGATAAGGAAACTGACACTCAGAGAGGGTTAGTGATTTGCCCAAGGTCACACGGCCATTGTGTGGCAGATCAAAGACAAGCCTGAGCCCTCTGCCCTGTGCTGCCGCACTTGGCTGCCCATCAGAATTACCTAGGGATAGTTCTGCAAGTACAGACTCCCCGGTCTCTCCCAGAATTACAGAATCATCACAGAGAGCCTGGGACTCTGCAAATCCGAACGTTCTTCAGGTGATTCTGAAGCAGTTCTGAGAAGGGAGGCTGGAAACTCCTGCTCCATACCCAGAAAGGCAAAGGAAACTGCTGGAAGGGAGGTGGCAGGGCTCCCTCTTTTCCCTCTGCCGGTGGCTAAAGCTTTCTGGCTGTCCAGAGAGAGGTGCTCCCTCAGCCTGCTGCATCTGATATCTGGTCACTGGGGGCCGGCTTTCCCTGCCTACCCAGGTCCTCTTCAGGGAGCAGGTGGCTGGGAGGAGAGGGCTACAGTTGCCCTGGCCTTGCCTCTGCCCTTCCTCCCACCCTCCCCTGCCCCCTTTTTTGAGCTGTCTCCTTCTCTGGCCAGAGGAAATGGAGTGGGCTGGGGGCGGCCTGCTGAGCTCACATCCTCTGCCCGAGCCTAAATCAGGAGGAGCGACCCTTCCACCCGCAGAGCCAGGCCTGGGAAGAAGGTTGTGCCGCAGGGGAAGTGCCGGGAGCCACTGCCAAGAACCTAGGACCCTCCACCCTCCCACCAAGGTCCCCAGTTCAGTCACTCTGAGCCTCTCCCCACCGCCTTTCCGGCCATTGTTCGGGAAAGAACAGAGCCACCCAGCCTGGCCCTGCCCCTGTTCCTGTCCCTTCTGTCATGTTGTCCTGCCACTCCCCGGAGGGGCTGCCTCTCACCGCTGAGCTGCCCCAGCCCAGGCTGTCCAGGCTGGCAGTAGCTGGAGGGACTTTCTGTGCCTCTTCCCTGCTTGACCTCGTTGTCTTCACTGAGGCTCAGAGAGGTACCAGGGCTGGCCAAGGTCACACAGCCAGTAAGAGGGAGAAGAATTTGAATCACGCACTTCCTGCTTCTAGGGCCCCTGTTCTTTCCACTGCCCTGAATGGTTCTGTGTGACAAGGACTTTCCAAGGGGGCTACAGGAAGGCTGGGAGGCCTGGGTTTCTTTCCTGTGGCCCCCACCCCCTCACCTCTTCCGTCACTCTTTGACTCCGTATTCACCTTTTCGCTGTGGCGCACTCGCCTCAGCCCTAAGCGTAGCTGTCTCCCCCTTCCCATCCTGTGCTCCTCACTGCAGGCTTGGTCCCTCCCTACTGGAATGAGGCCCTGTCTTGCTGGGGTATTCAGGGGCCCACCAGGGCCTGGGGGGCAGGCCTGGACCAGCATGCTTGGCGCCCTGCCCAGCCGGGTTGAGCCAGGCCTCCTCCTTCCCGGCAGGGGTGGGTTCCAGCAGGAGGCAGGGGCCCGCCTGTGACAGGCACTCTCCTTCCCCTCCGCAACACTCCTCGGGGCCCACCCCCTCCCACACCCTGGCTCACACGTGGAGCACACCTGTCTGAACCCCGTCCCTGTCACCGAGAGGGGGATGAACCAGCATCCTCCCCTTGCTCCCCGGGGTACAGAGCTCTCTGCTAGGAGCCTGTGGGTGCAGAGTCAGCAGTTACTCCCCTGACAGGGGCCCTGGGGGGACTGTACCAGCTTTCGCTGGAGGACAGCCTCTTGGTAATAATGGCTAACATGTAAGGAGTGCTGAATGGTGAGAGCTCCCGTCTTTCACAAGGGTCAGGCATTGTACTCACAACCCCCGTGAGCAACTTGTGTGATCAGCCCATTTTACAGATGAGGACACAACCCGAGAGGTCGAGTGACTTGTCCAAGATCACACTGCTAGTATGTGGCAGAGCCAGGGCGTGGCGAGGTCTGTGTGACACCACCTTCCCCACTATGCTCCGCTCAGGGATGACCCAGGGCCGGGCAGTGTGGCCTTTGAGTCCAGCCCTGGCATCCGCCCTCTACTCTCGAGCTTCTGGTACCCTCTCCTTTCTCTCCCAGCCCCCTCGGCCCGTGGGACAATGAGGCTCACTCCTTGGCCCATTCAGGCAGGAATGCCAACCATGCGCTCGTGGGACTGTCCTCTGAGGGCATAGCATGCCAGTCCCCCCCCCCGCCCCCTTTGACCCTATAAACAAGCGGGGCTGGGGGCCCAGGGAAGCCAGGCCACTGCTGCAGCGGCGCCCTCCAGCTGATGGGCCAGGGTGGGAAGCCATAGGGACTGACAGCTAAAGGGCCATGGGGCAGATGCTTTCCTGCACTCCAAGAGGTCAGCTGGAGGCGGGAGGTGGGCGGGGAGGGGGCGCTGGGTCAGGTGTGGGCAAGGGCGGCTCATTCGAGGGTGCCCTGATGCCTCCCGCTCTGACCCCCAGAGCTCCTTGGCTCCACGAAGAGACTCAACGTCAACTACCAGGATGCTGATGGGTGAGCGGGAGCCCCCGTCCCTCTTGAAAACTGGGGGAGGGGGGGAGGGGCAGTGGAAAGACCTGGGGCCTAGAGTCCCTTCCCCTCTCAAACTTGGCCCTTGAAGCGTGTTTGCCGAGAGCTCAGGGCCCTGCCCGCGCGCCTGCCCGTGGAGCTATCCCTGAGGGAGGGGAGGGGGCCCTGGTGCCTCTCTGAGAGGCCTCCTTGGGTCAGATTCCTGCTGGGCCCCCCTTTCTCCCTGGAGGGTAGGAGCCCTCGGGCTCCTGCTCCCACGGCCCCCTCCCCTGGGCCGGCTGTGAGGGAGGCCAGACAAACAGGCCTGTCAGCGCAGACACTGAGCCCTTTCATGCTGCAGCCCGGCTGCTCTGCTCCCGTGGCAGGGCTGGCGGGGGGGGGGCCGGGGGTGCAGTGGCAAATAACTCATCCCTGACGGCCCCCAGGATGGGGCTGCTGTGAAAGACCAGGATTTGGGGGCGGGGGGCCGCTCCCTGACACCCCCGACCTTGTGTCCCACCACACCAGGTTCTCGGCTCTCCACCACGCCGCCCTGGGGGGCAGCCTGGAGCTCATAGCCTTGCTGCTGGAGGCTCAGGCCACCGTTGACATCAAGGACAGCAATGGTGAGAGCCCAGTGTACCCGCACCCCAGACCCTGTGGTCAGAGTTTGCCCCTGCTACATCGTAGCCGTGCTAATAGATGTTGGCATAGCTTCTCTGAACTTGCAAATGCTTCACCTCTTCAGTCTTCACAGCCTTCTGGGGTAGTGGGTGGTACTGACGTCCCATTATCCAGGTAAGAAAGTTGAGGTTACATCACCGTTACAAGGTCACCAGGTCATCCGTGGTGGACAAGGTGGGATTCTGGCTTCAGCCCCAGACAGCCGGACCTCTCCCTGACCAAACCCGGGTGAAGCCAGCTTCGCTTCTCCCCGCCAGCTGGGGTGGCTCCAGACCCTGCTCGGTTCCCTCCTCCGGCCCCACGCCATCCCTCGACCTCCTTTAGAACCCCCTTCCCTCTGGCAGGCATGCGCCCGCTGCACTATGCAGCCTGGCAGGGCCGGCTGGAGCCCGTGAGGCTGCTGCTGCGGGCCTCCGCGGCCGTGAACGCCGCCTCGCTGGATGGGCAGATCCCGCTGCACCTGGCTGCCCAGTACGGACACTATGAAGTGGTACGTGACCCTGCCAGCCTACAGGGGCGCGGGGGCAGGGAGAGGGGGGCTGGCACGGGGGTCGGCCAGGCCAGACCCCTCACTTGGCTCCCTCCACCCCAGTCAGAAATGCTCCTCCAGCATCAGTCCAACCCGTGCCTGGTCAACAAGGCCAAGAAGACGCCCTTGGACCTGGCCTGCGAATTTGGACGGCTCAAGGTAGGGCCTGCCGCCCTTGGGGTACTGGGTTCTGGGGGTCTCTGGGGTCTCAGGAGGAGGCCCTACCTGAGTGCTGGTTGCTGCAGGTGGCCCAGCTGTTACTGAACAGCCACTTATGTGTGGCACTGCTGGAGGGAGAGGCCAAGGACCCGTGTGACCCCAACTATACCACACCCCTGCACTTGGCTGCCAAGAACGGCCACAGAGAGGTCATCAGGTACCCACCGGGGCCCCCCCAACATCCTCATCCTTTTCCGCTGGGACTGGCGATGGCCCCTCAGTGCCCCGCCCTGCTGCCCTCTTCACCCTCGCTCTGGGTCTCTCTCCCAGCCCCCAGCAATCGGCTTCCTCTCCTTCCCCACCCCCTGTCCTCTGCCCCAGTAACTCACCCTCCCCTCCACAGGCAGCTCCTGAGAGCTGGGATTGAGATCAACCGCCAGACCAAGACAGGCACGGCTCTCCACGAGGCCGCGCTGTATGGCAAGACCGAGGTGGTGCGGCTGCTCCTGGAGGTGCGTGTGGGCCCCTGGTCAGCCCGCGGGTGTGGACCCCTGGTCAGCCCGCGGGTGTGGACGGGTCCCCAGCGGGTGCCAGGTTCAAGCCCCGGTTCCGTCTTTTACTAGCTGAGTGACCTTGAGCTCATCCTTGACCCTATCTCTGAGCTTCCACTTCCTCATCTGTAAAATCTGAAAATAGTAACTACTTGCTGGGTAGCTGTGAGAATTGGGAGACGCGACAAACCAGGCGCCCAGCACAGGCTTACCCCGCACTGTTGCACCCAGGGTGGGGTGGACGTGAACATACGGAACACGTATAACCAGACGGCACTGGACATCGTGAATCAGTTCACCACCTCCCAGGCCAGCCGTGAAATCAAGCAGCTACTGCGGGGTGAGCGTGTGGGGAGAAGACCCAGCCCAGGGCATCCGGAGCCGCTCCAGAGGGTCCCAGGGAGCGGAGCAGGAGAGGATGCCACGCTCCTGGGCCCCGGGCTGGTCTGGGGGGTCATGAACAGGGGACTGGAGGGGTGGGAAGATGCCCTAAGGACCCTCAGATGACACCTGTCCTCCTCCTTCTTCTAGAGGCCTCAGGGATCCTGAAGGTCCGAGCACTCAAGGATTTCTGGAACCTCCACGATCCCACTGCCCTCAACGTCCGGGCAGGGGACGTCATCACGGTGAGGACCCAATGCAGGCGTTCCTTTGAGACACAATGATTGCTGTCACCTCCTTGGGCACCTACTGGGGATCAGGCTCTGTGTTAGGGTCTTTATATGCACAACCTCGTTGAGTTCCTCCCAATCCAGGTAAGGTAGGTGCTCTTACCATTTCCTTTTTGGCGCTGACAAAATTGAGGCTTAGGGAATGAAAGCAGTCTGTCCAAAGTCGCAAGCTAGCAAGCAGTGGAGCTGGGACCTGAACCCAGGCTGACTCCAGACTCTTGTTGGTATGCCCTGGAGGCACCCAGGGGATTGGGCTGGATGCTGGCGGCAGGGCCAGAACTGTGGGCCAGCTTGGGCACCAGAGGCCAGCTCCCCGGGGGGAGGGGAAGAGCTGGACCGCAGCTGCAGGGCTGGGCGCTGGGTGCAGCACGTGACCGTGGCCTCGTCCGTCCCCCGGCCCCTCTGCCACAGGTGCTTGAGCAGCACCCCGACGGCCGCTGGAAGGGCCACATCCACGAGAGCCAGAGGGGCACGGACCGCGTGGGCTACTTTCCCCCGGGCATCGTGGAAGTGGTCAGCAAGCGGGTGGGCGTCCTTGCACCCCGCCTCCCCTGTGCGTCCACCACCCTGCGCCCAGGCCTCTCCAGGACACCACAGCCCCCTGCTGATGACTCCCTGCACCCCCTTACCTATGGCCAGCTGCCTCGGGTGGGCCTCAGCCCAGACAGCCCAGGTACCTCCTCCTGGGGGGGGCAGTGCTGGGTACTGGGGTAGACATCTGGCTCTGGCAAGCTGCCAGTCAGCTGTTGGCAGGGCCAACTGGGGCTCTAACCCCTTGGTTTCTGCCCCCCACAGCAGGTGACAGGAACAGTGTGGGCAGCGAGGGCAGCGTGGGCAGCATCCGCAGTGCTGGCAGCGGACAGAGTTCCGAGGGCACCAACGGCCACAGCACCGGCCTCCTTATTGAGAATGCCCAGGTGGGGGGGCGGGGGGGGGTGTTGGTTGGGACCAGGGCCGGGCCCCCCACACCCGCTGCCAGTTCCCCAAGTGAGAGTCAGTTCCTTCCCTGTCTTCAGCCACTGCCCTCTGCTGGAGAGGACCAGGTGCTGCCAGGACTGCACCCCCCGTCCCTGGCAGGTAGGAAGGGAGACTGGGACCTGGGTGGGCTAGGAGCGGTGCAGGTGGGGAGGCTGAGGGCTTGGCACCCCTTTGTCCTGCCACCCTGATTCCATTTCTCTCCCTCCTTGAAGACAACCCAAACCACCGCCCTCTAGCCAACTACCGCTCCGGGGAGCAGCTCTTCACCCAGGACGTGAGGCCGGAGCAGCTGCTGGAGGGGAAGGTGTGACCTGCACTGGGGAGTGGGCTGCGGGTAGGGGTTGGGATGGGCCTCAGTGTGGACTTAAGTCCCTTCTCAGACCAGGCCCCTGGGGAGGCTGGGGTCAGTGGCAGGTCTGTGGCCTTGGCACCCCGCCCCTGCCCCTGCCCCCGCCCCAGCAGACTCAGCTCCATTACCTTCACCCCTCCCCCCACACCACAGGACGCTCAGGCCATTCATAACTGGCTCAGCGAGTTCCAGCTGGAGGGCTACACTGCCCACTTTCTGCAGGCTGGCTATGACGTGCCAACTATCAGCCGCATGACACCCGAGGTAGGTGCTGCAGCGGGAGGGCAGTGCAGGAACCAGTGGGCAGAGCAGGAGGCCTGATGGCATGACTCTGTGTGGCAGGACCTGACGGCCATCGGGGTGACCAAGCCCGGGCACAGGAAGAAGATCGCCTCAGAGATCGCCCAGCTCAGCATCGCCGAGTGGTTACCCAACTATATCCCGGTGAGTGGGCGACGGGCACGGGCTCCCACCTTCAGCTGCGGCTTTGCACTGCCTTCCTGGCTCGGGGGCCGACGGTGCTGCTTTTGCAGGCAGACCTGCTGGAGTGGCTGTGCGCGCTGGGGCTGCCGCAGTACCACAAGCAGCTGGTGAGCAGCGGCTACGATTCCATGGGGCTGGTGGCCGACCTCACTTGGGAGGAGCTGCAGGAGATCGGAGTCAACAAGCTCGGTGAGGACTGCCCTGGGCCTCTGGCTGGGCCCCCGCGTGCCCTGGAGGATCTCCAGAATGTTTTGGGGGTCCAGGAGGGATGAGGGTGACCCTTCCCAGCCCCAGCTAACCCTTCCGCCTCTATACCCCCTCCCAGGTCATCAGAAGAAGCTCATGCTGGGGGTGAAGCGGCTGGCCGAGCTTCGGCGGGGCCTACTGCAGGGGGAGGCCCCAGGTGATGGCGGCCGCCGGCTGGCCAGGGCCCCGGAGCTGATGGCCATCGAGGGGCTGGAGAATGGGGATGGTCCGGCTGTGGCTGGCCCGCGCCTCCTCACCTTCCAGGGCAGCGAGCTGAGCCCAGAGCTACAGGCGGCCATGGCAGGGGGTGGCCCCGAGCCGCTCCCCCTGCCTCCTGCCCGCTCCCCCAGCCAGGAGAGCATCGGGGCACGCTCACGGGGGTCTGGGCACTCACAGGAACAGCCTGCCTCCCAGCCCAGTGGCGGAGACCCCAACACCCCACAGGAGAGGAATCTTCCAGAGGGGACAGAGCGGCCCCCTAAGCTTTGTTCCCCACTTCCTGGCCAAGGGGCCCCCCCTTATGTTTTTATGTACCCCCAGGGCTCGCCCTCCAGCCCAGCCCCAGGGCCGCCTCCTGGCGCACCCCGGGCCTTCTCCTACTTGGCCGGGCCCCTGGCCACTCCTCCAGACCCGCCTCGGCCCAAGCGCCGGTCCCACAGCCTGAGCCGCCCCAGCCCGGCCGAGGGGGAAGCCGAGGGGGAGGCCGAAGGGCCGGTGGATAGTGCCTTGGGCAGTTACGCCACCCTCACTCGGCGACCAGGACGCAGCGCCCTCGCCCGGACCAGCCCCAGCCCGACGCCAACCCGAGGGGCGCCCCGCAGCCAGTCCTTCGCCCTGCGGGCCCGCCGCAAAGGCCCCCCGCCCCCGCCCCCCAAGCGCCTCAGCTCCGTCTCCGGCCCCACCCTGGAGCCGCCGCCGCCGCCAGATGGAAGCCCGGCGCCCAAGGAGGGGGCCCCAGGGCCCCGGAGGCGAACACTCAGTGAACCCACGGGCCCCTCGGAGCCCCCCAGCCTGCCCGCCCCGGCTGGCGCCGCATCGGACACAGAGGAGGAGGACCCAGGGCCCGAGGGGACACCCCCGTCTCGGGGCAGCTCAGGGGAGGGGCTCCCGTTCGCGGAGGAGGGGAACCTGACGATCAAACAGAGGCCCAAGCCGGCGGGCCCCCCACCCCGGGAGACGCCTGTGCCTGCTGGCCTCGACTTCAACCTCACAGAGTCAGACACTGTTAAGCGGAGGCCCAAATGCCGGGAGAGGGAGCCACTGCAGACGGCACTCCTGGCCTTCGGGGTGGCCGGCGCCACGCCCGGCCCCCCTGCCGCCCTGTCCCCGCAGACCCCCGGCGAGTCCCCCTCGGCCTCTGCCAGCCCTCCCCGGCCTGACCCTAGCAGCCTCCCAAACCCCGGAGCTCCAGCCCCTCTCTCTCCCAGCCCCCCGACCCAGCCCCCCATGGCTCCCTGCCCGGGGCCGGCTCTGGAAAACAGTCGGCGGCCCGGGGAGATGGAGCCCCCGGCTCCCCCTGCTGCCCTCCTCAAGGTGCCCGGAGCAGGTATGAGGCGGGACCCGCGGGGAGAGGGTGGTGTTGGCAGGGCTCGTACCCAGCCCAGCTGAGTCACAAGCCAACCTCTTTGTCTCTGCAGGAACAGCCCCCAAGCCTGTGTCTGTGGCCTGCACCCAGCTGGCATTTTCTGGCCCTAAGCTGGCTCCCCGGCTCGGCCCCCGCCCTGTGCCCCCTCCAAGGCCAGAGAACACTGGGGCCACGGGCCCAGGCCGGGCCCAGCAGAAACTGGAGCAGACCAGCTCATCCCTGGCAGCTGCCTTGCGGGCCGCGGAGAAGAGCATTGGTGCTGAGGAGCGAGAGGGGTGAGGGGTGCTGGGTGCTTCGGAGGGGGAGAAGGCGGCGTAAGAGCAGCTCCGCCCGAATCCTGAAGCCTTTTCCCAGGGTTCCGGGAATGACGGGAGGGGGATGTCACCGTCACGTTGGGCAGATCCTCAGGCTGGGGGGCCCCTATTGGGATGGGAGGAGCCTGGGCCTGGGGTCACCCGGATCTGACCTGCAGGGAATCCTGGTGGCTGCCACTTAGAGGCACGTGAGCTTGGGCAAGTCACTTCTCCCTGTGAGCCCCAGCGTCTCTGTGCAAGGAAGGGAACGGTAACTCCTACTGCCTCGGGAAGTTGTGAGAATTAGGAGAAGACGCACTCAAAGTGCGCACCAACCACGCTCCCGGTAGCAGCCCCCTTGCCCCGGGCCGGCAGGGTGCGGACCGCTGGCTGATCTGACCTGCTCCTTCCCCTGCTGCAGCCCCCCGGGCACCTCCACCAAGCACATCCTGGATGACATCAGCACCATGTTCGACGCCCTGGCTAACCAGCTGGATGCCATGCTGGACTGAGCCGGACCTGCTGGCAGCTCGCAGCAGTGCCCACCGTGACCTTCCTCAGCCACTGCCTTTCCCCCGGCACGGACGCCGCCCCTGCCGCCCTAGCGGGGTCCCTCCTGTTGCTGCAAGCCAACGGCTGTCGGCACCAGGGCTCTGGGAGGCGGCCCCCAGGGGAGCTGAGGGGACTCGTCAGAACCTGACACCTCAGCAGAGCCCCCTCCCAGTGTGTAACCTGACGGGACGGCCCTGCCTTTTGGGCAGGGACCCTGGTGAGAGCTTCCTCTCCAGGAAGAAAGAGGTGGTGGCCGGGCTTCTGGGGTACCTCCTCTGTCCCCCCAGTGTCTCAAGCCCCTGTGCCAAGGCCCTCTGGCCACCCACTGTGCTGTCCTGGCGCCCAGAGGCTGGAGGAGGCGGTGTGTCTGGCCTGGTCCCCCGCAGGTGTTCACAGGACATGTAAACAAGCGGCCAGGCCAGCCTCCGCCGCCGCCCCTGCCTGCCCTCAGTGAGGCAGAGCTGGCGGGGGTGGGAACAGTGGGATTCACAGGTCCCCCAAAGTCCAGACGTTCCCAACTGTAAATGTTATTTTTTAAGCAGAGAGAAATGCATATATTTTAAATGGAATTTATTCTATCTATAACTGCCTGAGAGGACGCAGTGGGGGAGGGGCTTCGGACCACAGCAAGAGCACCCACTGCCCGCCTTGGGGCTGGAAGCCTGACCTGGTTGGCCCAGGCCCCGGCTCTGTAACCATTAACCTCTTCCCCCAACTAACACCAATGAAAGTGTCATTCCACGTGATCGGGCTCTGTGTTTGGATCTGCGCCACGGACCTCTGAGCCAGGGGTCGCACCTGAGCCGGACCCGAGCGCTCCCACTGACGCGCAAGGAGGAAGGCTTGGGCCCTCCCCTCCTCACCTTTGCGGAGGGGCTCCGTCACTGGCCGAAGCCCTGGGTAGGTCCGTTAGTGGCTGCCTCATGGACCAGCCACAGGTTTTTCTTCAGCAATTTATCAGTTTTAATACAAACCAGTCTGTATTCATTCCTAAAAGGCTCATTTCCAGTAAAAAATAATAATACACCAGTGAAAACATTCTCACAGGATAACTAGGGCCGGGGCTGAAAGGAGCCCTGGGCTGTACCCCAGGACTGGCTCTCTCCGCCAGCTTGAGGGCAGGCACAGGAGGAGGTTCCAGGGCCAGGCGGGGGCTCTGCTGCATCTTCAGGTTTCTGTGTGAGGCTCCCCCCTGACCACAGAGGAAGGGAGGGAAAGTACTCAGGGCCAAATCCAGGCCCCTGCCCCAGGAATACAGGATGAGAGGGGCACAGGGAGGATGAACCACCACCCCTGCCTTCAACAGTGGCCTAGAGAGCTGTTCAGACCTCCCACGGCTGCTCTCCCACAAAAGGTGGAAGCTCAGCCCCATGGCTCATAGCTCTGCCTGAAAACCCAAGAGCAGAGGGCGCTGCATTCGGTGACCCTGAAGGGGGGCGGCCCACAGGTGGAGGGGGCTGAGGGCCCCTCTTTTAAGCGCACGAGGTCATACATTCAAGAGTCCAGGGGTGCTCCCCCTGGTGAGGAAGAGCCAGACTGTCCTGACACCAAGGCCACAGCTCAGCATCTCTTCAGTAATTCCCCGGGGGGGCAGGACGACAGCTGGGTCTGACACCGGGAGTTGGGCCTCCAACGCCATAGGGCGCAAGAGCAAACCCTGAAACATTCATGATATCAACTCCCCAGACTCAGAAATGGGTCTGGCTTTAGCCCTACGATCCAGAGCAACTATGACCACCACGGCCAGTGGCTCAGAAGGGAGAGTTCATGCCCAGCTTAGTTTCAAACTGCAGTTTCTGTCGCTTCTGGTAGCGGACCCGGACCCTGGTAGGGCGGGAGATTAAAGTCCAGGTTAGCGCAGACCCCCAGACGAGGGGACGGGCAGGACACCCGAGGAGGAGGGCGGGACGGCAGTGGGAAGGCAGGGGAACGGTGCCCCGGAGGTGACGGGCTTAGGGAACACACCCAGGCCCAGAGGGGGCACCCAGCCGGTGGCTCACCGAATCTCGTGCAGCTTCACGATCTCGTTGGTGACCACCACGAGGACCAGGGAGAGGCAGCCCAGGAGCCACGTCAGCAGAGGCACGTCCTCCAGGCCAAAGTGGACGTGGCTGTCCCTGTGTGTCCACAGCTGCAGGTCCACTGCTGTCTGGACCACCTGCCCCAGCAACCTGCAGGAGGTGGCAGCCCTGCGTCAGCGGGGTCTCTTGCTTCCTCCCCTGCTTTTCTCAGCAGGGACAGCTTAAGGAGGGCACCCTTCAACCTCTGGCCCAAAGCCCGCCCTCAAATCACAGCCCCGCTGCAGCCACTCCCCTGCTCCCACCCTCCATCCCAGAAGGACTCACACCATGGGCACTGTCACCGCCCACCAGAGGTTTGTCAAGGGGCTCTTTCTCCACAGGGGCTTGGTGCGATGCACGTGGGTGATGGAGATGAAGACTGGAGAAAATGGGGTCAGTGGTGGGTGTCAGACTTCTCACGGCCCGAGGCCTGGTCCCCAGGGTGCCTCACCAGCCCCGGGGAGCCCCTCACCAGTGTGCAGGACGGTCAGGGCGGCGGCGAGCTTCTGAGCCGGCAGCAGCCCGTTGGCGAAGTCGTCAAACCAGGCTGGAGCCGTGTCGGCGTGGCTGCCAAAGCAAGGTGTGGGCTCAGCTTCCTCTGGGCCCCGGGGAGGGAAACCAGGGCGGGGGTGTCAGGATGGGACCCACCTGGGCAGCATGATGGAGGAGCAGTTGGTGAGGTTACGGACCCGGGAGCTGTCGCAGAAGCTCTGCAGTGTGAAGCCAAAGCAGATGAGGCACGAGCTGATGGTGAGGCTGAACTTGAGCAAGAAGCAGAGCAGGAAGTAGTGCTGGGTCTGCGGGAAGAGGAGGCCCGTCACCGCTGTGGCAGCCGCCCCTCTGGCACACGGATTCAACGGGGTCCTCAGTCAGTGGGCGGGCCCGGGGGATAAGGAGCAAGGATCTTGCCAGCTCTGTACCACCCCTCCCCCTTGGTCTGGGGAAGTTCGGATGGAATTCCTCCCCCCGCCCCAACCCCACTTCCCTCCCCCAGGGCTCAGCCCCCTCCACACCGACATTCCTCAGGAAAAGCCCAGGCTCCCAGGGCTCCACGGTGCTTACCTTCTTAGGAATGGACTGAAGGTTTTTCCCCGTTGCCATAGACATGATGGAGCTATGGGGGGGCTTCCCCAGCAAAGAGATGCTGAAAAGCAGGAACTTCCGTGAAGGGTGGTGACTGTGACCCTCTGTCCCCCAATTCTCATGTGGGAAGGACTTCGGGAGTCCTGAGAGTGAGGGCAAGTCTGCTGGGCAGATGGGATAAGACAAGGGAGAGGGTGCCCCCGGGCCTCCTGTACCAGAAGTGAGCACTGAGCATGGCTTCCTGAACCTGGGCTCCTGGGGACACTTGGTGACATCCCAACCCTGCCTGCCTGGGCACGGAGGGGCGGCCCGGCCTCTCACCTGAGCAGAGGGTAGCAAAAGCAGGACAGCCACAGGATATCGGTGGTGCTCAGGATTGGCGGCAGCTGGACGAGGCAAGAGAGGAACTGAACCAGGAGAAGCCAGGAAGCACGATGAGATTCTAGCAAAGAGTAAGACACTGGGAGCCCCAGGGCTGACTCGCCCTGTGCCCAGACGGAGACTCACGTCCTGGCTGAGAGGAGACGGCACTGGAGGGGACACTATTCTGCCGGCGGGGTCATCTCCAAAAGCCCAGGGGGTTCACAGAGGCTGTGGGGGCCCCCCAGGCTGTGCTGCATCCTCCCAGCCTCTCAACCGGCCCTTGAGTGAAGGAGTGAGCAGGGAGGGGCGATGCCCGTGCCGGCCCCACCTCACCTGGATGACCACGAGAGTCAGCTGGCACTGCAGCAGGAAGAGGAAGCACTTGCGAATGCCGTAGGTGGCGTGCCGAGCCTAGGGACCGGGAGGGGCAGGTTGGGGCCTCTCTCAGGCCCCACAGCTGAGATGGCCCCAAGAGCCAGATGCCCCAAATGTTCCCGCGAGGGAGGGGCGGAGGCAAACTCCACTGCCTGGGAGAGCTTCGCCTGGAGGTGAGCCACCCTTGGGAGCTCAGGCCGGTCCTGCGTCGCGACTGCCCGCCCCAAGCAGGACCTGCCCCCCTGCCCCCGAGCGCCCCCCCCCCGAGCCCCCACCTGCTCGATGAGCCGGATGACGCTGATGGTCTCCTCCTGGCGGAAGGTCAGGGAGCAGGGCAGGCTGTTGAGCTGCCCCGAGAGCTGCAGAGGAGAAAGGCCGTCCGAGGCCTGGGCCATGCTGGTGCTGGTGGCGTAGCCAAAGGTCTCCCAGGAGCAGCGGGACGGGTACAGGGGATCCAGGGCAATGCTGCTCAGCGTACGGGGGGAAGCATACCCATCAGCTGAAGCGTGCCAAGACCCCGTCTCCCACGGGACTGAGCAAGCACCCACTCCCTCTTCTCCCCGCCAAGTCCAGGTTCCTTGGTCCCGACCAGGGCAAGATCCGTTGTGGGGTCTCCGGGAGGAAGAGGCTGGCCCCCGGCTCTGGGGTGTCACCCTGACCTGATATCGCTCTGGAGGAAGAGGCAGCTGTTCCGCAGGTTGGCAGAGCTGCCCAGGCAGCAGGTCACCTCCCCATATTCCTGCATGATCTTGATCATCTCACACATGGCTGAAGGGGCAGAGTCGGGGGGCACGAGAGTCAGGCAGGCGAGCCCCACGTGGGGTGCTGGGCAGAGACCCCCAGGACAAAGCAGGAGACAAGGGAAAACAGGCCCCTCTTTGGGACCATCCTGCCCCCAATTTCGGGAACATCGTATGAATACTGTCACTTCTGACTCCCTAGAACGGGCCACCAAGGCTCCAGCCCGCAAGACCCCCAGCTCCTCCCAGCCCAGGTTCCTCCGCTCCCTGCGTGGGAAACCAACATCGCTCCGGAGCCCGCGGGGTGCCCATGCACTGGCAGTGCTCCACACAAGGGCCGGGCTGGCCGAGTAGCCGCCACCACGGTACTCACTCTCGGGGGTGCAGTCGGTGAAGAGGGGCACGAGCAGGGGCACATTGTCGATGTTCTGCAGGTGGGGCCGCACCTGGTGGATGCCCCGGGGCAGCTTGGCCTGCAGAGAGCAGAGATGCCAGTTGCCTCAGGGTCCCTCCTCCCTCACTCCTCTGCCCTGGACAAGCCACGGGCCAACCCCAGGGCTCTGGGGACACAGACACCCCACCACCACCACATCGTACCCGGTTGCAGTCCTCCAGGAAGCTGGGGAGGTCGCTGTCGGTGGGCTGGAAGCTAATGAGGTCCGAGTGACCCTCCTCCTCCATTAGGAGGAGCCCTTCCGCATCATCTCGGGACACTGTGGGGACAAGAGCCTGTCCCTCACCTTGGGGCCAGACTTCTGGGGGCCCTTCCTCGCCTTGCAGATGACGCAAAACTTCCTGTTTCGAGGTGTCCTCCCCCCCACCCCGTTGACTGCCGTTGCCGCAGGGAGATCAGAGCCATCTTGCAAGGGGGGGATCCGTGGAGGCTCTTCCTAGTTGTAGCCCCAAGGAAGGGGAATGACCCACACCCGCCTCGTGTCCACACCAAACCTTTGCCCTCACCCTGATTCAGGTCATCGTGCAGGGATCCAGTGTGGCTAGGACTGGAGGGGGGGATCTCAGAGCCGGGCATGTCACCATTGGGCGTGAGGGAGATGTGACAATTCCAGCCCGTCTCCAGGCCCATCTTTTCTGCAAACACCTGCACCGGGAAGATGGCAATGAACAGATGGGCCCAAAGGGTCGCGTGGGGAAAAGGGTCAGTGGGAGCATTGGGGGTGCTCCCCCACCTTGCTTTTGAGCTCATCCTCCAAAGAGAAGTAGACGAAGCGGATGCAGGCGTTGACCAGCCCGTCGATGAGGCGCACGATGTCCAGCCGGGCCTGGTACTGGGAGGACACCATGCCCATGAAGATCTGCCCGCTCAGGGCCTGCATGCAGTCTTCCTTCTCCAGCACCTCCCCGATCCCTTCTTCAGGAGGCACAAGGCACAGAGCCCGGCCAGGACACGGCCCAGGCAGGACACCCAGGAACCAGCAGATGGCAGGAGGCAGCCCGGGGCCACACATGCAGATGCCATGCCCAAGTCAATAAGCACGCGGGCCCCAGGGGACCACACACGCAGCCACACACATGCACAACCAAGACATCGAGAAGCCAACAGACACAGGGGAAAAGACAAGGAAAGGTACTCATCAGTCAGGTGACAATCCCTGGTCCAGGGCTAGGGGGCGGGCCCCACCCTCAGCAATGGCTTCAGTTCATGGTCTCTGGGGTCATGAGACCCCAGAAGGCTGTGTGTTTGGCAGAGTGGGGAGGGGTGGGTGGAGCTCTGAGTCCCTCTGCTCCAGCAGGCTTTGTGACCCGGTCCTTTGTCTGACTCAAATAAGGCTAATGCTCTATACACGCTACTGCTTTATAACCTTCAAAGAAAGCACTTTGCTGTCTGTCATCCCAGTGGAGCGGCACAGTGAACCCGTGAGCAGGGCAGACAAAGCACCTGGTTATAGATGAGAATAAGGGACTCGCCCACGTCACCAGACAGTGAGAGCCACCGCGGTGTTCCAGGTCCTCTGCTACGGTCTGGTCCAGGCTGCTGGAAGCCCTCCCGGCCCCCGGCCCCCGGGCACAGGGCCCACGGTACCGTCTGAGCTCCAGCTGCCGCGGCGGGCACTCAGCTTGATGGGAACGGTGCTGGGCAGCTCGCACGTGGTGAAGATGCTGCTCCGGCCGGGCGCCTGCACCAGCTCGATGCACTTGCCGTTGAGCTGGGACGACAGGGCACAGCTCATGGGCTTGTAGGCGAAGGCAGAGCAGTAACCAGACAGGCAGGCTCGCTGGTAGAAATCCAGCACTTTCTTTCTGCCGGGGAACCGGGGTGGAAGTGAGGTGAGTGGTCCTGGGATGCCCCACCCCTGGGAGCCGGGCAGGCAGACCACCAGAGCTGACTGCTCCCGCCCCTGGCATCTGCTTCCTTACCTACCTGTCGGAACCCGAAAGAGGGTAGATGTCGGCTCCATCCCAGAAGTCTGTGCAGGCCTCCAAGACCACGTCGGCCGTGCCGTGGGACAGCATCTGTTCTGTGCCTGAGGGCAGTGGCGGGGAGAGGAAGGCCAAGCCATGAGTGCCCAAGCCACCTCACCTCCGGGGACATACTGCCACCCTTGAGAAGGGCACTAAAGGAGCCCCTGGGGGATGGGAACTCCCCAGGCCTCATGGCAGCAAACCTGTAGGCAAGGCCACTGGGTGCATAGCGCAGGCTCTAAGCTGCCGGTCCTCCAGACAGTCCCAGCATCTGTGGCCACCACCATCCCAGCCCCCGTCCCCGAAGCCAATCTCTGCCACGTTTGAGATCTCGGCAAGAATCTAATGCTCGTCGGCCCAGCGCTCCCTAAAAAATGACACCCTAAAAAGAGCCCCGCCCTGCCCAGCTCCCGGGAGGTTTGGCCTGATGCGGGCGGAGCCGGGGAGGCTCACAGGTGGTGGTGTCCTTGATGAAGAGGCTGATCATGTGGCTGAGCGGGGGCCGCCGCTTGGTGACACAGGAGAGCCTCCCCAGCGAGGTCTCCTTCATGGTCTCGGCGCTGGGGAGGCGGTAGAGCGCAAGGTGGTTCCCCTGCTTGAAGAGCTCCTTGGCCCCGGGAGTGAAGCCTGCAGGAGGAGGGACGGCACGGGGCCTCTGGGAGGAAGCCCACCCCCACACACCACCCTCCCTGGCGGGGAGGGAACCCCAGGCAGGCTGGGCGGCTTCCCTCTACGCGTCCATCCCGCAGGCAGTTATCTTCCCGGATGAGGAAGCGCCGTCAAGCGGCGGTGCCTGGTTAAAGGGGATGATCAGGGAATTCCCTGGCGGTCCAGTGGCTAGGACTCTGCGTTCTCACGGCTGAGGGCCCGGGTTCAATCCCTGGTCGGGGAACTAAAATCCCACAAGCCTCGTGGCACGGCCCAAAAAAAAAAAAGGGGGTCGATCAGAAGCCCAAAGGGTTGCTGGTGCTCTTGAGCGAGGCCACGCCCGGGCCTGGCATGTTTGGAGCCGGGGGCCCAGCCTCTTGGAAGAGGCCGGCAGCTAGCCCAGCCGCCACCCCTGCGGTGGCCACGTACCAATGAGGCGGGCGAGCTCGCAGAGGCCCCAGGGCACGTGCACGGGCAGCACGGTGCTGTGGCTCTCCTGCAGGGCGATGTTGCACAGGTGGTCTGAGAACCGGCACAGCCGCTCGGTGACGCTGGCGTTGCACAGGTTCAGCAGCACGTTGAGGCCCAGGGGCTTGAGGGAAGTGAGGTGGAGCTGCCAGTTGGAGTCATCGAACTGGATGCAGGAGGGATTCTGCTGGTCCTGGGACAGGCTCAGCATCTCCAGGTGGTAGTCACACACGAAGTCCTCGGCCTCATAGGTCTCGCCCTCCAGCCCGTGCTGGGTCTGGAGGAAACGTGGAGGGGAAGAGGGGCCTCAGGCTGGGAGGGATGCGGCGGGTGCCCCCGAGAGAAGGCACCGCCTCCCAGCAGGGTGTGCTCATGCTCGCGCTCTCCCATCCCTCTCGAAACCCCTTCCCTGTCCTTCCCGGCTCCTGGCTGCTTCTGGGATCTGTGCCCAACAACACTGTCACCAGCTCAGAGGAGGTTGTCCAGACCAAGCGAGAAACGACAAAGCACGTTTCTCGGCCACGGGAAATGTTTTTAGAAGGAGCCACTGGCTTTCTGTCTTTTGTACTTTTTTTTTGTTTTTGGCCGAGTGGCATGTAGGATCTTGGCTCGATGGGACCCGCGACTCCTGCAGTGGAAGTGCTGGCACCCCTGGACCACCAGGGAAGTCCCGGCTCTCTGCCTCTTGAAGGTTGTGATTAGGAGGAAGGGCCTTGCCCCAACCAATTACCACCATCAGAGAAACACGGAAAATGGGGAAGGGCCTACTTCACGGAAAAGCCATGGGCGAGGCCTCAGGAGGTCCCGGAACAGAGGCCAAGACGGCTGTGCTTTGGGCTCCATCCGTCCAGGCCGGGCTGCACCCCTGTGGCCCCTTCGGCAGGCGAGGCCAGGACGCCCTGCGGCTGACAAGCGGGCTGCTCTCCGCCCTCTCCCCTCACCTTGCCGGGGTCTTCTTCACCGCCCTCTGTGTCCCTGCTGAAGCTCACGCTGGAGCCGGACAGGTGTTTGCTGCGGCCGTGAGCTCTGTGGTGAGAGGAGGGCTCGGGGGCCTTGGGGCCATCGCCTGGCCAGTTGCCGCGCTCCTGCTCATTGGAAAGGTGCAGGGTAGGGTTCAGGGAGCCGGCCAGGAGGGCGTCTCGTTCACGGGGCTGAGGAGAGCAAGGAACACAGGCCTCGGACCGGCGTCCCGACGGCTGCCACGGGCCAGTGAGGCAAGGCTGCTTCGTCCCCTCAGGGCGTCATCTCTGAAGCAGATCCTGAGGCCTGAGCCCTCCTCCCCGCTCCTCGCCTCGCCCTCCCTGAGGCTACCAGCCGGGCCCAGGCCATACCTCCTCCTCCACCTCGGGATGGCAAAAGGAGCGCGTGGACAGGTCATCCGTTAGGTCCTCGTGGCTGCTGTGCGGGGGCTCCACCTTTCCGCTGAAGAACAGCACGGTCTCCGGGCTGGGGTTGGGCCATGACAGGATCCCCTGTTTGTCCACACAGCACAGGACCTGCAGGGAGAGAAGAGGACTGGGAAGGGGCCTTGGAGGTCCCCAAGCCGCCAGGGGCCGCTTAAGTGACCAGACACGGCCAGAGAGCAGCCTGTCGAGGCCAGGTCCTCCCACGGGGCCCCCCTCACCGTGACGGAGCCCAGGCTGTGCAGCAGGCTGGAGCTGTGGCTCAGCGTAGGAGACGTCCCCTGGATCACCCGCAGGAAGTGGCCCCAAATGCAGCGCAGCATCTCCTGAGGGCAGAGACAAAGCCCGCGAGGCCGGCTGGGGCTTGGCCGTATTTCCCTGGAGATGGCCTCTGGGGCCGACAGAGGAAACGGTCCGGGAGCACCAGGAAGTTGGGTGGAAAAGCCTGTGTCCAGCACGGCAGTGACACATTACCCATGTGGGACGGGTGGACTGAGGGGCTCCAGGAGCCCGTGGGAGGCTCAAAGGCCATAAAGTAGGGGAGTCCCAGGGTTCCAGCAGGGGCCCGAGGGAGCGCGGGCTGGGGGTACGGGGCCTGGAGCAGAATCCATCCTGGGTGAGCGTACCTGAGAGGAGACGGCTTCGGTATAGCTGCTCAGAGTGTCCTCCGAGAACTTGGCCAGCTGTGCGGAGAAGAGGGTGTGAGCCTCGGGGAGGAAACCGCCAGCCAGCCTCTCACAGGCCTCCGAGCTGGCGGGTGGGGCCTCGTGCCAGCAGGGCTCCCGACGCCTTTGGTGAAGGACTCCCGGGCAGCCCTTGAATCCCCCGTCTGCTGACAGCCCGGGTGGACACTCAGCCACCCCCGGGGCCTGGTCTGGAGACCCTTCTGGCTGGAGAGGGCAAAGCCCTCGGAGAGCTGCCCAGGCCCTGCCTGTCGCTGGGCCATGGGGTAGGGGTGGGGCTGGACTCCTGCCCTGTCTGCTGGGCACAGCCGACTCTTTTCATTCCTGTCTTTGGTTCTTTTTGCACTGTCCCCCGACCCCCACCCGCCCCGATGCCTCGGAACAACCTACCAGGGAGCTGGGGGAAGCCTTGCTCATCTGGGCCAGGACACGGGCTTCTCCACAGGCAGTTGCCAGGACCCAGAGCACAGGGAAGAGCAAGGGGAGGATGGGCAGGACGCCATTCACCTGGGAAGGAGCGAGCCACACAGGCTCCCTGAGATGTGCTGGCGGCCGGATGGAGGGAAGGGCTTCCCCGGCCCTGGGGCCCTCCCCTGAGTAAAAAGGACAGCTAGGGGCAGGAAGGGAGGAAGGGACGCAGGCGTTCTGAAGCTAAGCCTAAGAGACCCCTGGGCTGCAGAGAGGGAGGGGCAGTCAGGGCACCACGAGGGGACGCAGTCTCAGGGGAAAGAGGAAAGCGCTACAGAGAGGAGGGCTGCCGCCACCTGCAGCTGGAGGAGGGTGTACTGCCAGGTCGTGACACCAGGGGCATTCAGCATGAAGCGCAGGGCGTTGGTGATGAGGAAGCCAGCCTGTCGGGAACAGGAGAGACGCTGCCTTATCCCCCACAGAGAGACCCAGGCTCTAAGCCTCCCCGTCTTCTGCCCACTCACAGCCCCACCCCTGGCACTGGCCGGCTCACACTGGGACCCTCTAGTCTTCACTCACACGCTCGTCCGAGTCTGGCCCCCAGGCTCCCCCATTTCCTGGCCCTCCCCCTGCCCTGTGCGGCCCCGCCTCACGCACCAGGACCACGGGCACCGCGTAGTGCAGCATCACTGACTGCACCGTGAACCTCTCGTTGTCCAGAGCGGTGACTGGGCGGGACAGGGCCATGTCCAGGCACCACCTGCAGAAAGAGGGGATACTACACTCGGGCGAGCCCTGCTCAGGGGAGAGGCCAGAAGCCCACCCCTTCACCTAGCATCACTGGGTCCTGCAATTCCCTCCTATTCCTTGGCCCCGGCCAAGTGGCCTCCTGGTCACTGTGGCCAGGAGCTCGTGGCAGCCTCTGAAGCTGCCCCCTCGGAGTTCAGACTGAGAGGGGGTCAATCACCCAGTCGAAGAATTCTCACAAGACACTAAAGAGAAGACCTTCCGGAGATGCCTGTGCTAAGGGACCTCAGTATGGACAAGGCGCCTTCCTGTCACCGGCCCCACCACGCCCCCTGCTCACAGGAGGCACCGGGCCGAGAAGTCAGGGGACAGGAGTAAGGCAGGGCGGCGCCCTCACCTGATGTTGTCAATCACAGGGGTCTCGAGGACGCGGAAGAGCCGGTGCTGCTGGGGGTTCTGTGGCCCTTTCTTCACTTCTCCCCGGGGGGAGGGGGGCGGAGAGAAAGGTGGAAACAGGTCTCCCGGCTCCAAGACGATGTGCTCATCATCCTGCCAGCGACGAAGGGGAGGAGGTCGAGGGTAATTAATGGTTCCATGGAAGCCACTCTTCCTTGACCGTTCTGGCTAAGTGGAGACATCTCATTGGGTTAGGGACCATCAGTTAGCACAGAGTCAGTTAGGGTGGGGCCTGGGGGACTGGATTCCTAGCAGCTTGAGGACCAGACAGAAGAAAGAACAGGACAAGGAGAAAGATGTTCCAGCTTTTCTCCATTCTCCTGGAGCCCTTGCCAAGAAGCCCAAGAGCTGGGCTGGAAGCATCAGGATTAAGCCCAGGGACCCTCCCACCATTGCCGGTGGACACTCCCACAGCATTTCCAGGGAAGGAGAAAAGCCTCCAGCTACCTTGATCCCCCTCAGAGAAGCAAACGATTCTTGGCCAGGCCTCAGAGCTATGATGTCTCCTTCTACCAACAGGCTAACTGGCAGGTTGACAAGATGTCCATCTCTGTAGGCCCAGTGTAGGGACCAGGATGGTGCAAAGGGCATGTGGAGGTCTGGGTACATGGCATCTAGCCACTTGATCTCCTTGCCATCCCTGAGGGCATCTGATGAGAATGGAAAGAGGGAAACAGCCTCACCCACTGGATCCACACACCAGCCAGATCCAGCACACAGCTATGAAGCTCTGTCTGCTCTTCTCCCTTCCCCAGACGGCCTGCATCAACCCACGCCGCTCATTCCAACACTTCCCCTCTACGAGGCCACCTCCCCACCACCCCAGCGCGGGCACTTGCACCTCCTCTGAACACCTGAAGCTCTTATTCTTTGTACCCTGCTTCCATTCAAATACATTTTGCTAACTTTGCTAAGGGCTTTGAGGGGTGTGCTGAGCTTCCTGAGGGGTACAAACGTCAAAGATTAAGCCGATTTGGCCCCTGGCTTTGAGGAGCCATTAGCCTTTCTGCCCGCCCCAGGCCACTGCCTGGGTACCCATAGCCGTCCCACGGCTCTCGCTGCACCACTGAGAAGAAAGCAGGGCATCCTTATCCCCTGAATGCTGACCGCAGGCAACGCCAATGTGCTGGGGCTCCTGGCTGGGGCTCGGGACGGGAGCTCCAGGGCTCTGACACACCCCAGGGCACCTTTTCCCACCTGACTCGCCTGCCCCTTGGCCTCACCTTGGATTTGGTCAATGATCCCTCGGAGTCTCCGTTCTACCTCTCGGCGCTTCAGGCGATCTTGCCGCCCAATGAGGATGAGGTTGAGGAGCAGCAAGAGGAAGAGCGCAGAGGCGTTCACCAGCTCCACCCCGTGGCTGGCAGGGAGAAGAGGGGGCACTGGCGGGGCGCGGGCCGGGGGGGTCTCCAGCCCACCAGCTCCACCCCGTGACTGGCAGGGAGAAGAGGGGGCACTGGCGGGGGGGCGGGCCGGGGGGTCTCCAGCCCAGCCAACCCAGGGCCCCACACTCCCCTCCCCAGTCCCTTCTGAAAAGAGGGTCTCCTTCTGGTTCTGACACCAGCCGGCCAAGGGACTGTGGATCCCTACACGACCCAGGCGCTGACTCTGGGGGCAGCTCCCCTCTCCCCGGGATGTCCCAGGCGGGTGTGGAGGCGGGAGGGGGACAAGCCCAGACCCTGCGCTGGGAGAGGTGGAAAGGAGCCCCTCCCAGGGCCTCGGACCGCGTACCTGCCAGCCGGCTGGCCCCCGTAGCAGCCCAGCAGCAGCAGCACGGTCAGGAGCATGAGTGAGGCGCCGGGCCAGTGGAAACAGGAGCAGCGGTTACTGTGGTGCAGGAAGCTGCTTCTCCACAGCTCCTGAGGAGGGAGGGGCAGGAGGCCAGGGAGTGAGAGGCCCCGGGGGGGGGGGGGGGGGGGGGAGCAAGCGAGGAGGGAGGAGCCAAGATTCTCTGCCCCGCATCCTAGCCGCCTTCCTCCCTCACCCACCCGACGGAGAGCCCAGGCGGCCACCTCTGTCTTCTCGCTTTGGTCTCGGCTGGGGTCAGGACATCACTCTGAAAGGAACCCCGGGGCCTCTTTCTGATTTTTAGTGATGCCTCAGTCGGGTCACACCGTCCAGGGTGACAGGGAGAGTCATGGCCCCGAGAATGTGCTTCCCAAGCTTTTCCACCGCCCCAACTAGGCTCTGGACTCCCCATGAGGATGTGTCACCTTCCATGTGAGACTTTTCTTCCGTTCTTTTAGGTGTCCGTCCAGCACCGCCTCCAGCTGCTCCTTCAGGATGCTGAGGGCCTTCTGGGTGGACAGGCCCAGGGCCAAGGGAGCCTCGCCCTGGAGGGAAGCAGGAGGCACTCAGCATCCCTCAAGCAGGAGGCACTCAGCATCCCTCAGGAGGCCCTCCCCGCCCACCTCCCCAGAACCTTCCTCCCTTCTCCCAAATCCTCACCCTCCCTCCCTCCACTAGCCCTGACTCCTCAGGGCGTGAGCATGTTCAGATCTCCACCAAATTAAAAGACGTTCAAGTACCCAGTGCCCTGCTCCTCAAAGCCAAGTTTAAAACAAAACCAGAGGGCTTCCCTGGTGGCACAGTGGTTGGGAATCTGCCTGCCAGTGCGGGGAGCACGGGTTCGGACTCTGGTCTGGGAGGATCCCACATGCCGCAGAGCAACTAAGCCCGTGTGCCACAACTACTGAGCCTGCGCTCTAGAGCCCGCGAGCCACAACTACTGAGCCCACGGGCCACAGCTACCGAAGCCCGTGTGCCACAACTACTGAAGCCCACGCACCTAGAGCCCGTGCTCTGCAACGAGAGAAGCCACCCAATGAGAAGCCCGTGCACCGCAATGAAGAGTAGCCCCTGCTCGCCGCAACTAGAGAAAAGCCCGCATGCAGCAACAAAGACCCAAGGCAGCCAAAAACAAAAATAAATTAATTAATTAAAAACAAAACAAGGGCTTCCCTGATGGCGCAGTGGTTGAGAACCTGCCTGCCAATGCAGGGGGCACGGGTTCGAGCCCTGGTCTGGGAAGATCCCACATGCCGTGGAGCAACTAGGCCCGAGAGCCACAACTACTGAGCCTGTGCGTCTGGAGGTTGTGCTCCACAACAAGAGAGGCCGCGACAGTGAGAGGCCCGCGCACCGCGATGAAGAGTGGATCCCGCCTGCCGCAACTAGAGAAAGCCCACACACAGAAACGAAGACCCGGGCTTCCCTGGTGGCGCAGCGGTTAGGAACTCGCCTGCCAATGCAGAGGACATGGATTCAAGCTCTGGTGCGGGAAGATCCCACATGCTGTGGAGCAACTAAGCCTGCAAGCCACAACTACTGAAGCCTGCATGCCTAGAGCCCGTGCTCCACAACAGGAGAGGCCACCGCAATGAGAAGCCCGTGCACTGCAACAGAGACCCAATGCAGCCAAAAATAAATAAATAATTAATTAATTTTTTTTAAAAAAAGCAACAAGAAGAGTCTGGTCTTATAAAAAATTTTAAAAAAAAGAAACGAAGACCCAACACAGCCAAAAATAAATAAATAAATAAAATTAAAACAAAATAAACCCCAAAAAACAAAACCAGAAACAAACCTTTCTTTACTCAGTGTCTTCTAACTCACCTTTCACTCAACTCCCAACCCACCACCAACAGCATCCCCCAGCCCCACTCAGACTGTGCTCACCACTGAGCTCCCGACTTATTGCACTGGGGCCATCTTTCGGATTTCCCGGGCCAGAAAATAGGTATTGTTTACGTGGGGAGAAGAGAACTAACCTGGAGATTCTGGCTTCACGTTGTTCCTAGTAAAAAACATTAAGGAAAAAACCCCACCGACTTCTGTTACCACCATTTCATAAAAGGGAGGCTACTGTAACCCTACAACATTGGGAAGGACAGTCTCAGAAAAAAAGACAGCTGCTGCCAGGAAAGGACCTGCACTGACCGCACCGCACTCTCATCTCACCGCGGGTGGGTGGAACGTGGCATGGACAGGGGTGGTTCCCAGCACATTGTCCTATGTGACCCCATGGCTTGACCTCTCCCATTGAGACCCCTTGTTCCTGGGCTTCTCTCCTGTTTTGTCCTGTCCGTCTACCCCACAGTCCATCCTACGACATCTTCTCCACAACTTTATGTACGTTTCCAGGGCAACCCCAGCCACATGGATTCATGTGCCACCAATAAGCTTACAACTGCTAGATTTCACCTCTAGCCTGACCGCCACCCCGAATTCTGACCCGTTCCCTAAACTGCCGCACAGCTGTTTCATGGGTACCTATGAGTTGACACGTCCAAACCCCCGAAATTACCACCCGGCCCTCCCCGCCCGAGCCAGCACCCCTCCTACAGTTACCATCACCCAGGCACCCCAGCCCCTCCCTGCAACCTCTGCCTCCCCCTCCCACCTCCCCAGTCCCCACCTTTTCCAAACCAACCGCTGCACCCCAGCCAGTGAGCGCATGTCTGATGAACTGACCCTGTTTACCTTTAAAATCTAGCCCAGACTCCTGAGCGTGGTCTGGGATCTGTCAGCTTCTCCAGCCTCCTTTCCTGCCATTCCTGTCACATGCCGCACTCCCCCAGCTCATGTGTCAGCACCTTTATGGATTTTCCTAGCCAAGAACACACTCCCTGCCCCAGACAACTCTTACTTCTCCTTCGAGACTCAGCTCAAACACCACCCGCTCTGGGAAATCTTCCCAAAACCCAGGGCTGCACATACAGGGGGAGGTTTGTATTCCAAAGGCAGCCCGGGCAACCTCGCTCACAGGCAGCATCACGGAGGACCGTCGGTATAGATTTGCCTGTCTGGCTCTCCCACCAGACTGCCAATGCCTTGAAAAGGGTACTAAATTCTTCCATCTCCACACCCCTCCACCAACCACTAAGACAGTACCTATCACAGGGCAGCAGCTCGTGAATGCTTGCTGACTGACTGAATGAACGCCCATGGAGTTTCACTGGTCCCCATGACACCTTCGTCAGGGTTGTCAACCCAGGATCTGTAGCAGAAACACCTGGACCTTTTACAAACGTGGCTGTCCAGGCCCCACCCAGACCTAGTGAATCAAAACTTCTGGAGGTGAGGCCCAGTCCAGATTGGATCTGATGCACAGATCCCCAGTTGGGGGTCCTGGAAAAAGAAGGCCCCCAGGAAAGGCAGGGCCTGGGGGAGGAGTGAGTGTTTCTCAGGGGCCACCTGAAGAGCACCCATGTGGGCTTCCTCCAGGGAAAGTTCCTGAGCAAGAGGCACAAAGGCCTGGACCTGGGGCACCAAGAAAGGGACTGGGCTTATCTACTGAGTCCTGGCCAAGGGTCACTGAGCCAGCGATGCCCTGGCTGCCTGGGTTCACGCCCTACCCTCTTCCCTCCTATCCCCGGGGTCCTGCCCCGGCTTTGCCCACCAACATTCTGGATTTCCTCCTCCCTGCCGGTCTCCACGTCCACCCACCCCCTTGGCAGGCTTGACCCTCGCCAGACACACATCTCCACGACTAGGAGTTGACGGACTGGGGGCCATATCCCCTGGCTGCAGACCTGGCGTGGTGGGAGGCCCGAGTGGAGACCCCATGCTGGCCTGTCGCCAGCTCCCTCGGCCTGAGGAATGAGGACGGGCTTCGGAGTGGGCCCGGCCCAAGACCTCCCAGAGCCCTTGCCTAAGTCTCACCTAATCCCTGCTCTCCACGGTGGCTTTGGGGGATTATGAGGATGAGAGCTGCTGCTTCTCCGAGGGGATAACTGGTTATTTCCGCTTGGGAAGAAATGGCCCTCCGGGCAGGGAGCCGGCAACCGCAAGGGTAAATACGGTACTCCAAAGCACCCACCTCCCTCTGGCAGGGATCCGGGGCCTCCCTGAGAGGCCGTGGTCCAGGACAAAGGAGTGTCGGGCAAGGCCTGCATCTCTGCCTCCTTGGCTCCTGGCATGAGGGAAGAAAGCCTCCGGGGGCGGGAAGGAGGAAGAGAAAAGCAAAGGGGGACCACAGGCCTTCTCATGTCCAAGGCAGGATGCCTGCCCCTCTCAGCCCAAGAAGGCCCAAGAAGAATAGCGTTTGGGAGGCCCAGCCTCCCCTCCCCTTTCCGCTTCCTCCCTCAGGCTCGACCTGCCGAGCTCCTTCCCCGCAGTGGGATGTGCAGGTTCCCAGGGTGGACTTGCCTAGGCCAGGTCTCCAGAAATGATGAAGTGAGCAAACCTCCTGCGGGCAGGGAAGGGCTGGTCCGCAGAGGTGGAAAGGCTGCACGCCAAAGGGCGGGAGAGAGGAAGAGCTGACAAATCCCACGGGGCTGCACAATCACCCGGGAAGCTGCTTGGTCTGGGATGAGCGCCAGGCTCAGGAAGGCAGGGGAAAGCTGAGGGGAGCAGCCAGAGAGCCCGGGCGGCGGCCTCCCTCCAGCCAGGCCTTTAGACCAGGACACTCAGGAACTGCCCTCTGCTTGCCCTGTGGCTGCCCTGCCTCTGCTGCCTTATTTCCGGCACCCCCAAGCCCCCTGGGCAACCCCACCCAGCAACTGTTTCTGCTCCTTCTCTTCCTCCAGGGTCTGAGAACCTGTCCCCTGCTCCTCTCCAGGTGTGGGAGGAGGGGCCAGAGGGTGGCAGACGCTCCCGGGGCAGGGCCGGCAGAGGCGGGAGGGGCCCAGCAGAGCTGAGGGCGTGCATCTGCCCCCCCGCACGTTGTGTCTGGCTTGGAGCACCAACTCCAGACTGGAGATTAAAGACAGCACAACAGAGGCAAAATAAGCCATTCTGTAATTATACGCCTCCTGAAGAAAGCGCCTGCCTGCACAGCGCCCCGGGGCCAGGACACAGCCCTCAAGGCCAGCCAACCCTCCACGGCCCCAACCCCACTTATCCAACTGCCGTGGCCGCCCGCTGAGGCCTGATGGCCACTCTTCACTCAGTCTCCGGCAGGAGGGTCCCAGGTATGGGTAAAGTCACTGTTTCTCTCATTACCCCATGGCTTTCCCCCACGCGGTATGAGAACTGAAGCTGAGGAAATTGGTGAGAGACGTTCACGCTTTCCAAAGGAAATTCAGAAAGGGCTCATGCGTGAGCTAGGTGGCCTTTCTCAAAGCATAGAGATAGGCTGGCACCCAGCGTGCCCAGGCACCCATGGCAGGGCGGGCGGGGGGGGTGCGGTCTGTGCAAGGACAGGGATGGTGTGAGAAATAAGAACGCCTGTCATACACGTGCCATCTGAGCTCTGCTCTTCTTGTCTAGCAGGGCCAAGAAGGGTGAGGAAAATCTGCCCCAGACTTAAGTACCCAAAGGCAGGAAGCAATTCTTCCTACTTCCCAGGTGCTCAGAAACTCCCACTCCCCAGCCCCAGGCACCTCCAGGAGATTCCTGGGGCCAAGGAGCCAAGGCTAAGCAAGGCCTCTACACCAGAGGGGAGGCGTGGCCCTGCTTCTCCCCTGACACTGAAGCTTTTCGGGTAGAAGCAACCCCATCCCACTGTTTTAAGTGCTCAACCTCAGCTGAACCCAACAGAGGAGCTCGAGGCCATAGGAGGCGTAGGCTCAGGAGAGGCTGCCAGCACGTGCCCATCGCGCCCCGCTTCATTGTCAAAGCGGGACACGGGCGGGGCCTGGGGGCTGGAGGAGCAGCAGGTGGTGACAAAATTCTACCTGCTAAATCAGAACTGCAAGGAATCTGCTACCGAACAGAACCAGCTCCCCAGGGCCCAAAGCTAAGCATCTGGGTCCGTCTAATGAGGCTTTAAGAGCCAACACGCCTGGGCTGTCCTGTGCCACCTCGGTCAGGTTTCCCAGGTGGCCCAGAACCGGAAGACCCCAGCCCCCAGTCCCTGTCCTTTCGGGACTCCCCTGAGGTTCCCTCAGCACAGCAGCTGTTTTCCTTCCCATCCTACCTGTTTCGGGAGAAAGTGGAATCTAGGTCCCCTAGGCTCAGGTAGGCAGACTGTGAATTGGCCTTGGCCTTTGGCCTTGGCAACAGCAGGTAACCACTAATTAGAACCAGCTGGCCCCTTCACCAGGTTTCCCCACGGTCACAGCCTCCTTGGCCAGTGCAGGTGAGCGGGACCCACAGCTGGACTCCACGAGGTCTGAACCAGTGAAGCAGAGATTCGGCCACTATCCACCAGGGTCTATCATAGGCGTCACCATAAATCTCTTCCGAGTTTGGCCAGACACAAATCCACTGTCTACAGACAAGCAGCTCAAAGCCTCAAGCAGAGGCACCTCCTCCTCTTCCTCACTCTTCCCAGCTCATGCTGACCTGGGCACTTTCAACTGTCTTCTTTCTCACCTCCTGCAGCCAAGACCTAGGAAGAAATCACCCCAGCCCCGTTGGCTCCCGCCTCAGTGACTCATGTGGTCCGGCGAGAAAAGCCTCCTTAATGGCCCCGAGGAGGGGTGGCATCCAAGCCTTGTGCCTGGAGACCCGGGTCCCAGCACACCTTGACAGGATGCCCCACGGGGAAACTTGGGCTCTGGTCCCGCTCTGGGTGACTCAGGAGCCTGGCAGGCAGCTACGCACACGGGCTTTCTGGCTCCCATCCCCAGCCTCCTTCCACGGTCCTCACTACCTCGTAATCCAAGCCGCCTCCAGCCCAGCTTCCATCTTCAACCGTTAACCCAAAGCCTCCGACACAAAGCGGGGAAGCGGGCGTGTGGAACGGGGGCATCAAGCCCAGCTGGCATACTCACTTTGCTGCCTTTGCCCTGGTGGGCAATCCATAGCTCTGCCCGTTTAAAGAGCATGGGGTAGAGCCTGAGCCACAGCGAGTCAGCCACAGAACTGCCAACACTGCTCTCCGAGAGGAAGAGGAGACAGAGAAAGACAGAGAGGGAAAGAGTGAAGAAAGAGAAGAGAGAAGAGAGCTGGAGCGCGTGTGAGCGAGGAGCGGGGCGGCAGCGGCAGCAGAGTGGAGCTTCAATCTGCTGATTAATTTAGCCTATTTCCAGTCACGCTGCAGATTTAGGGAGGGAGGAGGAGGAGACCGGCTGCCGGTACAGGAGGGAAGGACGGAAGGAGGGAGAGGCTGCGCAGAGGGAGGGAGGAGGGAAGGGGTTGAGAGGAGAAAGTTGGTAGGGGCTCTGCCAGCTGTCCAAGGGCTGGGCCCATTCATCAGAGGAGGCACCGGAGGGTAAGCAGAGGGTGACGTGCCTCCCAGGGGTTCGGATGCGCCCACCACCCACCCCCACCGGAGGAGAGGCTGTGCAGGAAGTGGCTGCCGCCGGCCCGGAGCCCCCAGGGCACCCGCCAGCATGGAGGAGTACTTGGCCTCTCCCCCCGGACTCCCTTTCCTGAGCAAGGTGAGGAGCCCCACCTGGGGCAGCCCCCCAGATCCCTTAGAGACTCCAGCATGGAGTCACGCCAACAACAGCTCTCTCCACAGTCAGAGCTGCGGGAGGCAGGGGGGCTGCTTATTAATAGCAGCACATCCTACGTGGAGGGGGAAGGACCGGCAATTGAGAAAACTGGAGCAGTGACTTCTCGGAGGGCAGAGCAGGGGGCTGGGAAGTGAGAGAGCAGAGGAAGCCTGTGGAAGAGGGAAGAGCCAGCTGAAAGGAAGGGCTCTTCCAACACCTAGGACCCAACATCTTCCCACCAGGTGGCAGGGGGCTCCAAGAGCCGCTAATCAAGGCGAGTGCAGAGCTCAGCCAGGAGCCCATACCGCCCAGCCGCATCCAGACACACCTGCCCAGGTGCTGCTGGGACCAGGACACTGCCTGCAGACGCCGGGCCTCATCCTAGGAAGAAAGAGGAGGCTGGTGACCTGGGCTCCCATCTCCTCCCGGGGCTTCAAGCAGAGCCTGGGCATCACTCTGCGACCCCGGCTTTGACATACGGGAAGCTGTCAGAACAGACCCCCTGGGTGATGTTGGGGCAGGAAACTTCTCTGGCTCCATCCAGGCCACCCTGAGGATGGGGCTGGAAAACCTCGAGGGAGAGGAAATGGCCTAACAGGTCCAGTAACCGGAGCACGGGCTGGAGCCTGAGACCATTTCTCCAGGGCCCTGTTTCCTAGACGACACCATCTCATCGGCAGGAAAGGGAAGAGAGAGCCTCTGCCGAGTTCCAGCCGGCCTCTCCCCTCCCCCTTCTCCAGCACAGCTCCCTGTGGGCGCGGGCACGCGCGCGCACACACACACACACACACACACACACACACACACACACACGCACACCGCCAAACCCTGAGCTGAATGGGAACAGGAAAGGAGGGGCCCAGGCAGTCCAGAGGTTAAGGGCAGGAAGTCTCCGTGAGGCCAGGGAAGGAGGGGTCGGCTTCCGAGACAGTCACTCTGAGGACAGCTGCCACCTGTGTAGTCGGGCTGCAGCCTCAGCAAACTGCCAAGGAGACTCCTGTCCCTTGCTCCCAGGTCACACTCCCCTTTAGCTTCCTACCAAGGCACTGCTCTGGGGGAACCACACCCAAGCAAACACTCTCCCTCCTGTGCAACAGGCCCTAGAAGAACAGCTCATAGGGTCTAACCCAGGTATTCCGCAGCGCCCCCCAACACAGCCCTCTGGCGTCTGGCCCCCCTCTGACACTACCGACTTCAGCAAGTGAAAAGGGAAGCTCTGCATCTGGGGAGAAACCCAGACCATCACTGCCACGGCACATCCACCATGGGCTGGAGGACGGGAGACGAGAGAGGAGGGTCTGCAGGGGACACTGAGGACAGGTAGGTCACAAAGAGAAGGGGGGCAAGGTGCAAAGGATCAACCAGCAACAGCCAAACTGATCCTGGGCTGTAGCCAGGTGATGAAAGGCCACCTTACCATCAACTCCCAGCACGCCAGCTTGCCCACTCCTACGCCTCCAAGAAGGCTTCCACTGTTGGAGGCCCCAGGGATGCACTTTAGAAGCCCATATTTACACAACGCGCAAGGTACCTCAGGTAGAGACACCGTCAGATCTGTTACTTAGCTGCTTGTCCTATTAATTCCTCAACTAGACAGTAAGCTTCTCCAAGCCAGAGGCCGTCCCCCAGGGCCTAGGGTTCTACCACCCGAAGGAAGCATTCCATAAATACGGCTGACGATGGTGGTAATGGTGCTTTCTAGGTCAGGAAAGCATCTATCCAGAAAGAAAAAGAAGAGGATGAAGAAAAACCCTCCCCGACAAATGCCCCTGAGAGATATCCAGCCTGGGTTCACAAGTGTTCTTCCTCGGGCTTGAGAGAGAAACCAGCTGCTGGACCACAGAACTTTGTTTCCCCGATTCACTAGGAATGGGTGTTTCAGCCACAGGCTGGAACCGGAGGACAACACTGTCCTTTGTTTTCGGGACATTCAGCCCCACCCTAGGCAGGCCACCACATTGCACAACATCATAGCCTTTGTTGGGGGGGGTGCTCCCTGGAACTGAGTAGCGCACAGCTCTTGCAACTACGCAGCAGCCCTGCACCCAGGCGAGGGGACGGGCAAGTGTAGCTTTCCCTGTGCTCCAGTCACTGCTAGGATGGATACCTGCAGAGCAGCCAGAGGCATCTGTGAACAGGAGGCTGAACACCTCAGCAGTCAGCCGGGCACCAGGTCTGTGTGGACCCTCAGCTCCTTCCCCAATCCTCCCCAGACCTCCCCATATCTCTTTGGCAGGAAGATCGCTATCCATAAGTTCAAGTCAATAAATATTTACTAAGCCCTTGCTACATGCCAGGCTCTGTGCTAGGAGCCAGGGATACTGAGATAAAGTGGGACAGACAGATGGTGCCAACACAGCGTCGCAAGTATGATGGTGGAGGTGCTGTGGATATGCTGAAAGGAGGGACCCTGGAGGGATGAGGAGGACGTATCTGGAGAAGGTCATGCCTAAACCGGGTCTTTGTTTTTTTTTAATTTGGCTGTGCCGGGTCTTAGTTGCGGCATGTGGGATCTAGTTCCCTGACCAGGGATCGAACCCGGGTCCCCTTCATGGGGAGCGTGGAGTCTTAGCCACTGGAGCACCAGAAAAGTCCCTAAACTGGGTCTTGAAGAAAGAAAAGTAGGAGTTTGGCAGGAAAAAGGGTGGGGGGGGGATTTGGGGGTAACGGCCTAAACGTGGAGTGTGTGCCCAAACTCTGAAGCGTTCAGAATTACCAGTGGTAAAGGCCAAGGCAGGGGAGGTGAGGGATGCTGGGCCGACAGGCAGGAGTCGGATTATGGAGGGCTCTGGACCCCACGCTGAAGGTTGCGGCAGGTGGTGTGATGCCTTTTAAGCAGGGGCAACGAAAGGCCAGCTCTGCGTGTTGGAGAGCCTTCCCCGCCCGCCTAGTGGAGGCAGGGGGTCAGAGACAGAGGGACCTGTTAGGAAGGTGTGGAAGAAGGCCAGGCAAGGTGGGGACTTCCCTGGTGGTCCAGCAGTTCAGACTTCGCGCTTCCACTGCAAGGGGCACGGGTTCGATCCCTCGTTGGGGAACTACGATCCCACATGCTGTGCAGCGGAGGCAAAAAAAAAAAAAAAAAAAAGGCGGCCAGGCAAGGACCTAGAGGAAGGACATCCCCTAGGGCAATCCTCGTCCCAGGAGAGGGGTGCTCTGTTGGATGACAAATCTAACTCCACGTAAAGATGGTATGCCTGGAGGCTGGGGTGCCTGAGCCAGGCTGGGGGAGGATGCCTGGACCCCTGGGCTGCTTACCCCCAGCTGATTCAGCAGTGTGTCTGGAGTCTGACTGGGGAGCTCTTCTCTAACCACAGAGAGGGTGCCCAACTGAGTACTCAACCCAGCTCAGCAGGTTGGAGCAGAGCCCAGCAAAGGGCAAACACGTGAAATTACACACCCCTGGGCAGTGAGTGGAAGACTGGCTCAGAGCCAACCCCAATCAGAAACCGGCTCCCATGCGGCTGTGTTAACTGGTCCACCCTTTGTCCTTGAGTCCCAGCTCCCAGAGCCTGTGTGTTCCACCCAAGCAATAGTACCGTCCAGGGATCAGATCACGCACCCCAAGCCTCAGAGCTGTGCCCCCTCCCTCACTTTTGGTGTAAGGCCTCCACATGAGGACCTCCCAGGCAAACACAGGTAGGGAGAGTCCAACAGAGACACACAGACAATCCCAGTTAGGGAACCGATCATGGCCTACCACATGCTTCTCCTTCAGGTCCATGGGCCCAGGGTACTGCAGGCATGCCCAGAGGAAGGTGGTCACCCCCGAAAGGAAGGCTCCTCCCCAACATGTACGAACCCCAGTGACTCTGTCACAGTCACAGCATCTGGGGAAAAAAAAGAAAGAGGTCCCATAAGGCCGGGTTGCTGGAAGGGGCAGCTACTGTGAAACAAAACAGTATCATCTAAACAGTCGAGCAGGACATGGAGAAGACGGTGCTGGTGACCTCCAGGGCCCCGGCCTGTCCTGGCAGCAGTCAGCTTTACAAATTCCACTCTCTGTGGCCAGGAGGGAGAGGGCTACAGCAGGGATGCTGGAGAGCTGCAAGCTTTCCCTCTTTTAACCCTAATTTTCGGAGGCACGTATGTTTTGTTCCCTGTGTACTCTTTGACTTGCTGACTTCCAGCAAGCAGGAAAAGCCATGGCTCATCAGCTCTTTATTTATTTATTTATTTAGGCCACATGTGGGATCATAGTTCCCCGACCAGGGATCGAACCCATGCCCCCTGCAGTGGAAGCACAGAGTCCTAACCACTGGACCGCCAGGGAAGTCCCATACCTTCACTTTTAAAGAGGTGATGAGGGACTTCCCTGGCGGTCCAGTGGTTAAGACTCCGTGCTTCCACTGCAGGGGGCACAGGTTCAGTCCCTAGTCGGGGAACTAAAATCCCACAGGCTGGGCATGGCGTGGCCAAATTTTTAAAAAAGTGAAGGTAAATTGGAATCTAGATACAACTTGAATAATCAGGCAAATGGTGGGAAGAGCAGCAGAGATGATCAAAGTAGAGACATGCTCACTTCACCACCACCAGGAGCACAGCTGGGAAACACACGCCACACAGGCCAACGCATACATGCCCACAGTCAGCGGGCCTCTCGAGCGGCTGGCCGACAAGGAGTGCTCAACAGGGACCTGGACGGGTGTCCACGAGGATGGGGGATCCAAGGCGACAACAATCTAGAAAATGAAGATTAGCCTAACCTCCCCACCCCCCACTCCCTCCCCACATAACCCCGACTCTCACCCATCCATCCTGGCGGCCAACACACCTGAAATGATTTCAGATCAGTGTTTGGGTAAAGAGTGCCACTGAGTAATCTGGTTCGGTGCCAGCTGACTACTTGAGGAGAAAGAACTAACCTGCTGACTGGGGCAGTTCTTTTGGGGGCCTGCAGCAAAACCTACGTTAAGAGGAGCTGCTCAGAAGCCCAGGAGAACTGATCCATAAAAGAGCTGTCTAGAAACAATTTTTTAAAAAAAAGCTGTGTCCAGAGGACCCCAGGCAGGAGGCCCAGGCTCTGCAGGCACTAAATCCGACCCACGATCCCGTCCGATTCCTCACAAGACGTCACAGCCCTGCCCTGCCAGGTCTGTCCCTACCTCTGCTTTTCCAGCCAGGGCCCTCAAAGCTGAGCTAGCCCCGGAGGGTCAGAGACAGACAGTGGCGCTGGGAGCAGCACCGCAGTGCAGTGACATTTGGTTTTTGGCAGCCGACTGAAATGGGATCCTGAGAGGCCGAATGCACTTCTGCCTAAGGCCGCTCTGACTCAGGCCCCCTGGCCCTGTTTACAAGTACAGCTCAAGGTCCCCATGACATCCCATGCCAGCAGGGGCTGGATGAGGCAGTCACCACACAGGGAAAGGCACCAGGAGCCAGATGGGGACCATGCTTAGCTCCTTCTGCCAACGCTACAGGAGTGAAATAACTCTGCGGCCGGATGGGACCACAGCCGTTCCAAAAGGGCAGCCAGGAGCATGACATTTTTCTAAGAGTCTCTGTTTTCCCATCACTCCATACATGGGATTCTGGGAGAGAGTTGTCCTTAGCTGTCTGATCTGAAACCAGCAGCTGTATCCTTAAAGGGCCAGGTCCCCTCCCCGCCCATTGTGAAAAAAAAGCACAGGCTTCAAAGCCAAACACTCGTGGGTTCAAATCCTGGCTCCATCACGTATCTAGTGCCAAATGGCCTTGGCAAATCGCTTGTCTCTCTGAGCCTCGGTGTCCTTGTTCATTGAATGGAAGTGATGATACCTATCTCACCGCTATGCAACAGGAATTATGTAAAATCCTATGTGCAGAGGGCCTAATACAGTATTTGGTACATGGTAGGTCTTAACAGTCGCCATTACTATCATCTACTATCATCAGCAAACAAGAAATATGAAGAAAGAGTCACCAGAGTCAAGAATGAGAACTCAGAAGTAAGGAGAAAAAAGGCATAAAGATTGTAAACAGGGAGTTCCCTGGCGGGGCAGTGGCTAGGACTTGGTGCTTTCACTGCCAGGGCCTGGGTTCAATCCCTGGTCAGGAACTAAGATCCTGCAAGCTGCGGGCATGGCCAAAAAAAAAAAAAGATTATAGAGAAATAAGTAAAACTGTCTTTATTTGCAGAAGACTCGATCATACATGTAGAAAATCCTAAGGAATCTACAAATAAGATATTAGAACAAATAAGTGTGCAAGGTTGCGTGATACAAGGTCAAAATATAAAATGCAAATATAAATTAAATTTCTATATGCTATAAGGAAATATAGGAAAATAAAAATGTGTAAATATCACTTATAGTACCAAAAAAAAGAAATACTTAGAGATGACTTTAATGAAAATACACATAAGTCCTATACACAGCTGAGAGAAATTAAAGAAGACCTAAACAAAGAGAGAGCTATACCATGTTCATGGAATGGAAGACTTAATGTTAACAGTAATGTTTTAATATTTAAATTAAATAATATTCATATTCATACATTTCTATTTATCAGTATTAATATTAATAGGCACCCATCAGAATGACTAAAATGAAAATGACCAACAGTACCTAGTGTTGGTGAGGATATGAACTGATAAATTGCTGGTGGGACTATAACATGGTATAACCATTTAGGAAACCATTTTGGCTGTTTCAGATAAAGTACAGGTGACTCTTTAACAAGGCGGGGGTTAGAGACACCGACCCCTAACACCACCCTCCCACCCCCAAAGCACAGTGGAAAATCCACATGTAACTTTACAGTCAGCCCTCCAAATCTACAGGTCTGCATTTGTGGATTCCACCAACCATGGATCGTGTAGCATTCTGGTACATATTTAGTGAAAGAAATCCACATATAAGTGGACTCATGCAGTTCAAGGGTCAACTATATACACTTATTATATGACCCAGTAATGGAAACATATGTCCTCAAAGAGAATTACATACAAATGTTCATAGCAATTTTACTCAAAATAGCCCCAAACTGGAAATAATCCAAATGTCCGCTCAGGTGAATGGATGAACACACTGTGGTAAAGCCATACAATGGAATTCTACCCAACAACAAAACAGAATAAAGTACTGATACACACAACAACATGGCTGAATCTCAAAAACATTTGATGAGTGAAAGAAGCCACACATAGGGCTTCCCTGGTGGTGCAGTGGTTGAGAATCCACCTTCCAATGCAGGGGTTCAAGCCCTGGTCCGGGAAGATCCCACGTGCCACGGAGCAACTAAGCCCGTGTGCCACAACTACTGAGCCTGTGTTCTAGAGCCCGCAAGCCACAACTACTGAGCCTGCGTGCCACAACTGCTGAAGCCCGTGCACCTAGACCCCATGCTCCGCAACAAGAGAAGCCAACACAATGAGAAGCCCGCACACTGCAACGAAGAGTAGCCCCCGCTCACCACAACTAGAGAAAGCCCATGCGCAGCAACGAAGACCCAACACAGCCAAAAAAAAAAGCCACACACAAAAGAGCGCCTAGTGTATGATTCAATTAATATAAAATTCAGAACAGGCAAAACTAATCGATAGTGGCAGCAAGCAGATCAGGGGTTGCCTAGGGGCAGGGGAGGGAATGACTGTAAAGGGCACAGGGATCTTTTGTTTAATATCTTGACTGTGGGTGGTGACTACAGGGGTATGTACATTTCTCAAAATTTTTTGAACTATATACTTAAATAGGTGCATATCATTGTATGGAAATGGCGTTGCCTCCATAGAGCTGATTTTCCAAAAGTACAGGGGAATCCGAGCTCAATTAACCTCTAAAATGCCTAGCACGTGCAAGATTTGGCAGATATAAAAGAGAAGGGACAATGAAGCAAACATTTATCCAGCACCTGTAGTGTGTTACAATAGCAGATACTTAGTAAGTATAAGGAATGGTCCTGTTTTCAAAGAAGTATAAGATGCGGTCCCTTCCCTAGAGGGATTTATAATATAGTGGTTTGGGCTATTATGAAAAAAGATAACAATTCGAGTTGGCATTGACATACTAAATGAGAATTGTAAACGGGTGCTTAGGAGTAGGAAGAGGAAGGGCTACCCAAGCAAGAGCCACAAGTCCCAACCAAGGCACCAGGGAAGAAATGCAGGAGCCTTTTTTTTTTTTAAATTGGGGTATAATTTACAATGTTGTGCTAGTTTCAGGTGTACAGCAAACTGAATCTGTTATACATATACATATATCCACTCTTTTTTAGCTTCTTTTCCCATACAGGCCATTCGAGTATTGAGTAGTGTCCCCTGTGCTATGGAGTTGGTCCTTATTAGTTATCTATTTTATATATAGTAGTGTGTATGTGTCAACCCAATCTCCCAATTTATCCCTCCCCCCCGGGAGCCTTTTTGAGAGATAGTGATCTGACCTATTTGGTTAGAGCAGAAGGCCTGAGTAGGTCAGACTGAAGAAATAAATGAAGAAATAAATGACCACATAGGACAGGGAATCAGGGGCCCTTGAAACAAAGACACCTGAGGAGTCACTTAAGGTTTCTGAGTAGGTCCCAGGATTTTAAAAGGGTGGAGAATGGATCAGAGGGGAAAGGGAAAGAAATTACAGGCAGAAGAGTTAGAAGAAAATTACAATAACCCTGGTTTGCCATGACGGGTATCTAGACAAAGGCGGCAATGAGAACGAAGGGGTCGATGCTTCCTGCTGCCAAGCTCAGAACCAACATCAAAAAGAACTAGCGCGGGGACTTCCCTGGTGGCGCAGTGGTTAAGACTCCACCCTCCCAATGCAGGGGGCGTGGGTTGGATCCCTGATCAGGGAACTAGATCCCACATGCATACTGCAACTAAGAGTTTGCAAGCCACAACTAAGGAGCCCGCCTGCTGCAACTAAGACCCGGTGCAGCCAAATAAATAAATATTTTTTAAAAAAAGAAAACAAAGAAAAAAGAATGGGTGCCCAAGGTTCAGGTTGAGGGCGAGCTGAGGAGTTGGCTGTCCTTACCTCTTCCAACACAATCTTCATTAGCTCTGCTGGCACTCTAGGCACGCCCAACACACCAAAAACACAATTTGGTGGACTCTACTCCGCTGAAAGTGTGCTGATGGATGCATGGATATTCAGTGGGAGGGAGGTTTTAATCACAAGTCTCGGGGTTCTATCCTTGGTGGCATCCTAGTCAATATCTTTATCAATAACTTGGGTGAGGAAACAGATGGTACGCTAAACAAATTCTTGGATAGCACAAACCTGGAAAGGAGATCAAAGTCAAGCTCCAGGAAGATCTCGACAGGCAGAAATGATGGGCCAAATCTAATAGATTCAATTTAACGTAAGAGGTTCGATATTAACTCCTACCCTTAGGTTCAAAAACTACTGTAGTAAACTACTACAAATGGCTTAATTAAATGCATTTTCAAAATAAACAGCATGGCCGCCCAGAGTTCACTCACATTTAGGCTGCATTAACAGATATGCCAAGTCCCCCCAAAGACAGGGCTAAGTCTCATTCCTGTGCATTTAAGAGCACACCTGAAATATCTTGTTCATTTGTGCATCACACACTTTAAGAAGGACACTGACTAAAATGCAAGGCTTCCAGAAAACAGCAACCAGGTTGGAGAAACTATCACATGAGGATTAATGGAAGGGACAGAAGGTGCTTGGCCCGGACACCTAAAACACATCAGGTTAGAGCAGAGACAGAAGGGCATGATGGCTGCCAGGGGAAAGAAGGGCCAGGCTTACTCTGGGAGGCTCCAAAAACAGGGACTAGATTAGGGGGAGGAAGCTATACGGAGGCCGACTGGGACTTAATATGAGCAATATCTTTTTTTTTTTGGCTGCGTGGCTTTTGGGATCTCAGTCCCCATCAGGGATTGAACCCGTGCCATGGCAGTGAAAGCCTGGAATCCTAAACCACTAGGCCACCAGGGAACTCCCAAGCAATATCTTTTATACATATTAGAACTGCATAAAAAAAATGGAAGAGGCCACCCTGAGAGGCAATGAGCTCCCCATCACCAGAGGGATCCAAGTAGAGGTGGGGAATTATGGAGCTAATAAATACATCAGGTAGCAAATAAGAAAGAGATGGCTTTTTATGGTCTCTTCGAACTCCGAGAGACTATGAAATCAAGAAATCCAGTAGCATCTACCCATGAAAAGATGCTCAACTCTACCCACAATAAGAGACATTCAAATTAGACTACCCCAGGGGAACAAAGCTGGAATATTTTCACCACTGGACATCAAGGTTTTATAAAGCTACAGTAATCGATGCAGTGTGGTGTTGGCCTGGTAATGGAGTCTAGAAATAGACCCAGACATATAGGGTCAATTGATTTTCGAAAAAAGGTATAAAGGCAATTCAGTGGAAAAAAAGTCTCTTCAACAAATTGTGCTGGAACAATTGAATATTCAGATGCAAAAAAAAAAAAACTTGTAAATATAGCTTGCACCACATACAAGAGTTAACTAAAAATGGATCATAGACCTAAATGGAAAAGTGAAACTATAAGATTTCTAGAAGAAATAATGGGAGAAAACCTTTGTAACTTTGGGTTGGATTTCTTAGAATCAATACCAAGAGCATAACCTACAAAAGAAGATATTAATAAACTGGAACTGAGGATAGGAGTGGGAGGAAGAATTTTCACTGTATATACTTTTGTGCCTTTTGATTTTCAAACCATATGAATGTACCAAATGTTTCTTTAAAGAATCAGCAACCTCTCACTCCTGGGGATATATACCCACAAGAAGTGACAACAGGGACCCAAACAGATATCTGTACTCTCATGTTCACAGCAGCACTATTCACAATAGCAAAGGTGGAAGCAACCTAAGTATCCATCAACAGGTGAATGGATAAACAAAACGTGGCCTATACATACAATGGAATATTATTCAGCCTTCAAAAGGAAGACAATTCTGACACATGCTGCCACATGGATGAACTGTGAAGACCTTACGCTAAGTGAAATAAGTCAGTCACAAAAGGACAAATATTGTATGATTCCTCTTATTTGAGGGTCCTAGAGTAGTCAAATTCCTAGAGACAGAAAGTAGAATGGTGGTTGCCGGGGACTAGAGGAGGGGGGAATGGGAAATTAAGTGTTTAATGGGGACACAGTTTCAGTTTGGGAAAATAAAAAAGTTCTGGAGATGGATGGTGGTGACGGCTGTGTAACACTGTGAATGTACTTAATGCCACATAACTGGTTAAGATGGTAAGTTTTGTATTACGTATATTTTACCACAATAAAAGAAAATCAGCAACTTCCAGGAATTCCCTGGCAGTCCAGTGGTTAGGACTTGGCGCTTTCACTGCCGAGGCCAAGGTTCGATCCCTGGTTGGGGAACTAGGATTCCAAAAGCCACGCGGTGTGGCAAAAAAAAAAAAAAAAAAAATCAGCAACTTCTGATTTTGCAATTGGTTCTGGCTTACATTACAAGGAATATTCACCCACTGCATTCCATGTCAACTTTAGGGATGTTTATGTTTTTTTTTTCAAATATTTATTTATTTAGGCTGCTCCTGGTCTTGATTGGGGCATGCGAACTTCTTAGTTGAGGCATGCATGCAGGATCTAGTTCCCCGACCACGGATTGAACCCAGGCCCCCTGCATTGGGATCGTGGAGTCCTACCCACTGGACCACCAGGGAAGTCCCTATGCTCTTTTCAATACACCTTTGAGTCTCTCTCCAGTATATATCTTTTTGCAGGTGTTTCCCAATATTTTTCTCTTCACCTTCCTACTAAGGAAGACTGCTATCAGGAATCTCTTTTTCAAGATGATCCTGAAATTAAGAGAACTGGGTTCATATCATTACACTATTTCTAGTTTCCCAAAGGCCGCTGTGAGCCCTGAAAGGGTCTCCTTCCCTTGGGCACCCCTCATTCCCCATTACTCTAGGCCTTTGGATGCAGGCATCAGGCCGGGTCTAAATCTGGTCCTTAACCTACTTGCCACGCCACGTGATCCTGTTTACTACTGGCTCGGCAACCACAGGCAAAGCAAAGCTTATTATTACACGAACCCCTGGTCACCAAACCACACATTTCTGGCTGGCTGGTCCCTTCGGAAGAAAAACATTCCTGCTGCAGCCCCGGCTTAGCCTTTAGTTCACCTGTGTACTGTAAACAAATCTGGGCCTGCTCAGAAACCAGAGTTCAAACAATATTTTTAAAGGAGCCTAGCTTTTAGGTCAAGAAAGACGCTCTCGTGAAACCAACGCTGATCCAATACCCAGATAAAAAAGACTAGCACACGTTGACCGGCAGAGGAGTGCCAACCACGACTGGGAATCTTCTCGCTTAAACGAGAAGATTTAAATCCAGGAATGGATTTGATAAAGGCTATTCTCAGAGCTCAAATCGACTCAGGTGAGGTTAAGTCAAGCCTTGGGAGTAGGTCACATTGACAATAGCGCTAACTCCCTCGCCCCATAGAAATTGTTTCCCAAGCCCAACACTGGGGAAGCAGCAGCGGGAGGAACCGAAGGATAGCGACTTTCATTTCTCCTGAGTTCTGCAGGAGTTAAGCTTTCCGAAAGGCTGATTTTCAGCACTTGGAGCTGGTACTCCCTAGCAACTTCTCAAAATAGAAGTGTGAAGGGCTTTCTGTTTTCTTCCATCTCACCGCCCAGCCCTGGCTCTCCCGGACTAATCTTCTGATGTCAGGTCACCACAAACAAGGGGCGGGAGTGGGGGGTAGGGTAGGGGTTCAAGGGCAGTTAGCTCTCAATTCTTTGCTGTTTGGTTATCCAAGGGGATGGTCTGTACTCCAACTCCCTGGCCAATGCACTTCTCCATGGTCTCCACCAGTTTCCCTGTCTGTCGTTCTGACAAAAACCAGCGAGCAAGGAAGTTACAGCTGACATGGCAGTTGAAATAAGCCTTGCAGAGTACATACAGTATGTGGATTTTATGTGAACATTTACCCCCAGTTCCAGTTCCAGTTAATGACAGTCTACGTTCTGATGTCTTCTGATCTTTACAGTTTTTTTTTTTAACTCCATGGATCATTTTCATTTGACTTTTTAGAAAATGAACCTTACTTGTGCCATTTAAAAAAAAATTAAAACTACCTCGTTGGATTACTAAGATCAGCTCTTCTTTTACCAAGATCACCATAAAGACATACCACCATGGTATTTCTTCTTTCTTCAGTGCTTCTTAACCTTTTTCTGCCTCTGCACTATTCTTAAACACAATCACACTCTCATTCATAACACCTCTAATGACACTACAGTGGTTCCCCCAAACGGAGGAAGGGCTACCTTGTCCTGACTCTGCCCCTCCCTGCCTTTCCTGAGAACCACTAATTTACACCCACAAACAGAGACTACAATAAATATTAATACAAGAAATCAGCCAGTGAACTACCTGCTGGTTACTTAAAATTTAAAAATGCAAAAATATATTGAGAACCTAGTAAGTCCTAGACCCCATCCAAGGGATCCTTATATATAGACCACCTCATTTAATGTCCACAACCGCCCTGCAAAGGCTGAGAGAAGTTAGGGTACTTGGTTTTCTCAGATCACACCTAGGAAACAACCGGCTCTAGTGGATAAAGGACTCAAGAATCTGGACTTCAGAGTTCCAGTCCTGGGACCTTGATGACCCTGGCCCTTTGCCTCTCCCAACAGTTAGTCTCCACATCTGTAAAATAAAACGTTAAAATTCCCTCCTGACTTCCATCTTCTAAGAGTACCCAGGCTTAACTGAACTGTGTCACTACAGCTGAGGTGAGGGTCTTGGATAAAGCATGAGAAAACTATCATCGTCCCCAGTACACAAAATCACACACAAGAAGGAAAAGGGATTCGATACAGAGCTCCCTCCTTTTCTTCCCCAAGAGCCACACACACAAAAAAAGAGGGTGGGATGTAGCAGCACGTGACCAAATCAACGAACACGCCAAAGTGCAGCCCGTGGTCACACACCAATGAAAGAGCAGGGTTTCCCTCGTAACTGGCACCGGGCAGGGGCTCACACAGCAGCACACGAGGGACTTTAAGAACTGGCTTCAGCGGTGAGCAGCAGAGGAACGAGAGCACAGCAGAGAGATCAGTTTATAGGGTAGGAAGTAATGTTCCTCTGGTTGCTTCTAAGAACTCTTTAAACAACTTTTTGGAAAGGCGGAAGGGGGCGGGGGCTGGTGGGGGGGTGGCAGGCAGGGCATGCTCCAAACTGCAACGTCGCTGCTCAGGGTTGAAAAGCCCCTCCGGCTCCATCCACCTGGACACAGGGGACGTAGTCAGCACGAGGGCCCGGACGGCAGCTGAGAGCGCGCGCAAGGGAGGCAACCGTATGAACTGGGGGCGGGATGGGGACTCCCAGAGACCTATAAATAAACTGAACACCAGCGCTGGAAGCCTTCTGGGCCGGGGCCCAGGCACCGCAATCCTGGGGCAGGGAGTCTTTGTTGGCGGGAGGCTTCGATTTCCGACGCCGGACCCCCAGAGGGCCAAGCCAGGGCCGAGGGCAAGTGTGAGCACCTGGGGGAAGGAAATGGCCAAGAGCTGGAGGCAAGAGCCAGTCCCTTGACTCCTCCACCGAAGGGATTCCCCCGAGACCGTTACCTGGGTGCAGACCCCAGACTCCCTCCCCTCACCCAAGAATCACGAGGACGCGGAAGGCCGAGCCCCACGCCCCTTTGCTCCCCTTGCTTCGGGCCACGGGCCTTCTAGTACTTACCGGGGCCCGGGGACCAGTCTTCCTCGCCCGCGTCCTCTCCCCTCCCTGCCCCCTCCTCACTTCGCGTCCCCTCCTCCAGGGGCCGCAGCCATGTCCGTTACTGGCAACTCCAAGGGGGTTTGCCTCCTTTCTCGGACAACGGAGTCGCGGGCTCGCTAGCTAAAGTCCTGGGTGTCGATTGGTCGCAATCCGAGACGGGCGGGGATTCTTGGCTTCTTATTGGCTGAGCGGAGCACTGGGCTGTAGCCACAACCTCCCCTCCGGGAGCCTGGCGGAATTAAGTGCCAAGTGATGCCAGTGGGAGAGCGCGCAACCACTGTCCATCCTTTTTTTTTTTTTTTTTCCGACTGTCCATCCTTGAACGTCATGCCGTAGCGTTTTCTGATCCAGAGTTCCTGACCAGAGGCGAGGGCACGGCTTTCACCTAGGTTAGTTTTCCTATGGAATTATCCTAAAAAGATCAACGGGCCGTCCCGCCCCCCCGCCTTTCTTTTTAAAATAAGCCCTTTGCAGAGCGCCTGTGTCTCCAAAGCTCCCTCCTTGTTGCTGGGAACAAATACCTCGAGACACCTCCCTCAGAGACCTTGGAGGGAGTCCCTCTGGGACCAATACTGCTTCCAAACCGAAGCTGGAGAATCTAAGGCAATACTGCAGTTTTTCTCCTCAGCTCGGCTGAACTCTAAAGGGAAAAACAAGTTTAAAAAATTTTTTTTTCTAAATAATTAGAGAAGTCGCCTGGGAGACCTCTCTTGGGAAAACAAAGCAAGCCTGTGTCAGTATTTACTTCTGTTTTCCCAGAGATCTAAGTCTGGAGAGTTGTTTTTTTGCTTTTTAGGCTGTTTATAAAACTAGAAGAAGGTCATGGCTGGTCCTGGGAAGTAAGAGCCCCTTCTCCCTGTTAATGAATTTGATTATGTAATTAAATCTCTCTTGCTTTTCAGCTGGACAAGAAGGTGCCTAATCTTGTATGCCTAATCAGTGCCTAATCTTGTATGTTTGAACTGTTTTAGCTGTTGTCTAAAACTGGTAGAATCATGTCCCTTTCCTGAATACAAAAATCTTCTGCCGTTTATCTTCGCCAATAGAAAAAGTACGAATCTCTCTGCCTGACATCCAAAGCCCCTCATAAATCGACTTAGGCATACATTTCCAGGCTTAACTCCCCACAAACCAAACTACTCCTGCAGCCACATAGATTCACCACCATCCCCTAAATGCCTCTGGGACCCTCCCACCTCTGCTTCTTTGCCCAAGAGTTTCCCTGTGCTTTGTAGGCTCCTTCCTACCAATAAAATCAATGTTCAAATCCACACCCATCCTAAAAGTCTACCCCAAACACTACCTGCCCAAAAGCCTTCCCTGACTTTTAGTCATTGAAACTCTGTAGCACTGAGCTTTTCTTTGTGTCTCCACTGCTGCCTTTACAAAAGTATGCTTTGCACAGAATTATTTTTGTAAGACTTCAAGCAACCTGAAGGCAGCTGGCTTATTCTGGCAGTCCACACAGCACCTTATTTGGGGGCTGGTACCCAGTAAATGTTTGCTGAACTGAATTAGTCAATTGCCTGTATCTAATGTCTTTTCACTTCATCCCAGAAGGTTTATATGGCTGCATTTGGAAGGTTAGCAGGTGTAACATAGTCATTCTGCCCTGCTCCACTTTGTACCCCAGTCGCCTCTGGCCATCCTTTTTCTCTGTTCCGTTGGGTTTTATGAATATCACTCAACAAATTTGAACTGAGTGCCTACCAGTTTCAGGGGCTGTGCCACAGTCCTTCACTGTGCACTGACCATCCCCTCTGTCAATCCCCCCAGCTATAAAACTGCCTAAGATGGGACTTCCCTGGCGTTCCAGTGGTTAAGACTCCTTGCTTCTACTGCAGGGGGCACAGATTCCATCCCTTGTTAGGGAACTAGGATCCAGCATGCTGCACAGCATGGCCTAAAAAATAAAAATTAAAAAAAAAAAAACTTTGCCTAAGAAGTAAATCAAATCACTCGATCCAGGGCTTCCCTGGTGGTGCAGTGGTTGAGAGTCTGCCTGCCAATGCAGGGGACGCCGGTTCATGCCCTGGTCTGGGAAGATCCCACATGCCGCAGAGCGGCTGGGCCTGTGAGCCATGGCCGCTGAGCCTGCGCATCTGGAGCCTGGGCTCCGCAACGGGAGAGGCCACAACAGTGAGAGGCCTGCGTACTGCCAAAAAAAAAAAAATCACTCGATCCAAAACGTACTGATACACCCACTCTAAATTCACCCTGGCTAGACTTCTTGTGGCTTTGAGGTCTCTATGGCCATGTCTTCTTGGTTGTGTAGTAACCCCAGGCAGCTGTACCAATCCTTCTTCACTTTTCTGGAGCTTTCCCTATCTCTCCCTACCAAAATGACCTTGATGGGAAGACCAAGGGCTTCCAGGGGAGATGTCTCATCTGCTTCATCTACTCCTATTCCCCTTTCAACATACTTCCAGGGAAGAGATACTCCTCTTCCTTTCCCCATCTGTATCCTCAATCCCTTGCCTCACCCCAGCCTATTTCCCATCTCTAGGCTTAGCTTATGCTGTTTGCGGTGCCTGAAATGCCCTTCTCCTTTCTTTCGAACTCCCGATCATCCTTTAAGATCAGATTGGCTTGTCCCTGCTCTGTAGATAACTGTATCATTTCACTTACCACGTTGTTTTATATCTTCGACAGCAAAATAATATTAATAATACATTAGTATCCAAGGTCTCTCTCTCTCCTCCTGGATTCTGTCTGTGCCTGTTAGGTTGCCAGATCATTGCACAGTATCAGAAGAGTAGAGGAAAGGTAGGACTGAGAAAGGCAAGCCTTGAGTGATTGGGTTTACTTTGGATAGGATGCAGAGTTACTGGCAAGTGAGAGCAGTTGGGTTTGAAAAGGGAGCAGGAGAAAGTGAAGAGAGAAGAGCCAGGATGGTACGGGGTTAGGGAAGAGCCGGAGGAAGTTTGGAGAGAGGAAAAAGAGAAGCTTTAGAGCAGAGTGAGAAATGCCTTAGGGGAGTAGGTGGAATACCTTTCCCCTGTTAGTCTGATACTGTACAGTGAATGACCTGGGAACCTAACAGGTCAAGACAGAATCCCCCTTAGCAGAGAGGAGGAGGGAAAGAGAAACAAAGAATAGGATTTTAGGAAGGTTTCTCGTAAATCATTTATGTAATTCCCCCTTTGACGTTTTTCCCAAGAGACTACAATGAGTTCTGAAGGGCTTCCCTGGTGGCGCAGTGGTTGAGAGTCTGCCTGCCGATGCGGGGGACACGGGTTCGTGCCCCGGTCCGGGAGGATCCCGCAGGCCGCGGAGTGGCTGGGCCCGTGAGCCATGACCGCTGGGCCTGCGAGTCCGGAGCCTGTGCTCCGCAGCGGGAGAGGCCACAGCAGTGAGAGACCTGCGTAACGCAAAAAAAAAAAAAAAAGATCTGAAGTTGCTTTGCAATTACTTTTGAATGCCAATTATCATTTCTTTGTATGATTCTGTATAGATACTGGATGTATCCATCCCTAGGCTTTATGTAGTTAATAACATTGTCTAATTATATGTCATTTCTCTTCCTGTGAGCCCCTTGTGTCCAAGGACAATGTCTTCTTCATCTTTGTGTCACTGTCGATTAACAGAGTGCCTGGCACACAGTAGGTGTCTGATAAATGTTTGTTGAATAAGTGAGCTGGTGCTCAATTATCCTCTCTAGCATCTTTAGTTGCTTCCTGTCCATTGGATCCTTTCCCCTAGCTATATAAACTTTCATAGTTCTCATCTCTCCTTAGAACAAAAGAGAGAGGGGGAACAGTAGAGGGAAAAGAGAAGGAGAAGGGGAGAAGAAAGAAAAAGAGAATGAAGGAGGAGGAGAAAGAGGCCTTCAATACTAAATGGTCTGGGCTGTGTGACGCTCCTCTGCCATATAGCTAGTGAATCAACGAGCAAGAAATTCCCTCTCTGTGAACCTAAAACTGCTGTAAAAATATGAAATCTTAATAAAAAATTAATTAGAAAAAAAGGGGACTTCCCTGCCAGTCCAGTGGTTAAGACTCCATGCTTCCACGGCAGGGGGCACGGGTTCACAGCACAGCCAAAAGAAAAAAAAAAAAACCTCCCTCTCTGTCTGTGATGTTATGTCTCTGTTAGACTAGCCAGTGTAGTAACACCTGATGACTTCACCTTAGCTACTACAGTCAACAGAGAATCACTGCTTCCTTTATTATATTTTGTGGCCCTGGGGAATATTTAAGAGACGTAGCTGAAAAACTCAATGTCGTGTGACTCTAAGAACCATGTTTCAAATATTGTTAAATCAGCCTGGAATAAACTCCTTCAAGACTGACCAACGTGGGCTTCCCTATTGGCGCAGTGGTTAAGAATCCACCTGCCAATGCAGGGGACACGGGTTGGAGCCCTGGGCCGGGAAGATCCCACATGCCATGGAGCAACTAAGCCCATGCGCCACAACTACTGAGCCTGTGCTCTAGGGCCCATGTGCCACAGCTACTGAGCCCATGTGCCACAGCTACTGAAGCCCATGTGCCTAGAGCCCGTGCTCCGCAACAAGAGAAGCCACCGCAATGAGAAGCCCACAGACCGCAACGAAGAGTAATCCCTGCTCACCACAACTAGAGAAAGCCTGCACGCAGCAACGAAGACCCAATGCAGCCAAACAAAAAATACTGACCAACGACGTCATGCTGTGTTAGTCTACTTGCTAATCCGTCAGCAGCATTTACTGAGTTCCCTGCATGTGCCAGGCCTGGGGCTGGATGCTGGGCATAGGTGGAAAAAAAACCTGTCAGGATCACTGCCCTCAAGTGGTTATATTCTACTAGAGGAGACAAGACCTTAAGCAAGTAAATAGTTATGTCATCTCAAGTGTGCAAAGTGAAGCAAATGAGCATCTCTAATGGGATCCTGGTGACCACATCTTGGGTGGCTGGGGAAGGTGAGGGAGGAGGTGGCATGTGCAAAGGCCCTGAGGAAGGAGGGTATGAGACTGAGGAACTAAAGGGGATTCCTGCAGGAAAGGGGAAGAGTGGAGTGATGAGAGATGAAGCTGGAGAAGGAGGTGGCAACTCATTCGGGGTCTTCTGCACCACGTTAAGGGTTTTGACCTTTATTCTGAGAGCACCAAAAAGCCATTGGAGGGACTTCCCTGGTGGCGCAAGAATCTGCCTGCCAATGCAGGGAACATGGATTCGAGCCCTGGTCCAGGAAGATCCCACACACTGTGGAGCAACTAAGCCCGTGCGCCACAACTACTGAGCCTGCACTCTAGAGCCCCCGAGCCACAACTACTGAAGCCCGCGTGCCACAACCACTGAAGCCCGCGTGCCTAGAGCCTGTGCTCCACCACAAGAGAAGCCACCACAATGAGAAGCCCACGCACAGCAACGAAGACCCAACGCAGCCATTAATTAATTAATTAATTAAAAAAGGAAAAGCCATTGGAGCGTTTTAAGCGAAAGAGTACCTGCGATCCGATTGGTGTTTATAAAAATACTCAGGTTGGCTCCTGAGTAGAGAATGGATCATAAGGAAGCAAGAACAGCTTTGAGAGGCCCAGAGAGGAAGCCTGGCAGTAGTGTGAGCAACACTGTCCCTGTGCTAAACTGGTGGCTGCCTGGGTGGTGAGTAGATGTCTTAAGAGATCTTTAGCAGGTGAACTACGCAAAACTTAGTGATTGATTGGACTTAAGGTCTGGGGAGAAAGAGGGAAGGGTGACTCCTAGGTTTCTACGCCCTTGACCTCATATAGTGTCAGTTATAACGACAAAGCACCTGTTCAGCTCCAGGTGCTTCAGAAAGGCTAACTTAGAGCAAAGGACTGAACACAACATCAGCCAGAAAACATCACTGTTTGTTTGTGACTTCACTTCACCTCGATGGAAACATGGGAGGTGAGTAAGAAAATGTGAGCAACTCAGCAGGGCTGATTCAGGTTCTTGAACAAGGAGTGACACGCTGAATCCCATCCATGCAGAAACACGCTCCTCTCCCCTCGCACTGGAGCATCCTTCATCTTGCACCATCCTTTCAGCCTAATCAGGTGTTTAAAAGTGACAGGGTGAAATGGTGATTGTTTAGATTCCTGGGCTGAAATTCTTTTAACTTGTCTGAGCTAAACGCCCCAATCAATTAGAGTCCCTTGCCAGAAATCATACTTTCGGGGTCGACATTCTGCAAATGGCTAAGTGTTGATTGTTGCTGCAGCCGAAGCTTCAGACCCACCTATGGACACTTCCAGGCTCTTTGAAAGGAGGGACCAAATGATCAAAGGACGTGAGCAGACAATTTACATAAGAAGAAACCAAATATTAGGAATTGTTATTTTGGAAGAAAGATTCAATCTCACTAATAAGCAAAGAACGTTAAATTAAAACAAATCCAAGGAACTCCCTGGTGGTCCAGTGGTTAGGATTCGGCACTTTCACTGCTGAGGGCCCAGGTTCGTTCCCTGATCAGGGAACTAAGATCCCGCAAGCTGCGCGGTGTGGGACAGCCCCACAAAACAAGAAAAATGAAAACAAATCCAGAGGAGCCATTTCCCATTTGTTCAATTAAATAAAATAATAAAATTTAATAATGCTGAAACTGTAGTGAAACTGGTAGGTTTAAGCATTACTTTTTGATTGCAATCTACATTCTTATAATATCTGTACTGGGCAATCTGACAGCAGGTGATAAAGAACCATAAAATGATCAACTCTTGATTATCTCTTTTTATGTCAGTACAGCTTTAGGAAATAATTCCAAAGCTTTGTTTGGGTGGGTGGCAGATACAGCAACGAACAAGTAGATAAAAATCCCTCCCCTCACGGAGCTCCCATTGTAGTTGGAGACATGGGGGAGAGTTGCTGACAGATGAGTGTGTCAGATGATGGTAAATGGTATACAGAAAAATAGTTGGGGAGGTGAATGGAGAACACCAAGGGTTGGGATAGTTGGAGATGCGGTGACAAGAGAAGGCTTCACTGAGGACATATATTTGAGCAAACACCTGATTTAATGCATTTTGCACTTACTCTCATCTATAAATATCGTTGTGTATACAGCAGGGCTCTGAATGATGTTGGTCTGGACTTTGGGAATATAATTCAGCCCCTACCTGAATTCTCTGGATAACTTTTACAACCTTGTGGACTTTATTAGAAGTTATTTTGAACAGTGTGTATGTGTGTGTGTGTTTTAACATAGTCGTTTCTCTTGCAGGATCTGATGGCCAACACCTTGAATCTGTTAGCAGAGTGGGGTGGATATAAGGGGGGGGGGGCTTGTGGTATAAGTGGGGGCTTGATATGTCTCAACTCCTAAATATATTTGGTTTTTTGTTTCTTTGTTTATTCAAATGATGACAAAGTCTGGGGTGCGGCATGGGAGTCAAGGGCTGAAATAACATGGATGTTAGGGATTCTTATCTAAGAGGGCAGGAAACTTAGTAGCTAACCTGCAACTACAAGATAGTTGAGTTCTAGATATCAAAAGCACAACACCATGATCATAGTCAGCAATACTGTGTCATATAATTCCAATTGCTAAGAGACGAGATTTTTTTTCTTTTGGCCGAGCTGCACAGCTTGCAGGATCCTAGTTCCCCAACCAGAGGTTGAACCCAGGCCCTGAGCAGTGAAAGCGAAGAGTCCTAACCACTGGACCGCCAGGGAATTCTCTAAGAGGCTAGATCTTAAATGTTCTCAACACAAAAAAAGAAATGATAATTATGTGAGTTGATAGAGGTATTCAGTAACGCTACTATGGTGATCATCATCGCAATATATAAATGTATTAAGTCAACATGTTGTACCCTTTAAACTTACACAATGTCATCTGTCAAGTATATCTCAATTAACAACAAAAAAAAACTTGACATCTAAGCTCTTGGATGGGTTGTCCATACAGGGTCATGGTAGAACTTGGAGCAGAGTATGAAATGTGGGGTCACAGATGATTGCCAGATGGCATGCACCTCGAGAGAGGGAGTTTTCATGAGGAAGGAACCAGAATGGCCTGGAAGGAGTCAGGAAAAAAAAGCAAGGAAAACCATGCATCTGCTTCCCTTCCCAACTTGAGTTTGGGAGAATTCCGCCTCCCCTCAAGAGCTGCAGGAAAAGTGGCCTCTTCATGGGAAAGCCACTCCGTGGGTGAAGGAGGGGTTAGCACGAGCATCCTTTGAAGATGCTGAGGCTGTTAGAGATTTCCTCCTCAAAGAAACAAGGGCTTCAGATCACACAGGAGGAAGGTTTGGAGGGAGATAGCAGTGGAGGAAATGGCTCAGACTGGTATTTGGGGTCGTGCCTGAGGATAACTGGGATGTGAGGCCAGGTAAAATTATCTGGGATGTTGATTCTTGAGTGGGCAGCTCCTGTGTTCCTTCCTCAGCTGCCAAGAGCCTTTTGCCTCTAAGTTGTGAGTGATATTTTTAGGAGAAGCTGCTCCTCTAATATCTGCAGAAAGCTGTGGTGACGTCTCACTGACGAGGACCTTCTCTCGAGCCCTTTGACTCACTCGAGAGATCCTCTGGGGAAACTTTGTTGTAAATACTGAGAATGAGGCAATTCTGACACTTGTTTGTCCTCCTGAAGAGCAATCCTGAAAGAGGGACACAACTTTACAACACAATATGAACATCTGGCTGCATTCCCTTCCCGAGACTTAAATCTCCGGATGACGGTGAATATCCACACAAAGACTTGGTTCATAATACAGCAAATCCCCTACATACGAACAAGTTCCGTTCCGAGAGTGCGTTCGTAAATCCAATTTCTTCATAAGTCCAACAAAGCTAGCTTAGGTATCCAACTGACATAACCGGCTATATAGTACCGTACTGTAATAGGTTTATAATACTTTTCACACACATAATGCATAAAAAACAAACAAAAAATAAAACATTTTTAATCTTACAGTACAGTACCTTGAAAAGTACAGTAGTACAGTACAACAGCTGGCATACAGGGGCACGTTCACATCTTTGAAAGTTGCATACAACTTGAAGGTTCGTAGGCAGGGGACTTACTGTAGCTCCGAATGGGAGACTACTCAAATGTCCATCAGCAGGAGAATGGATAAACAATGGTGGCATGTTCACAAAAGGGAACACCCTGCAGCAGTAAAATAAACAAACCACCGATACACAATGTAAATGAATTTCACAGACATTATAGTGAAAGCAAGAAGTCAGACAGAGAAGATTACATACCATACAGTTCCATTTATATGAACATCTAGGACAGGGATGGGGGTGTGGATGAGGACCGGCTTCAAAGGGGCATGAGGGAAATTTGGGGGGATGAAGCAAATGTTCTATATCTAGATTAGAGTACAGAGTTACATAGGTTTATCTATCAAAACTCATCAAACTATACACTTAAAATCTGTATGTTTTAGTGTATCTAAATTACACCTCAGTAAGAAATACATATATATGTATATATTCTTATTGAGGTATAAGTTAATATATATAGATATATATGTATCTATAGATAAAGATACATTATAGATATATACATATATAGATATATATGTATCTATAGATAAAGACACATTACAGATATATACATATCTATATCTTTAAATACAAATATATCAATATAGCTAGAGGTATACATATATATATATATGCATATGTATAAGTATATATATATATATATATATAAAACGATCTCCTCAGCTGGGTGCGATGGTTGCCCCCAGGGTCATTTAGCAATGTCTGGAGACATTTTTGGTTGTCACGATTGGGGACTGCTATTGGCATCTAACGTGTAGAGGCCAGAAATGTTGCTAAGCAAGCCACAAGGCACAGGACAGCCCCCAAAACAGAGGTATCTGGTCCAAAACGTCAGTGGTACGAAGGCTGAGAAATCCCGTGTAGGCTCAGGTGAAAAGCCATCACTGCATCATCTTACTGACCTCTGGGTTTCCACGTAGGAGAGGCCAGTACGTTGTTTGCTTTCCAGAAATAACAGCAGTTCACTGACGCCCAGGTCTTCTGTGTGCCGCAAAGCAGCCGTTTTAATCTTCCAGAGTGAAGGCCATATTTCACTGCTTAGCGGTGGGGATTGAGACAGATCTACTCTGCCTGTTGTGGTCAGAGAGTCTGGTGCGTCTCGTGGAGGGGCTGCAGCAGAAAATCCTGTTAGAGGAGGTTGGGTCCGTTTTCTGAGGATCCATGAAAGTTATTATTACCTGAAGAAAAAGGAGAATGCTCCCTCCCCTCAAGCTTTTAAACAGAGAAATGAGACGGTCAGGTTTGGGAGGAAGAAAGATGAATTTGTAGAAGATGAACTCGAAAGAGGAGCCAGTGGAGACAGGAAGCCATCGGAGGTGGTCCAGATGTCAGGTGACAGGGCAGCCACCATCCTTACCCCCCACCCCAACCCCAGGCACCATCACCAGCACTTTACTTCCCAAACACCAACTCCAGGCTTCTCTGTCTGGCATTCTAGACTCCTTTTTGCACTGCTTCTTAGCACTTTAGGTGTAAATATCATGTCATTAACTAACTTTTAAGCTCTCTGAGAGCATGGACAGCACCTTACTGCTTTATAATTCCTCACAGATTATCACAATGACTGTTTACATGTACATTCATGTCCTTACAGTGACACCAAAAGTCCTGAAAAGGAAGGAAACTGTCTTCGTTTAGGAAAATACTTGATAAATATTTTAAGGAAAGATGAGACCCATAAGGCCTAGGTCAGCAAGGCCAAACAATAAGAGAATGAACCTAAATGCTCTGCATGAAAAAAATGAACATCAAAATTGGAGCTGGATGAGAAAGAAAGAAAAGAGCAGAGAGGAAGGCTGAACGATGTGAAGGGAGGTTGGAGCCTGAGAGGGCTTTTAGGAAAAAAACATACCCTGGTATGGATTTAAAGTTGCTCGTGTTTCGGGACTTTCCTGGCGGTCCAGTGGTTAGGACTCCGCGCTCTCACTGACGAGGGCCCAGTTCAATTCCTGGTCAGGGAACTAAGATCCTGCAAGCCTCATGGCGAGGCCAATAAATAAATAAATTAACTTAAATAAAGTTGCTTGTGTTTCTACAGTGTAAACCCCTGCATCTCCCCAGTCCGTCAACAGAGAGATCTACTCATACAGATGCCTGTGTGAGTTGTTTGGTTTAGTGAAAATGAAGGCGCAAGTGTATGGGTAACAGGAAGTACACCAGTGGGATTGTGGGAGAATCCCTGAAGTAAACCAGTTCAGCTGGGAACAAGAAAAGCTCATGAGAACATAAGACCCTGCAGAGAATTCTTTCGAATGGGGTTCAGGTTAAAGTTGTCTAGATCTAAAAGGACCAAGGAAGCCCCCTGCTGATATCTGAACTACATTTCCATCGCTGTCACAGGGGTCCTCTACCCTCGTAGGTATGCTCACAGGAGAAGGCAGCCAGCTTCCACCCAGTCCAAGAGAACATTGGCTTACCAACAGAGGGGGCCATATTAGTCAAACAGAGTGGAGCCCGTTAAAGAAACAGTAAAACATCTTGCAGAGGAGTGCTCTCTGTTAGTGAGCAGTCAGGACTGCAGAGGATAACAGACATGCTTCCTGGAACATAAACAGCTACTCCTGGCCCTCTCCTCTCTCTCGGAAGAATACATTTTTCTGCTGGCTTCTGGGTCACTCTGGTTTACCTCCTGCCTCACTTGTTACTCCTTCTGAATCCCCCTTACCAGCTCCTCCTCTGATCAGCCTCCAGATATTGGAGGGGAGGGCCTCCTCTCTTCTCTGCTAGAGTATCTCTCTAGGTGGCCAAATTCAGTCTTATGGTCCTAAATACCATGTACATGCTGATGAGTCCCACACTTATATCAGTCTTAATCTCTACTCTTAATCCCAGCTTCACTTACTTGACGCCTTCACTTGGATGTCTAACAGACATCTCAAATTTAAAGCATCCAGGGACTTCCCTGGTGGTGCAGTGGTTAAGAACCCGCCTGCCAATGCAGGGGACACGGGTTCAAGCCCTGGTTCGGGAAGATCCCACCTGCTGCGGAGCAACTAAGCCCGTGTGCTACAACTACTGAGCCTGCGCTCTAGAGCCTGCGAGCCACAACTACTGAAGCCCACACGCCTAGAGCCTGTGCTCTGCAAAAAGAGAAGCCCGCGCACCCCAACAAAGAGTAGCACCCGCTCGCCGCAACTAGAGAAGCCTGAGCAGGAACGCAGGCCCAACGCAGCCAGAAATAAACAAATAAATAAATAAATTTATGGAAAAAGATAATAAAGCCTCCAAAGTCAAGTTCATAGCCTCTTCCCTATACCAGCTTCCTTCTTCCAGTCCCCCCCACCACCACCACGTGCAGTAAGTGGTACTAGCAAATAGCCAGCTGCTCCAGCCACAACCTATCATCTTTGATTCCTTCCCTTTCTTTGCTTCCTGTATTTGATTATCAGCAAGGTTTATGGGCTCTAACTCCAAACTACAACCCTAATCTGTCTACTTCTCACTTCCAACTCTACCACCCTGGTTCAGGCCGCTATCAACACCTGCTCTACTCCTGCAACAACTCCTAATTATTGATAGCACCCTGCTTCTTCTCCGGCTACCCCCACCAATCCAGTCTCTGCACAGTGGCTAGGGGGATCTTTTTTTTTCTTTTAATATTTATTTATTTAGGCTGCGCCGGGTCTTAGTTGTGGCACGCGGGATTTTCGTTGTGGCGTGAGGACTCTTTAGTTGTGGCATGCGGAATTCTTAGTTGCAGCATGCATGTGGGATCTAGTTCCCCGACCAGGGATCGAACCCAGACTCCTGCATTGGGAGCGCAGAGTCTCATCCACTGGACCAAGAGGGAAGTCCCTAGAGGGATCTTTTTACAACATAAGTCACAACATGTTGCTCCTTTGCTTGAACTCCTTGAATGGCTTTCCATCATACTTAGACTAAAATCTCATGTCCTTACTATGATGTATTAGTTATCTATTGCTGTGTAACAAATTGCCCCCAAATTTGGTATTTTAAAAACAATAACCATCTATTATCTCAGACAGTTTCTATGAGTTGGGAATATGGGAGAATCTTGGCTGCATGATTCTGACTCTGGGGTCTCTCATGATGTTGCAGTCAAGATGCTGGCCGGTCATCTGAAGGCTTGATCGGGGCTACAAGACCCAAGGTGCCTGACTCATGTGTCTGGTAAGTTAATGCTGGTTGTTGGCAGGAGACCTCAGTTCCTCATCACATGGACCCTCCATAGGGCTGTATGAGTGGCCTCAGGACATGGCTGCTGGCTTCTCCCCAGAGCAAATGATCCAAGGCAGAACAAGGCAGAAGCTCCAATGTCTTTTGTGACCTCTCCTTGGAAGTCATGCTCCATCATTTCTACAATAGCCTACAGGTTACACAAGATAGCCCCACTCAATGTGGGGGGGACCACACAGGAAGTTAATACCAAGATGCAGGGATCACCGGGGACCACCTTGGAGGCTGCTGTCACACATGTCCTACAAGACCTTACATACTCTGATCCCTACTTCTATTTCCAATCTTATTTCCCACCACTGCCACCTTGCTGTTCAGCATGCTCCAGCTACACTGGCCTTCTTTCTTTTTCTCCGACACGCCTGGTATGTTCCTGCTTCAGGACCTTTGCACTTGCTGTTCCCAGAATGCCCTTCCCCAATAGGTTTTCTTTTATACATTTATTTATTTATATTTACTTTTGGCTACATTGTGTCTTCATTGCTGCACGCAGGCTTTTCTCTAGTTGCAGCGAGTGGGGGCCACTCTTTGTTGTGGTGTGCGGGCTTCTCATTGCTGTGGCCTCTCTTGTTGTGGAGCACAGGCTCTAGGCGCACAGACTTCAGTAGTCGGGGCACGTGGGCTCAGTAGTTGTGGCTCATGGGCTCCAGAGCACAGGCTCAGTAGTTGTGGCACACTGGCTTAGTTGCTCTGCAGCATGTGGGATCTTCCTGGACCAGGACTCGAACCTGTGTACCCTGCATTGGCAGGCGGATTCTTAACCACTGTGCCACCAGGGAAGTCCCCCAAGACGTTGTCATAACCAGAATGTCCCTTTCTCTGAGGGGACTCCCCTGACCCCCTATTTAACATGCCCCCAGTCACTATCCCACTAGCTTTTTATTTTTATTTTTTAGAGTACTGATCTCTCTCTGCTATATTTTCTTGTTTATTTGTTCATTGTCAGTCTCCTCCACTAGGATACATGCCTCATCTGAACAGGAAATTGAATCTATTTTGGTCATCACTGCCTTCCCAGCACTTAGAACAGTGCCTGGCACATAGTCATGACTTTGACAAATGAGTGAATGAAGGGCTTTCCAAGGTCTGATGAAATATCCACAAGAATATCCACCTGCTTCTGACTTCATGCTTTCTAAGCATCCTTCTGACAGCTTCTTGAGTCTCAGAACCAGCTAGGGGATGTCCAGGGAGACACATGTGACTAATAATAATATTAGCAATAGTTAACCCTTGTGTAGGGTTTACTATGTACTATGCACTGTCTGAAGTTCTCTACATAACTCATAATAACCCTATGAGGATAGAAATACTATCATTCCCATTTCAGAGGTGAGAAAAGTGAGGCCCAGAGGGTCCAAGTAGCTTACCATCAGATCACCTAGCTAATAAGTGATAGAGCAGGATTCAAGCCAGGCAGTCTGTCTCCAGAGGCCAAGTTTTTTTTTTTTTTTCAAACAGCTTTATTGAGATATAATTCATATGTCATGCAATTCAACCATTTAAAGGGTATCATTCAGTGGCTTTTAGTATATTCACAGAGCTGTGCAACCATCACCACACCAATTAGAGAACATTTTCAGCACCTCAGAAAGAAACCCTGGGGCTTCCCTGGTGGCTCAGTGGTTAAGAATCTGCCTGCCAATGCAGGGGACACGTGTTCGAGCCCTGGTTTGGGAAGATCCCACATGCTGCAGAGCAGCTAAGCCCATGTGCCACAACTGCTGAGCCTGTGCTCTAGAGCCTGCGAACCACAACTACTGAGCCCGCATGGCACAACTACTGAAGCCTGTGTGCCTAGAGCCTGTGCTCCCAACAAGAGAGTCCACTGCAGTGGGAAGCCCATGCACCGCAACAGGGAGAGAGCAACTGGAGAGAGCCTGCACGCAGCAACGAAGACCCAACGCAGTCAAAAATAAATAAATAATTTTTTTTTTTTTTTTTTTTTTTTTTGCGGTACGCGGGCCTCTCATCGTTGTGGCCTTTCCCGTTGCGGAGCACAGGCTCCGGATGCGCAGGCTCAGCAGCCATGGCTCACGGGCCCAGCCGCTCCGCGGCATGTGGGATCCTCCCCGACCGGGGCACGAACCCGTGTCCCCCACATCGGCAGGCGGACTCTCAACCACTGCGCCACCAGGGAAGCCCTAAATAATTTTTTTTAAAACTGATAAATAAAGAAACCCTGTTACCCCCTAGCACTCAATTCCACTTGTCCCCATCCTCCTCCCCCAGTCGTAGGCAGCCCCTAATCTACTTCCTATCTTTATGGGTATGTCTATTCTGGACATTTCACATAAATGGAATCACATAACCTGTGATATTTTGTGACTGACTTATTTCACTCAGCACAATGTTTTCAAGGTTCATCTGTGTTGTGATGTGTATCGGCACTCCATTCCTTTTTTTTCCTTTTTAAATATTTATTTATTTACTTGTTTGCGCCGGGTCTTAGTTGCGGTACGCGGGCTCCTTAGTTGTGGCATGCGAACTCTTAGTTGCGGCATGCATGTGGGATCTAGTTTCCTGGCCAGGGATCAAACCCGGGCCCCCTGCACTGGGAGCATGGAGTCTTAATCACTGCGCCACCATTCCACCATTAAAAGTCCCTCCATTCCTTTTAATTACTGAGTAATGTTCTAGTATGGATAGACCCCATTTTGTTTATCCATTCATCTGTTGGTGGCATTTGAGTTATTTCCACTCTTTGACTATTATGAATAATGTTGCTGTGAACATGTGTGTTCATTTTTGTGTGGATGTGTGTTTTCATTTCTTGAGTAGATAGACACCTAGGAGTGAAATTGCTGGGTCATGTGGATACGGAGACCAGGCTCTTAACTGCTTTGCTGTACAGCCTCCTGTAGCAAATGAATACCTCGAACCAGATGGTCAGTTTGGCTTAAACTCTATCAGTCTTGAGGGTCTTAGCACAACTGACACCTGCCAGACCATAGGGCCTGATCGCTTCTGGGTAACCTAAAACCCAAGTGGTGAGGGGTTGGCCTGAGAATGACAGAAAATTCCCCCAGAGGAAAAACCATTGCCAGTTGCAGATTCCTATGTAAGGTCCTTCCCCCACTTCCTTTTCTAAGGGGAGAAATGGGTTTGTATCCATTCACCTGCCATCTTCTCATCCATGGCTCTTTATGATCAAAGGCAGAAGCTTGGGAGGTGTCGGGTTAGTGTCTGGAGGTGCTGTCAATACCTGGAAATAGAATATTCCTGTTCCAAAAAAATTGGTCATTTTAGGGATCAAGTTCAGCTGAGGTCTTTCCCAGCCCTTCAGCTCAGGCTCACACCACCTTTCAGCCCCTTAGGAGCGAGGCTGCGTCCACTCTCAGTGATGGGTCTTTCCTCCCCAGGGAGCTTGTTCCAGCTTCCAGCATCAGGATGTACAGATGAAAGGAAGCTAGCTATGCAATCCGCAGGACCCACCAGCCTTAAAGAAGGGGCAGGATGGATTTGCCTGAGGGCAACACCTGGGACTTCCCCTTCAGGTGTCCCTGCTGAGCTCTGCATAATCCCTTGCCAGGTTGGCGGTGTCACATGCTTCAGCTGTGACTGCCACCTTGCCCACCTGAGGGGGCCAGCCTCAGGGGCTTACTGGCACAGTGAGGACTGAGTGATCAATGTCAGCTCATAAACACAGGTGCCCTTCCTGGGGAGGCACTCCGGGGCTCAGGAAAAGACGGCCCCATGACTGAGCAGTTCATCTGGGGTGTAAAGGTCAACAAACACAGGCTGTTGCCTTGGTTTTGTTTTGATTTTATCGTGGGTGTGGTGAGCGTGCTGTTCAGAACCAAACGAACTTTAGTATTCCCTGAATGTCTTTATTGGACTGAAGTTCAGGTCTGTTTGCAGTTCTCATAATAACCCTTGAACTCACTCGCCACCTTTCCTTTGGGTCCTCACAGAGCTTTTTACTGATGACCTAGGACATCCCTGTGAAATGGCCTGCAGAGTCAGTAACATCTTATCGTATACATAGCCTAGAAGGCAGAAATGCAGGACAACCGCGCCAAGTGGTTTTGCTCAGGATCGCATAATAAATGGGCTGTGGGATGAAGCTGAAAACAAGCCCTAAGCTTGTCATTCATCACACCCTTCCCACAGCCGGAGAGCTTAAGCCGAGTTTGCAAGGGGAAGGGGCACGAGGTGTAGGAGCAGATGCCTGCTGCGTGCACCCGCCCATGCCCCGGATCCCAGCTGATTCGAACGTGCCCTTCCAGCTTCTAGACTATAAGGGAAAATCCCAGCTTAACTTGAAGGTACAGTATGTAGCTGGGTTTTTTTGTCTTTATCCTCGATAAACAGCCAGGTGATTCCAGGCTATTCCAGGATCGCAGAGGAACAGTTCGGTTCAAGCTATTGATGTGTAGTCCACAGATTTAAAAACTGAAAAGTGATAAAGACCAAATTTACCTGATGGGAAAAAAAGGGAAAAAGCTTTAAATAAGAAAAGATACACATTTTTATATTCAGCATTGTAATATTAGTTGCTTGATATAACTCATAATTCCCAAGTTAAGAATGATGTTTAAGAGGCCAGCTGGGGAGAAAAATTATGTTCCTAAATGGTAAACATGTGAATTTCCTCTATGAAATGCATTCTCAGTGGAGGCGGTATTGCCCCTAGAGGGGAAAAAAAAAATCGGTTCTTTTTTTCTTTTTTAGATTCCATATATATGTGTTAGCATATGGTATTTGTTTTTCTCTTTCTGACTTACTTTACTCTGTATGACAGACTCTATGTCCATCCACCTCACTACAAATAACTCAATTTCGTTTCTTTTTATGACTGAGTAATATTCCACTGTATATATGTACCACATCTTCTTTACCCATTCATCTGTCGATGGACACTTAGGTTGCTTCCATGTCCTGGCTATTACAAGGTTCTAAGGAACCTAGGGGCAGGACAGGAATAAAGATGCAGATGTAGAGAATGGACTTGAGGACACGGGGAGGGGGAAGGGTAAGCTGGGACGAAGTGAGAGAGTAGCATTGACATATATATGCTACCAAATGTAAACTAGATAGCTAGTGGGAAGCAGCTGCATAGCACAGGGAGATCAGCTCGGTGCTCTGTGACCACCTAGAGGGGTGGGATAGAGAGGGTGGGAGGGAGACTCAAGAGGGAGAGGATATGGGGATATATGTATATGTACAGCTGATTCACTATGTTATACAGCAGAAACTAACACACCATTGTAAAGCAATTATACTCCAATAAAGATGTTAAAAAAAAATTGGTTCTTGGAAGATGAAATAAATGAGATTTTGTAAGAGTTTGTCGTCTTCCAAAACTTAACTCTGCCCAACACAATCTTATTTCTTAGTATTTAATTTCTGTCATGAAGGAGAATTTCATTTACTTTTTCCCTTTTGGGGGAAATAGTGAAAATTTAAAAACATTTTCAAACACTGCTCCAAGAGAAGGTCCCCTTTCTCATGGAAAGATTCCGCCAGCCACAGCACATCTTTAGCTCTGATTTTTTTCTACAAGTCAATTATTAATTGGGAGTCAGATTCCCAGGGTCAATCATTGGAATGAAGGCAGTCAGTCCTGCATAATCTGGAGGATGGCATCGTGCTGGGATTTGCCGGACAGAGATGGTGAACACTGGGAAAGAAGAGGGTCTCGGGGCTCAGGCTGTCTCCATCCCCTGTGCTTCCTGGCCACATGGTTCACTCCGGTGGTCGCTCTCACTTGCAAGTGGTTAAATTCAAGAGTGTCATGGATGCAAACTTTGAGAAGGAAGGTAGGAGAATTTCTTTTTCTGCTGGTGCTAAAACTGAATCACTGTGACCCTCATTATTTAAAATCAAGTGTATGTCCCAAAATACTCGACCTTGGACAGAACCTGACCAGGACTAGAGGAAGACAAGGACCCTCGCTTGATCCAATGAGATAATATATGTGAAGATCATGATTAGATGACATAATGCATGTGAAGATGCTTTTTTTGTGCAGGATCTTAGTTCCCCAACCAGGGATGGAACCCGTGCCCCCTGCAGTGGAAGCTCGGAGTCCTAACCACCAGACTGCAAAGTATATAAAGTATTTTGTAAATCCTCCCCCTAAAGATGTGAATAAGCTACATAAATAAAGGCAGGTTTATTTAAGGGTGATGAACAGATCCCTGCCTTGATTTCAACACAAAAACTTGGAATAATTGATGGATGTTTATGAAACTTCTCTATCTTTGGGTGACAGGGGCTCCGTGAGAGTGTGTGACATGTTATCAGCTGTTACTCCACCTGATATCTGCAGCCTCGTCTCGAATTGCTGGATGCTTAGTTATTTTTCATTACAATCCTGTCCTTTCTTCTTGTGTCCATAGAAACTACCAGTAATGCGGGGACTTGTCCTTTCACGGGGCCTCTAAGATTCTCACAGCTTTGCTCTGAGCCCGAGAGCTTTGCCCCTTTAGCCAGAAATAGGGCTGGTGCATGTACTGGTGGTGCCTTCTAAGTCAAACCCAAAGTGTCCCTTTTTCCATTTGAATGCTGCCTAAGATGTGTCCCACTGAGAGCGTCCTGGCTCAGGATTTGGTCCTGGGGGATTAGAGGCTTCATACTTTGATAAGCCGGAGAGTCAGTCGTTCTGCAGAATAATCAGTGCCTCCAACATAAAAAGGCACATGTACTCAGAACCCAGCTTTGCTCCCGTGCAAAGAATGTGCATTAAATACGTTGCATCACTTTTGTGCCTTTTAAGTGTTTGGTTGACAAAGGAATTTGTGAGGAAGTTCCTAATATGTTTGATACAGTTGACATATCAGTGTTCTTACAGTTACTGAGGCAGCAGGCTGTGAGGGTTACAAGTAGGGCCCAGTCAGATAAATTCAAGTTTGAATTGCAGATCTGATACTTACTGGCTCTCTCAAAGTGGGACCTCCTTGAAGCCTCAGTTTCCTCATCTGTAGAATTTGGGTAATAAGAGAACCTTCTCACTGGCTTGTGGGATTTTGGGGGGTTTTGCTGTTGTTGTTGATTTTGGCAGCACTACACAACTTGTGGGATCTTAGTTCCCCGACCAAGGATTGAACCCGGGCCCCCAGCAGTGAGAGTGCAGAGTCCTAACCACTGGACCACCAAGGAATTCCCTAGCTTGTTAAGTGAGATAATGAGATCATGAACAGAAGATGCTGAGCCCAGTGCCTAGGACATAATGAGTGTTCAGTCAAAGGTAGATGTGGTCCTTGTGATTGTTAGTGAAATGGGGAGGTGAGTAAGACAGGGGGGAAAACGTGATTTGGAAGAAAAGGAGCTAAGTGAAATTCCACACAGATTTTTACAAATCTTATGTTTAAAAAAAAATTACCGTATTTATTTTGGAATAGGTAATCCATGCACATAAATAATGCAAAAGAAACAAAGAGAGATGAAAAATAGGTCTCCCTCCTACCCCTTACCTCCCAGTTCCCCTCCCCTAGGCAACTAATATACCAATTTCCCGAGAATCCTCCCAGAAATTTTCAGTATTGAAAAAATTACTTTGAAATAGACTCACAGACATAGAAAACAACCTTATGGTTACCAAAGGGGGAAAGGGGTGTGTGTGGATAAATTAGGAGTTTGGAATTAACAGACACACACTACTGTATCTAAAATAGATAACCAACAAGGACCTACTGTGTAGCACAGGGAACTGTATTCAAGATCTTGTAATAACGTACAATGGAAAAGAGGCTGAAAAAGAATATGTGTGTGTGTGTGTTTGTGTGTGTGTGTGTGTCTATCTATCTATCTATATCTGAATCACTTTGCTCTATACCTGAAACTAACACAACATTGTAAATCAACTATACCTCAATTAAAAAAAATTACTTTGGAGGGAAATGAATTTTGGAGGGCAGAAGACTTTGATATAATAAAGACAGCTGCCTGTGTGTCGTGTTGGACCCCAAGTGGAGGGAGTATTTTGAAAGCATGTTTAGTTCTCTGCAGCCTGAGCCAGACTGGGTGAAGTCTTTCTAGCTATAATAAGACACATGGGCTCAGAAAAGCAATATGATTCAGAAGCGGGATTCACAGCTCCCGAAGCAGAGCCCCTCATGTTTGGTGAAGGATGTCAGGGCAGAGCAAAGCCATACTGTGAGATCTGAACTCTGGACTGTGGATTCATTCCCGACATTCCCCATGTGCCAAGCCCGCATTGTCGACATTCCCCTTGGGCTTAGGTCCTCTGCTCTCCTCTCGGACAGGGATCCTCGGGGTCACATAGTTTTGCCTTCAGCTGCTGGAGGGGCCAGAGGACAGGTTAGAGGAGACAATGATCAGAAACCAAGGATCCTTTCTTGCATTCTCCCCCTGGCCTGCTGGAGTCCAGTTTCCATTCTGTAAAATGCACAGATCTTATATTTACCCAGGATCCACTGGGGAAATTTAAACATGTGCAAGTCCCCAAATGCACCTGTTTAGTGGATAAACGGGGCTATTTGTTAACGGGGTATCTGTGCGTATATATGGAATCGAGGTATATATATGTCTCCAATCTTCTGTCAAGCAAATGGGTATTGAATCACCCAACTGAACGAGATTCTGTGACCTCGGTAACACATTCCGGTACGTAAGCCTACGTCAAAAAGTTCCCACTTGGATCTAACCTGAATTCACTAAGCTGAAATTTGTCTGGTATCCAGTCATTAAGGAAAATGGCAGTGATCATCTTCCATGTACTGGAAGACATTCATTAGCCTTTGTCCCTTTAATACTAAAGGAAAGTCCATCCAGGTTCTTTCATCTTCCATTTACATTCAATTTCTAACCTCTCAGTTACTGCTGTGACTGTCTGTATGCTCTCCTTTCTTGGCCTCCAAACCAGACCAGAACTTTCCCTGTTCAGAATATCAGGAAAGACCCCTGACATAGCATCTTTTACTCCATTTTTCGCTTCCCCTGCAGCCTCCAAGCCTTTGGAGCTGCTTGTCTGGTTCATCTTCAGTCTGCGTGTGTATAAGCTCAGCTATATAAAGCCGATTTTCCCCATCTGACATTCCTAAATATCAGAGTGAGTGAATAAATGACACTCCCTTCTGGTCTGTAGGCAGTTCTGGTATTTATATTGATCTGAACCCATGATGATGCTTGTAGAGTGTTAATTTTCCTAAAGTCCAAACACGTTAATTTGGGAGAGGGTGGAGGTTTGAGTTCTTGAGTTGAGCCAAAGACTGAGGGACGGAGTTGATTCCTAGACCCAGAAAGCCTGCTGGCAACCCTGTGAAACAAGTTGCTTTATCATTTTGGAGCTCAGAGCAGAAGAACAGAGATTGCCTTAGTAAACTTCCAGGGATTTTGTGACCAAGTAAAGTCTCATAAAACACTCAGCTGGACAAAAAAGAAGTACAAGAAGCGGGGCAGGGTGGGGGGATGAGGCAGAATTGGGAAAGCAAAAAGCATTAGAATTGATTTACAAGCAATCCTATCCTGTTTTCAAATAAAATGAGCCTTAAGGAAGCAGGTAAATGTACATTACTATTTCTCACAGCACCCTACTGTTATTATGGCTGAGGACCCTGAAGCTTAGTTAGATGAGATCAATTGTACCAAGTGCCCCATACAGCGCCCTGAAACATAGTTGGAAGTCAGGACAAGTTCGTTCTCTTCCTAATTGTATTGCTATTAACAAGAAGGGTTAAAGGAGTAATGGAGTTGACGTTCTGTTAGTTGCCAATTAAACCCTCAGCTATATTGCCGTATAAAACACAGGCAGTAAATTGCGTCTGTAGCCAAACTGCCCAGGGAGGGTTGTTCCCGGTGACAATCTGGTTTAAGTTGTCTGGCCACCTTGGGAGGGGCCTTGGGATGCCATTGAATCCCTGAAACCAGTCTTGTTTCTCTCAGTCCTGACAGTTTTCTTAGTGTCATAGTCCAGACGCCATAATAACAGTAATAATAACAGTGAACATTTCTTAAGAGTTTACTGAGGGCCAGGCTCTGACTTAAACACACTCCGTGCATTATTTCATTGAGGCGCCTAAGACAAAGTGTTCAGACACGGAGGATCCTTGCCAGAAAGGAGGACACCAGAAACCTGGCCGCTAAGCTATCAAAATCTGAAAAAGTTTGAGAAAGAGAGAATAAATTCCATAACGCTCTGCCCTTGGGTCATAAAACCAAGAGAATAGACTAGCAGAGACGAAAGATATTTCACACGAGAAGCAGGGAAAATGCAGCTTTGTGGTTTATTCAATAAATGGGGAAATATGACTTCTGTTCACTGGTAACCACAAAGAATTGAAACGAGCGGTTAAAGATTGAGGGGTTAAGGAGGGCGAGAGGGGAGGGTAGTCTTGTTTCTTCCTGATTTGTGTCTGATTCCAGGGAACTGGGGTTTCCATTGCGTAGGGTGCAACTGGATATTTCCTCCATGTTTCGTTGCTGGGACCTGGCAAACGGCATTTCCTGGCACTCGGAAGCAGCGAGTCCCGACAGCAGCGAGGTCGAATCCATTTTTGGAGCCAAACACCAGCATTCTTTTGCAGTGAGTTCTGCAACCTCAAGGTAGCGCTTCCCTAGAGTGACCTCTAGTGATGACCACAGGAGTTGCCCGATTTTCCAGCCTATGGAAGAATCCCCCTAAAAATATTGGACTCCTTGCGACAACAGAAGCCTCTTCCTTCTTTCCCTCACTAATTGCCCCGTGGAGGTGATGACAAGCAGGGCTGGCAACATGAGCAAGTTGAAGTCATTCCACTTGCTAATCAAAACCATGAAGTATGCTTTCATGTGAAACACAAAAGCCCTGAATGTTTGAATGTTCCCAGCCTTCCGACCGCAGCAGTGATCACCCTGCATTGGAATGAGACACTTGTCCACCTGCCAGGGGTGCAGCCTGCCTGGTCACAGGGTGGCAGTGAGTGTTTTCTCTCTAGAGAGGCCTTAAGACTTTGTAGGAAAAATAATGGTGATAATCTACAAACTGTTTTGAGATCGTTGGATGGTTGGTAATATAGGTGTGTCTACTCAGGAGCCAACAGCTAAAAGATACGGCCTGATGCGTTTTTGTTTTAATCAATTATTTACTTATTTTGAAATTTTATTTATTTTATTTATTTTTGGCTGCGTTGGGTCTTCGTTGCTGATGCACTTTTAATAACTATGGGAAATGGATCCATGTGGGATAGGTAAAATGAACATGGGGAAAACTGAGAGGTGTGTCTAAAAGGTTATGGCTCAATCATTTTGCAACACTTTTACAATGCGTTATCTTATTTTGCTTATTTGCTATTTTTCACAACCACTCTGTTTGGAGATGTATTATTTTCCCCATTTTTTCCCTGGTAAGGAAATTAAGTCACAAACAGATGATACCACATAACAGAGATTACAGTGACAGAAAGACTAGCACTGGAACTGCCTCTCTCGCCTTCAATCCTATGTTTATTTATACGCTGTGTCTCCTGGGTCAGTCCTCCCAACCTCAAACTGGAAACTGGGGTGTCATCCTTCGTTCCTCGCTCTCACTCACCTCTCACTTTCAACCCAACAGCAAGATGCAATCACGTGTCTCCACAATCCGCTGCTGCAACCTGAGGTTTCTCCCTGCAGTGAAGGTCTCAGGTCTGTCCATCCCCACAGTCCTTCTGTCCATCTCCAACACATCGTCCTAGTCCAAGCTCACTTAGATGGTTGAAACACGCTTCTGAAATTGTTGTTACATATTTATTTGTTGACTGATTTGTTGTCCACCTTTCCCCACGGATTATAAGCTCCATGAGAGCAGGAACCTTGTCCTTTTAAATTCACCAAAGCACCCCTAGGGCCAACCTCATAATGTGCATTCAATGTGTTTGTGGCATGAATGAGTGAAAGAAAACATGCTAATTCAGCAATTCCACAGCCTATTAAAATACTCATGTCTAGAGCCCAAACCCCAGAGAATTTTTTTCTTTTCTTTTCTTTTTTTAAGATTTAATGTAATTAATTAATTTTTTGGCTGCGTTGGGTCTTTGTTGCTGCCCGCAGGCTTTCTCTAGTTGTGGCGAGCAGGGGGCTACTCTTCGTTGCTGTGCACGGGCTTCTCCATGCAATGGCTTCTCTTGTTGCGGAGCACGGGCTCTAGGCGCGTGGGCTTCAGTAGTTGCGGCACGCAGGCTCAGTAGTTGTGGCTCACGGGCTCTAGAGTGCAGGCTCAGTAGTTGTGGTGCATGGGCTTGGTTGCTCCGCGGCATGTGAGATCTTCCCGGACCAGGGCTCGAACCCGTGTCCGCTGCACTGGCAGGCAGATTCTTAACCACTGCACCACCAGGGAAGTCCCAACCCCAGAGATTTTAATTTATCTGGGTTGGGGACAGGAATCAAGATAGTACTTTTTAGGACTTCCCTGGTAGTCCAGTGGGTAAGACTCCTCGCTCCCAGTGCGGGGGGCCTGGGTTCCATCCCTGGTCGGGGAACTAGATCCCGAATACCGCGACTAAAGATCCCGCATGCAGCAATGAAGATCCCTTGTGCTGCAACTAAGACCCGGCGCAGCCAAATAAATAAATACTTTTTAAAAAGTGTACAGTTCAGTGGCATTAAGTACATTCACGTCACGGTGCAACGATCACCACCATCCATCTCCAGAACATTTTTCATCTTCCCAAATGGAAACTCTCCCCTCCCCCTCCCCTCAGTCTCTGGTAACCACTATTCAATATTTTTAAATATTCATATTTGTAAATGTTTATAAATATTCATTATATTTTTTTTACAGCTCCCCAGCAGATTCTTTTTTTTTTTTTTTCTTTTAGCAGCTCTGTGTGAGGCATGCAGGATCTTAGGGACCAGGGATTGAGCCTGGGCCACGGAAGGGAAGGTGCTGAGTTAACCCCTGGACCATCAGGGAACTCCCCTCTAGCAGATTCTAACGTAAGGTCAGAATTGAGAAACGTGCACAGACAGTCCATCCAGTCCCATCTTTCAGGCCCTTGGCTTCCCTCCTGATTTCCAGCCATCTTTCCCTCCGCCCCACCTCAGCCACCCATTGCCATGGTCAGACCCTACAGCTTGTCATCACTACCAGCCACGGCTGACCATCCCCATTTCGAGTGTCCCATTGTCTAAGCCCCATCTTCTATCTTCCCAGCTCCTTTTTACTCTCGTTTCCCCACCCCAACAATCCTTTGGCCCCAGGGAAGCTTTAATCTATTCACCCTACTGCTTTTACACACACGTACACACACACAAACACACTCTCACACTTATTTCTCCCTTCTCTTTTTTTTTTTCTTTTTTCATTATGGTTAAATATACATACATAACATAAATTTACTGTTTTAACCATTTTTTTTTTTTTTTTTTTTTTTTTTTGCTGTGTTGGGTCTTCGTTTCTGTGCAAGGGCTTTCTCTAGTTGTGGCAAGTGTTTTAACCATTTTTAAGTGTACAACGCAGTGTGCAACCATCATCGCCACCCATAAGGTAAGATAAGAACTTTCTTCTCTCTCCAAACTGAAACTCAGTCCCCAACAAATACTCACTTCCCTTCCCCCTTTCTTTCTTGCCTGGCTTAGACACCAAGACCCATCCCTGTATCTGGTGCCTTGCATGCACCCTCCACACCCCGACCCCTCCCCTCTTTGGTGGTATTGGCCTGGCAAATCCCAAACAGGCAAAACCAAGTTCTTCACCTGCCCTGTGTCTGCAACCAGGCAGCTGAATGTAACTTGTTAAAAACAGGCAATCAGGCTGAGTGGCCTCTTTTAAATTTACACTCACAAATCTGAGTGGGACCCTAGCACCACCTGCAGTGTTACCTAAATCGACTTGATCCCCCCAGTCCAAAAGTTCAGTTTCATACCTTCTGATCAAAACAAACCTCCTGGGCTTCCCTGGTGGCACAGTGGTTAAGAATCTGCCTGCCAAGGCAGGGGACACGGGTTCAAGCCCTGGTCCGGGAAGATCCCACATGCTGTGGAGCAACTAAGCCCGTGCGCCACAACTACTGAAGCCCACGCGCCTAGAGCCCGTGCTCTGCAACAAGAGGAGCCACCGCAATGAGAAGCCCGCGCACCTCAACGAAGAGTAGCCCCTGCTCACAGCAACTAGAGAAAGCCCACGGGCAGCAACGAAGACCCAACGTAGCCAAAAAAACCTCCTGCACTCTTTTCCCCCTCCCCCACCTCAGGTGTCAACCCCTTGCATTTAACTGAGAGAACAGAAGCCGTCAGTATAGAAAGACTGCATCTGCCCACCACCACTGCCATCCACCCACCTACATCTGTTTTCACTTATGCCACTACTTGTCCATGAAAATGGACGAATTGCAAGGACTTTGCTTCTCAATTCCCGTCTCTCTCCTGTATCCTAAAGTCTCCCTCTCTACTAGATAATTCCCTTCAGCACACAAAGCATGCCCTAATAGGTCCTATATCTAAAATCTCTTTCTTGGCCATCCAAATCCCACTCTTTTTTTAAAATTGTATTTTATCGAAGTATACTTGATTTACAATGTTGTGTTAATTTCTGCTGTACAGCAAAGTGATTCAGTTATACATATATATACATTCTTTTTCATATTCTTTTCTTTTCCTTTTTTTTTTTTTTGTCTGCGTTGGGTCTTCGTTGCTGTGCGCGGGCTTTCTCTAGCTGCAGCGAGCGGGGGCTACACTACGTTGCAGTGTGCAGGCTTCTCATTGCAGTGGCTTCTCTTGTTGCAGAACACGGGCTCTAGGCGAGTGGGCTTCAGTAGTTGTGGCAAGCAGGCTCAGTAGTTGTAGCGCACGGGCTTAGTTGCTCCAGGGCATGTGGGGTCTTCGTGGACCAAGGATTGAACCCATGTGCCCTGCATTGGCAGGTGGATTCTTAACCACTGCACCACCAGGGAAGTCCCCATATTCTTTTCCATAATGGTTTATCACAGGATATTGAATATAGTTCCCTGTGCTAGACAGTAGGACCTTGCTGTTTATCCACCCTATATATAATAGTTTGCATCTGCTAACCCCAAGCTCCCAATCCTTCCCTCCCCCTTGGCAACCACAAATCTGTTCTTTATGTCTGTGAGTCTGTTTCTGTTTCATAGATAAGTTCACTTATGTCCTATTTTAGATTCCACATATAAGTGATATGGTATTTGTCTTTCTCTGACTTACTTCACTTAGTATAATAATCTCTAGGTCCATTTTTTTGGACTAATATCTACTATTTATTGGACAATTTGCAAAGCACTGTGCTACACATCACATACATTATTTCAACTGTTTCTCATGGAAGCCCTATGAGGTAGGTATTGTATCCACATCTTACAAAGAACTCAACACAAATGCAAATGGCATTATTTCATTCCTTTCTATGGCTAAGTAGTATTCCATTGTATATATGTACCACATCTTCTTTATCTGTTCATCTGTCAATGGACATTTATGTTGTTTCCATGTCCTGGCTATTGTGAATAGTGCTGCTGTGAACATAGGGGTGCGTGTGTCTTTTTGAATTATATTGTTTTGTCTGGATATGTAATCCCATAAGTGGAATTGCTGGATCATATGGCAACTCTATTTTCAGGGGTTTTTTTTTTTCTGGCCGTGCCCTGCAGCATGTGGGATCTTAGTTCCCTGACTAGGAATCGAACCCGGGCCCCCTGCATTGGAAGTGGGGAGTCTTAACTACTGGGCCTCCAGCGAAGTTCCTATTTTTAGTCTTTTGAGGAACCTCCATACTGTTCTCATAGTGGCTGCACCAATTTACATTCCCACCAACAGTGCAGGAGGGCTCCCCAAATCCTACTCTTTGCTCTGTTTTATAGCAAAACTCTTACAAAGAATTATCTGTACTTACTGCCTGCACTTGCTTACATTCCTTATTCTCTTTTCCCCCAATTCTTTCTCTAATCTCCTCCATCAGACTCTCACCCCACCAGCTATTGAGACTGTCCTTGTCAATATCACCCACAACCTCCATCTCTCTAAATTCAGTGGTTGACTCAGTTTTCACCTTGCCCATCCTCTAGCAACATTGGACACAGCTGCCTATCCCCTCCTTATGGAAACACTGAATTTCGCCATCCAGACATAGTCATAATATCTACCACGTATTGTTATTGTAGGGACTAAATGAAATAATGTACATAAAGCCCGTAGACTTTTCCTGGCCCCAAATTAGTGCTCAATCCCTGCCAGCTAGTCTTAAATATAATATTTTCATCTTTCATGGGAGGATGGGTTCATTTAATACTTGTCTAATTAAGACTTAGTTTGTAAAAAAAAAAAAAAAAAAATTAGGGAGTTCACTGGTGGTCCAGTGGTTAAGAATCAGCCTTCCAATGCAGGGGAGGTGGCTTCGATCCCTGGTCAGGGAATTAAGATCCCACATGCCACAGGGTAACTAAGCCTGCACGTCACAACAAAGAGCCCATGTGCCACAATGAAAAATCCCACGTGTCACAACTAAGACTCGACACAACCAAAAATAAATAAATAAAATTTTTTAAAAAAGAAAAAATTAAAAAGCCAAAGGACATCAGAGACTCAAATAAATTTTTTTAATGGGAAATTTTAAGGGAGAAGGAGAGGGAGAGTCTCATATGCAGAATATCTAATTTTAATAAAATATATAATAGAACCAATACTGGAGAAACTTCCTAGTATTAAAATCGCTAATGCTTCTTTCTCGCAGGCATAGGAACAGTGGGGACATTTCCACCCTTTGGATACATCACTTGCAATTTAGCTCAGGCCAAAATGGAATTGACTTCATCTCCTTAATGAACAGAACATATTCTAATGAAAGAGCCACATGGAAACTGAAACAGAAGGAATAGAGAAGGGCCACCCTCCTTGAACTTGACTCTGACATTGCTCCAGAGAGCTGTCAGGATCAGAGTCCATTTGCTTATCTGGACTTTTAGTTTTTAATTTATTTACAATGTGGTGCTAAGAAGTACCACCCGCCCAGACCTCGACCACGCCAATGGGCTTTACTGGCATTTCTCAGCCACAGGCAGCTTAAGACCCAGGGGAGTGCACTGGGGAAAGAGTCCCAAGTTCTCTCCTGCCCATAGCAACTCACATCCTGATTCCTGTAATCAAGGATACATTGGGAAGATCCCAGAATCCCCACGACTCAATTATTCAGTAAGTATTGTCTCTCAAAGCCTGGTCCAAAGATGACCAGGCTAAGAATTACCTGCAGCTGCTTATTTAAAATGCATATTTCTGAGCCCTTCCCAGACCTAATGAGTTGAATATCTCTGGGTCACTGGAGCTCGCATTTTAAACAGGTCTCCAGGCAATTCTCTTGTGCATTAAAATGTGAGCACTGCTACATTAGGGAAGAATTGTTGGCCCTTTTCTCCATTTTAAAAACTTGCTATTTGGTCTAGAGGGGCCTCAACTTGGTTCTACCTATTAGAATGCCAGCTACTCTTCAAGACAACTCAGATACCACATCCTCTGTGAAGCCTTCCTGGACTCCCTATCCCCAGGTTCTCTCTCCTGGACTCCTTTCACCCTGAGTCCAGTGCTCCAAAAGCACTTGTTATGCGGTATTGCATTATTTGGAGTCAGGCTTTATCACCACGGGAGTTTATAAAGTTCTTAGCGACACTGACTTGTAAAAATTCATTTTTCTACCCATCCATCCTTGTCCCTAGTTCCCAATCTTGCACACAGTGTTCAATAAAAATTAGTCACATAAATGAATATCGTTTGGTAAAACTGATTTGGCGAATGACCTAAGAGAAAAGAGGAGTGACGGCCGAGAATGTGGAAGGAAGGAGACAGATAAGAAAGAAATTACAGAATTATAGCTGGTTACTATACTATGACTGTCAATGCCTAAGAAAAGTGGCGAGTGAGCAATATTTTAAGAAAAGATAGGATGTTTTGGCATAAATGTCTCTTAGCGATAACCGAGGAAGTAAGTGCTCCCCAACAGGCATGCCTCTTCGTTTATCTTTTCTCTTTCCTTCCTCTTTCCTTCTTTCCCTTCCCCTGTTCCTTTCCAGCATTTCTCATCTACTTCCTCTCCCTTGTTTCCATTTACCTTCTTTTAAAAAAAACTTTTTTATGAGAACGTAATTGATTTTCAATGTTATGTTAGTTTCAGGTGTCTCCATTTACCTTCCTTAAAACTCCTTCTATCCTCCTACCATACCTTAAGCCAGCCTGTCATTTGGTTGTTAAACATTAATTACAAGGTGTCGACTGAAAAAAATGCACAACCTAAAGTGAAAAATTATGTTTTATTCAGCGGACATTCTGAGGACTTCAAGCCCAGGAGATAGGACTCTCAGATCACTCTGAGGGAAGGGGGGTGGGCCAGAATATATAGGAGTTTTTGCAACAAAGACCAGGTTGTCAGAACATCAAAAGATTACTGTTAATTAAAGAAAACCAGATATCTGCAAGTTAAGGAATTTAGCACTTTTCTGTGTATGGGAAGAGGCAAGAGTCTGGGCTCACTGAAATCATTCCTTTGAAATGCACCTCAGCTATCTGGGGCCAGTCTCCAGCTTTTCTCCATCCTGAACCCCCTCAGGGTGCACAGTTGGGGATGACGGCAGTACCTGAGGGCTTGGCAGTGGGCAGCCTGTTTGGCTCCAACGTGAGTTCCCTCAGGGCTCACCACGGGGGCAGCTGTAATGTGATGGCTTGATGGCTGCAACATCCTTTGTTTACTGATATGGCAGGCAATATATTTCATCCACACAGGCATTAGATTAGGTGTGAGGAGCCAGGAAAACAAAACATGGTCCCTGTCCTTGAGGAACTTGCAGTCTAAAGGGGAGAAGGACAAGCAAGCAGATGGCTCACATATGGTCTTACGAAAACAGGAATGATGGAGTTGCCAAGGGTGCTATGAGAACACATTGGAGGGACCAGAGCATCATGGGAGGCTTCCTGGTGGAGGTGGCACTGCGTTGACATTTGGAGGACAGACAGGAGCCAGGCGATGGCAGGGAAGGCAGGGAGAGGAGGCATTCTAGCCCGAAGGGGCAGTATGCACAAAAACTTGGAGGTAAGAGAATTGTACAGTCATTCAGGAAGCTGCAAGTCATCCAGAAGACTAGCTGAGGGCTTGGCAGTAGAAGAGTTGAAAGGGCTGAGGCTGGAGTTGCTGGCAGCGGCCAGCCACGAGGGCCATATGGGGCATGCTAAGGGCCTCCTCTGTGACCCCCTGATTTGACTTGTATTTCAGAGAGCCCACTCTGGCTGCATTGTAGTGACTTAGAAGGGGGCAGGATGATCGGTGAGCCCCCCAGGAAGGATGGTGGTGTGTGGACCAGGTGATGGAAACGGAGTCAGGAGGTAGAGGAAGGGAAGTCACAGGACTTGGTGTCCCAGTGGTAGGCTCAGCATCAGAGGCCACCCTCAAAGCTTGAGAGGTATGCTAGAGCAGAGGAGATTCTAAGATAAGAACTTCCAAGATCAATTAAACAGGTGGGAGTAGAATTTCAATGACCAATTTTGGTTGTCACTGGCTGCCTGGTTCCTTCCCACTAAAGAAAAACTCAGAACAGTGGTCTCAGAGGAGGTGCCTGAGATGGGCTTTCAAGGTTCAGTCAATGCCAGGGCAGTGTCCAGTTCTGACCGGCAGGTGGCACCACCACAGCTCACAGAAAGCAAAGTGAGAAACCCTTTCCGGCGACTCAAAATAACCGCAAACCCCAACCGAAAGGAGAGCCGTTTGGTGATTAATTTCTGCATTCCAAAGCGACTGATGTGGCCAATTTGTAATTAGCAAGTTTTGCTACAGTTGCAACAGCGTTTCATACCAGGGAGTGGCTTGTACCTCACAATTTGCCTCTTGCTCCCATTTCTTTTTGCTATTTAACACACATTCTAAATATTACTGCTTCTAGTGTGGATTTTTTCTCTGCATGCAATGATCTTGGGCAGCATTCTCTCAAGTTTCTGAGTCTGTGTCTGCATAGAGGAGTTTTTAATCGAAGAGGCAATGTAACAGATGTTGAAGGGTTTTTTTTTTTTTAAGTCATCCCCAATTGCTTCATTTCAACACGATTATTTTTACTTTTAAATGTTCCCTTCCAAATCTGGTCCATAGGCATATATTTTCACATAGACATACTCAGAGTCTGTTTTATCAATTTTAAAAGGAAGCGCATCATTTTTTTTCTTTTCCCTTAGGTATCTAGTCTCTTCTGAGATCTCACCCACTTCCTTAGCTTCAAATAACACATTCGCACAGAAAGGCAGCCACATCTTTATCTCTAGTCAACTTCCGGTATTTATTCATCCATCCCTCCCTCCATCCATTAATTCAGTCCAGGCACTGTGCTGGGGGCTGGGAATACACATGTGAGAAGGTGTGGTCCTGTTTGGGAGCTTGTAGAGCATTTGGTGGTGGATGGGGGAGGGGGGAGAGTGAAGAAACCATTATGCAGCAGTGAGATTGGAGGTCCAGTGGGAATTTTGAGGAAGAAACCTTAAAACTGACTTGGGGGCCTAAAGAAGGGGGAGAAGACCAACTGAGCAGAGGAAACTGAACGTGCAAAGATACAGACCCTCAAAAGATCATGACACCTTCCGGAAACCACAGTGGTTTAGAATTGGTGGAGTGTGTGTTGGCCAGAGACCGAGAGAGTGGGGCTGGCAGGCAGCGGCCAGATCCATGAGGGTCTTGCCCAGATCTTAGGACATTATCTTGTAGATGATAAAAGCTTAGTTCCAATTGATTTTTCACTCTGCAGCTAGAGTGTGAATGTATTTTGTAGATGAAAAGCTGACCACAGCCCACCCCGGCTTCAGTATCTCATAGAATCAAGTAGCAAGCGGGATCTTAGTTCCCCGACCAGGGATCAAGCCTGTGGAAGCGCGGAGTCCTAACCACTGGACGCCAGGGAAGTACTTCACGTCCCTAGTTTTTAGCAGCACTGGAAAGGCCCAGCATGCCCCTCTCCAAATGCTTCACCCGTGTGCCACATTCTTCATCCCAGCTGTAAATGGCTTCCTGGAGTACTCTCTTACTGTCTGGCCTTTGCACATGCTGTACACTCTCCTGGAATACTCTTTTCCTCTCAGGCTAACAGAGTCTCAGTTGGTCTTCCCTGATCCTGGACTAGGTCAGGTCCCCTGCCGTGTGCTCCCAAAGCTGCCAGTCCTGAGAGTGTTATATTCTCAGCGGTATGTCTTCCCCTTCAGACTGCGAGCTCTGTGACAGGTTATCCTGCTGTTTCCAGAGTAGATGCTCAGCTAATATTGTGGAGAGGAAGAATGAATGCACTGAGCTTTTGGACAGTGTACTGGATATTTCTACCTGCATGTCTCCCAGAATGATGAACCCTACATTTCCCAGACTGCGGCATCATCATCTTCTTGCCTGTCCCTTCCCTGTACATGCCCTGCCCCACCACTTCCTGCCCAGTCAGCTCCCCCTCCCTTTTAAAAAAATATTTATTTATTTATTTGGCTGCACTGGGTCTTAGTTGCGATATGCAGGATCTTTAGCTGCGGCATGCGAACTCTTAGTTGCAGCATGTGGGATCTAATTCCCTGTTGAGGGATTGAACTGGGCCCCCTGCGCTGGGAGCATGGAGTCTTAGCCACTGGACCACCAGGGAAGTCCCAGCTCCTCCTCTTTATTTTTTATTTTTTATAACAACTTTATTGGAGTATAATTGCTTTACAATGGTGTGTTAGTTTCTGCTGTATAACAAAGTGAATCAGCTGTACATAAAGATACATCCCCATATCTCCTCCCTCTTGCGTCTCCTTCCCACCCTCCCTATCCCACCCCTCTGGGTGGACACAAAGCACCGATCTGTCCTGTTTTAGAAGTAAGGAAGCTGAGATCCAGACTAACTGGCGACATGGCTGGTGAGTGGCAGTCAGGATTGGAACCCAGTTTTCTAGGCTTTAATCCATCCTTCCTCTATGGGGTGGATTAATCCGGGCCCCTGTGCCGTGGAACCTGGCACAGTGCCTCTGTCTGCTTTTCCCCATGCTGCCATCTGCCTGCCTATGGGGTTGCCTCTGACAGCTCAGCATTGTTGGGCAGTATTCTGGAAAGCCCCCCCCTCACTCATCCTTTACAAACATTTTGACCACATCTGCAAAGTTCCAGCTGTCTGGCTCCGCCCTGAATCCTGGCGTTTATGCTGATTTGGAAATTGGAATCAGTAGGCTAACTGTGGCTCTGCTGGTGGACTTTCACTTGGCAGGAACTGGCTCTTCATCCTGGGTGGTTTCCAGCAGGAATCCCCCTCTGCACTTCCTACCTGTGGAACCTAATCTCCATTTTTAACACGAGGCCTCTCGGATGCTGTGCAAACCGACTTTGACACTAGTGTGCAGTTAACCAGTGTTTACTGGAGGAGAGGCTCAGCAATGGAAAGGATCAGAGCTCCCCAGTCCTCACTCAGTGTTTTTCAGTTGATTAATGAAATGTGACTTGTGTTCTTCCTATTATCCAGCTCTAAAATGATATAATAATGTGTTAACGTTTGTGAGGTACCATATATACGTGTTGCTACAGTATCGACATTCCTTACAGGAAAGCTGTAGTAAAAGTCCAGCGTCCAAAAGTAGAGAAGACGTTGCCTGGATATTAGCAAATTTCAAGAACTTAACTTCTAGGCAGCACACTTTAAAAGGGATTTTTCTCTTCTGTCTCAGGAAATATGGCCACAACGTTTTCTTAAGAGAATCTGGCATTCGGGGAGTTTTTAATCTCAGAGAGACCTGTGTAGTTGGGGAAGGTTGCTGGGCTGTGAATGGGGACGAAGCACAGGGAAATGGGCAGTTTTCCAGCCTTGGTTTCATATCAACAAGCAGGAGTCCTTACTGCCCTACAGGGTGGGAGTCCTGGCAGAAATCCTCTGCAACTGCAAAAAGACAAAATCCACTTGGAAGGTAAAGCAGCAACAAAAGGGCTTCGGTTCTAATTACAGTGTTGTCAGGTTGAAGAAAAATGGTTGTGGGATAACAGGGAGATGAAAAACTTGGTTCTTAGTACAGTGGGTTTTCCTTGGGAAGCTTTAGTTCTTGATTCAACTTCTTACGCAGGTGTGGATCAACCGTGTCTTCCGTTGTGCTCTTTCTCCAGCTGTTTTGTAGATCAGCTGATGAACCATTTCCTGGTTTTTCAGAGGTTGGTAGAGGTCCTTGCTGTTCTTGTGCTTACTTGCTCGTTTGTTCCTTTATACATTTATTTATTCACTACATATTTTGAAAGTGTTTTTGCATTGACAGAAAATACAGGGACAAGCCCTGTTTTGTCACTCAGACCTGCTGGTTTGGATTCCTTTCACCTCTCTTCTCTGCTGATAGTGAGGGGAAGGGTCCTGCTAGTGTTGGAGGGTCTCCTGCAGAGGCGGAGTGTGGCTGTGTGTCACCGTGAGGGCAAGGACACTGGCCCCAGCTCCTCCTCTTGACTGGCAAATTTGTCTGCTGTTCTTCCCACTCAAAACGAAGAACTGCAACTTTTCCCTCACTTCCTTCTCCTCTGTGCTCAGCAGCTAAGTCCTTCCCTTTCATTTCTTTTTTTTTTTTTTCTGGCCACCATTCTAAAACAAAGTATCAAAGTGGGGGAAAAATATGGGTTTCAGAATAAGACAGGCCTAGGCTCAAATCTCAGATCTACTATATTTGGGTTTCCTTGGGTAAGTTTCTAACCTCTTTAAGTCTCAGTTTCCCAGTCTGTAAAATGGGGATATTATCCACCGTAGAAACTCTATGACTTTAGTATACATCGGGTGGTGAATAGATGGTCCTCTTGTTATTTTCACCTCATGTCAGGCATCTCTTGCTCAAAAACCTTCAGAGGTTGTTACTTGTCAATGAAGCCTAAACTGTACATCTTGGCCTTGCCTTTCATTATTCCTCCCCCTAAATCCTAAACTCTGGCCAATCTGAAATATTGGCTGACTCCATCCCTCTTTCCTCTCTGCTTTCATGTTGCAATTCAAACACCAAGTCCTCCCTGATTACCTGAGCACCAAGTAACTGGCTCCCTCCTCTGCAGTCCTGTATGTAGTTCAATGGCACTTAGGGCCAACTGTTTTGCCTTGCAGACTAGGCAACTCTCCTGTAGATGACAAATTGCTGAAAGCAGAGACTTGGTTGGGTTCATCTATCACCCTGCATAGTGCCTTACATGCAGCTGATGTGAAAGAACAATTCATTCTCCTTATTTCAATGGGCTTGTTTTCTCTATAGAATCAGATGTTTGGTTATTCTCACCTCTAACTATTTTGTTGGCTTCCAGGAAGCACCTTACCATTAGATGCTCTGTTCTCTCTTTTAACTGGAAAGAGCTTTTGGAACTGAAAAATAAAGAGTTACTCCTACAAGCCTCATCTGCCACTCCCCGGTTACGAATCGAACTACTTAGCATTGCACAGAACACGACTCTCACACCTCCGTTCCTTTGTACGTGCGTGACGTTCCCTTCACCTGGAATGCTATTGCCCGTGCTTCTCTGGCGAACTCCTACACATCCTCCAAGACTCGGCTCAGACGTCACCACAATCACCTTCTCTGGGTAGGCTTTTCTGAGATGGGCAGAGTAGCCCCCCCCCCCGCAACTTTTTAGCTTCCTCAGCACTCTCCAAATAATTCTAACAGGACTTAGGTATAATTTGTTTACTTTTCTTCCACTCTTCTAGAGTATAGAATCTAGACCCTGAATTCCTTGAGGGCCAGGATTTCTGTTCGTCGTTGTACCTTCTACGCTTAGCATGTATTAGGCGCTTGATTCAATCTATGAGCGACTGTGTTAATTCATCTAATACTGCAGAGTTTGTTCGGACCGGATTCTCAAATATTTCAAGACCTGGTCCTCTATTTGGAGTGCTTCACGCTGGAGGGAGATTCTCCCTCCAACCCCCCAGCCAAATTGCCTTGGTTTGGTGGAAGGGGAAAGGGCGTGGATAAGACTTACTCCTTCAAGGGTGAGCTCTATTTACCCGCTCTGGCACCGAGAGGGTTACAGCAAACCCGGGGGTGGAGCCCTGCCGGTGCCACCTGCTGAGGGGCGGCCCGGCGCCTGCGCCCTGGCCTATAGCTGGTCTACCTGCGGGGGCCTGGCCGAGGAGGAGCGCTTGCGCTCTGGGCCTTTTCCGCTGGGGGAAGTCTCGCGGGGGCGGGGCGGGGCGGGGCGGGGCCGCGCCGGGAAGTTCTCGCGGGACCGCGACGAGGAGCGGAAGCGAGGCGGCAGTACCGCTTCAGCGACCGGACGACGACGACGGCGGCGGCGGCGGCGACGGAGACTGTGGCGGTGACGGCGGCGAGAACAGTCGCTGCCCTCGGGGAGCAGCAGCGGGGTCGGCGGCCGCTCGCACCGTTGCGGAGGGGCCGGCCGGGCGCGGAGCGGAGCAGCTGCGCCACGGTGAGTACGGCCGGCGGCGGCGGCGCTGCTCCCGTACCCCTTCCTCCCCTCTCCGCAGCGGGAGTCGGCCCGGGGGGCCCGGGCCTGCGTACCGAGGGCTGCCGGGCCTGGAGGTCGGGACAGTGAGGAACGGGGCGGGGAGCGGAATCCCTGGGCTCCCCGGGAGCCCAGTTTCCCTTTCTGGGGCGCTTCCTTCCTGGGGACCTTTCCTCCCCTGTCCCTTGGCTCGGGACAGAGCTTCGGACCCCGGGGCAAGAGGCTGGGGGGCTCCTAATTAAATTTCGTGCCGTTTTCGTGGGGGTTTGCCCAGAAGGGGCCCAGGAGAAGCCCGAGAGCACGGGGTACTCATTCTGTGAGTCAGTCTGACTTGGTTCGGGAGGCGGGGGATTCGCAGAGGGCTGCAAATGTGATTGATGCTCCTTCGACCTGCACGGTCACCAAGTCACCGTCTCCTGGTGTTTCGGGGCCGAATTTTGGGAGGAAACCCACCAACCTTATTAATACTGTGAGTGAGGACGTTTGCTACTGGAGCCAGTCAAGATGCCTTTGCTTCTGTAGCGCCTTTTTTTTTTTTCTTTTTTGACTAGTCTCTGAAAAACATTGGTCAAGAAAAATAAGCAGCAGTTGATTGGAATGCTGCGAGGAAAGATTTCAGTAAGAGACGGGAGGGAATCACTGGTATTTTTCATTTGCAGCGCTCTCCGTGTCTATGATTTACATGTGAGTTGCAGCTTATTTAGGGAGTTAAACTAGGCTGGCTTCAGATGCAGTAAGAATATAATTTGCAGAGGAGCCAAGTGCCTCGCGGTCTGACTTTTGGTACTGTGGGTTATCAGAAAAAAGTGGGAAAGACACGAGAGAAATTAGCATTAGTTTCTTTGGCTTTCTAGTGCCTCTTTCGCTTTGTGCTGCCCAGTTGCCTTCCCTTTCTATTTCTCTCCATTCCACTGCGGACACTAAATGTTTACTCCTATAATGCAAGTCACTTGCCCCCTCCCCCCCTTTTTTTCTAATCTACTTCCCCTTCCTCCTTTTTGTCCCCTCTCTGGCATAATTTTTCGAGGTTTCGGCTCTTTGGCACAATTCGTTTTTTCCCTCATATAAAGATCCCGTTTCTCTCCCGGGAAGATGCCCTCTTTCCTGCTTTATTCTTCATTTTTGAGCGTCCACTGTGTTCCTTCAGTCTGCCAGAAGGGTTGCTAGAGAGCCATGGGAGACTTAACGTTCTCCCCCTGGGAACTGGGAGGCGCAAAGGATTGAATTCAGCTCTAAGTAATCAATACTGCCACTCGGTCACAGGTGTAGCTTGTGTTTTTGCGTTTTAATTGTTTTCTTCACTTTTAGATCATGTTGTTGTGCCTGCTCATGCTTTTCTTCTTATGTCTCTTTTATGTTAGTAAGGGAGATTGGGTCATTTTGGGGCTTGTGTGACTTCTTTTTGGCTTTTAGTGGGGGTGGTGAATGTTAAAAGCGAAAACCAACCATAGTCCTATATTACAATAGAATTAAGATAGCTTGAAACATTTAAGGGAATAGAATTTATTTAGACCATTGATGAATTAATTAAAGCTTGCCCATTGTAATAGTACTAATTTATTCTTTACCAGCCTTCTAAGATAAGGTGTCTTTTCCTGCATCTGTTACAATCAGCCTTCTTTGTTGTTGGGTTTGGTTTTTGTTTTTTTTTTGACAGAAAGAAAGAAATTTGTTCTCTTGCTCCTTCCTTTGTTCAAAATTTTCTGAATCCCAAAATTAAAAGTTAATTCTTGTAATCAGCTCTCTTTGATACTAAAAGAAAGCATTTAAATGTTTGAGGCAGTTTCCTTAGCCAGTGTATTCAGATTGGAGGGACTACTATTAGATTTTAAATACTAAGTTGGTGGTACTTAGAGATTTTTCTCAATAATTCCTGTTATGTTGCACGTTATGCCGCAACAATTCTAATTGTTACTTAGAACAGAAGAGTAATAGATTTTGGAGAAATGAAGTAATACAGAGTAGAGACCCGCCATGGTCTCCTGAGAGAAACTAATATTGATAGTTACTTGATTAATTCAGAAGAACTTTCCAGCACTCCTGAACGGCCATTGAGAGCCTTTCATTTTATTTGTCAAAGTTGGGTTTTTCCCAGTTATGCCAAGTGAATATGAATTATTGTCATTTTATGCAAAGACTTTGTAGTGCATTGTCTGAGATGCAAAGTTTAAAATCCAGTCAAGGCACCCTTACAGCACAGCAGTGATTTTTTAAATTTAGCATGCATAAGAATTACCTGTGAATCTTACTTAAAATTAGGTTCCGGGCTAAGGCCACTACCTTGCCGAACTCCAGAAGGCACCTCACAGTGAAATCAGTCCCTGAATGGGATGAGTTTGATGTAGCTGATCCAAGAACCAAAACTGTTGGTACAGGATGCACCCGTAAATTAATGAGACTGAAATGTGGCTTTAAATTACTCGAAGGTACACTTTCTGTATATACACAGTAAATGTTTAAAAGCCCAGTAGAATAAGTGACTATAGATGTGATTAGTTTTATATATGTGAATATTTGAGCATTGTTAGGACTTGATTTGGAGGTATTTAATTTTAGTTCATACTTAATAGACTGTTAATTTGCCTATCAGAGCGTTCCTCTGAGTCCATATGTAAATGGAAGTTCTAGATTTACTGAGAACATGTGGACCGATATTTGAAGAGGTACTGGTGATGCTGGTTTAATACCTCTTAGCACTTTATGCCAGGGACTCAGCATTTACAGGTGCTGTCTCTTTTAATTAGCAAAATGACCTTATAAGCTGTAGATGCTATTATTTTCCCCATTTTCTAGCTGAGGGACACTAGGGATTAGAAAATGTAAGTTATTTCTCCAGTGTTGCCCACCTAGTTAGTAAGTGGTACAGTGACAGTTGAATCCAGGTCTAACTCCAGAGCGCCAGTAAGATTTGTTTTTGTTTTTTCTGACTTACAAAAGCAATACATGCTTATAGTAAAGACAATGAAAATACAATTGAGGTGTATGGTACAGAAAGTAAAAATATTCTGTGAACTCGCTTCCAGAGGTAATCATTGTTAACCTTTTGAATTTTTTTTTTTTAGCACACACTGATGTATTATTTTATGGAAGTATGATAAACTAATTTTTCTGCAGTTTTAAAAAAAACTTGATAATAATGTATCTTGATATATAGAAAGATATTTCTTGTTATGCTCAGGGATACATGTATTTTGCACATGGTATTTGTGTCACTATTTTAGTGAGATAAATCTGGGACATGGCATTGCTTGTCCAAGGGTATGTATTTTATTTTATTTTTTATTTTTATTTTTTTTTTGTGGTACGCGGGCCTCTCACTGTTGTGGTCTCGCCTGTTGCGGAGCACAGGCTCCAGACGCGCAGGCTCAGCGGCCGTGGCTCACAGGCCCAGCCGCTCCGCGGCTTGTGGGCTCTTCCCGGACCGGGGCATGAACCCGTGTCCCCTGCATCGGCAGGCAGACTCTCAACCACTGCGCCACCAGGGAAGCCCAAGGGTATATATTTTAAATTTGTCAATAGATGCTGTAAAATTACTCTCCAAAAAGATTGAACTAATTAATTCCCTGACAGAGTGTGAGCTCTGTGGTGATTTTATTTTTATAATCCAGTACTAAGCCTATTGTTAGGCATATAGTAGCTGTTCAAAATGTTAATTTAGTCTGAGAATCTCTTTATCCATAGTATCGCAGAGACTGGATGTTATAAATCTTTAAAAAATTTGACAATTAGTAGGTGAAAGAAATCTCATTGTTTTAATTTGCCGATTTTTGTTTGTTTCGGTTTTTTTGGCTGCGCCATGAAGCTTGGGGGATTTCAGTTCCCCAACCAGGGACTGAACCCGGGCCATGGCAGTGTAAGCCTTAATTTTCCATTTTTAATAATGAAGACAAACATCTAATATGTTTTAAGTAGAGTCACGTTTTAACTTAGAGTGACTTAATGTCAGGCTCTGTCTGTAGCGCTTCATATATGTCTATTATCTGTATTACCTAATTCAATGCTCAGTGAATTTTATAAAGTTGGTGATATTATACCCATTTTACAGATGAGAAAACTGAGGCTTGTTTAAAAGCCTTGCCCAAAATTATAGCTGGTAAGCATCAAGGTCATTACTTGAACTTGGGGTCAGCCTGCCTTTACAAATGATGCAGGGTTAACACTAAGCTATACTGGCCCAGTGAAGTGTCGTGTATTTTATTTTCTGTGAATTTTGGGAAGAAGAGAGTTGAATGGAAGACAGAAAATAAAATCCTACAAATACCTTTAGGAGACTGCAGTTTACGATACAGTGCGTATTGCTTTAAATGAACAGTTCAAGCTGCTCTTGCCTTGTTAAAATTCTCTGCTTGTGATGGGCTGCAGGATGTGTGCTGGTAACAGTTCAGACATACTCTGTCATCAGGCTTCAGGGTTAAATGTACTCCCAGCCCATTTTCTTGAGAAATTTACAGCAACATATACTCTGTTAAAAACATTATACATTGTGTCCACTTTCAGATTTCTTTCTTCCTTTTAAAGTAATTAATGTGGTGTATGTGATAGAATTTTTTTGTCTTTAATGAAACACACCCTTTTGAATTTCTTGAGCCTGCATGTTTTTCAGTGGATAGCTTAAAACCTGGCCTTCTCAAGTTTTCTCTGTGAAACGCTAATTTTTACTTGGCATCACCGCAAAAGTATTGATTGGTTGGTTTTCATTCCTATTAAACTGTATCTTACAAAGCAATTGTTACTTGAAACACGATTTTCAAGAGTGTTGTCTGTTTAAGTTTTCTCTAGGAAACCTGTGGTAGATAAGTTGAGTAACAGCAGGAGAGCAAATGTTGAAAACTCTTGGTTTTTATGGTCTGGCTGTTCAGTCACACTGCAGCTGTCTGGAATCATGAATGACATAGAAGTTTATGCCCTGTACTGCATAGTACCTTGACAGTGACAGTGCTTTAGGTTTCTGTCTGATTTCTGTTTTTCAAAAATGAAACTTCTGAAGTTTTTTGGATCTGCGCAATTATTCTTCAACTTCCCATCATTGATACATAGTCCCAACAATCAGACCTGAAGACCAGTGAAAATAAATGGTCAGGTCAGGGTATGGAAAATATTGATAGGCATGTAGCGGAGATTTTGGAGCAGCTGTAAAAAGTTTTAATAGGTACACACTGGAAAGTAGGCAAAAAAGGAGAAACAGTTATTATTTCCGGGAAAAATTGAAGGAGTGTACTAGAAAGGAAGGTTGGTTACCATACATTATTTAAATCACCAGTGAACGATGTTTCGTAATGTAATAACTACTGCTTAAACCGGAATATGTGGCATTACTGGGATGGGGCAAGGCAGAATTGGCAGGGGTGGAACAGCTAAGTCCTCATCTTTCAGGTGATAGGTGATGGCTGGAATAAATTAAGAAACACCAGTAGAAGGGTGTTATTTAGAAATACTGGGAGTAAACATAAAGAGAAAGCTAAAATCAAAATTGAGGGTGATTGCTTGTGAGTGTTGGGATAGGGAATTGCTCTTTTTCATAAGCCTTTTAATGCTCTGACTTTTAAAATTATATGGATTCATTTGATAAATAAGTAACTGTGGTGAGTATAAGTAAAGGGTGTTTAAGGTCACACGAAAGTACTGAGACTAATCTTTTTTTTTAAATTTGCTGGGACTCTTTTTGCTTTCCTGTTTTAGAGCCAGCACAACATAGGATATCCTAGGTATGGCCTGATAGAATGAATAAACGTTGGTTTAGTTTATTAGTTTACCTGCAGTGGAATGTTTGGCCTTCAGAATTCGGCTGAAGGACTTTTTATTACCGGGTGATTCTTTCCTCCTTGGTAATACTCATTTCCCTCTAACCTTAGTATTCCCAACTGGTTTACTCCTTAGTCCTTTTGTAGCTATGCTTGATTAATGCCCCAGTTGTTAACTTTAGAACAAAAGAATAATAATCACTCGTGCCCCTCAAATGAGGTCTCTGCTAGGTGGTAATTATCCACCAAAGGGTGTCACTATAAATAATCTGTCCCCGTTCTGCCAGTGTCAGTGTTGTTTTCTGCTTTTATTTAGCCTGTATGAAAACAGTGACTGACAAAAGAAGAATGGGGCTTCGTTTTCCTTTAGTTACGGGAAGGTCTAGGTTGTGTCCCATATTCAGGGCTCGAGACTCCTCACTTCCTCAGTGATTGTACTGCCCAGCTTCACCATCACCTGGTACACTACCTAAGGGTTATTACAGAATCTTTGCCTGTGAAATGCAGTTTGGATCAGTCTAGTGCTCCCCTGGCTCTGAGAAAAGCACCTGTTCTCAGGGGTAACTGTGAGAGGCTTCTGTTTGGCTTTTGGGCAGTAGCTAAGATTCTGAAAAAGGGATTGCTTTCAAGTGTAGATTAGGACTTCAACCTTGCTCCGTAGGCTAGTTAGGAATAATGCAGAGGCAGCTTTTGGAATGCTGAACCTTGGACGTCTATTTTCAAGGGCTGTTGGGGCCCCCAAAGTGTTGGGGGTCTTCGAGGGATAGGGAGCCTTGTGCACGAGCAGGTCTCCACCCACCAAAGGCTCTGAGCTGGATTTCCTTTCTCTGGTTACCTGAGCTTGCCGATCACAGTTGGCAAGTGGAGAGGGAGAGTTGCCTATGCTGAGAGTAGCAAACTGAATAAGAAAGTAGTTCCTAGGGTCAGTTTCTTCCACTTTCCTAGGGGCAGACCAAGGTTTAGTTTCTGAGAACAGTTAAAGCAGCTCAGGACCACAGCCCACATTGCTGGCTTTTGACTGTGGATAGGGGACCCAACATTTTCAAAGCACCAGAAAGGTTGGCAGGGAGAAAGGAGGGAGAGAGGCCTCTATAACTGAGAAAAGTAGGGTGCCATCCCGAGGGCGAGGCCTTTCTTTGCGTGGATTGCATTTCGTGCCTGGAGAAGAGCGTGAGGGGCGAGGGAGGAAAGGCGGAGACCGTTCGGACTCCAGCCGGTTCCTGCACACCGAACACACCCAGCGGGAGGGAAGAGGAAGTGTGTTCTGGAATAGCTTGAGCAGCTGCCGCCATTGGCCGGCAGGCCTGTCAGTTGCCTGGGGACCGAGGCTGGAAAGAGGAAGGAGGAGCTCAGGGCTCCTGCCTGGAAGGGAGGGAGGAGGGCTGAGCCAGGCCGAGCCAGGGGGCGTGGGGGCTGGGACGGCAGGCCGACTGGCAGGGCGGGGCTGCCTTCGATCCGGCCACTTCTCTCAATCATTGCTCTTCTGATTCAGGGTGGCATTGTGTGTCCCGCCGTGCAGGAGCGAGTCCCAGCTGAGAGGCGAGGCTGAGCCCAGAGCACTGGGTTGCTTCAGCAGGGAAGACTCCCTTCCCCCCTGCTTCAGGCTGCTGAGCCCTGAGCCCCGCTCAGAATGGAAGCCATCGCCAAATATGACTTCAAAGCCACCGCAGACGACGAGCTGAGCTTCAAAAGGGGGGACATCCTCAAGGTAAGTGTTGATGCCCAGCAAACGCTCAGATGGCTTCTCCTTGTACTCACCTGCCTTCTTGTGCCCTGATAACACACAAAGAAGCTGTGCTTGTTCTTTTTTCATTGCCCACTTTTAACATTTACCATCCTGTGTGATTTGGAGAGCTAGATGCTGAGTAGAATATCAAACATGACTTCAGAGGGTTGGTGTGATGTGTGGTCTTTAACTGCCTTTGTGTGAATGCCTTGAGCATTTCTGTGCTTCTTGATATTGGTAATTCAAGTAAAGTCAGAGCAATATGGTTATAGTAAGGAAGCGTATGAGTAGATTGGGTTACCTGATCTACTAGAGTTATATAAAAAAAAGTGAGAGGATTTTTTTAAAAGACACAAATTTGAAGTATTTTTGTAAAAGCACTCAATTAGTCTTATCTTACATAGTCAAAAGATTTTTGCTTCTGGAATGTGATCCTAGTAGGTTAGAAATTAATTTCCCCTAGTTTAGAGAGGTGGTTAGAAGTACATGCCAAAACTCGTTAAAGAACCTCAGTGTATTCTTATTCTTTGTGAAGCAACTAATGGAGTTCTAAATGACAAGGTTCAACTTGCTGTTGTACCAGTCAGATTTCGATTTTCTTGAACTTGAGGGGCAGTTACCCCATATTAAACTCTGATTGCACCAATGAAACCTGCTGACAGTTTAAAAATAAGCTTCCTTACAGTTTGCAGCTCATTTTGAGCCCCACTATTTACATGAGGTTCGCCTTCCACCTGGCACGTGTTAATTATGTTGTTTACCCAGTTGACTCGAGCAGCTTGCTCTTTTGGATATGTAATTTATTTTTACATGGGTGGGTGTTATCAAATAGTGTATCAACTCTGAGAAAAACCTAAAATTTAATGTTTGAGTCTTCACTGTGTCTCAAGTTTTGACTTTTTTCCTCTAAACCTGATTATTGGAATTTGCCATCCATTTGTTTACTACTGTTGAATGAAATTATTAGGATTTTATAAAGAAGAAAGTGGAAATACAGAAATATGATTCTTTATAAAAGGACTAGTGACTTTTGTTTTTAAGTTTTGCAGACCTATGGAGAGTTGTTATTTTGTTCACTGCCCAAGGTGTAGAGTTCTGCTCTGAAGTTAGTTTTTGTAAACTACTACTGTACAGTAGTTTTTGTAATGTTAGAAATGTAGGTTGCACTTCATAGAAGGTGATAAAGAGCCCTTTAAGGAGAAGGAAACTGTGAGCTTTTTTTTTTTAACATCTTTATTGGAGTATAATTGCTTTACAATGGTGTGTTAGTTTCTGCTTTGTAACCAAGTGAATCAGTTATACATATACATATGTTCCCATATCTCTTCCCTCTTGTGTCTCCCTCCCTCCCACCCTCCCTATCCCACCCCTCTAGGTGGTCACAAAGCACCGAGCTGATCTCCCTGTGCTATGTGGCTGCTTCCCACTAGCTATCTATTTTACATTTGGTAGTGTATATATGTCCATGCCACTCTCTCACCTTGTCACAGCTTACCCTTCCCCCTCCCCATATCCTCAAGTCCATTCTCTAGTAGGTCTGTGTCTTTATTCCTGTCTTGCCCCTAGGTTCTTCATGACCTTTTTTTTTTTCCTTAGATTCCATATATATGTGTTAGCATATGGTATTTGTTTTTCTCTTTCTGACTTGCTTCACTCTGTATGACAGTATCTGGGTCCATCCACCTCACTACAAATAACTCAATTTCGTTTCTTTTTATGGCAGAGTAATATTCTATTGTATATATGTACCACATCTTCTTTATCCATTCATCTGTTGATGGACACTTAGGTTGCTTTCATGTCCTGGCTATTGTTAATAGCTGCAGTGAACATTTTGGTACATGACTCTTTTTGAATTATGGTTTTCTCAGGGTATATGCCCAGTAGTGGGATTGCTGGGTCGTATGGTAGTTCTATTTTAGTTTTTTAAGGAACCTCCATACTGTTCTCCATAGTGGCTGTGTCAATTTACATTCCCACCAACAGTGCAAGAGTGTTCCCTTTTCTCCACCCTCTCCAGCATTTATTGTTTCTAGATTTTTTGATGATGGCCGTTCTGACCGGTGTAAGATGATACCTCATTGTAGTTTTGATTTGCATTTCTCTAATGATTAATGATGTTGAGCATTCTTTCATGTGTTTGTTGGCAATCTGTATATCTTCTTTGGAGAAATGTCTATTTAGGTCTTCTGCCCATTTTTGGATTGGGTTGTTTGTTTTCTTTGATATTGAGCTGCATGAGCTGCTTGTAAATTTTGGAGATTAATCCTTTGTCAGTTGCTTCATTTGCAAATATTTTCTCGCATTCTGAGGTGTGTGTGAGCTTTTTGACTGTATTCTCAAAGTCAGCACTAAATTAATCAGAAAGCAGACAGAACCAGCTATAGGTTTTAGAGAGAAATACATCATCTGTTTCTATTTCTTTAGCTAGAAATCGGCAATCATAACTTAGACTACTAAATTACTCTGTATCATTGATGTACTGAGGAGATAATTTGGTGTTTTCTTAGGTGATTACTATTTTCAGCAGATAACCTGCTCCTGATATCATAATAAGATTGGCTACTCAGATAAAGGGAAAAAAGATTGGCTCCTCAAGTAGCCACGTTTGTCACTTGTACAAAAATGCTTTGGGGCCAAGCTTGGGGGTTTTTTTGGTTTGTTTGTTTACTGAAATACAAATTAGATTTCTCCATTAAGTAGAAACTTGAAACTTGAGCCTGGAAGTTCATATTTTTTCTCTTAGTCTATCCAGTTGCACATTTAGCACTAAAGCAACAAATCAAAACAAAACTGTGAACTTTGAGGTCTGTTTTAAAGAATTTTTAGACAAGAACTTTCCCTGTTTACTGCCACTAAATTTAGTCTTGGACCATGAACATTTTATAAGTTCTCCACCTTAAATTGGTAAACTTCGTGAACAAGTGTAATGTCCTTCTTTCCCATCCTACAATTAGGATGGTGCTGTTTAATATTCCCCCAGAAATTTTTATGATGGGAGAGAAAGTGAATCAGAGTGCTCACATTTACTTTCAGATTTTCTTTGGGGAGAGAGAAACATACATATATTTGGTTCTTTCCAGTTTGGCAGATAACTGGCATATGAAGTCATAATGCCATTATTGCTTTTGAATGGTGGCCGTTAGCTGTTTGTTAGTAATCTTGTGGCTTTACTCCAAAAAATAAGTGACGATACAGTAGTTGCCCTTTGTCTCATAATTCTGTGAAACAGCTGAGTGAAGAGGAGGGACATTGCTTTGTCTTAAGCACTATTAGTTTAAAAAAAAAAAAAAGGCAGCGTTTTCTTCTTTGATTATTCAGGGAGTAACTGGCTTCATTTGAGTGGCTCTGATTTGATTTGTTCACTCTTTAGGATGCTAGTTGTGAGCCAGATCATGTTTTGAAGTGTCTGGAAAGCACTGACCAGTTTCCCTCGATTGAAATATGGATCTATTTACCCTCTGTTGATAAAAGGGACATGTGCACGTGGGTACTGAGTACATTTTACTTGAAGATAATGAAATAGAAAGGGGCTCAGCCCTCTTCCCATGACCAGGTTCAGGATTACACCCTCTCACTGTCTTGGAGTTCCTGGTTAACTTTTGCTGAATGTTGACTCGTGTCTCCCAGCAGACCACTTCCTTACTCTCTGTCCACATGTTGACTTGTACTGCCCTGAGAAGAGAGAGCAAATTAAAAACATCTTACTGGAAGCCGTAAATAGAACTTAATGCTTGGATATATCTGCCTTTGTTAATTTCCCTCTTATAAAAGCTTGTGTTTTTCTTGGGGAGGGGTGGGGAGGGCACTGGGGCTAGGTATGGAAGAAATTGCTCTTCGTTCGTGGATGAAGTGAACCTAAATTTCCCCACCGTTGTAGGGCAGCCTTGAGATAGCCCCAGGGGTTCTCCACTGAAAATGAGGCCCCTGAATACTCTGCCCTAGGCACACAAAATGCCTGAGCTTACCTAAAAGTTGCGTTTGCCATCTAGAGGCTTCTGTACATGTATTGATACTTCAGACAGTGCTGCATAGGAATGAAGAGACTGTTCTGAGCTCTCAAACCTGTGCTCATTGCATTCTGTAGCTGGGTGGTTATTTTCTATCAAGACAGACCTTAGACTCTAGAAGAGAACCAACAGTAGATCATCTCAATATCTTCTTCTCTGCCTGGCACGAACTTCCTTTACCAGTTTCCTAAACCGCTTTAGAATTAGGTCTTGGGTTCAGGGCTGATGACACTATTTTACTGTTACATTTACAGAGCGTCTCCTTGAGCCACATCCTGGGGCAAGTTGCTTTGAGAGTTGGGGGAGAAATAGAAGATGTACTTTCTCCCTTCAGGAACTCTAAAATCAAATAAGAGAAGTGAGGTTAGTATGTGAAACAGTATGTGACAGTGTGTAAAATTAGAGGATCTGTATTTTTTAAAGATAAATTTATTTATTTATTTTTGGCTGCATTGTGTCTTCGTTGCTGCACATGGGCTTTCTCTAGTTGCAGCAAGGGGGGGGCTACTCTTCGTTGCACTTCGCAGGCTTCTCATTGCGGTGGCTTCTCTTGTTGCAGAGCACGGGCTCTAGACGCGCGGGCTTCAGTAGTTGTAGCACATGGGCTCAGTGGTTGTGGCTTGCGGGCTCTAGAGCACAGGCTCAGTAGTTGTGCCACATAGGCTTAGTTGCTCTGCGGCATGTGGGATCTTCCCGGACCAGGGCTTGAACCCGTGACCCCTGCAGTGGCAGGCGGATTCTTAACCACTGCGCCACCAGGGAAGCCCTAGAGGATCTTTAGAACAGGAAAAGACTTCCTTATTTTAAGGTGAGGAAATGGTGGCCCATGGAGGTGAATGATCTATCCAAGATCACAGCTATTAGTACTTAGTGCTGAACTGGTATTTAGCAGAATGCTGAAGTTGTGTTACACACTGTAACTGCCAGTGTAATTTTGAAGAGAAGAGATTGGTGAGAGCCGAAGTCCAAGAAAGCTGTGTGGAAGAGGCATGACTTGGACTGGACCTTGTGAAGACCAGGACAGGGCTAGGTGAGGACAAGGGAGGGGCGGGGGCTGTGCTTGTTGTGTTTAAGACAGGAATGCTAGAATAAGGTTATAGGCTGTGACGGAGTGGAAAATAAGGTAGAACTGGAGCCAGATAAGAAAAACCCAATAAGAGTTTGATCTTGTCCTTAAGGCTCTGAAGGTTATCAGCTGATGACGAAAGTGTCCTGTGTGTATAGTGGAAGTGTCCTGTGTGTATAGTGGATTGCAAGGAGGGAAGCCTGGAGTCCCAGCCTGGCAGGTTCCAGTAATCAGGTTGTGAGATAAGTGCCTGTACAGGTATAGGAGACTAGGAATGAAGGACAGGGGGTGCTTTGAGGAAAAGAAAAAATAACGGGATTTCTGCCTGTCAGCTGGGAGTATTTGAATAAGTCTCCTGTGTAACTGAGAAAAGAACGTCCATTGAGTATGCTCCTGAGAGCCAGGAATGTGAACTAGAGTGTGATTGGTTCCAGTTTTCACAACAGCTCTAAGTCCTGAATTTCAGTACATGAGTCTCATTTCAGGTGTTTGAACGATCAATCCTAAAAAATAAGAGGTTGGGATGGGGTTTTTTCTTCACTATTTCAAAGTACTGGTATCAGTATACTTTTTGAAGTATTTCTTTGCCTATTGATAAGAATTGTTATCAATCTTGTTAACTAAACTCAGAATATTGCATTTAATCTTTAAGAATGAGGACAGTTTGAGTTCTCTTACAACATAATTTGTTTGCCTTTCATCATATTCGTTTCCCCCCTGTCATCTGAATGGACTGTTTCCAAATAGGTGCTAAGAATGAACTTTCAGTTCCTGTACAAGACTCCTTTGGGGGTGGAGGGGGTTGCTGGCTGAAGACCAGTCGTCCCTGTTTGGAGAAAGAAATGTCTAAGGAAATGCACCGTTCCTTTGGGGTCTTCAGTTTTCACCTCTGTGAGCCATTATAGTTAAGTCATCATTGAATAGCTACTACTTATGAAGCATTTAATATGTGCCACAAAGTTATACGTGATTTCTAATTTTGGACATCAGAAGGTTGGCATTATTAGCCCCATCTTATGGGTGCAGAAGTTAAGTAACAGGCTCAGGTTCACACATCTAGTAAGAGGCAAAGCTGGGATTTGATCTTAGGCCTGGCTGCAGTGCTCCCCCTACAGTACATTAATTCCCCTGTTAACTGTCAGGTATGAGTAAACCAGAAATATAAGCTTATCTGCAGTCCTGAGTTACTCACCTGCCAGGCATGGACAGCTGTCTTACGGCACTGCTTCTACATAGTGACGTATTGGATATCCTATCTAAGTAAGCTGAGGTTAATAATAAAAGAAATGAAGGGGGAAAAAAAGGGTCATTTCACCTTTCGGATTAGCAAAGATGATAAAGACTGACCCCACCCTCTTTTGGCCAGGGTGTGGGGAAATGGGTACTGTCACCTCCTGCCAGTGGAGGTTTGTACGAATACAGTTGGTCTTTTTGAACATGGCTTGGTGATACATATTAGACCATAAAATGACCCAGCAGTTGCACTTTCAAGAATTCAATCTAAGGAAATTCACAAACAAGTTTTTTTTAAATGTAGACATGGGGGGGGGATGTTTATTTCAGTGAATCTGTGTGCCACCTGGAAATTTCTGCAATTAAATTATGAAATATCATTTCCAAGATATTAAAAGGTGTAAAAATAGGCATCTTCGAATACATGGAATTACCATATTATTAAAAAAAACCTTAAGTAGCCCATCAGTGGGAGGCTACATAAACAGATTATGGTGCTTGTAAAGTGGGATACTGTGAAGATGTTAATGTTGATGTAAAACTATATGAATACAGTATATGTGTTGCTCAGACAAGTGTTTATGGATCCTCTTTTAAAAAGTGAAAATATATCTAATTTATTGAGTTCTTAGTATATGTCTGTGCACTAAGCTAAGTATTTTACTTGTATTTTCTTTTAATCCTCACAATAATCCTATTAAGACAGATGCTATTATCCCCAATTTACTGATCAGGAACCTGAGGCTTATGTTAAGTAACTTGCCCAAGTTCACATTCAAATCCAGGCCGGTTAAGTCCAGATTCCATGTTCTTAACCACTACCCCGTGGGGCTTTTTTGTACCCAAATGAGGTCAGATGAGGGAGGGAGGGAGGGGGCGCGAGCCCATTTAGGGAAAATTGCTATCTATTTCATTTGCTTATTAAATACATAGACTTCTTTCTGAATGATCCCCTAAAAGGTAACAGTTATCTCCAAGGAGCTGGATTTCAGGTGATTCTTACTTCTTTCTTGTGCTTTTTTTTTTTTACATTACTTTAATTAATTTATCAGTTTTATTAAGTCAATACAGCTTTATTCAAATGGTAAGTAGTTAACATTTTGCATGTTTTACCTTGATGGTTATTCTAGGAAGTTAAAGTGCTCCGGTCAGGGCTTGGTTGGTTGTGTATTTTTAATGACTGAGATTTAACCTGCTGTTAGGCTAAAGTTCACTGTGCCTATCTATGTTCAGAGTCATAAAACTTAGACACCTTTTTAAAAAGTGACTCACAACACCTTTTGGAGGAAAATCTTGGTCTTTTTGGCAGATACTTCCTCTGTTTTACCTCCTAGTGTACGTGGAATGAGAGACACCTGTGGTATTGTGCTAAAGAACTGCTCCAGGGCTAGACCCACCTTCTTCTTCTGGCAGATCTGGCCTTTTGGTCTTGGGAAGCTGACTCTCCTTTGGTTCTCCCATCCTCAAAATGGGAACAATAGCGTCTACTTTCCTAGAGTCACAGTGAGGATTAAAAGAATTAATATGTTAGTGTGCTTAAAGCAGTGACGCGTAAAGTAGATAGTAATGCTACCTGCTATTAGTTTTATTAATGTTATTCAGACGCACAACTTTGATTAAGAGGATGTCAGTCCTACTGCTGGCTCAGGTAACTGTTAAGTCACATGACTCGACACATAAAACTGGCTGGGTGCTTGTCCTGATACTACCTCAAACTCAGAATTGTGCAAACTTTGTCCCAGAACTTAGCAGAAAGCATGGTATTGATGGAGGATTTTGTGAAAGACAAGTAGTTTCTCCATTCTTAAAAGTCTTTGGCCCTCTCTCAGGGTTAAACCTGAAAGCAAAGAGGTGGGTAACTGCACAGTGTCCTGTTGGGGACCTCACTTTTGTATATTTCTTGGGCTGAATAGAGCTTTGGGATTATGCTGTTGGCAAATATTAAGAAGTGATAGAAGAAACAGCCTTGGGAAAAATTCGTTGCTGTATTTACTCTAAGGATACTAAGGAATCTTTCATTATTATGTGTCCTCAGGGAGGACATGTGGGAGAACATTCTCTCTGGTCTCCATACCTAGAATAGGCGTATTTCCCCCTCAAACAACTTTTTTAAATCTTAAGGATGCTATAAATAATGCTTTGATATGTTTCCTTCTTTATCTTCTAGGAAAGCTTAGAGCCTACTATGGTCCCATTTCTAGCAGTCGCTCTTATACTTTCTGTCCTAATATTTTTGTTGAAACAGGTAGTAATTTTTAGTGGTAAATATTTAAAGTTTTTCTCACCCTAACAATGGCTTTGATTTTTAACTAATTTATTTATTCTTCAGTTTAACAGCAGACTTTTAAAATCTAGATTTAGCAAAATGGCAAAGCCTTTTGTAGTACTTTGCTTTTGAAAAAATACAAAAAGCATCAGTTTAGTTTTAAAGTGAGAGGAAATGCATTTTGGACCTTAAAACTGTAGACTTCACAGAGAACAAGAAATCAGTGTGTAGGCTTCCCTGGTGGCGCAGTGGTTGAGAGTCCGCCTGCCGATGGGGGGGACGTGGGTTCGTGCCCCGGTCCGGAGGATCCCACATGCCTCGGAGCGGCTGCGCCCGTGAGCCATGGCCGCTGAGCCTGCGCGTCTGGAGCCTGTGCTCTGCAACGACGGGAGCGGCCACAACAGTGAGAGGCCCACGTACTGCAAAAAAAAAAAAAAAAAAAAAGAAAGAAAGAAAGCAGTGTGTGTTTTCAGTCAGAATATTGATCATGCAATGTCTTTGTGTCATTTTGTAGATCTTTTATTTTCCTAGATAAATATGTATGGTTTGAAATGGATTGCTAGAGGAAAGAGAATAAATTTACAGCATTTTATTTTTTTGGTTTCATTGGGTCTTTGTTGCTGTGTGCGGGCTTTCTCTAGTTGCGGCGAGCGGGGGCTACTCTTCTTTGTGGTGCGCGGGCTTCTCATTGCGGTGGCTTCTCTGTGGCGGAGCACGGTCTCTAGGCGCACGGGTTTCAGTAGTTGTGACTCGCGGGCTCTAGAGTGCAGGCTCAGTAGCTGTGGCATGTAGGCTTAGTTGCTCCGCGACACGTGGGATCTTCCCAGACCAGGGCTCGAACCTGTGTCCCCTGCATTGGCAGGTGGATTCTTAACCATTGTGCCACCAGGGAAGTCCCTACAACATTTTATTGTCAATATTTCCATTTTTCCTTAACATTTAAAATTACTTTAATATACATTAATAGAAAAAAAGAGGAAATTCAAAATTCTGCACGAACTCCCCACTCCAGTATTCTTACTGTTGCAGATCTCTTCTAGGCTTTGTTATTGTATAAACATTTTTATACTGCTGTAATTATAGTGGCCTTAAAATACAACATATGTTACCATTTTCCTGTGTTTGTTTTACTAATTATTTTTAATGGTTTAATGTTTTAAAATATTTTTAAAGTTAATGTTCTATAATTGACTTAGCTATTTCCCCATTGCTGGATACTTAGCTTGTTTCTATTAAAAGTTTAGTTTATCATCTCAAAGGAGGCTTTTGATTATGTATGATGCTCTATTGTCCAAAAGGATTGAACAGATTACCTACTTGAGGTCAAGTTGAATGAGAATGGCCCATAATCTTAGTCAGAATACATAATAGTAGTGCAGCTAATGTTGGCTTCATTTTCTGACCTCCTTTAACAATAGAATATTATTTCACAGTTTGACAATGTTTTATAGGACTGTGAAATGATTTGTGAAATGATTAAACCTCTTCACTCAGCATCTAAGATACTTGACAACAGCATCTAGTTTTTCTGAAGCACGTTTTATTTTGTGCTGTTCCTTCAGGTGATTAATTTGCTTTTTTATAGCTGTGTCAAGTTAAGTTAATAAGTAATTTTGATAGCTGAGAAATTTGATGTGTACTCATAGATGTAGTTTTAATTCAGTTTTACTTCTCTGGTTGAATTAATCCCTTCTGGAGGGAGATAATCCATCCTCACTCATGTTTGGAAAAAGATGGAAAGACAGACAAACCAGCTTTGTTTAGTTGATGCTGCAAATGTTTAGCTTTAGAGCCAGAAGGCTCTGCTGAGAGCTTTTGAGAAAAAAGTGGAGTGATTTATTGAAACATCCTCATGCTCTTAACATGTACTGAGATATAAAGAAAAAACAAAACTATCTTGTTGGTTCTCTCTGGATGTTGGGATTATGGAGAACTGTCACTTTCTACAGCATGCATTTCTATAATGGATGTTTTTACAGGCATATATTAGTTTCTTAATCAGAAAAGCAGTAAAAACCAAAAACACCACAGTAGTTTTCTAGATGTAAATTTACAAGTCAACAAACATTTTAGGGTCTATTTTGATTTCTTAAAAGGAAAAAAAAAAATCAGCGTACAGCTTCATGGAGTAAATTTGTTCATTTCTTCTTGGTGAAGACAGCACAAGCATCTCCAAGTTATCTAGGACTGTTACATAGACTTTATGTAAAATAGAGAATACACAACAATAAACTAGAAGCGGGCTCGGCTCTTTTGCTTATGAACAAGTAAGATTGGCCCTAAAACTGGTCTTGCTGCCCAGATTTCTAGTTATATCTAGCTTATCTTTTCCCTGCACCTTATATGAAACTAACGTTATGTGCTTTCTTACTTACGTAATTTTGACTTAGGTCAGTCTCCAAACTGGATTATGGCTAGCAATGCAGCCAAATTGCAGTTCTTCCTAGGTTTAATGATCCATGTTGCCTTCCTTGTCTCCTGTCCATATTTAGTCATTTACATTTTATTTATCAACTCTATAAAAATGTTTGGCTCTGAAAGGTAAAATTAAGAGACAAAATAAAGATTTGCAGTTATTTGTGGGTTTTAGTTATCTGTTGTGCATTGAAAAATATCAGGTGTCTTCATTTCATGCTTTTAAAATGTTTATTAGAGTTATTGAAAAGTGTAAAAGAAAGGCCATAATCCCTCCTGTCACCCAGATAACTTTTTTTTTTTTTTTTTTTTTTTTTTTGCGGTACGCAGGCCTCTCACTGCTGTGGCCTCTCCTGTTGTGGAGCACAGGCTCCGGATGCGCAGGCTCGGTGGCCATGGCTCACGGGCCCAGCCGCTCCGCGGCACGTGGGATCTTCCCGGACCGGGGCACGAACCCGTGTCCCCTGCATCAGCAGGCAGATTCTCAACCACTGCGCCACCAGGAAAGCCCAAGATAACTTTTTGAAATAAAATAAAACAAATGTCGAACTCATTAGAAAATGTAAAAGGCAAATACTCTTACCAAAGAAAATAACTATTCTGTTTTTCTGTAACCTTTCAGGGAGAAAGACATTTAATGACTATAGCTATAGTTACTTTTACTGTACTTTCTGGGTACGATGAGAAGCACACAGAAACCATATTCAAAATTGTAATAATGAAAATAAGCAGGTACTTCATCTTTGGAAGGAAGGATGGGGTTTCTGTTTAAATGTACTGTACCTCTTTAGAAAAAAAGCAGTAGCTAGAAAGGTCACTTTGCCAGGCTATTAGAGAAGATCATAATGATTAAGACTTTAAAAGTCACATGTTAAAGCTGAGTCAGAGTAGATTTCGAACCTGAAATTGGTGTGAATTTTCCCAAAAGTTGTGCTGATATTGTCTACATCAGATATTCAGATGAATTTGTGACTAATGGCCTCACTTAGTGCTAGAAGTGGAAACTTGTAGCCCTGCAGGTCTTTCCTTGAGATTAATTACTTTATTGGTCTCCTAAATTTAGGTTACTGGTTGAGAAAGAACCAGTACTTTACTTGGAAAGTCATTCTCTTTGTGTTCAGATGCCCTTTATTTGCCTTCTTGGAGCACCTAATATAACTACATACATCTGAACAGCTGTTGTCCTTAAAGACTGTAGAAGTAATTTTCAAATTCAGTTATTAGTTTGTTGGTATTGTGTATCAAAGTGTAAGCTTTCTGCATGTTCTTTCCCTCCTCTTCTTTCTTATTAGATATTAAGGGCCTCGCAAAAGGGGCATGCTTCTCATTTGCATATTCTCAGATAACCTGATGAAAAATTATTGATCACCTGCTTTTGGGGGTGTTGGGTTTTATAAATAAAAGAATAGCAGCCTCAATTTGAAGTGAACTATGGCATGTTTTTCCTTTTAATATAAATGTTTATCTTGTGCTGTTGGTAGGAATGTAAATTGATAGAGCCACTATGGAGAACAGTACGGAGGTTCCTTAAAAAACTAAAAATAGAACTACCATATGACCCAGCAATCCCACTACTGGGCATATACCCTGAGAAAACCGTAATTCAAAGAGAGTCATGTTCCACAATGTTCATTGCAGCCCTATTTACAGTAGCCAGGACATGGAAGCAACCTAAGTGTCCATCGACAGATGAATGGATAAAGAAGATGTGGCACATATATATAATGGAATATTACTCAGCCATAAAAAGAAACAAAATTGAGTTATTTGTAGTGAGGTGGATGGACCTAGATACTGTCATACAGAGTTAAGTAAGTCAGAAAGAGAAAAATAAATACCATATGCTAACACATATCTCCATATATATATGGAATGTAAAAAAAAAATTGTTTCTGAAGAACCTAGAGGCAGCGCAGGAATAGAGACACAGAAGTAGAGAATGGACTTGAGGACACGGGGAGGGGGAAGGGTAAGCTGGGATGAAGTGAGAGAGTGGCATGGACTTACACATACTACCGAATGTAAAATAGATAGCTAGTGGGAAGCAGCCGCATAGCACAGGGAGATCAGCTCGGTGCTTTGTGACCACCTAGAGGGGTGGGATAGGGAGGGTGGGAGAGAGACGCAAGAGGGAGGAGATACGGGGATATATGTATATGTATACCTGATTCAGTGTTATACAGCAGAAACTAACACACTGTTGTAAAGCAATTATACTCCAATAAAGATGTTAAAGATAAAGTGATAGGAACTGAAAAAATATATATATATAAATGTTTATAAATACCTAGGCTGTAGCCTTAAATTTCCCTCTAAATGCTGCTTTAGTTGCTTCCCATAAATCTGGGTATGCAGTTGTTTTTGTTTTCATTAATTTCAAAATATTTTCTAATTTGTTGTTTTTTTCTTTGACCCATTGGTTATTTAGGAGTGTGTTGTTTAATTTCCACATATTTGTGAATTTCCCAGAATTTCTTCTGTTGTTGATTTCTATTTTAATTCCATTGTGCTTATAGAACATACTCTGATTTCAGTCCTTTTAAATTTTTGAGGCTTGTTTTATGGCCTGGCATTTGGTCTGTCCTGGAGAATGTTCTGCTGTGTGCTTGAGATGAATGTGTATTCTGCTTTTGTTGGTTGGAGTGTTCTCTAGATATCTGTTAGGTCTAGTCAGTTAATTATTTTTTCCTAGAGTATGTCATGATAGTTGTAGAATTTTGATGAATTCTTAAGAATACTTACCTAGTATCTTGGTGAATCATAGCAACAAATTGAGTATCTCCTAGGTTAAGGGTGTTATGCTTAGTGCAAAGGGTTGGAGGTATAGATAATATTTAGTAATACACTGTTTTAAGAGCTATGCTAGAGGTATGCACTGGGTGTTCTGAATGAAAACAGACTTGGTAAGACATGAGTATTGAAAAGTTTTCTGAGCTAACTTAGAAACACTCATGACTGCTTTGTCCATCCAGATATGCCTGACTTACTGAGGCCTTCTGTTTCTAACATTAGCGAAGCTTACTGTCAAACTCTCAAGAGTTGTTGGAGTTGTCCTAGAACACTTAAACTTGGAAGGTTAATTGCCTTTCATTGTATTTGGCAGTTAAAAAGTAGATATGAACCATATTGATACCAACGTGGCAGACGCAGATAGCATCAAAGTAATTATGACACTTCCTTCACGTTTTGTGAAAAACTTTAGATGAGTGCCATCAATCTCAAATTTTATGCCCATGACGCTACCACCCCACTTTTTAAGAAAATATTTTTATGGAAATAGGTTTCTATTACACATTTGCATGTAGAACATACTGAATAGTGTTTTTAAGTGGGGTTACTTTAAACTAGAACTTTCCAGGTATTGAAAATAGCATGAACTTTACACTAGTATTATGGTAACATCAGAAATGGAAAGGATTAAACATTTTATTTTCTCCAACACCATATGAATATGAATTATATTTAACAAGTTTGTGTATAGTCCAGAGTAATAGACACCTGAAATCTGCTATCTAGATGTTAGTTTCTAAAGTTTAAAAAGTCTGTGGTCAAAGAAGTGGAAAATGGAATACATTTTCATGAAGCTTTTGAAAAAAAATTACTCAAGTAAATAAAGAAGTTCAAGATGCCTCCTCGTAGACCTGAAAACATTTACTCAGTCGTTTATCAAATGTAAGTATGGAAGCCCCCAAATTCAGCATTCTGTTTACAGGGAGGATAGAATAAGATGTCAGTGCTACTTGTGCTCTCAGCCAGGGTCCCTCAACAGGATCTTCTCATTAAGATAAAAGTAAAACTGCTACAGCATCTTTACTGAACATATATATTTTTTAAACTTTTTTATATTGGAGTATAGTTGACTAACAATGTTGTGTTAGTTTCAGGTGCACAGCAAAGTGGTCCAGTTATACATATATCTGTATCTATCATTTTTCAAATTCTTTTCCTATTTAGGTTGTTACATAATATTGAGCAGAGTTCCCTTTGTGAACATAGTTTTTCTTAACATAGATTTTTAAATTTTAGAACATTTTTAGATTTACCAAAAAAAAATTGCAAAAGTAGCACAAAAAGATCCCATATATCTCACACCCAATTTCTCATTATTAACATTTTATATTAGTATAGTACATTTGTTACAATTAATGAGCCATTATTGATACATTATTATTAACTAAGGTCCTTATATTATTCAGATTTCGTTCATTTTTCCTAATGTCCTTTTTTCTGTTCCATGATCCCATCCAGGATGCCGCATTGTTTAGCTGTGTCTTCCTAAGCTCATCTTGGCTGTGTTGGCTGAACATAGATTTAAAAAATATATATATATATATACACACACACACACACACACACACACACACACACACACACGCTTAAAGTTTAATATTCTTTTGATTCTTTGATAGTCCCTACTTAATGAAGAATTATTTTCTAAAAGCTTATAAATTGGTGTTTCTGTGGAAGATGTTATTTCTCATGTAACGCTTATTGACATTTTAAGGTTGGACCACATAAGTATTTGGCTTCCATATGCCGAATATTTACCACACTCTTCTGTACTATAGCCACTGGCCTTATATGACTTATTTAAATTTAAATTAGCTAAAACATTCAGTTCTTCACTTGCGTTGGCCATGTTTCAAGATCTTAATAGCTACACGTGGCTAGTGGCTGCTGTATTGGACAGTGCAGATACAGGATATTTACGTCATTGTAGAAAGTTTTCTTGGACAGTGCTGCTGTAGAACGTCACCACCCAAATAACAGTGTTTTTGTGTTCAAAGTATTTTGGGTTTCACTTGGAAATGCTAGGAATCATATCCTCCCTCTTGTTGCAAACCATTAGTGGTTACTCTGGTCTTTGGAGGTGAGGCCCTTGGGTAGTACTGGGACGGGGGTGGGAAAGTAGGATGCTGCTGTGGACTAGCAGTAGAACTGGGGTAAGATTTTCTCTTTCTCGTGAGTTCTTCCCTGTCTGCACTACTCCCTCTCTTGAGAACCTTTGACTTCCCAAACCCTTTTCTCCACAGCCCTGCACCTTGTCTCCCCCAGCCCGTGCAGACAGAGGCAGATACTGGGAACTTGTTGTCATCTAGTGAAACCAGAGGAGTGCTCATAGAATGGCTCCACTGGGGTGACATGTAACATGTTGTTGAGTCCAGTGCTGGCTCTTCTAATTTGGGTTCCTTGTGTCATTGGATGTGTAATGTGGTCTTGAGCTGAATGTGCAGACAGCAGCATCTGAGGCACATCGAGAGAGCGGAGGCAGCATTTCTTTGAATTCAGCAAAACCATAATTATTGTGTTTTCAGAACTGTGTTTTACATAAATATCTTAGGCAAAGTCTTACTCTTGTTGTAGAGTCATTTTGTTTCTTTGGTTTAAACTGCACCAAAATTTTGCACAATTAAATATCCTCACCCCAAAAGCTCTACAGTGTTTCATTAGTGAACATATTTGCCAGTAATGTCAAATAATGGGTTGATTAATCTTTGACTATATTTAAACAATACTAGGTCAATTTTCAATTAGTTCCATCATTTCTCTGAACACTGAGCTATTTCACACCTTGTGGTCTTCAGACTTGGCGTTCCTTTTGTCTAGTGTAACCTTGGCCACCTTCCATTCTTTGTGACTTAGAGCAAGCCCACCCGAGCTCCAGAAGTCTTTCTCAACACTCTTCTCTCCCTCCGGTGCCCCAGCACTGCCCCTTAGTTGTGTACCTCTGGCCGTTGGCATATTTGTTTTCCCAGGCCTCAGATTCCTGTATGTCAGCATCTTGCACAGTGCCCAGCAACATGGTCATTTAGTTTGTTGGAACAGAAGAAACGTTGAAACCCACACCAGGTTCATTCCACTCAGTATGAATTGAGTCCAAGTTGGTATTGTCTTTGTTACCCGGTATTGCCCTGTCAGAGGTCAGACTTGGTTCTTATGTTGCCTCAGCTGTTTTTGCATTTATTTAGGTGACATAAACCAGAGATAGAAACTCTGGAATTTCTGCTGTAATTTTTTATTCTCTTATTTTTTCACCACCTTAGGCTTCTTAGCTACTTTTCCTTTAAATCTCTGTAAGGTATAATTACACTTTACTCTGCATGTGATCTAAAGAATATTCAATCAGCTTTATTTTTGTTACTGTCCAAAAAACATTCCCGGTTTCCACGAATTTTTGTTTTTGGACACTTATTTCATCTATAGTCGTGGCATTTTATTTCAGCAGATGGTTCATACACATGTAAGAAATATTGCTGTAGAAGGAGATTCTAAACATTTTGGCTTTCTCTCCTGAATTTGTTCTTTATTCTTTAAGTGTATAAGAAAAATGAGAAAAAAATTTACAGGAATAGTTTGAAGTAAGCCTGTTGATTTGTTCTAATTTACATAGTTTACACAACTCCCAGCCTTAGAGAGGAAGAACACTCTCAGGGGCTGGATCTCGGGAAGAAGAATCTTATCGGATGTTCTCCTGAGTTTACTTCACTGCTAACAATGAGGTGGGTTGGGGGAAGAATTTCTTCTTGTTTTTCAAGCTTTGCCAGAACACTTTGCTTACAAGCAACTGTGCGAACTCTTACTGGTGTCCCTGTATTTCCAGGGACGCTTTCTGACCTCCTGTTAGCGACACAGCTAGGACTAGCCATGTGCTTTGTGGTGCCAAACATAGCTGAAGCAAACCTGGAAGGCGTCCAACCTGAACAAGATCCTGAAGTCAGAACGAGCAAGTGGTGCAAATGCTCTTAGTCAGAGTCTGGAAAGTCTTCAGAAGAAATGAATGCAGGCGGATCTGACAGGCTGATGAAAATTTGTTCATAGACTGACATTTCAGTTCTTCTAGGTCCTGAGTAGTTGGCTTCAGTCAACAAGGCACCAGTATCTCCTTTTAAATTTGCTCATAGAAACCAGCTCTTGGAATGTATGCATCCTGGTGATAAACCTGGAGCTTGAATGTTGTTAAGATATTCAGAAAATAATGAATTTGCAGCTCTAGTAGGACCTGGCTTTAACTTTGACTCTGTAAGTCAATCTAAGCCTCAGCTTTAAGCATTCATTAATTTTAAGTGTTTGTGCCTTTTCGTTGGTAATATGATGGTTCATGTTTTGAGTAAATACTGCTATCCTTAAAGGAAAGGAGTACATATGTTTTGAGTTGTTTTTCTAATTGTGGTAAGTATACTAGAGGGTCAGTAAGTTCTTTTTTTCGGGGGGGGGGCTGCGTTGGGTCTTCATTGCTGCACGCAGGCTTTCTCTGGTTGTGGCGAGTGGGGGCTACTCTTTGTTGCGGTGCGCGGGCTTCTCGTTGCAGTGGCTTCTCTTGTTGCGGAGCACAGGCTCTAGGCGCGCAGGCTTCAGTAATTGTGGCTCACAGACTAGAGCGCAGGCTCAGTAGTTGTGGCTCATGGGCTTAGTTGCTCCGTGGCACGTGGGATCTTCCTGGACCAGGGATCAAACCTGCGTCCCCTGCATTGGCAGGCAGATTCTTAACCACTGCGCCACCACAGAAGTCCCAGGGTCAGTAAGTTCCTAAACACCATCGCTGTCTTGAGTGGTGCCATCTTAAATAGGCTGGTTGGCTAGAGTGAGAAAGTGAGCCTTTGACCAGCCCAGCCCATACCAGCCCACAGTCCTTGTCTCAAGAGTCTTACGTTGTGACTCTCTGGATGAGCGCAGAAGAAGCAAAGGAATAAACTGGCATTTTTCTCAATACCAGGGTAGATCAGCATCTTTCAGCTGAGTAAAGCAACATATGGTTGTTTATGCCTTCTTAAAGTTTTATATCTTCTGGTTGTGGCCTTATAGTGTAAAGAAACCTTCAGTTTTGCTAGAACTTTAAGCTGCTACTCCTTGTTCCAGCTTAAAATCATTTAAATAAGATAGTTTTGATATATCCCATTTTGAACTCTGAGGAATATCTAGTGGCACATTGACACAAAATGTAGAAAATCATAACATATTATATTGCTTTTTTTTTTCAGGTTCAACTAATATTTATTGCATACTTAACCCACACCAAGAACTGTGCCAGCACTCCCTTTATAATATCTCATCCAATCCTCTAAATAACCCTACAAAGAATATATTAGTATCCTCCATTTCTACAGCTGAGAAAACTTGACTAAAAAAAGTTAACTAATCTATGCAAGGTCACACAGCCAGTAACTAGAGACCCAGAAATGAAGTACAGGTAGCCTGACTTAAATTCTAGCATGCTTTCCACTGTTGATTAGACTGTCTCCTAAATTTCATCAATTCTTTAAAGTCAGATAATCTGTTACCATGTCCAAGGTACGTTTAAAAAAATCTCTAACACAGTTCAGGGAGATGGTGCTCTGACTGGGTGAGCTGAATATCTGGATTCATGTGGTAGTTCTGTATTTCATTATAAATTAATATATAGGTATTGTGGCTAACTGGCAAGTCTCTTGTGAGTTCCTGCTACACCTCTGGGGAAACTGACAAAATGGAGTTCCTGAAAAAGCAGAGAACCAGTGTTATCCAGATATGGTTTATTTTAAGGACTTTCCTTTACAGCAATATGGCTTCTTCTGCTTTGCTCTTTAGGCAGAGAAGGCTTTTAATTCAATGTCTGACTGATTTAAACTATGACACATTTCCTCCCTGACATATTACATTTCTCTCTTTTTATATACTACATTTAGGTTGGTCTGGAAGCTTTTGAGTGTGTGCCAAGTAGACAGTCTCAGTCTAGCGGGGACTTAGAGTTGAGCTGGTGAGGCTCTGTATACATATTTGTGAAACAGTTTGTAAAGAAGACAGTTATAGGAAGTATGTCTTCTGATTAAACGATGATTTAGAGGATTTATAGCAAGATAGAATCAGGTGTAGTGATTGTGTACTATAACTAAATAATTTTGGACTCAAGGTACTAGAAAATGGTAGCTTCCATCCGAGTAATCAGAGCCTTCTAGGTGGGAGGAACATGAGAACAGAGATGGACTTGAACATAGAGGTACCTTACTGAAGGTAAAGTTTTCATATGGGCCCAGAAAATTAGCTCTTATTGAGCTCAGACAGACTTGGGAGCCAGGCAGGCTCTGTACCAGGTACTTTGCTCTTTAATCCTCTCAACAGTTCAGTGAAAGAATTTTTTCCAGTGTGTTGACAGACGGGTTGAGTAACTTGTGTAAAATTGCACAGCTAATCGGTGGGAGAGTAGACTTTTGAGCAAAATCTGATCTCGTTCACATTTTGAACGGTGGACTGATCAGAAGGCAGGCATTTATGTTGATGAAACAGCAGCGTTTTCTAACAGGTCCTGGAACAGTGAGTTTACCCAAATGGTGTTTTAGAAAGACTGTTTTGAGTATTACAGGATTAAAGAGGAGAAAGATTAGAAGCAAGATGGAGCGTAGGGATGAAGAGCCCAGGCGGGAGCCAGACCATTTGGATTCAGACTTCAGCTTTGCTGTTTGCCATGGTTGTCATGATGTGCAAGTTTTTAAACTTCTTTGTGCCAAAATTTCCTCATTGGGAAAATGGGGATAATAATAGTACTTACCTCATCAGATTGTTGTGAGGATTAAATTAATTGAAACATGTAAGCAGTTAAAATGGCAAATATACAGTTAGTTATTATCAAATAGAAAGCAGTGGAGTGTTTTTGTTTTTTTGGGGGGCCGCACCTCGAGGCTTGTGGGATCTTAGTTCCCCGACCAGGGATCGAACCCAGGCCCTAGGCAGTGAGAGCACAGAATCCTAACCACTGGACTGCCAGGGAATTCTCAGAATGCAGTTTTGTTTCAGGCAAGCTGCTGAAATAAGTTAGTGGGAAGTCCAAATCTAGAGGGTGTTATAAGGGAAGAAATCACAGGACTGGGCAGGAGATGCAGTCGAGCCAGAGGATTCTGCAGCTTTGAGACTGGGGAGAGTATTGGTATCATCAACAGGATGGGAACTTGAGGAATTACCTAATTGGGGAAGATAAAGGATTGAATGCTAAACCATAGGAAGAGGTTGGACTAAAAATCTTGTGGACAGTGTAGGCCCTCCCCACTGCAGAATAGAGTGAGCAAGCAAGAAGCAGCCTTTATGTTGAGGAATAGGAGTCACCCCCCGAGACCGACTGCTCCGGGCAATTCCTGTTTCACTAGCTGTCTTGAAACAGAGTAATAGTTGGGAGTATGACCCTTTGTGGCAAATGCTGCATTCCATTGCTGTAGATTTTCTAAATTGGTTACAGTACAACTTTTTATTTGTGGCTAATAGTAAGAATAGTGTGGCCCTATTCATTTAGAAAAATTCAAGTGAGAATTCTCAGTTATAAGACCCTGAAGTACTGAAACCTTGGTTAATTTTATGCTCATTGTTAGCCCCATTATGCTGCTGTGCTTATTATGGCAGGCTTAGGAAAAGCGCCCTGCCGGGGTAAAAAGATCACAGGTTCAACAGCTCATTCATATAAACACAGGCACTCCTCCCCAGGTCCGGCAGAGAGGGACCTTTAACAGTGCTGTCCGTTGTCAAGGGAAAGTTCTGTGTTTGCCTCCATTTCATCAGAGTACTATCCATGTGCGATTCCCAAAACCTTGTTATACACTCAAAATGTGACTAGAAATAAGTTTCTCCACTTGTGCCGACTGACATGTATCAGGAGCTGTTTTACCTGGGAATCTTTGGCTTATTGGTGGTCTGTTTAGTTATGATTTAAGAACTATTGGTTGAATCTCTAGTGCAATAGTTCTTAACCTGTTTGGGGGCCATACCCCTTGGGACTCTATTAAAAGCTATTTCCCCTCTTCCAAATGTATATAAATAATCTGTATTTAGAACCTCTGCTTTATTTTATAATAGAATATGCTCGGCGTTGAGACAATTCAACATAAATGTAAAACAGTTCCTGCCCTCCAGTAATTTCGTATTTGGTTGAGTAGAAATGACTAATACAGAAGCAGTTATGTTTAAATGTAATAACATAAAGTGCCCAGGATTGTAGCATTATAGTAGGTTTTCAGTAAATGAGGTGGTTATTGTAATGGTTGCTAACTGTTGAAGGCATCAAGCATTCAGAGAAAGAAGTTGTTGGGGATTATAGGTAGGAAAGAAGAGAAGCACTGATCCTAAATGGCTAAGATTTGGACAGTAGATTTGGAAAAAGGAGAGTGGCATTTCAGGTGTCAGGATTCACAGAGAGTTGGCATGTCAATGGAATGAGTTTCAAAGACAGTGATCAATCTGACAGTCTCTTTTTTAATAATTAATATATATATGATAGTTAATGGTCAGTACCCAAGTCTAGCCCAATCCATTGCCCAGAAATAATCAGTTTATTATCTTTCCTAATAATCATTTTTTTCTGGACGTTTTTAAAATTAAAGGTCATACTGTATATGAAATTGCCTTTTTAAAAGATAAATATTTTCCCATTGTGTTAAGCCACTCTTGTTTGCAAATAACAGGATACATTACTCATACTAGTCTAAACAATAAAAAGTATGTATTGGTTTATATAATCAAAAAGTTCAAAAGTAGAATAGAGATCAGATATAGTTTGATCAGGGTTCAGCTCTGTATTTCCATGAGTTTTTGTAGCTATACCCTGTTCCACGTTAGCTTTGTTCTGAGGCTGGTTCCCCTTGTGACCAGTATGTCTATCGCCAGGGACCTTGACTAGAAGACATGTCGTTAACATCAGAGGGAGGGAGAAGTTTGCCCTTCCCACCTCCAGCAGGTGTTTTGAGATTTGGGTTGATTGGTATAGGTAACCAAGGACTGAGCTGGTCATTGTGGGTTAGGGGAGATAGACTTGCCCTGGGAGATTTGGTTGGGGGGTCAGTCCCACCCAAGCTTCATGGCTGCTTCATAGAGGCAGAATAGAGGTTGAGGAGACCACCCATTGTCTACCCGACCCGTCCTATTATAAACTCTTAGTAAATAACATTTGTGGGACTTCCCTGGTGGCACAGGGGTTAAGAATCCACCTGCCAATGCAGCAGACACGGGTTTGAGCCCTGGTCTGAAAAGATCCCATATGCCGCAGAGCAACAGTCTGTGAGCCACAACTACTGAGCCCGTGTGCCTAGAGCCCATTCTCTTGCTCTGCAACAGGAGAAGTCACCGCAGTGAGAAGCCCATGCGTCGCACCGAAGAGTAGCCCCCACTCGCTGTAACTAGAGAAAGCCTGGGCGCAGCAACAAAAGACCCAAAGCAGCCAAAAATAAATAAATAAATAAATTTGTTTTTTAAAAAAGTAACAGTTGTAACAGCTGCAGAGTATCTCATCGTATGTACCGTAATTTAACCATTTCACTACTGCTGTTGGACATTTTAGAGTGTTTCCTCCCCCATCGCCCCACTATTTTATTTTCTTATTTTTAAAAAGTTCTTTATTTATTTATTTATTTTGGCCACGTTGGGTGTTCGTTGCCGCACGCAGGCTTTCTCTAGTTGCGGCAAGCAGGGGCTACTCTTCGTTGCGGTGCGCGGGCTTCTCATTGCAGTGGCTTCTCTTATGGAGCATGGGCTCTAGGCGTGCGGGCTTCAGTAGTTGTGGCCAGTGGGCTCAGTAGTCGTGGCTCGCGGGCTCTAGAGCGTAGGCTCAGTAGTTATGGCGCACGGGCTTAGTTGCTCTGCGGCATGTGAGATCTTCCCGGACCACGGCTTGAACCTGTGTCCCCTGCATTGGCAGGCAGATTCTCAACCACTGTGCCACCAGGGAAGTCCCCCCCGCCACTATTTTAAAAAATGCTTAGGTGAACATCCTTATTATATTTAGAGGTATTTTAAAGAAGAGTAAAATTTAATACTTGATTAGACTTGGATATGAAAGAAAAGGAGAAATAATTGTGCAAATGGTAGTTTCATAGACAGACCTGATGAGTTGGATAGTAGGGAGACTTGGGAGGACGATTGGTTTTGGTTTTGGCATGTTGAGTGAGATCCATTCCTTGGGTGGTTCTGTTCATGCTCTTGGGCAACCCCTGGGTACCCACTGGTTATTAATTATTCCCTCTTACGTTCTTGTTTTACCTTTTAAAAACTCTAAATGTACTGATGGTGCTTTTTTTTTTCTTTTGCTCATTTTCTATCCCCCACTGTCTTGTTTCACTTTGATTTCAGCTTTTCACCGTGGTATAGATGGTACCAGGTGTTCATTTCACCTGAAGCCAGTCACTCCTAGCACAGTTGCAAAGGCAATATCTTGCCAGAATAGCCTGTACCTGCTACTCTCTTCCAGTTTTACTGTGTTTAGCTTCTATTAAAAACGCATAACTGATTTACTCTGAGTAAAAGGACAGCTTAATTTAATTCATTAAAGTAGGAGTTAGAATTTCTTTGATATAAGATTCTGTCCAGGAAGGTTTAAATGATTCTAATTTAGAGGGTTTTTGGTTTTGTTTTTTTTGAGACAGCTGAAAGTAGGAGATCTGGTGTAAGATGAGCCATTAGCTTCTGCCCCCTTCCTGGACTTTTTCCCAGTTTAAATGTAAGCATCTGGGTGGGCAGCAGATGGAGCTACTGTAGGATTGGTATCTGACACCTGCCAGCTTGTGAAGCTCACATATTCTCAGTATCACAATCATTTGATACTAGAACTGCTAGAGAATGTCCTAAAAATAAAGATAGCCAAGAGCAGAGGAGAGACTTAACAAGATTAGTTTGATCTTACTTTTTCTTCATGGTCTGCCATTAGATGTTTGGGTATATGGCTCAAAACTACCAAATAAAAAGAATTTTCATATTTGCAGACTGCACTGCCTTCCCAAAAAATGGGAGGAGTTATTCCGTTTGAAGATTGACCTGAGTAAATAAGTAGTTGGTAGATATCTTTTTCCTGTGTGGACCTCAAAAAACTTTTTGGGTTGGCTGAATTTCTCTGTCTGGATATTATGGGAAGATTAGGTTGGGTACCAGATGCTTGTATGTGAGACAGTTTAGAGTCATCGTACTATTCTGAGCTCATTGTCCATAGCATTCTTAATCCGAAATAACTCTGTTCCCTCAGCTGCAGAAAGTATAAAACCCTAATAGAAACCTAGCTAGATAATTGATTCTGTGACGTTTTAGACAGAAATAGTGCAGACAACACTCTTTGGGAGGCCTGTTAAGGACGGTGTAAAATAACGCATAGTGAGAAGTATGCACAGAGGTTACAAGCATGACTTAAGAATTGGTCAGACCTCAGTTCCAGTCCTACCTCTTCCATTAACAAGCTATCACTCCTTGGGCAAGTTCTCTGGCCTCTTTGAATGGGCCTTAGATTCCTCATCTGTAAAGCAGAATAATACCTACCGACCTTATGGAGTTGTTGTGAGGATGAAATGGCCTAATATGTCATGAATTCTGGCACATGATAAATGCTTAATAGATGTAAGCTGTGTTATTTTAGTAATTTATTAAAGGAGATAAACTCATTCACCAAACAGGCATCGAGTGTTTATATAGGTATGTGATAAAACTAGATACTACTTTGTGGTTGTACAGTTAGTTTCAGTTCACTAGTGGAGATGTGTACAAGGAGAGTGGTGGTGATAGATTTCACAAAGGATGGACATTACAGCTAAGATTTGGAGAGTAAGATAAGACTAGGTGAACAAATATGGAGGGAAGGGCATTCCAGGCAAAGAGGGCAGAGGCATGAAAACACAGAAGGTGAGGGGGAACAGCAGATGTTTGGCTATAGACAGGACGTGGGGTCTTCATGGGGGAAATGGCAGAGGTCGTTGGAGAGTTGGGCAGAAACTGGAGTTTGTATGCTGAACTAAGTACTGGACTTGATTCTCTGAGGGTAGGAAGTAATTGAAGGATGTTAAGCATGGAAGTAACATCAGTTGCATTTTAAGAGAGAAATTGTTATACCAGAGTGCTAAAGAAAGGGAAGTTAGGATATTGCACTGTGTAGAAGTGATAGACATTTTAATTGAAGATGACATCTATTTACATGATAGAAGGAACCAGACTTGGGGATGGATAAGGAAGAAGTCTGACTAAAGCAACTTGGTGGCTCTGGGTGCTATTAACTGGGAAAGGTAATATGGGAGATGGAATACTTTTTGGAACATCCTGAGTTCTATCTGGTTGTGGTTAAGTTTGAGGTGCTTGTGAGACATCCAAGGAAAGAGATTAGGTTGTTGAAGAGGTTGATTTGGGCTAGAGAAATTTGCGTATATCCAAGTAGAATATAGGCAGTAATGGAAGTTTGTGTGGAGGTGAGTTTTTTCTGAAGTGAAAATGTAGGCTTAGAACAATACCAAAAAGAGAACCTTGAGAAATGTCAAACATTTGAAGAGGAACTAGCAGTGATCAGTGCCATCCATGGAGGCATTCCTGCTGTCCCTGAAACAGAAAGAGGCCATTGTAAAACTTTACTAGGAATATCTTAGGTTGACTTTTTGGAATGCAGTCATTATATTGACTTTCTGGTACATAGGTCAGCTGTGTCTTTGTGTTCTTTGGCTGATTTGCTCTTAGGACAAAAATTCAGAGTTGTGATTTCATAAGAATGAGACTCAGTAAAACATTTTGCAGGTATAATATTTTTTGCATTTGTACTTTTGGGTTCCTGAAATAATGATCAAACAGTATATCTATCACTGCCCTCTAGATAATCCACATAGTTTTCCAAGGTGGGAAAGGTTTTCCAGAGAGAAAGCTTAAAAGCAGAAGGTGCTTTTGTGAGTGGAAATGATAGGATCCCCCTTAGGTGATTTTAGAGGTCAGGAGTATAAGACCTGACAGTCACTTCTTAGTGGGTGGGGATTGGCGCATAAAGAAGATAAGTTAGGTGTTCAAAACCTTTGAAGAAGGGTCTCTTGATTGTTAATTTTAGAATCCAGGGGATCTGTGTGATGGAAAATAATCTCCCTTTCCCCCCAAAACAGACACATACCCTTTGTGACAGGAATGGATTATGAAGTATGGCATGCAGAACAAACTCTCCACTCCTCACCTTTATTTTTGCTTCTGTTTCCTTCAAATACCCAACTCAAACAAACAGTTCTAAATTTTTTTTTTTTATCCTCTAGACTTACTTTTCTTCCTTCCTCTACTCCGCAAATGAGAAAGCCTTTAGCTTTTAACTGTAGTACTTCATTTGGCTGTCAGTGTTTATCACATTAGTAATTGGGTGATCTTGGCTGGAGGTGGGGGGCTGTAATGCCCTTTTGAAGATTGGCCCACACATCATTGTACTTAGGTGCCCACACAGAAGCAGAGGCAAAATGGCTGGATTTTGAATGCAAAAGCATGATACTGTGGGTGGGAGCATATATAGTTTTAGAATTTTTAAAGGCAAGACAAAGCCATGCACCTAATGGGCCGGTGGAATAACCTTTACAAAAGAGAATTTTTGTTTCTGTTTTTCTTGTCCTGCATCTGGCAATTTAAAATATTGAGAACAGGAATAAAGTGACAGTTGTTCAGCACCTGTATCTATCTCTTATTATTTTTAATATAATATTTTAAAAATAAATTTATTTATTTATTTTTGGCTGCCCTGGGTCTTCGTTGCTGCACATGGGCTTTCTCTAGTTGCAGCAAGCGGGGGCTACTCTTCGTTGCGGTGCATGGGCTTCTCATTGCAGTGGTGTCTCTTGTGGAGCACGGGCTCTAGGCATATGGGCTTAAGTAGTTGTGGCATGTGGGCTCGGTAGTTGTGGTGCACGGGCTTAGTTGGTCCGTGGCATGTGGGATCTTCCTGGACCAGGGCTCGAACCCCTGTCCCCTGCATTGGCAGGCGGACTCCCAACCACGGTGCCACCAGGGAAGTCTTCTATCTCTTATTGATAAAGATCAACACATTAAAAAAAAATCCGCTGGCTCCCAGATTGTTAATACTTCCTGACTTTTGTGTGTTCTGAGTAGTTTGGTGGAGGAGATGAGCTGGATCTTACCTTCTCAGCGGGAGTGATTTCTCCTCTCCCCCAAGGGGGAGAAATTTGGTGGTTGGAGGGTGAAAAAAACCTTACTCTTTTTATGCATACAGTACATAAATAGATATTCATGTATCTGTGAATCAAAATTTCATGGTGGGGGTGGTGGTGATGTTGGGTTTTTTTGTTTGTTTGTTTCGTTTTTTTAAAGGCTGAGAAATGTTGGGCCTTTTCATTCTGGTACCTGCAGTGCCTTGAGCCCCTGTGTCTCAGGATGTTAGTGTACCTTCTTTATTGTTCTCATCTCTAAACTGGCCTGAGGGTGACTAGCTCTGTCACTAATCTGAAGCGCTTCAGGAATGCTTATGGGTATTTTTAGGATTATGGCAAAACGTGATTCTAACACTTACCAAGAGTATGTATATAATGCTTCCAAAAATATATTTATACAGTTCATTGGGGAACTTTGAGATGGTTTAAACATCTGAAAATAAGCTGAGAAAAATACTAGGAGTGGGAAGACATGAATCCTAGGATATTTGCAACATTATAATTTACAATATTAATTTAATAGTCTGTATGAATGGAGTTGCTCAGTTAGTAACAGGCATGTAATGAGTGTAATATATTTTGCTCATGGAATCATGTTGTTTTCAGAGATGTTAAAACCTACTAAATTGGGAAGATTTTTCCCCCTAATTTGGTGAAGAGTTTATTGTCCCGCGTGCCTGCTCCCCACCCCACCCCAAACCATGGTTTTTAGGATGGTTCCTCAAACTGCCTCAAACATACCTTCATTCAAGATGTTTGGTATTTTGCAAGTAGATATATGAGAAGTAGTATGACGGTATGTCCTGGTAGATTAAGCAGTTGGTAAAGAAGTGATAACATTTATGATGACAATATTAAAGAGCCAAGTGTTTGGGCCCATTTGTCTTAGGATTTCTGTATCCCTACTCATGGCATAGTGGATTGTCTTGACCTATTTTTCTGTTCTTTTGCTGCCTGCAGGAAAAATACTTATCTTTGCCAGTCTGTAGTTTCCTCCCTCCCTTCCTTCCTTTTTTCCTTTTTCCCTTTTCCTTTTCCAGGAGGCAGATCAGCACGTTTTTAAGAACAAGCAGACCTGAATTTGAATTGAATTACAGTTTGTTTTTATTAACTGTGCAATCATCTATAAAATAAAAATACTCTCTCTGTGAAGGGTTGGCCTTAATATACATATAAAGGTCACATAACAGGTGCACAATACATTGTGCCTTTTTAAGTTCTAAGTTTAAAAAAGAACCTAGCATTCCAGCCCAGCACTCTTATTTCACAGGGGGTTTATATGAGGCCCAGACAAGCCAAGGGACCAGAGCAAGGTTAAAGGGAGGGGCAGCACTGATGCTACTAGATCTCAGTGTTCTTTTCACTCCAGTCCACTTTCCTTTTGTGTCACATCATTCCTTATTGTGCAGACACACGTGCTAATGGTGGTATTTTGTTTCCTGTGTGAACTAATGCTGAGTTTGACCTAAATTGCATGGGTAGAGATTACATTTGTGTAAATTCTTAAGGATAGTTCTGTGGAAGCCTTCTAAAATAGGATAGTTATCTTGCCTGTATTTGTGACTTCATTTACTAGGTTTTATAATAGGAAAATGAATTGGAAAATCTCCTAAAATCCCATCTGGTCCCTTGATTTTTATGTGAAGGACTGACAATTACCAGGAATTGTTCCAAACACATAAAACTGGTCCCTGTTGTCCAGAATAGTCTTTCTAAGATGTGTGTGTACAAGTGTGTGGGTGGGTGAGAGAGAAAACGAGAGAGAGAGAGACACACACACACTAAGTGCTTGAAATCTGTTGGAACCATACTTTTGAGATTTAAGCTACTGAAACATTTGCTTATTATGAATAAAAAGAAAACCAGGCATAAAAATTCATTATGTAATAATCACATTTCCTGATTTACATTTGGGAGATAGTTTATCATTTTTTCCCTGGTGGCGCAGTGGTTAAGAATCTGCCTGCCAGTTCAGGGGACACAGGTTCGATCCCTGGTGCAGGAAGATCCCACATGCCGAGGAGCAACTAAGCCCGTGCACCACAACTACTGAAGCCTGCATGCCTAGAGCCCGTGCTCCGCAACAAGAGAAGCCACCGCAATGAGAAGCCTGCGCACCGCAATGAAGAGTAGCCCCCGCTCAACACAACTAGAGAAAGCCTGGACGCAGCAAGGAAGACCCAACGCAGCCAAAAATAAATAAATAAATTGATTTAAAAAAAAAAAGAGAAGAGAGAAAGATCTAGAATATTTTTGTGACATACTATTTCGCCAACAAAGGTTTTTCTTGCAAGACATGCCCTTGAGGATACCAAGGTTAATAGATTGAGGCACCTGCCCTCAGCTCAATCTAGTAGAAAAGACAAGTAATTACAGTGCATTGAGACTAGTATGATGGTAGAACTGTGATAATAATACAAAGATCCGTGATTGCAGAGAGGAAGTGATCCTTAAATCTTGAGCTTGCCATCTTAGCCAGAGGAAACACATATACGAAGTCTGAAAATCATAAAACATCTTGGCAGTTGGGAAGCAGCTTGCAGTAGCTTTAGTATTGTTGGAATTTGGAGTTCAAGGAAGGAAATAGCAGGAAGACTGGAGAGTTAGGTGAGGGCCAGGTAATTGAAAGCTTCGTGTTCGGTGCTGTGCTACCTCACACCAGTCAGGAAATGCTGTGGACTTGGAGCAAACGATTGATGAGTTTTGCCATATTAGTCAAAGGTGAGCTCTCTGGAATTGATCATCTCTGTCCTTTCACTTAAGTTAGTTATTAGAATCACTGTCCACACAGATGAGTATAGAGTAAGAAAAATAGCTCTTGTTGGTAAGTAAATATTTAAACTAAAAATGTAGCCATTAGGCCTGTTAAGATGAATTGATTCCAAATTGCATTTTACCTAAATTGTTTTTTAAAATGCTTATATTTAACATTTGATTAGAGTTTTAAAGACCTAATTCATTTTACTAAGTATCTTCTACATTGTGGGTGGTTTGCTGCTGTTGGTGGTGGTGATGGTTGTTTTAGTCCCAATTCAAGTTGCATTATAGGCTCTCTCTACAGACATACTCATTCCCCACTCCCTTCCAGTGTTGGTGAGTGTTCAGTGTGTTACACAATACAAAGAACAGTAAACAAAGGTCACAATATGATCGGAGAATTTGTTGTCAACAAAGGTAGAACCGTCATTGAGAATAACAGACAATGAACACTTCCGCATTGTCCCAAAAAAGCTTGTGGCATTGGAAATGGTGTTCAGCTACTCTTCCTAAAGATACCTGCATCTAGAGCTCTGTTCACTCACTCTAAAGCAGAGTCTCTGTTGTCAAGCCTCACCCACTTCCAGTAGAGTTCCTAGGCTGCTTTCGTTTTGCCTCAATTTTAAATATGAATGCACAACCAAGGAGCACCAGATGTTAGAGGAATGGGAAACCATTGAAGCATTTTAAGCACACTGACAGTCCAGCTTTTTTTTTTTTTAACATAAGCTTTACTTTTAAGAACAGTTTTAGATTTACAGAAAAGTTGTACAAAGTGTTCAAGTATACCCCACACAAAATTTCCCCTATTCTTAGTATCTTATGTTAGTACGGTGTATTTTTTTTTTCTTACAATTAGTGAACCGATACTGATACATTATTATTAACTAAAGTCCATACTTTATCCAGATTTCCTTAGCTTTTCCCTAATGTCCTTTTTCTGTTACAGAATCCCAACTAGGATACCGCATTACACTTAGTTGTCGTGTTTGCTTAGATGACTCCTGGCTGTGACAGATCTGGTTTATATTTTTTCTTTTTATTTATAAATTTATTTACTTTATATATTTTTGGCTGCATTGGGTCTTCATTGCTGCGCATGGACTTTCTCTAGTTGAGGCGAGTGGGGGCTACTCTTGGTTGCGGTGCGCGGGCTTCTCATTGCAGTGGCTTCTCTTGTTGCGGAGCACAGGCTCTAGGCGTGTGCGCTTCAGTAGTTGCAGCACGCAGGCTCAGTAGTTGTGGCATGCAGGCTCAGTAGTTGTGGCCCTCGGGCTCTAGAACACAGGCTCAGTAGTTGTGGCACACAGGCTTAATTGCTCTGTGGCATGTAGGATCTTCCCAGACCAGGAATTAAACCTGTGTCCCCTGCATTGGCAGGCAGATTCTCAACCACTGCACCACCAGGGAAGCCCCTGGTTTACATTTTATTTGTTTGTTTATTATTTTTAAAACTTTTATTTATTATTTATGGCTGTGTTGGGTCTTCGTTGCTGCTCACGGGCTTCCTCTAGTTGCGGAGAGCTGGGGCTACTCTTTGATGCAGTGTGCAGGCTTCTCATTGCGGTGGCTTCTCTTGTTGTGGAGCACGGGCTCTAGGTGCTCAGGCTCAGTAGTTGCGGCATGTGGGCTCAGTAGTTGTGGCTCGCGGGCTCTAGAGCGCAGGCTCGGTAGTTGTGGAGCACGGGCTTAGTTACTCCGTGGCATGTGGGATCTTCCCAGACCAGGGCTCGAACCCGTGTCCCCTGCATTGGCAGGCGGATTCTTAACCACTGCACCACCAGGGAAGTCCTGGTTTACATTTTAATGATGTTATTCGGGTTTGCAGAATTGAGTACATTCTGAAGGGGACAAAGTGAAAGCAGTGAGACCAGTTAGGAAGCCACTATGTAATAATTCAAGCAAGAGATAATAGCAGCTTGGACTAGAGTTGTAGCAGTAGAAGTGGAGAGAAGGGTTTTTTTTGCTTTTTAAAAAACTTTTATTTTATTCATTCATTATTTATTTAGGCTGCGCCAAGTCTTAGTTGCCACACTTGGGATCTTCGTTGCAGCACGTGGGCTTCTTAGTTGCAGCATGCATGTGGGATCTAGTTTTCCCACGGGTTCAAACCCAGGCCCCATGCAGCGAGAGTGCAGAGTCTTACCCACTAGACCACCAGGGAAGTCCCTGGAGAGAAGGGTTTTGATTTAGGGTATGTAAAAGCCATTAGACTATATGAGAAAATTAAGGGGAATGAGAGTAGATAGAGAAGAAAATAGGTTCTGGGTTGGAGCCCTTGGGATCCTTTAAAAGTTAATGAGATAAGAAAGGCACTAAAGGGATTTCCCTGGTGGCACAGTGGTTAAGAATCCGCCTGCCAATGCAAGGGACACGGGTTTGATCCCTAGTCTGGGAAGATCCCACTTGCTGCGGAGCTACTAAGCCCGTGTGCCACTAGTGAAGCCCGCGTGCCACAGCTACTGAAGCCCGTGTGCCTACAGCCCGTGCTCCGCAGCGAGAGAAGCCACTGCAATGAGAAGCACGTGCACCTCAACGAAGAGTAGCCCCCACTCACCACAACTAGAGAAAGAAAGCCCGCATGCAACGAAGACCCAACGCAGCAAAAATAAATTTAAAAAAAAGACACTAGCAAAGGAGACCAAACAAGAGCGGCCAGTTAGATAGGAAGAAAACCTAGGATGTGTTGTGTCATAGAAGCCAAGAAAGTGTTTCAAGGCAGAGTAAATGATCACTGTATTATGTGCTTCTGATAGGCCAAGTCAAGTAAGGGTAGGGAATTGACCTTTGGATTCAGCAACAGGCCATCACTAGTGACCTCTGTGAGGAGTTTCCATGGAGTGGTGAGAGCAGAAGCATGCTTGGAGTGGGTTCAGCGAGAATGGGTTGGGACAGGGAAGGGGACATGGGGAAACTTGCCAGGGGGGTGGCGGTGGTTATGTAAATTTTACAGCAAAAGAAAACACTGCAAAGTAATATTTAACTGTTGTTAATAATATGTATGCAGAAGTATGTAGGAGAAAGCACTGATGTCTGCAACTTTGAGATACATTAAAAAATAAAATGGATTAATGGAAGGTTGCATAGATAGATATGTGATAAAACACATAATGGCATAATTTAGGTTGTGGGTAAATATGTGTTCATTGGAAAATTCTTTTAACTTTGCTCTACGTTTGAAAACTTTCATAATAAAATGTTGGGGATGGGGGAGAGAACAGGAGGAAAGAAATTGGAGACAGAATGTGAACAGCTATTCCGAGGAGTTTTTATGTAAAGGCAGTAGAATCAAAAGAAATCTGCTTTCATCCCGATCTCAAGAGTTGGGAGAAATAACAGCATGTTTATTTACTGATAGGAAAGATCCAGTAGAGACAAAAAATTGATGATGCAAAAAAAAAGAAAGGAAAAGTACTTCAGTGAAATGTCCTTGAGCAGGCAAAAAGGTGGGGTCTAGCACAGAAGTAGAATTTTCTTTTGTTAGGAGCATGGACAAAAGTAACAGAAGGCAGAGGGTAAGGATATAGGTATAAGCAGTTGTATACACGTGGTGGGAGCTTTTAAGGATCTCTTCTGTTTTTTCCGTGAAGTAGAAAGTAAGATCATCTGCTGGGAAGGATGGTGGAGGAGCTGTTGAAGCTCAAGGAGATAGGAAAATGAGATAGTCATCTAGGAGCGAGTGAATGGACTCAGGAGATACAGTGCGAGCCCACTTGAGGTCTTTCGTGAGGTCTAATAATTAATATTTAAAGTTTCAGAAGGAGAACAGTGCAAATGAAAGACACTATCAGTTTTTTTAAAAAGAAAGAAAAGATAACTTCTCATAGCTGATGGATGTGGATTTTTGGATGGGAAAGGACCACCAAGTCTACCCAGCAATATGTACAAAAATAGATCCATGCTCAGATAGGTTATGGTTAAGTTTCAAAATGACAAGAAGAAAGAAAAGGTTCTAAGAGCATCTAGAAAAAAGAAGCAAGTCTCTATAAAGAAATGATAATCAGATTGCCAGTGAACTTTGTACAAACAACTTCAAATACCAGAAAGCAGTGTCTTCCAAATGCTGAGGGAAAATGCTGTTCGGCCTAGAATTCCGTTGAATTCTACACCTCATTGAACTGGCGTTCAAGTATAAGCAAAGAATCAAGGCAATTTCAGACATGCCAGGACTGAAAACATTTGCTTCCTAAGCACCCTTTCTTGGGAAAGTATTAATATTAATGGTGCACTACCATAAAAACCAAGAATGAGGAAGACATGAATTCTAGGAATCAACACATCCAACCAGGGAAAGTATTGGAGGAAAATCCCAGAATGGTAGATCGATTGAAGAGTTAAATGGGTATTCCAGGCATTTTTATACACATACCATCCTTGAAAAGTTGTAATAATTTAAAAATATAATAAAGCCAGAAAAATTGTTTTAAGGCCATTAGAGCTCTAGGGAAAGCAGAAGGCCATCCAATAAAGGGAGTACAATTTTTAAAACCAGCTTAATTTTTATCCGCCAGAGCTGCAAACTGTAACTTCAACAATGAGAATTCACCTGTAGAAAGCAGGGCGTTTTGGGGACTTCCCTGGTGGTCTAGTGGGTAAGACTCCGCGCTCCCATTGCAGGGGGCCCGGGTTCGATCCCTGGTCAGAGAACTAGATCCCACATGCCGCAACTAAAGATCCCGCATGCAGCAACGAAGACCCAGCGCAGCACCCCCCCCCCAAAAAAAGCAGGGCATTTTGGTTCTAGTCAGTTCAGATTTGATAACTTAATCATTATAGATCTATTATGCATAGCCATTCATAGCCTTTGACTTCGCTGGGTGGGGGGTTATAAAGGCCTAATAATACTATTCCGTAGTGGCAAACAGTAGTCATACCTGAGTTGATCATAATATGGCTGATGATTTTTGTAATTTGGGGAAGCTAGTTGTTATTGTGGGCAAGAGAGCGAACCTCATATGCCTGGTTTCCCCTTGCATTTACCAGGCAGCACGGACGTTGTTCTGTTGGCTGACCCAGAATTGTGGAATGGGACACAAGTCTCCCAGTTTAAATACTACGTGAAATCAGGAAGTTGTCCTTGTAGTCTGGAATTGAGGGTCTGACAAGCCCATTGTTTGCATTAATACACCTATTATTTAGTCCTCTTAGTCCCTCTGTTCTCTGCAGGTTGTGACGTTTTGTGGGACGACAGTGCTGATTTTGTACATGGAACAGTCTGTAGGTGCTCAGATAAAACTACTAGGCGGAGCAAGGCTGGGCTTGTCTGCTTTTGATGGTACAGGCTGGGAACACAGCAGCCTGGTTGTTCTCCGGCTGCCCCCACCCCCCCCCCCCGCCCTCCCCCCAGGCCTCCCTGCGAACCTGCCCTCTGAGCCCAGCAGCTGCCTGAAGGAGGCCATGAAAGCTGGTTAATTACTAGACAGGCCTCCCTTGCAGCGGTAAAAGGAGGGGTAGTTAGTTTAGCCTGTCTGTTAACAACAGCTATGTTTGTCTCCAGTTCCGTTAGAGAGGTGCCTAGAAAAAGTTGTCACATCCTGAATTCTGATGTCTGTTTTCCTGATGAAAATGTCCATATTTGGGGTCACGTTTGGAAGTAGATAAAGTTTAATATGGGAGTAAGCATATGTCAGGGTATACTAGTTCAAATTGAGTATTTTCATAGATTCTAAACATTGCAAATTATAGTTATTTGAATTGGTTGTTTGAAAAAGTAATGTCAGTTTTGTGTAGATTTTTAATTATATAGCAATTAAAACATCACCTCAGCACAACTGAGGGATTATCACTTTTATAAATTTATTTTTTAGTTTTATTTATTTTTGGCTGCATTGGGTCTTCATTGCTGCACACCAGCTTTCTCTAGCTGTAGCAAGTGGGGACTACTCTTCATTGCGGTGCGCAGGCTTCTCATTACGGTGGCTTCTCTTGTTGCGGAGCATGGGCTCTAGGCGCGCGGGCTCAGTAGTTGTGGCTCATGGGCTCTAGAGCGCAGGCTCAGTAGTTGTGGCACACGGGCTTAGTTGCTCTGCGGTATGTGGGATCTTCCTGGACCAGGGCTCGAACCCATGTCCCCCGCATTGGCAGGCGGATTCTTAACCCCTGCGCCACCAGGGAAGCTTCGGGATTATCTCTTTTATACACTTTCTTTTTATTTATGGTGGAGAGTAAACTTTAAGTTTTAAATTATGTGACCTTGAGAAGCTAGTGATATGGCTTGAAATTTGATATCTGTTCCCTGTTCCTGGCAGAGGATGGAGGGGTAAATTTAGAGTCTTTAATGTGTATGGGTTTTTTAATGTTCATTTTAGGGTCTTTTCAAAACAGTCAGAATCCCCCCACCCTAGTCCAAATGTCCATCTGCTCTGGCCTGGCTTACTGCAGTAGCCCCGTAATTAAGTGGTCTTCCTGCTGCCACTTTCATCCCTCTCAGATCTTTGTATCACACAGAAACCAGAATCGTCATATTAAAGAGCAAATTCAGTCCATGGTTTCCCAGAATCCTTATTCTACCCTTCAGGGCCAGAGCCCTGCACAGTCTGGCCCAGTTCCCTTTCTCTCTAGCCTCCAAGGCTCTGCTTTTCACAAAACTCCCTTGGATTTGTCATTTCAGTTCTACACTGTGCTAAACTCCTTCTCACCCAAGAGCCTCTACTTACGCTCTTCTCTCTGCTTGGAATATTTCTCCTTGCTCTCATTTGTGTCCTCCATTCCCACCCCCAAACCTGGCTAAGACCTACTCATACTCAGGGTTTCTGGTTGAAATGTTACTGCCCAGGTGAGCTTTCCTTGACACACCTCTGCATAGTTCGATTAGGTCTCCCCAAGGTGTGCCCTCATACAGAGCACTCTGAACTTTTCATCGTAACTTATTATACCTGAAGTTATAATTACAATCCCTTCCCTACTATCTGCTCCTTGTAAGTAAGGATCATTTCCTTATTGTGGTATCCCCAGGACCTAGCACAGACGTTGACCCAAAATGGACACTCATACTTGTCTACTCCCTGAGTCTTAATATAGTACATCTTTGATTACTTTATTAGGATAGAGTCCTAAGAATGGCTGGGTTTTACTGGGTTAATAGGTATGAAAATTCATATCTTTGATACGTATGGCCAAATTGCTTTCAGTAAAACCATACACCTTTTTATACTCCCACCAGTACCATCCAGCCACCATCACTGAATATTAACTTATTTTTATCTTTGCCACTGTGATCATCCAAAAAGAAGAGGAAGGGGGGAGGTCTGTGAGATCTCTGAGTGATAGAAACAGAAGACTCGAGTAGGCCACTTGATCTAGTTATTCCAGTCATGACCACGTGATATCGGGTCCTTGAAGATTTCTGGGCTGTAAGACTTTAGCCTTCCTGGTGGCACTTGAGCACAGTGGAGGAGACAGCGAGGAGGGTGACTCGTCTTACGTGTTAGGCAGTAGTTTTCGTGCAGTGGAGTAGCATTGCCATGGTGATTACCTGTAGGAAGTGACTCTGCTTGACTGAGCCACATCCAGCCATCCACAGTGTCTGTAATTAGTTTGTCACTTAAACATGTGACAGCTCCATATCGCAGAAGGGCAGTGTGTAGCCTGGAGGAGGACAGCAAGTAAAGTGTGACTTAACAGCAACTCTCTTTTTTTGAACCCCATTTTAAAATATAAAAGGGAAGATGGCCTTGTTTACCACATACTCTTACACACTCTGTGTTGCTCTGCCTTTAGGTTCTTGCTCTACTCCTGCACTCTTGGAAGTTGCCCCTTTTCTCGTTTCTCCAGACATGAATTGAGTTTTCTGTATTAACTAAGCAGCTCACTTGGAAACATGTAGCTGTGAGTTCCATATTCAACTCAAAATCAGCAGTTTCCCTTATCCCACTTCTTACTTCTTCCCTCATTATTTACATACATAACTCCCTTATCTGTAGGGCAGGGATTGTGTCTTTCTGCCCCCACCCCCCCTTTAAATCCCGTTGCGGCTTCTTAGCAGAAAGCTTTCAGTGGAGTAGACACTCGAACATTAACTGAAGTGCAATTCGAAGAGGACAGCGACGGTAACTCATCAGGACAGCCTAGTAATGACCAGATTACAGATCCTAGATTTTCATACTTCCACCACCTTTCTCAATTCCCTGTAACTGTTTTAATAGTAAACAGAATTATTTAGCTGCGTAAGATGGTGGACCTCAAGGCTGTTTTACAGTTTTCTTCTCCCAAGTTGTTGGTAGAATTTGGATACTTCCTGTGATCTGTTTGCCTCATAACAAATGTCACTTTGTATAATGAAATATCTCCTCAGTGAGTTCCAAAGGATGGATAGAACTGATTTGAGAGGAATTTCAGTCAGGGTCCTGGTAGGAAACACATGACACATTTAAACTGGCTAATTTGAGGAGATTTTATTAATGAGACTATTTACAAGGTGTGGGCAGGGTTTCTCTAGAAACCACAGGGGACGGTACAGTGCCCAGAGCTAGTAACCGGGTTCCCATTTTGAGGCCTGCAGAAGACAGTGGGGCAAAGGAAGGGGGGAGGGGTGTTACCAGAACCTGGAGGAGGAAAGGACTGAGTCAAGAAGGCTGAGACTTTCAGTTGCGGGTCTAAGACTGTCCACAGAAGCCCCGGACAGGAAGCTGCCTTCTGCGGCCTCTCCACTGGGGAGCTGGGAAGCCTGTAGAAGAGCCTGCTGTTGTGGTCCATACAGGTGGAGGGCACAGAAGGGCAGAGGAGAATGTCAGCTGGATCTGGAGAGGCACGGGGGTACCATCTACCTTTTACAATTATGCTTTTTACTCACGGTGGCTTTAAAAGAGGGAAATTTGCCAGCAGCTCTATATAGCTGTTTTTCTAAAGTGCTTTTCAGAAAAAAAATTGGTGGCCAAGAGGGAGGCCACCGAGTCACATATGCCCACGAAGCTCTTTTGATTCCACCTCAGAAAAGTATCTTGAATCTGTCTCCTTCCCTCCACCACACTTTCCCACTGCAGTCCAAGCGCTGGCGGCTGTAGTTGTTCCCGCCTGGTCTTCCCTGCACTTCATTCTCACAGTGCAAACGTTGGAATGTTTGAAAAATGCAAACCTGAATGTCACTCTTCTGTGACTTATAGTTATCATCCTTAGCATACCCATTTGAACTTCCTAATTTGCACACTAGAGCCTTCTGACTAGACCATTTATAGGAGATACTCTGGGTGTCCCCTCAGGTGTTACTCACTGACCACATTCCCCGTCTCTCCCAGACTAGGGTAGGTCCCTCTCTTTTCCGCTTCCTAACCCTGTGCTTAACCTAACGTGAATCCACATTTTCAGTTTAGTGTTGTACTTATTAACCTGTTTAATTGCCTGCATTCACCTCCACCCTGGGAATGGGGTGGGGAATTACCACTGCACCCAAGTCCCTCTGTCTGTCATGTGGTTACAGACTCTCCTGCCATGGAGCTAGATTAGCTGCTTCAGAAAATTTTGGAACTAGGTTTTTTTTTAGTTCAGAATGGTAGCATTCTAGGTGTAAAGACCCCCCTAGCCTCGAGTGTTTCAGAACCATAGATCTTTTTTTTTTTTTAATACAGCAGTTTCTTATCAGTCATCTATTTTATACATATTAGTATATACATGTCAATGCCAATCTCCCAAGTCATCCCACCCACCTACCCCCAACACTTTCCCCCCTTGGTGTCCATACGTTTGTTCTCTACGTCTGTGTCTCTATTTCTGCCTTGCAAACCAGTTCATCTGTACCATTTTTCTAGATTCCATATATATGCATTAATATACAATATTTGTTTTTGTCTTTCTGACTTACTTCACTCTGTATGACAGTCTCTAGGTCCATCCACGTCTCTACAAATGACCCAGTTTCGTTCCTTTTTAAGAGCCATAGATCTTTATGCAGTTGCCAGTGATTAGCTGAGTGACTGATGCCTTTTTTTCTGTTACATTCTGTGAGGTGACTTTGGGGCACGGAATGACTAAATCAGTAGACCCTATTTAGTTCACATCTTGAATCAATAAGGCCTAAGTTAAACTTAATGACCTCTGTTGTCATTAATTTTGGGGCGGAGGAGGGCTTTTTGGGAGCTCCTGTTTTTGGTTTATTTGCTGAAGCAACAGGAAGTGAGTTAGATCTTAGAAGGGGGAGCTGATGAATGTAAGCAGGTTTGCCTGTCATCAGAGAACAGGCAACTGCTGCTCCCCTGGCTTAGGAGGCTTTGTTTGCTTTTTATTTAGTTTGGTGTTTTTGAGGAGAGGGTTGTAGAATTTAACCTAAAATTGAAAGCCTTCTGTTAATGAACAAGGAGAGTAGCTAAATACATATATATTGCTAAAGTAAAGAATTAGCCGTAGTTTCTGATTATTTTGGTTATTTCCAGTTAGGAGTTCTTATACCATTAGTAAAGGTTTTACTTTTCAACTTAAGGAAACTTAACCAATCTTTTAGTTAATGACTGCCAAGTGTGGCCAAGGAAACCATCCGTCCCTACGTTTGCTTGATAGCAAGTTGGGAAGTCGGCCATGTTCCTTCTACTCAAAGTTCTATACAAGCTGAGCAGAACTAAAGATGCAAACAAAGAATATAACCAGGGGGCAGGGGGGATAGGAAGAATATAACGTAGCTCACACTTCCCACAGGAAGTTTTCCTGTATCCCCTAAGCTGGACTTAGGTCTTTCCCTTCGGTGTTTGGAACGCAGATATTTTCTGTTGAATGGACATTTGCCACAGTACCTGTAATTCCCCGACTCCTGGAGTCCATCACACTGTGTTGCAACTAGCAGTTTACTAGATAGACTCTAAGCTCCCTGGGGAGAGAAGGGTGGCCATTGCATCCTAAGCTTACCTAGCTCAGGGCTTTGCACTCTTGTTGCAGAGTGCGTGCCTGGTACAGGCTGTCACATGATTGCTGAGTTTTTCAAATGTACAGAATCTTCTCTCTTGAAACTCCCTCATATTTATCTTTGTCTCTGCCCATCCCCTGCGCCCAGCTGCCCCAAATCCCTGCAGTTGAAATTCTGACACTCTTGAGAGCATTTCGCTCTTCTGTTGAGCAGTCAGCTACACTAAAGCAGGGTGTCTTCCACAAGACACAAAGCACAGACGACAGTTACTTTGAATGGAAACTCTTGGTACCCCTTTGGTATAAAGAGTTTATTTTGGGGTACTGCCTGTGCGTTTAGGTTTCACTGCCTCCAGATTCATCTGGGTGGAGTAATAGCTACATAAGTGTGAACAACCTTCCTGTTTTGTTAAAATGTCATGAGCAGCTTTTCTTAATGACAGCTGAACCTGGAAAGGTTGATAAGTGTCTGATTCGTTGTTTTGTTGTTGTTGTTTTTGAGATTTTTTTTGACGTGGACCATTTTTAAAGTCTATTGAATTTGTTACAATATTGCTTCTGTTTTGTTTTGATTTTTTGGCTGCGAGGCATGTGGGATCTTCGCTCCCTGACCAGGGATCAAGCCCGCACCCCCTGCATTGGAAGGCGAAGTCTTAACCACTGGACCGCCAGGGAAGTCCCTCTAATTCGTTTTTTGAACACTAAAATATTTCTCAGAGAAAGAAAAATATCCTGATTTGGTTATTCTTCTTACAATTATTCTTATAATAATAATTTGGTTAGTCATCTTAATTGTTCATCTTGCTACATATGTGAACATTATAAAGGAAGTCTTCCATTTTAAAAAATGTGTGAATGGCCCTGAACTCTTAATATAATCAGTGTGTGTGTGTGTGTGTGTGTGTGTGTGTGTGTGAGAGTGTGTGAGTGTGAGAGAGAGAGAGAGATCATTTTTCTTTCTACATCAACTTGGCTGCCATTCAAAAGAATAAAAAAGGTGAAGGTCTTCATGGTGTCCTTTGTAAAGCTTTTGGTGGAGGAGTTGTAGCTATAAAATTAACACTCTGCAAAAGTAAGTCACTAGTCAGACATGCAGGCTGAACCAGGCATCCTAACATTCCAGGAAGTGCCCCCATGCTGAGAGCTGTGAGTCGGGACACGTGTATAGATACAGAGCTGCAGCTCTTCCCTCCCTAGTCCACCCAAGGCATATTTTCTCAGTTTCATACTGAAATTTCCCTTCCCTGCCTACCCACCCCACCCTTACACTTTTTTATCTTGGAGAAAGTAGAAGCAGGTAGTGTTGTGGAAAAGATGTGGGGTACCCCGTTTTGAGGTGCTCGCCATAGAAGTTTTTTGGCAGTGATGTTTAAGGTACAGGAAGACTGATTGCCTCATTCTATTACTTCCTTTATTTTGCATCTCCTTGCGGGGAACAAATTCATGACAGTCAGTCTTCTTTCCAGGGTCTATTTAAGATGTTATTATTTTCACCAAGGAATTTCATGGTAATGTATAATGTGTGGTGCTCTTTCTGTTGTCCCTAGACCCAGCTAGCTCTGTGATCCTGTATGCATTACTTAGAACAAAGCCCCCACATACCAGTCAGTTCCTCAAAATATGCTAGATGCTATTCTGAGAACCATGGAGAATACCGATGAGAAGTGGCATGGAGCCAGCTTTAGGGTGCTTGCAGTCAAGTTTAGGAGAGGACCAAAGCATTCCAGTACACAGTACAAAGCAGTGGTAGACGAGATGTGAATAGATGAGGAAGAGAGGAAGCATGAGAGATGCAGTACAGTGTGTTTAGAGGTCGCTGAGTTGACTAGCCTGACTGAACTGAAAGGTTCATTTAGAGAAGTAGTGGGTGGGAAGAACTGAACGTAGGTGATGGCCAAATTATGAAAAGTGGAATGCCAAACTAAGAATAATTTGGATCCATAGAAGGCTACTTAAGACTTTTTAACAGAAAAACAGTGGTGTTTGAAGTGATTCAGAGCACTAAATAGATTGAGGTCAAACCAGGACAACCTTAAACTATGAAACCTGGACCTTTTGGGAGGTGGCGGGGCAGGGTGGGGGGTAGGCTTGGCCTCTTGATCCAGCAGTGTTTCCCTTTCAAACTGATGCCCATTGATAGCAGCTGTTTAGAGAGGGTAGAGAGAGCCTCTCAGGCAATGGGAAAAAAGGCACTGTTCCTGGGGTGTAACTGGTTTGTATTCAAATGGCAGTATATAAGTGATGAGTGATTTTTACCAATAGAAAATTTGGGAGTTTGGAGGTTTTCTTTCCTCTCCCTTCCTCCCTCTTTTTCTTTCTTTTCCTTTTAAAATTGTTAAGAGGGCAAAACCTAGCATGTGTCATTAGTGGTCAGAAGGTAAACTTGACCAACAAATGCCCTTTGGATTTCTTTAGTTTGGTAAATAGAATCCTTTCTTAAAAGGAAAATGATGTAAAAAATTGATTTAGGGCTCCTTGATCCCCAAAGAAATGAATCTTCTGGAAATACCCATTTCAAAGGGAACTAAAAAACACATTTCGTGGCACAGATATTATACTTTTGTTGAAAGAGTTCATCACCATAAGGTAAAAATACCCCCTTGATTTGATACCATTACATAAATTTGGAGTAACTCATCTACAGTGTGGGTGTTTTTCATGCTTTGGCACACAGTAGAGCAAGCAGCGCAGCCAAGATGTTTTTCATGTTGAGCAAAAACTTTAACAGATGGAGGTGGTGATTGTAGAGCACTTATTTAAAGTGTTAGGAATGAATCAGTGTGGTTTGAGGCTGAGGCAGTAATCCATACTAAGGGAGTCTGAGAAGTTGAAGAGCATCCTAATAATATATGTAACAGGCAGCTGAAGAGAACTGATTTTAAATGGCTCTCCCAGTACTGTTACCCTAGCCAGGGCCCTATAGAATTTTTCTTAGGGGTTAAAGTCTTTAAAAAGCCACTCTGTGTGCATGCGTGCGTGCGTGTGTGTGTGTTTTCCTTCCCTATTCTAAGAACTTGAAATTATGTGGTAGGGTCACCATAATTCTTTAAATTTGTCTTCAAGTCCTGGCAGTATTTCAGTGTTGCTTGTGTGGGATTGATTGATCTTTAAAGAGCTGGGGAAACTCACTGGCTTATGTAGAATTTCTGTAAAGCAGGGACCAGCTGTAAGTGGTATTTTTGTTTTTTAAGTGGTGGAAGAGCTTAAATATGTAATTGTTCCTATCTTTTATGCACAAATGCTCTTTCTTATAAATTGCTTCACAAATGCTATAAAACTTTGAATAATTTTTCCCTGAAGAAATGTTGAACCCTGTGCAAGCTGTTAGAATTAGAATGTATGTTGAAAGCTTTGATGGGACTACTGTTCTGGAACTGCATAGCTTTTTTTTTTTTTTTAATCATGATTCCTTCTTCTTTTTGTTTTGTTTTGTTTATTTACAGATGACTGCATATGTTCAGGCAAGAAAATACCCCCATATTTCAAAATACAGCAGTCTATAAACAAAATTCTTATCTACCATTTTCCTAAACGACACATTTTTTTTCCTGTAATTTGTATAGAAAATTAAGTGCAGTTCTTGTCTCCCAGGATTTAAGGGAGACAAGAACTCCCTTATGGGAGTTCAGGGAAGGGACAGGGAAGGGCATTACCTACTGTAATCCTCGAACTCAGCATTTAAAATTTTTTTTGAAGTAAACACAGAAGTTTTGTACTCTGTGTTTCCAGAGTATAACAAGAATCCCAATTCTCTGTTAATACGTGTGCTCTGGGTACCCATGGGCAGCATTACATCAAAGATACCTAATTTGGTAAAACTCAGCCCCAAGGATAGCCATGTTTTGTTAGATCTAATACTGCTAAATGTGTAAGGCAGAGTAACTACTGTGAAATAAATGTGTCCACTGCAACAGCTGGACGGTAGCTCTGTAGTGAGCCATGCTGCTCATTTTCTCATTTAACCCCCTCAGTAACACTGAGAGGTAGGTATTATCACCACTTTATAGATGGGAAACCAAAACTTAGAAAATGGCCGTATGCCCAAGGTCACATAGTTCATTGCTGGTGAAATTGGAATTTGAACCCATGTGTTTATTCGCCTCTTGAATCCTACCAGATCAGGTGCATCCGAAGGGGTCTGAGCCCTAAATCTTCGAGCTCTGGCTTTTTTTTCTTTCTTCTTTTTTAAACTATTTGGAAACCTTTAAATTGGTATTAGTAAAGATGGAAATTTGCATTGCCTTTAGAATGGTCTCAGTTTGGGGGTGGGGTGGTGGCAGCAGTGAATAAAGTTACCAGATTATATAATATAGAAAAGTAGAACATGTGGAATGCTCTGAGTTGTCCGTAGTGAAGAAAGTTTTATTTCTGGGAATTTTTTTCATAGGTTAGTGATGGCAAACTATCATGGTGGGGGTTTCTGAAGCCTCGTTTTGTTATTTTCTGCTCCGCTGTGTATTTTTGGTGTGAAAAGTTTGTACCGGAGGCGTATGAGGCCCTGGTGTGTGTTTCTTACATCTAAATTGGACCATAGTATTACTGTGTTCTCTTGACTGAAATACTTCTTTCAGTTGAAGTATGATATATGTGTAGAAAAGTTACATATCGTAAGTGCACAGTTCAGTGAATTTTCACAGACTGAATACACCCAACTTGCAGGTCAAGAAGTTTAACATTAGCAACAGCTCAAAAGCACCTATTGTGTCCCTTCCATCAACTGGAATATTTTAATTCTCCTGTGTGAACCTCACATCATTCCTTATCTTTTAGGTTTCTTCCTGATTGTGGCTCTAACATTGTCTTTCTGCAACCAGAAAAAGAACAAATAAAAACTTCACTGAAACTTGTCTCTTCCTCCTTTCATAATCTTATCTCTTGATCAGTCTGCTTCCGTTAAACCAAAGTGTTTTGATGGCTACAAAGTCATAACTTGAGGGAATATGGGGGTTGGCATAGAACATGCAGCTGTGGGGTAAGAGCTAAAAACATTCCTTGGAATTTTCAAAACGGAATGAAAATTTGGTGGTCGAACTCAACCATCTATTTGTTAAGAGGTAATGAATGAGCGAATGGTAAGTTGCCTGTGTTTTGGGGAAGTGGTGATAGGAGCAGTTCCTCCTTCTCAGAACTCTGATGGGGCCTTAACAGCTTACTTGTGAAGGATGTGAACTTTCATCTAAAGCCATAGCAAATTCAGTACAGTCTCTGTAGGTGCAAACTCATCCTCCACATGTGGTTCTGGTGCCCTTCCCTGCTCTACTTGAGATTCACTTATGTCAGTTTGTGCCCTTGGCTGTTTTTTGTTGTTTTTTTTTTGTGGTACGCGGGCCTCTCACTGCTGTTGCCTCTCTCATTGGGGAGCACAGGCTCCGGACGTGCAGGCTCAGTGGCCATGGCTTACGGGCCCAGCCGCTCCGCGGCATGTGGGATCCTCCCGGACCGGGGCACGAACCCATGTCCCCTGCATCGGCAGGCGGACTCTCAACCACTGTGCCACCAGGGAAGCCCCCCTTTGTTGTTTTAAGCATTTGAATAAAACTTAATTTTTAACTCTGAAATTATGCCATCCTGGGCTTTCAGGGCTTGCGTGTGAAAGCTGATGTACCAGCTGGGTAGAAAAACCTGATCCCAGGTGGCCCCAGGCTTGTCCTGTGCTTTGTCTCCCACAGAACCAATCTTTTCTTAAATTATCGAGTAAAGAGATTTACAGGCATGCACAGCCACACCTTGGCTTTCTGGCAAAGTGATATTCTAGATACTAGAATATTCTAGAGAACCAAAATTTTAGCCTCCCATGTATTCTGACATTACATTAAAAATAAAGCGGGCTTCCCTGGTGGTGCAGTGGTTGAGAGTCCGCCTGCTGATGCAGGGGACACGGGTTCGTGCCCCGATCTGGGAAGATCCCACATGCCGCGGAGCAGCTGGGCCCGTGAGCCATGGCCGCTGAGCCTGCGCGTCCGGAGCCTGTGCTCCGCAACAGAAGAGGCCACAACAGTGAGGGGCCCACGTACCGCAAAAAAAAAAAAAAAAAAAATCTAAGCATTGGTGAGTTCCCTGGTGTCCTAGTGGTTAGGATTCTGGGCTTTCACTGCCGTGGCGGGGGTTCAGTCCCTGGTTGGGGAACTGAGATCCCACAAGCCACCCGGCCAGTATTCTTCTTCTTCTTCTTCCTCCTCCTCCTCCTCCTCATCATCATCATCTAAACGTATTAGTTCCATTTTTCCCTACCTTCTTGGGGAGAAAAGCATACAAACACCAAGTATTAATTTTGTTCTGCAGAAAACCATAGTTCTAAAATGGTGCCAAATCTGGGAGTTGCCCTGGAGTTTCTTTTATTGTCGTGGGGCATTTTTTTAGGGGGAGGTTTGCCTCTGTCCTAACAAAGGTGACAAGAAGAACGTGCAGTGCTTCCCTAGTGGTGCAGTGGTTAAGAGCCCGCCTGCCAATGCTGGGGACACGGGTTTGAGCCCTGGTCCGGGAAGATCCCACATGCCACGAAGCAACGAAGCCTGTGCGCCACAACTACTGAAGCCTGTGTGCCACAACTACTGGAGCCTGTGCGCCTAGAGCCCGTGCTCCGCAACGAGAAGCCACCGCAATGAGAAGCCTGCGCACTGCAACAAAGGGTTAGCCCCCGCTTACCACAACTAGAGAAAGCCTGCGTGCAGCAACGAAGACCCAATGCAGCCAAAAATAAATAAATTTAAAAAAAAAAGAAGAACATGTGGTTGGTTCTAAGAACTCCTGGCGTGTAGAACCTTTTCTGCAAGGTTATTGGTCACAAATTAAAACTGGCCTTTTCCAAGTGATTACCTTATTCTGTTTTCATGTCCAAATGGGCCATAATGCTTTATAAGATAATTACTAGACCACATTTTTCTTCCAGCCCTTCTTTTTGGTAGACAACAAAATCCTGGCCTAAAGCTCCTTTGGCTCTTGTGCTGTTGAATCTTCTGTGATGCTGGTGGGTTAACCTTGGTGCTTAGGGACGGACGTTGATGTCATTGTGGCAGGGAGTGCCTTAAGAGCCCTGTCCCTCTCAGACCTTCGTCCTTGGTGTGCGGGTGTGCTTTATAATTGTCTAGCAACAGAATAACTTTTCTGGCCACAGTACAGTTTTTGAAATGCATATTTTAAAATTATAAGTGTATTTTACATATATTAGTTTATTTCATCACAGTATTTAATAAATAAATAAAAATTTTTAAGGGAAAATTGATGAAAAGAAAAAAGTTTTCATCACTGAGGCTGATGGGATTTAGCAATAGCTTGTTACCTTATCTTGTGCACATGTAAACTCAGTGACTGACACTGAGGGTCCGAGGTTAGCCAGCATCACAGATAGGCACCAGCTTTGTAAAACTCTGCAGGGCATAGCCTTCTTTCAGAAGTGAATTCACTGGTCGGCATCATTAGTGCAACTTAGCTATTTGTTGGTATCTATCAGTCTTATCTACCCTTTCCAAAGTTGTATCTCACTTGGAAATGTCAATACATATACATCAGGCAGTCCAGGTTCTAATTTGGCAGTGAGTACAGCATTGTTCAGCATCATGAGTAAATAATTTGGTAAAGAATTTTACCAACTTCCTTTTAGAATTTTGCTCTGTAGTATAGATTTACTACCACTGTACTAGTCCATCAGCATTTTCCTGTGTTCGCCATTTTTGAGTTAGGCTCACATGTCTATTTTCTCTTTTAAGTTACTTTTTAAAATGTCCTATACCCTTTGCCTTTTGTTAGAAATCTGGAATTCAAAGGGTGGCTTTTATACTATGCCTAGATCTATTCTGCCCACCCCCCCTTTTTTTTTGGCTGCACCATGTGGCATGCGGGATCTTAGCTCCCTGACCAGGAATCGAACCCATGTCCCCTGCAGTGGAAGCGTGGAGTCCTAACCACTGGACCACCAGGGAAGTCCGTATTTTGCTCCCTTTAATACTCTGCAGATGATAGGCTATCCATATAAGTCAGTATTGGAGAGCACACTTGTTTCAGTTTTGAAAATCTACATGGGATTCATTACCCCGTAACCTTGGGTAGGCTGTTTTCACTTTGCAGAATGCAGGGGCTCAGTTGTGTGGTCTCTGGGCCTCCCCTGGAATGGGGCCCATTGGTGTGCTTCCAGCATTCTCTAACTCGGACACATCGTGGCCCTTGAGGGTAAGAGAAATAAGTAGGACTTACCGTGCTTTTTCATTAAAATACGGTTTTCCCACACAAGGGCACATGGCTGTGCATGCAGGTAGCAGCAGGACGGTGGCTGGCCCATACTTGGGATAACCTAGAGACAGTATGAGGAAATCCCAAGATTGGATCTCTGTGATTCTGGAAATTGGCTTGAAGATCCCTGGAGAGGTTTTCAGGCTCTTTCTGTTGCTGCCCAGTTGTTGTGCGGTTATACCTACTCTCTTCCTTTATTCTCCAGTGTCAGTGTTTGCTGTTTTCCAGAAATCTCCTCACAGAAACTCATCTTTTATTTTTCCCTCTCTCTGCTTTTCTACTGAGGTTTTAATGCTAGATGTTTGGGAACCTGAATTCTCATTTCCAGACACAATTCCTTTTTCTTTTTAAGTATCAGAGTTGACATAATGCTGGTTGTTTTAAAAATTACAAGTTTTGCGTCCATGTAACTGATAATACTCCAAATAACACCTTTTACAAACAAACCTAAAAGGCAACATAGTCGTCTTCGTGGCTACCCACTTAAGAGTGAAAAGGAAATGATTGCTTTTTTTTCCTTGTCTTAATTCTTTTCAGGTTTTGAATGAAGAATGTGATCAGAACTGGTACAAGGCAGAGCTCAATGGGAAAGACGGCTTCATCCCCAAGAATTACATAGAAATGAAACCACATCCGTAAGTTGGGCTCTGCTGACCCTCCAGGGTCAGACCCATCTGCTTGTTCAAATGATGTTTTTAAAATTGAGATCATTGGGATGGATGTCATACTTTTTATTCTGTCTTCTCAGGGAATTAAGAAAGCATGTTGATTTTTCCATGTTAGTAAGAGTATATAATGAGAGCATAATAGTCAATAATAGTGTATGTTTTAGGTAACTGTCAGTGATCTTCAAATGATAAAACAGCAGTTACGCAGGTCCATAATTCTTTCTCTGTGAAACCCTTTGTGCCAGATGTGTTTCATAATTCTGCATTTTTTGAGTTTTAGAAAGGGTATTTATCACGTGGTTTTGTATTGACATGTTTGATATTCCTATGGGACCATATCTTAATAATCTTGGTATCACCAGAGCACAATACTTGGCATATAATTGGTTCTCAGTAAATGTACACTATAATCACTGCCCTACCCCTCCATTTTAGTGTTCCCACTTCAGAGAAAACAAAGTGCTCTCCTACTCCAGGCTGCTGAGAGCAGTGAGAAAAAAAAATTTTTTTTTAAATTCCAGAACCGTTTATTGTTGATATATGACATGGTGGGATCCTGGGAGCCCTTACAGACCACTTTCCTCCCACCCTTACCCACCACCTCTTTTATTGTCTCTGCTCCTCCCTCAAAAGCAGTCATTTTCTTGTGAGTATGTCAGGGAGAACTGAAGCATTTAATGCTCAGACTAGAATGCCACTGAAACACGAAGAAACGGTAGATCCTCTGTATCTACTTGTTTTAACACAAAATGGTAAATAAGACTTTCAGATGACTGCCCCACCTCGAGTAGCAACCCATTTGTCCCTCTCCCCCATTGTCACTGTTCTGATGTGTCCCTGTCATTTCTCTTCCCCCAAGTACTGGAGCAAAGATCTTAACCACATCTTATCTTACACAGCTTTTACGTCATCTTACAAAGAACTGAATGCTGTAGAGCTCAAAAGCGCCTTGACAACAGTCTAGTTCATTCCTCTTTATGCTGCAAATTAGGAAAGCTTCCAGTATTTTTATTTCAAAACTACTAATTTATGAATTAATAAACTAATATACTTCTCTTTTTTTAATATTTTAATTTTATTGGTGTGTAGTTGATTTACAATATTGTGTTAAATTCTTTTCTCATATAGGTTATCACAGAATATTGAGTAGAGTTCCCTTGTTGGTTATCTTATATATGGCAGTGTGTGTATGTTTATCCCAAGCTCCTGATTTATGAATAGAGTTCTCATTTTAAAAGACTCACAGTGTAGAAAACTATAGAGCAGTGTGAGTTTCTCCCCATACATGTACCCCTTTTAGAGGTAACCACCACTAGCAACTAAACATGAGCCAAATGCTACCTTTTGAACTGAATCTGTTCTAAAATGCTTTGCCTCTATGAAACAAAACAGATGATTCAGGAGCTTCACCCTAAAACTGTCTGTTGGATTCATGTTTTGGTCGCTGAACTCTTGCACAGTTCTCACTATGTGCAGAGACCGTGCTAGGTGCTGGGAAGTTAGGTTCTGTAGTTAAGTTATGGTATAATAAAACGTCCATGTAGTTAATGGGAAGTTCTTTGAGAGAGCACATCCAGGAAGCCTGGAGAGAGATTGGGTTACCCTGCAGTTTGGTAATAGGAAGATACCTATGCAGAAGTTTCTATAATGAAGAATCTGTGAGGTCCTCAAGGAAACTTCTTATATTTCAAGAAGAACCAGGCACCTTATAATAGCTCACTAAATGTTTCATTGAATGATTTAAAAGGAGAAAACCAGTCTAACTGTGAAGTATATTTTTCTAGTTTTTGTTTGAAACTTGTACTATCGTGTATCTTTGTAACTATGTGAGTTTGATCTCTCCCCTTCTCCCCTAAAAAAGATACTAGATTCCTTGAAGAATTTATGTCTTCTGCTTTCATACTCCCTTGTAACTTGTGCCTTGCCTCTGCACATAGTAGCTCAGTAAGTAGTTTTGAATTGATACTCAGATGCAAATTCTTGTACAAAGGCTGGGACCAATTTGTTCATGATAATAAAAGCCAGAAGTATTAAGTCTTCAGAGGCGTACGTGGAAAAGATTTGTGGCCCCTGGTCAGTGGATTGATAATGTCCCTTATTTGAGGTCCCTGTGATGTTAGATTGGCTGTTATTAACACACAGCCATGCCCAGGTTACTAAAATGTAGGCACAAGCAGTGATATCCAAGAAACTACAAAAGATGAGCATGAGATTATTATAGATTCCCGGGAATTGTACTAAGCACAGTTTTGCATTCTTGTGGCCACTTAGTGTCCATATTTGCTTTGGGGGCTGTGTGAGCTTTTCGTGGACAGCATCACGGAATACACCCCATGGGGAGAAGCAGTTGGATAGTGGTTACTGGGAGTCACATAGTGCATCCTACCTCGGTCCACACAAGCCAAAAATTGGTGCACATCTATTCCTACAATCCGCCCTCAAAATAGATCAAGGATTGGCTAAACCTTTTCTGTAAAGGGCTAGATAATAAATATTTTAAGCCTTGTGGGCCATGTGCAGTCTCTGTCATGTCACATATACTTCTTCGGTTGAATTTTTTAAAACAATCCTTTAAAATTTTTTTAAATAGTCTTAGATTGTGGGTCACAGCAAAACTGGAAAGATTTAGGCTGAGGGCCATAGTTCGCTGACTTCAGCATTAGATCCAGTGATAACAAAATCAACTTAAGTTCCTTTTCATTTTTCCTTTTTTTTTGGCGGGGGAGGCTACATTGTGTCTTCGTTGCTGCGGGCGGGCTTCTCATTGCAGTGGCTTCTCTTGTTGTGGAGCATGGGCTCTAGGCAAGTGGGCTTCAGTAGCATTTGGGCTCAGTAGATGCAGTGCATGGGCTCGGTAGTTGCGGTGCATGGGCTCAGTAGTTGGGCGCTTGGGCTCAGTAGTTGTGGCACACGGGCTTAGTTGCTCTGCAGCATGTGGGATCTTCCCAGACAAGGGATCGAACCTGTGTCCCTTGCATTGGCAGGCGGATTCTTAACCTCTGTGCCACCAGGGAAGTCTGCTTTTCATTTTCATATTTCCAGGCTGAAGGGGAATTCAGCAGAACATCAGACTGTAATTTTTATATTAAATAAAATGCCTGTGGCTCTAAATCTTTGTTTTTCTTCAGATTGTTTCAGGTGACGTCGGCACTTCAAATCTGACTGTTGGGAACATAGGAAAGGCCACCTTCCTTGGATAGTTGTAGTTACTGACCTGATGGATGGATTAGCTTTTTAGGAAGAGTCACTCTCATGCCTGCTCCTCTCTCCCCACTGTAAAGAACTTTGGAATAATAATTGATCAGGAAGCGTCCAGGCCCCATGGTGGTGTTCTTCACAGACTCTAGCTGGAACGCAGGCAGTGTTCATCCATCCAAGCTCTGCAAAAGGAAACCATATTGCCAGAAAAGACCATCACCCTGTACCTGTGCAGTGGTGGGCCTCACAGGCCTGTTTCACATTAACAGGGCTGCTGTGTGACTGGATGTCCATAAGTACAGGGTCAGTGTTGGTTTCATAGCTATGGGAGGGTACAGAGTACCAGGCCCCTCCTTCCATCTCCCCAGCCTCCCTTACTTCCCTTTTTTAGTTTTTGTTAGGGAGCAAGAGGGAAGTTTAAAATGGGGTATGGGGCTTCCCTGGTGGCGCAGTGGTTGAGAGTCCGCCTGCCGATGCAGGGGACACGGGTTCGTGCCCCGGTCCGGGAAGATCCCACATGCCGCGGAGCGGCTGGGCCCGTGAGCCATGGCCGCTGAGCCTGCGCGTCCAGAGCCTGTGCTCCGCAACGGGAGAGGCCACAACAGTGAGAGGCCCGCGTACCGCAAAAAAAAAATAATGGAGTATGACCTAATATAGCATTTGAGCTAACAAATTAAACACAGACTACGAAATGATTGTTGGCATTAGTGTTGCAACATGAGTTGTATATACTGGGGGTGGATCCAAATATGTGCTTTTCACATTAAATGCATATGGATGGGTGCCTATGGGATGTAATAAAGGCTTGAGTTGGAAATAAGCTGCCTCCTCCCATTAGCTTTCTCCCTTGCTAATTGTATTGTAGTATAAACCCATCTTTTAAAAAATTTTAAGAAGTTTGACCATAGCCATGTAGTCACACGTAAATATCACCATTAAAAGAAGTTAAAGTTATAACAGTATAAAATGCTAAGGAAGTGTAGGATGGTGGTATTAAATGTTATAACTGAGAGTGATAGCTGTTCCTCATAGTGTCATATCCCTTATGTTGTGGGACATCCTCTTTTTCTAGAGGGAGGAAGCGGGGGAGGGAGTGTGTGTGTGTTTAGTGAAAATGGGAGCAGGTACAAAAGAAGTATTTAATAAAATGGTCTCCAACTAATTTTCCATTTTTCAATCTGGGTGCTTATAACGGGTGTTTTTTATGAAGTAAATCTTTGTAAAAATTCCAGTTAGAGTACTTTGCTTCACCACAGGTTTTGTTTTTTTTTCCAAGTTGAAAATAAAAATGAGTTAATTTTAAGCTGAGAGGAAGAAAATACTGCCACCATATCTATATATTTGTGCACCATAAGGGAAGGTCCACAAACATACACATCTAACTGCCAACAGTTGCTGCCTCTGGGGAGTTTGAGGGAAGAGTCTTGCTTATTTTTACTTCACGTACATCTAAGCTATTTTAATTTATGTTCATTACTTATACCTTAAAAAAGGAAAGCAGAAAGGAAAATGCCTGCCTGCTGGAAGATTTGGGGGGGTCTAGGAGGAAAGAATGTGACTGTTGGGGAACTTCTCGCCACCTCTCGGCCAAATGGCTACTGAGTGCACGGGCACTGCAATGTAAACCAGAGAGCACAGATGAAAACAGAAAGTACTTACGTGATCTCAACACTATGAGCTGTCCTTTCCTAGTGGGAGATAGTTCTGTTGTGTTACTACATGATTTCTCCTGTGTGGCCTTACTTCCAGGCCCTGGAAGACTTACCCTCAAGTTCTTTGTAGGTGCAGGAAGATAGGTCGTACCAGCTCCTCAGCGGCTTGGCATTACTTCACTTCAAATGAGAAAGATACAAGGCTGCGGATTTTAGGAATGTTTAAAGGTTACTAAGGGCAACTTCTGAATGTATCCTTCCTAGCAGCTCCCATCCTTCTGTTTGAATTTTAGTATAGTGTATTGTTTCAGAGACATCTTGCAGTTGCTTATAAGTAAGATAGATATATGTTAGATTTATAACTTTAACAGACTCCTTGTATCTTTGTTATTCTAGTTTGCATATTTAATGCATATTAGTTACCATGTATGGAGTCTGATGAAGCAGGTAGGTCTTTATTAGTTACAAGTGGCATCGTTGCTTTTTTTAAAATAATAACACAGTAACGACAAGTTGCAAAGAGAACCTTGTTTTCACAGTCATCTATCCTAATTAGTTGTGGCTTTCCTGTAAGAAGTGAGGTGCCTGTGACTTGAAGCTGTTTCAGAGATTTCTCCTCCTCTTCCTCATGGTCAGCCCCAGCCCCTGCTGCTCCTACCCTTTTCCATGAATTCACCCACTTTTTCTTGTGACCAAGGTCAGTTAGCATTGGGAGCAGAAGAATCTGTAAGTTACTCCAAATGAAAAAGTGAATTTTGCAACTAGCTGCCTCTGCACAGAGTAACGCATGGCATTCCTAATGGTTCCTGAAAACCAGACTCTGAGCGGTGACAGCAGAGAGTGGCCTTGAGAGGAGTGCCAACTACAGCTACGAGCAGAGGCTGCTCCCTCACAGCCTGAACCTCTTCCCTTTGTGCTGTTACAAGAAGTGGCCCTGTCCAGCTTCTGGGCCTTCCAGCTTTCCTACCCCTGTTTCTCTTCATCCCACTGTAGCAAGGCTGCTGCCTTATCAAGTGGCTGCAGGAAGGGCCTGTCTCACCTTAGATGGTTCATCATGTGCTCAAATCGATAGGCCTGGGCTTTCCCTGCTGCCTTGCTGATGAGTCAGTGGGGGGCCCAGTGAGCTTTGGCCCAGGAGGCCCATTTTTAAGTGTCTTCCTGTATAGAAAGTGGCCCACGATTGTGTCTTTTGAGTCACTGGGGAATGGAGGAGATGGTTGCAGGGAGATGGTCCCCCTCTCAAGGCGTGATGGGGCATGTGGAGACAGGAGGGTAGAGAGGGAGGCCCTTCCTTCAGCGAGGAGTGTTCTGTTACTCATATTTCAGAGGCTGGATATCCCGTTTCTTTGTGGGGAAGCAGATGTTGACTGGCTTGCCTTCCTTCCTTAGGTGGTTTTTTGGCAAAATCCCCAGAGCCAAGGCAGAAGAAATGCTTAGCAAACAGCGGCACGATGGGGCCTTTCTTATCCGAGAGAGCGAGAGTGCTCCTGGGGATTTCTCCCTCTCTGTCAAGTAAGTATTTACTACTTGGATTGCCTGGAATCCTGTCTTCAGATGATGGAAATTGTGAAGCCAGAGGCCAGGTGTCTGGGTACACACACCAAAGGTGGCAAACTGGGAGAGGTTGAGCCTAAACAGTATTTTATAAATCAGAAAAATTTACATTAAAATCCTAATTTCTGGCTCCTCTTAAAAATGACCTCTAGCAGCACTGGATTTAGATTCCCATGTGAAAACTGTCTTTAGTTGCTGAGCAGCAGCTGAGCTTCAGAGAGCAAATACTTGCCAGTTTTCCCCAATCCCCACCACTCTGCAGTGCTCTCCACACACACGGCTCTTCCCTTATCCGGGCACCCCTGCCCTCTGTGGGATTCCTGCAGCTCTGTAACAGCAACTGATCACTAGGTCAGCTGCCTTGTGCACCTTGACTAGGTGTCTCTCTGAAATCTACCAGTGTCATACTAGGCCTCACACTGACTTAAAAGGTGACCACAGGGGTTTGGGGGTTTTTGCTTTCCCCAGTGGTAAATTTAAATGTGGAAGGGAGCTGGTATGCAGGGAGTAGGGAAGGCAGGGAGTTATACCACCTTGGTATAACTCCTTGGTATAGAGAATATAAATTGGAACTTTGAGGATCCTAAGCTAATCACTTCCCATCTGTGACGTAAGGATTTTGAATCAAATTGTCATTTGTCCATATGTGTTTTGACTCTGTCCATTTCTAGTTAATATATTATCACAGGAAACCCTCCCCTAGGAATCTTAGAAATCACATCATCATTTATGTGACAAAGAGGTGACTAGATTAAAAACTCAGATCACTTTAGTATACATTTAAAATGAAGGCTGTAAAACAATTTATTTGCCATTTACAAATGATATAAAGATTTTTCAGTTTCAAAAATCAGCTCAGTATCTTGTTTCATTTTAGGACCAAATGTGCAGTTAAAGTGTGGGTTTCTTTAATATAGATTTAAATATAAAATTTTTGTGTTTCTTTTCTCAGTGAAGATGTGGGAGGTGGTTTCAGGTGACATTTGCAGTATCTTTCGTATACGTTTCCAGTATAGTTAGGTTTTAGTCCCAACATGAAAAAAATCAAACTGGATCTAATAGTTTTTTTCCTCTTTTAACAATGGCTTTTTTTTTTTGAAACTTTCTTTTTTAGAGCAGGTTTAGGTTCACAGCAAAATTGAGTGGAAGGTACAGAGTTCCCGTGCACCCCTTACTCCCATATGCTTAGAAACAGTGGCTTTTTGATGTGCTTGATTAAACACCTGCATATGAGGACCTGGTGGGCTGAGAGCACCTTGAGGTGGAAGAGTCCTTATGCTTCTCATTAACTTGTGTTTCCGCCTCTGTTTTCCTTAACGTTTTATACTGACCTGAGTATAAATCGAACAGTGGAGGACAAGGAGTACAAGCAGTTATTCCTTGAATGATGGCCAAAAACCCCATGGCAGTTCGGGTTCGGTTGTCTGATGACCATGCGCTGGCTGCCTGCCCGCCCATGCTCGTGCGCTGGCTGTCGGGAACCTCCCAGACTCTTCCGTTTTATCAAATAAAACCTTTAAAGTGTTCATGTATTTATTGCTTTAGAAATAAAATTTGAAACAGGTGTCATAACCACCTCTAACAACACAAGCACCTGCACCAAGGAGGTTCAAGAGTGTGCAGTCTTGAGTTTCAAGGCGTTGAGTCTAATGGAAAAACTGCAGTAGTTAACAGCTCACCGTTAGGGACCCTGTACCCCTTTCAGAAGCCACCTGCATTGCACTGTGGGAGTGGGCTCCCACGGGCCCAGAAGTGCCATTTCAGTATGTCCTTCTTCCTCATAAAGCTTTCTTCCTCGTCCACCGTTTTTCCCATGAAATAGTGCTGTTTCTAAGCACTTCGCACTTGTACTCAGTGGCTTCCTTAAAGCTCAGTGCTGCCACCTGCTGGGTTGGTTTTAAGAAGTATTTACGCTTTAATACCAGCGATGGGAGGAGAGACTCTTAGTCGTTCATTTAACAGATCTTCATAGAGCGTCTTCTGAGGGCTGGGCGCTGGTGTGGACCTCAAGGACTCGGCAGAGAGTGGGACAGGCAGGGCCTTGTTTGAGCTGATGTTCTAGGCAGACAGCACGACGGTGGTGGGCCATTCCCACTCAGCCAGGCTCATGCTGTTTTTCTGGGCCATTGTAAAGAGAGCATTTGCCTTTTTACCAGGTGGTAGAGAAGCCTTTTATGGGGGGTGGCCTTTTATTTATTGTCCCAGCATGTTCTTTGCTTTTGAGATCTTTTCCCCTTAAGTAGAGCTAAAATCCCTGAGTAGAAAACATGACTTTAAACTCTTCCCAGTTATAGGAAAATTGTTGGAAGTTGTCCAATCCCTCCTTTCCTCACCTTATTTCCTATCTTATCTTTTGTAGTCTTCAAATGTCACACAAGATTTCAGTTCTGTTTTTCATTTGGCACAGTGCAGGGCACATAGAGGCATTATATAGGTTAGGACTTTTTTTTTTTTTTTTTTTTGCGTTACGCGGGCCTCTCACTGCTGTGGCCTCTCCCGCTGTGGAGCACAGGCTCCAGACGTGCAGGCTCAGCGGCCGTGGCTCACGGGCCCAGCCGCTCCACGGCATGTGGGATCCTCCCGGACTAGGGCACGAACCCGCGTCCCCTGCATCGACAGGCGGACTCCCAACCACTGCGCCACCAGGGAAGCCCAGGACATTTCTTTTTACTTACAAATGTTTTCAGAATTAGACAGACTGACAGGGTTTCCCTGTCTGGCGAGGATTCTTCCTGTTGTCACTGGTAATTGTCATCCTAATGGAGGGTCTCAGGGTGCTCTCCAGCCAGGAAGTCAAGTTGTGCTACAGTCCTGGGCACCCAGCCTGTAAGGGGCATGGCCAGCACACAAGTTCTCCAGGACACCTCCTTGGTGGGCAGGTGGCCCCTGGGTAGCTGGGACAGAGCCCTCTGGCCTGTTCTCACGTGTATCCTCTACCCCTCCCCAGGTTTGGAAATGATGTACAGCACTTCAAGGTGCTCCGAGATGGGGCTGGAAAGTATTTCCTCTGGGTGGTCAAGTTCAATTCTTTGAATGAGCTGGTAGATTATCACAGATCTACATCCGTCTCCAGAAACCAGCAGATATTTCTCCGGGACATAGAGCAGGTGCCACAGGTAAGCCTCGTAAGAGACATTGGGATCATTCTTAGCAATTAAGAATAGCTCTTTAGGCAAGCAGGTGTTTTTTTAAAAGGTTCCTTTTGGACCTTCTGTGTTCATTATTAAGTCATGTTAAAGATTTGACGTTTGAAACAAAAAATAGTTTTGTCTTTTCCAGAGGCTGCTTCTCTGAAGCATTGTGTTGCTAGTTATCTTGTGTCTCTTGGAAGAAGGTCTTTAACACACCCTCAAATACTCTGCCTGGAAGTAAACTTCGGGGAAAATCGTACTGTAAGGGAGTGAAGTCCACACTCATTCCTAAACTCCTTCTCACACGTGACGGTTATTACCACCTTGCTTTATTCAAGCTCTTACCCTTCTCACTGTATAAAACCTTAAGGATTTTCTAAGTGATAAAGCGATAGGAACTAAGCCATTTTCACATCTGGGATTGTAAACAAAACCCCACTGGCTGTTTCCGAAGTGCTTTCCTCTTGAAGCAGTACCTGCTGCTCTTTGCTTGATGCTGGGGTGCAACCCGCCTCCACGGTGGGGACACCCAAGTGGTTTTGAGCACTGGTGAAGACTGCACGACACCCACCTCGGGTAAGCTGTAAGAATTGGTGGGGAGGGGAGGAGAAGTGAGGCGTTATTCCAGGAAATGTGAGAAGGCTGGCACACATCAGTTTCCCCATCACCGGTCCGCTTACGAGGGGCTGGCCACGATCAGGGATGCAATGTGTGTTTTCTCCCTGCCCCTCTTCTGCAGCAACCGACGTACGTCCAAGCCCTCTTTGACTTTGATCCCCAAGAGGATGGAGAGCTGGGATTCCGTCGGGGAGACTTTATCCACGTCATGGATAACTCAGACCCCAACTGGTGGAAAGGGGCTTGCCACGGGCAGACCGGCATGTTTCCACGCAATTACGTCACCCCCGTGAACCGGAACGTCTAAGAGTCAAGAGATTATTTAAAGAAAGCGAAAAATTTTAAACACGTACAAAAGAATTAAACCCATCAGCTGCCTCTATCAGCAGCCTGTGAGGGAGCTCAGAATACCCAGCTGGGTCACCTGGTGACCCTCTCACTTTGGCTGGAACTCTGGGGGGTGGGAGGGGGAGTTGGATATAACAATGCCAAAACTTACCTATAAATTAAGAAAAGAGTTTTTATTACAAATTTTCACCACTGCTCCTATTCCTCCTCCTTTGTCCTTTTTTTCATCCTGTTTCCTCTTCTATCAGTGCATGACATTTAATGCCACATATAGTCCTAGCTGATGCCAATAATAAAAGAAAAGAAACCACGTGGGCTGATATTTTCTCTATGCAAAATGTCTGTTTTAGTCGGGACGACAGAAAGAACAGCCGCTTCTGTGTCCTGCGTTTACATGCACACACACAGGAGCGGGCCGGGAGCGGGCGGCCCTTGCCCTTTAGCTTCTGCCGGAGGAGGGAGGGCAAGTGGGAACCTGCCTGCCAGCCCCCAGTCCCCACCAGAATGTTGTGTCAGAGTTGGATGGGCGTGGGGGTGAGTGTGCCCCTCAGGGCTTCCTGCGAGCCAGGCCCCAAACCTGTGTCTCTCTTCCACGTTGGTTTCCCTTTCCGATGGTGTTCCTGAGCATGTTGTTTTTCTTAGTGCCTTCTGCCTTATTTCAAGGGTTGCTTATGAGTGGTGGTTTTTATTTGTTTTGTTTTAAAAATAAGTTAAAGACAGCCAATTTGTTTCCTACTCTGTAAATATTTTTTTCCCTCGGGGGAGGGGAGGACAGGGTAGGGAAGAGGAGACAAGTGAGATGAGGGTGTGGGCGTCCTGTCTGTGCACAGCCAGAGTCTTTAAGGTTCAACTTTAATATTTATAGCCCCTGGAGGTTAAGGGAGCTGGAGCCCCAGGGCACAGTGGGACCGGGTTACAGCCCTCCCTGCATCTGACTGGAGCTGGCTGAAAGGGGGGCCAGGGTCCTTGACCTTGCGGTCTCAGGTGTTGTCTGTGCCCTCTGTAGCCCCAGACACCCCCAGACACCAGTCTCTGGAGCCAGCAAGTTTCAAATGCAGGAAGGTTTAAATTGTATCAGGTTCTACCGTGTTCCTACACTGGGGTGGGGTGTGCGGGCAGGATGAGCGTTTTCCCTTCATTTTTCTTACTCTGAAATCTAGGGGTATCTGTTCAGGGCTTTCACCTTTTGTGTCCCCTACCTGAGCTGCCCAGGTGAGCTTCAGGCCGCATTCAGGAAGCAGCCGGGTGGTTTTTCATGTCTCCATTCACAGCGGGCTGTGTTCATAGCTGCTCCACCCGACCCCCTGAAAAGGAAGTGTATCTGTGACGCAGTGACTGTTGGAAGGAAGATTGGAACGATAGGAAGGCTGAGTCCATTGCAAAGCTCTTTCTGTCCGTCTCCTGTTGGCTTCTTCTCCCTTGTGGTAACACGCCTGTGATCATCTTCTCCCCACCCTTCCCACAACAAAAACGGGGCCACTGGGAGTTGGTGGTGGCCTTTGGCTTCTGAAGTGGTCGGTCGGCGTCTCCCCTGGACTCTGGTTATGGAGCCGGACTCGGCCTGGAGTGGCCTGAGACCCAGGAGGCGCTGCCCTCCCAGACACAGCGTCCGCCTCTCATCACCCCTGTCCACTAGCTTCTCCTCTCCTTGCTGATGATATGAGGAATCTCTGGCATTCTGCACCTGGACCATTTGATTGTTTTATTTTGGAATTGGTGTATATCATGAAGCCTTGCAGAACTAAGTTTTGTGTGTATATATTTAAAAGAAAATCAGTGTTTAAATAAAAAGACCTGTGTACTTAATCCTTTAACTCTGCGGGTAGCATTTGGTAGGTAGTGATTAACTGTGAATAATAAACATACAATGAATTCTTCACTCTGTATCTTTTCTTTTTTTCCCCTCGCCTTAAGGTAAAAACCTAAAGATTCTGTCAGGGAATCAGGACACTTGTGTCCTTATTTCCAACTCACCTCACTCCTTGGGGACCATGGGGGTCTCACTGGGCCTCTGGAAGAGTGATGCCCACATCACTGTTGATCAGAATCCCTGCAAGCATGTTCCCAGTGCAGAGTCCCACACGCCAGACCCCACCCTCAGATTGCGTGGAGGGCACCAGCAGCGCCCGGTGTTCCCGACAGAAGCCACAGGCCGCAGTTTGAAAACTGGTGTAGTCTCAGTGCCTCGTAAGGACTAAGCACGGCTGGCTTGGTTCTCGTCCCCTCCTCCCACCTAAATAAATAAAGGACAGAAGGACAGAATAAGCCATGTTGAAGGAGTCTCAGTGTCCCAACTCGTTACAGCAAACTCATTGGCCCAGCGGGCTGCCTCGGGGTGACACTGGGCCTGTCACCACCCATAGAGCTGGCTACAGGAGGTCAAATAAGACTCGTTTAGAGAGAGAACAGGAAAGAAACCAAACCCAAGGAATTTCCACTTACGTTCATGATCCTGTTCTTACACAGAGCCCCAGCACGCTTCCTCGCTTGTGGCTGCCCTGCTTGGATGAGAGAGTCCCCACTTTTCCCCTTCTCTGCAGTGACCGCGAGACAGAGCTTGACCCAGCGCTGCCCTGCTGGAGGCCACTGGGCTCAGGGTCCACCCAGGCTGACCGAGCAGAAGCCAGCAGAAGTTTCCAGAAGGGGCCATTGAAGTGAAAACTCCAGGCAGTGACTGTCAGCCTCCTTGAGGCTTTTTGCCCTGTTTTTTGACTCATGGCCTCAGAATAGCTTCAGAATTAATGGGAAAATGGCTGCTTTTGCACTACCAGTTTGGTCACAAGTTTCTTGGTGTCTGTGTCCCCCTCCAGCCCTGGGTCTGTCATTTCTGGCGAGGGAAGGCGTCTGGGTGGGAGCGCCTTTGGGGAGACTGCACCGTGGGATGTAGTGGGCCGGCTCGGCTGCCTGTGACGACTGAAAGCTCTGGTGGGTGAGTGGCCTGCGGCCTGCTCCCTGAGCTCCTCCCAGAGCAGCCCTCCGACCTTCTTCACACCTGGCGACCTGGGAGATGGCAACAGATTGTGGAGGGGCGGTGGTGACAGCTCCTCCCCAGCGCTCTGAGTCAGTGCCGCGCTGGAGCTGCTGAGGTGACACATGGAAGGAGAAAGGGGATGGGCACAGTGGTCTGCCTTTCCTCAACACTTGTCCCCTTGACCTGCTTACAGTAGGTGACCTTCAAGTCAGAACGTCTGGCTTTTCCAAAGTGCCTGGATAACTAGGAACGGTGAGCGAGGAATTGTATTTACGCGTGCGGGATGTAACTCCTAAGACACTGGATTTACATGTTATGCAAATTCTCCAGGTTGGATCTGAGAGACATAGAAAAATAGATGTGATCTGTTTTTCACAGGAGAGCAAGGAGAGGTTGTGTACTCACAGAATGTGTGTTCCTTTGGACACTTCTTACTCTGGGGCTCAGGGGTTATAGGCACCTCCCTCCAACCAAGTCCCGAGGCAGGGGCCAGATGAAGCAGGGCCATGTAGCCACAGAAGGAGCTGGAAGTGGGCAACCCTGGGAGGGTTGGGATTTTTTGTTTTTGTTTTCAAGGATAGCTTTACTGAGATACAATTTACTATCCTAAAGCCACCCATTATTTATTTGGCCACAGCATGCAGCGTGTGGGATCTTAGTTCCCAGACCAGGAATCGAACCTGTGCCCCCTGAGGTGGAAGCTCGGAGTCCTAACCACAGGACCGCCAGGGAAGTCCCACAAGTCACCCACTTAAAGCAGACCATTCAGCGGTGTTTAATATTCACAGGTTATGCGGTCAATTTTAGAACTTTTTCATGGAAAAAGTGGAAACCATGTATCCATTATCAGTTACTTGCCATCTTCCTCCAGCCCCTCCCAGCGCTTGGCCGCCACCAGTCTACTTTCTGTCTCTATGGATTTGCCTATCAGAATAGGCAGTCCAGAATAGGCAGTCCAGAACTGTTTGCATAAACGAGATCATAAATACGTGGCCTTTTGTGGCGGCTTCTTTCACTCAGCATCGTGTTTCCAAGGCTCATCCATGGAGTGACACGTACCAGAACGTCATTCCTTCTTACAGCCGAATAGCACTCCCTGGTATGGAGACACCCTGTCTTTTTTATCCGTTCGTTCAGTGATGAGCATTGGGGTTGTTTCCACGCTTTGGCTGCCGTAAACGATGCTGCTGCAGACATTCACGTGCAAGGTTTTATGAGACACACCCTGGAGGGTTTGAAGCAGAGGAGCAGACACAGTGCTGTTTGGCTAGAAGAGTGGAGAAAGGGGGCCACGGAAGAGACCCCCTGGTGAGCAGTTGTCCTGCCGAGCCAGGTGGGTGGCAGGGGGAGCGAAGAGAAGCTGGTTGATCTGAGTCATATGTAGGAGGACCGGTTGGCAAGACATGGGGGTCAAGGAAAAGGAGGGGTAGAGATGACCCTCGGATCCTTCTTGAGCAGCAGGGGCCCTGAGGTTGCTGTCGACTGAGACAGGGAGCCCTGGAGGAGGGCGAGCTGGCATGCAGTGGGGAGGGAGGGTGGACCAGTTGCCTTTGGTGTCTGTGGCAAACGTCTGGAGCAGCAGAACGTGGTCACCTGGAGCTCAGGAGACAAGACTGAGCAAGGGATCAGGGTTGTGGGTGTGGAAGTGGTCCTGAAGCCCTCGCCCTGGGTGAGCCCTCACCCGCTCTCCTCAAAAGAGGGAAGAGGGCAGAATTCGGGGCCGGGCCCTGGGGACTGGACGAGGAAGCAGCAAAGGAGACGAGGAAGAGGCCAGAGAGGCAGGGGGCAAACCAGGGCTGCACAGCGCGGGGGCAGCTGGGCGTCCAGGAAACGGCCCCTGTGGCCATACTCCCCCAGGCCCCTCGACCTCCACCCTGCTCTTTTCCTGCAGGTCCCGGTTGTACCCAGACTGCCTAGCACGCCTTCCCTCTTCTTCTGAGAGACCTTCCTCCGCTGCCAGGTTGTTGAGAGGACAAAGTGCATACTCCTGGCCCGTAGGTATGCTGCAAGGTCAGAGACAGTGAGCTTGGAGTCGCGAGACCCAGGGCTTTATTCCAGGCTGCGTGGCCTTGGGCAGGGCCCTTAACCTCTGCTCCCTTCATTCATCTGTTTTCAAACAAGCCCATGTTGGGACTTACCTGGTGGCGCAGTGGTTAAGAATGCTCCCGCCAATGCAGGGGACACGGGTTCGAGCCCTGGTCCGGGAAGATCCCACATGCCGCGGAGCAACTAAGCCCGTGTGCCACAACCACTGAGCCTGCGCTCTAGAGCCCATGAGCCACAACTACTGAGCCTGTGAGCCACAACTACTGAAGCCCGCATGCCTAGAGCCCGTGCTCTGCAACAAGAGAAGCCACCGCAATGAGAAGCCTGCACACCGCAACGAAGAGTAGCCCCCACTCTCCGTAACTAGAGAAAAGCCCGCGTGCAGCAATGAAGATCCAACGCAGCCAAAAATTAATTAATTAATTTAAAAAAAAAAAACAAGCCCATGTCACCAGGTTGGCCTGAGGATCCAGCGGGATTGCATCTGTAGATGTCTTACAAACTTTCATGTGACGGGACCGGTACTGATTATGATTTTGGCGTTCAAGGCCTTTCACAGTCTGAGCCTGGTCCAGTCCTCCAACTCTTTGGCCTCCAACCCTTCTGAGGGTCCCTGGCTTTCACGAGCATCCACCGTTCTCTCTGATCTGAGGCCAATCTGCTCAATTTCCTGACCTGCTCCCCGTGAACGCTGGTTCCACCACAGTCTCCAAACTCCGAACACAGGACCACTCCTTGACCCGTCCTGTGAGCCCACCCTCCTGCCTCCATCAAGCCCGATGCCCTGCTTCCATGACCCGCTTGCCGGTGGTGGTCAATCTTATCTGCAGCCGGGAGCAGTGGAGCCACGGTGAGGACTCCAGACTCTGGGGTGGCCTTGGACGGGTCGCTTTGAGAGTTAGTAACCAGGTCAGTAACCTTAAACAAGTTACCTTTCTAAGCCTCCGGTCAAGAAACTGAGGTCAATAAACCATCTGAGGATTGCACAGGATAATGTGGGTTAATCAGTGCTAGCTCCCACACCTGGTAATTTATTCGGAGTCCAGCCTACTCCTGGGCAGCCCTGTGCCCACCCACGACTCTTGTTGAGGGCAAGGGAATTCATCCAATATTTTCATTTTTTTTTAATTTAAATCTTTGATCCGTTTGAAGGCTGTCCTGGTGATCAGTGAGAGCTTGGATCCATCTCTCTTTGTTTCCAGATGGCTGCCCAGTTGCTCAGATAGTATTTCTTAAAAGATCCATTGTCAGGGACTTCCCTGGAGGTCCAACGGTTAAGACTCAGCGCCTCCACTGCAGTGGGCGTGGGTTCTATCCCTGTTCGGGAAATCCCGCATGCCACGCATGTGGTACAGCCAAACAAAAACAAATTATCCATTGTCAGCTCTTAGATCTGAGAGGATGCATTTTGTACACTGAGTTTCAGTATGGTGGGGTCCTATTTCTCCACTTTACGTCCATGGGCCCGTGCTAGGCACGCGGGGGTGGTTCCTGAGACTTCACAGCAGCTTAGGACATCTGATGGGGCTGTACCTCCCCCGTCGCTCTCCCTTCTCGACTCGTCCTGGCTCTTCTTGCTTGTTTATGTTTTCAACGTAAACTTTAGAATCAGCTTGTCTAGTTCGAGAAAAAAAAAATGCCTCTGAGTGTTTTTATTTGGCTCATGTTAGATTTATAAACTACCTTCGGAAGAATTGGCATTTTTTAAAATTTATTTATTTATAAATTTCGGTTGCATTGGGTCTTTGTTGCTGCACGCAGGCTTTCTCTAGTTGCAGCGAGCGGGGGCTACTCTTCATTGTGGTGCGAGGGCTTCTCACTGCAGTGGCTTCTCTTGTTGTGGAGCACGGGCTCTAGGCACGCGGCCTTCAGTAGTTGTGGCACGTGGGCTCAGTTGTTGTGGCTCGCAGGCTCTAGAACGCAGGCTCAGTAGTTGTGGACTTTGTGCATGTCGGTGGGAATATAAATTGGTGCAGCTGCTGTGGGAAACAGTACGTAGGTTCCTCAAGAAATTAAAAATAGCCTTCCTGGCAGTGACATTCAGCCGGCCAGTCAGGACGATGGACTTTCCGTCCTAGAAGCATGGCCCAGTTTGTCCGTAACCACGCAGAGAAGGTCCCGGCACTGGTCAATGCTGCTGTGACTTTCTCAAAGCCTTGATTGGCCACATTTTGCCACTATGCCAAGGTTGAGCTGCTTCCTCCAACCTTGCTGGGTTCCCTACAGCTATTCAGAGCTTGAAAAAAATTTGTCAATAGTGCTCAAACTGGTAGCTTCCAACAGCTCACAGTTAAGCAAGCTCTGCTCAATGGTTTGGTGGCCCCTGAGGTGTGTGGTGGTGGTTTTATGTTGTCAAGATCATAGACAAGCGTGGCATCATTGGCTATGATGTTTGAAGACCAATCTTTAACATGTGATTATATCTGTTTTATTATTTGGGTGTTCTTGGACCATGTGTGAGCAGACTGGTATTTGAATAAAATGAGACAGTGTGTCAAAAAAAAACATTAAAAGTAGAACCCTGTGATCCAGCCGTCCCACTCGGGGTATTTATTCAAAATAACTGAAATCAGAATCTCGGAGAGATATTAACATTCCTATGTTGACTGCAGCACTATTCACAATAGCCAAGATGTACAAACAACCCACATGTCCATCAACAGATGAATGGATAAAGAAGACAGGATACACAAACACACACAAGAAGACTGTTCAGCCTTAAAAAGAAGGAAATTCTGCAACATGCAGCAACATGGATTAACACTGAAGACATTATGCTTTAGTGAAATAAGCCAGTTCCGGAAGGATGAGTTATCTAAAGTAGTCAAATGCATAGAATCAAAGAGTGGAATCGTGGTCACCAGGGGCTGGGGGAGGGGGAAATGAGTTATTGATCAACAGGCAGAAGATTTCAGTTCAGCAAGATGAGTAAGTCCTAAAGGTCTGCTTAGTACATTTTATGTGTATAATGTATACATAAAAACTTCAGAGGGTAGCTCTCATGCTGTGTTCTTCTTTTTAATTTATTTTATTATTTTTTAAATTAATTAATTAGTTAATTTTTGGCTGTGTTGGGTCTTCGTTGCTGCGTGCGGGCTTTCTCTAGTTGCAGAGAGCAGGGGCTACTCTTCATTATGGTGTGTGGGCTTCTCATTGCGGTGGCTTCTCTTGTTGCGGGCGCAGGCTCTAGGCTGGCGGGCTTCAGTAGTTGTGGCACGTGTGCTCAGTAGTTGTGGCTCGCAGGCTCAGTAGTTGTGGCACATGGGCTTAGTTGCTCCGCGGCATGTGGAGGATCTTCCCGGACCAGGGCTCGAACCTGTGTCCCCTGCATTGGCAGGCAGATTCCCAACCACTGTGCCACCAGGGAAGTCCCCTCGTGCTGTGTTCTTACCACAATAAAATTTTAAAAATTAAAAAGATATAAAGAAAGCTCATTGGCTATAATAGCTGGTTCTGGAACCTCATGGAAGAGAGAAAGTGGGAAATACCCATGTGAAGGAAAAAAAATATTCTTTGCAAAGCACCACAAGGATTCTAATGCATGAGGAGCCCTGCTCTGGCCCATCCTCCTCCTTTGGTGGGATGGATGGGAGAACGGGTGCCTAGAAGCAGTAATGAGGGTCTTGCCCAAGCCCTTAGAGCCTCACCTATCCTGTGAACAGTCACCCTGTTTTCAGCTCTGGTGAGGGCAGACCAGCAAGGACCAGATCAGGGGTGCCTTCTTGCGCTCCATCTACACCCCTCACCCTAAGGCTTAAAAATGAGGAGGAAAATGCATATTTTAAGTTACTAATTGTTTTCCCTCCCAACCCTTGTTTCCTTTCCTGGCCTGATGAGCTGGTCTGAACAGAAGAAAAAGATGGTTGAACATTCCCCCCGCCCTTCCACCTTCTGCTCTTAGACTCCCAAGGGATCTGGAAGCAGTGGGAAACGCTCTGAGGTCTGTCTCAGTCAGCTCAGGCTGCGGTAACAAAACACCACATCTTGGGGAGTCCAAGATCATGGTACCAGTGGATTTGGTTCTTGGTGAAGACTCCCTTCCTGGCTTGAGATGGCTGCCCCCTCCTTGTGTACTCACAAGGGGAGAGAGAAAGTGAGACAGAGACAGAGAGTGCTCTAGTAATAGAGGGGCTAATCCACCATGAGGACCCCACCCTCATGACCTCATCTAAACCTGCTTACCGCCCAAAGGCCCCACCTCCTAATACTCTCACCTTGGGGCTTAGGGCTTCAACATATGAATTTGGGGGGACTCCAACATATGAATTTGGGGGGAGTCCAACATATGAACTTGGTGGGACTCCAACATATGAATTTGGGGGGATGCCAACATATGAATTTGGGGGAACACCAACATTCAGTCCAGGACAAAGTTTGTAGTCCTAGCTCCACACCCTACTAGTTGTGTAACTTGGGGCAAATTACCCAACGCCTCTGAGCTTGTTTCCGTATCCATATGATGTCACACATTGTCTGCCTCCTAGGGTTTTGGGGAGAAATGACTCATCTATAAAATATCAAGCACAATGCGAGAAGTTTGGTTCACGCTCAATACATGTTTCTCTTCATCTGTTCATACGTGGCGGAGAGGCCGTCTGCCATCTTCCTGTCTTCCTCTTTCTTCTTCTATATGAGTGGAATGCGCAGTGTTTAGTCTGTACCTTCCTATGCAGAGTAAATACCTTTTGTCTCAGCCACTCAAGCATTTAGGTGTGGCCACGTGACTAAGTTCTGACCAATAGCATTCAAGTAAAAGGCTCTAGTGGCAGTTCAGGCAAACTCCCCAGGACCCCTTTCACCTTCCATTCTTCCCTCATCCTCTGGCTGGATTCCACCTGCTGACTTGGGTCAAACAGTGAGGACCACACCATAGGAGGGTGTCATGGTGAACTGGGAAGAGTCCATGCCCCTGGGAGGTTTGTGGAGGCAGCTGCCAAACCACACCTGGACAGGACTTTGATGAATTTAAGCCACTGGACTTTGATGAATTTAAGGTACATTACTTTGGGGCTCTGTCACTTTCCCGGAAACTAAATCTTACCCTGATACCCCGTTGTTCATGCCTGTCTACCAAGTGGCCAGTCCCCACATTTCCTGACATCTCGTTTTCTCCAGAATTCAAGGAACCTCAGAAGCAGGTGTATCCCACCCCAAAGGTGAGCAAAGAAAGGCATCCAAAGAAGATGCCCCCACCATCTTCTCTGTTCAACTCTCCCACATGTTTAATTCTCCTCCACATTTCCCTGTCTATAAATACCTTCAGGGGGTGAAGGCAGACGTGGGAGAGGGAGGTCATTGCACCCTGAGCCGGAGTAGGGTCCTGTTTCTTCCATCTCTGCTCTCCACATCATCTACTGAACATTTTGAACACGAACTTGTGCCAGGTGCTGAAGACAAAGAGATGAATAAGAAAGTTATCAAACACCAATCTCCGCTCAAGACCTGCGAAGGATACTGAGCAATGATCTATCCCAGGACAGGAATGGGGACAAGGTGAGGCAAGAGGGACCACAGACTTGGATGGGTCGGGAAAGGCTTCAGAGAGACGCCGGGGAAAAGAAGGGAAAATTGTATATGCCAAAGCACATGGCATCAAAAAAGCAGAAAATAACAAGTATTGACGAGGACGTAGAGACATTGGAACCCTAATGGCTTGCTGGTGCAAATGTAAAATTGCTGTGGAAACTGGTCTGTTTAGCTCAAAAAGCTAAACATAGAATTATCGTATAACCCAACAATTCCACTCCTAGTCATGTACCCAAAAGAACTGAAAATAGAGATTCAAGCTGATACTTGTATACTAGCGTTCATTGCAACACTATTCACAGTAGCCAAACGGTGGAAACAACCCCAAGTGTCCATCAAGAGATGAATGGATAAACAAAATGTGGTTTATACACACAAATGGAATATTAGTCAGCCATATAAAAGAAGTTCTGATCGATGCTACGATGTGAATGAACCTTGAAAACATTAAGCTGAGTGAAAGAAACTAGACCCAAAAGGATGAATATTGTATGGTCCACTTATATGAAATATCTAGAATAGGTATATCCATAGCGACAGGAAGTAGATTAGAGGGGCCAGGAGGAGGGGGGAATGGGGAGTTATTCCTCAGTGGGTACAGAGTTTCTGTTTTGGAGTGATGGAAAAGTTTTAGAAATAGATAGTGGTGATAGTGGTGATTGGACACCATTGTAAATGGAATTGATGCCACTAAATTGTACACTTAAAATGAATTGGGCGATTGGGATTGACATGTATACACTAATGTGGATAAAATTGATGACTAATAAGAACCTGCTGTAAAAATAAATAAATAAAATAAAATTTAAAAATTAAAAAAAAAAAAAGGTTGAATTGGGGACTTCCCTGGCAGTCCAGTAGTTAGGACTCCGCGCTTCCACTGCAGGGGGCACGGGTTTGTTCCCTGGTTGGGGAACTAAGATCCCGCATGTCGCACAACACGGCCAAAAAAAAAAATCGTTGAATTGGCAAATTTTATATTATACACACACACATAGACACACACACGGACGCAGCACAGCACACGGGTTCCTGCAGGTTGAATTCTAGAAGGAGCAAACATGACCACAGGACCAAGGGGCAATGGCATTTTAGGGGAATGGCTGCCGCTGAGGCCACAGGACCTGGGGTGCGGAGTGCAGGAGCACGTGGATTTTCTCTCCTTAGGTCAGTGCTGTTCTGGTTTCCATCTTACCACCTTATCTTCTTCCACTCCACGCACTGGGTGACTTGATGCTGCACTCAGAGGATTGGATGAACGGAGCAAGATGTAACACAGCAAAAGACATGGATGTTTCTGAGACATGTTGCGGTATGTTTCAGGAGTTCTTTCCTTATTGTCGTTGAATAGTAGTCCATTGTGTAGATAGCCTACATCATATAGTGCTCTGTTGATGAATAGCTAAACCATCAATATTTCCAGTTTTGGCTGCAAAGAACATTTGTGTGTGTCTGTGTGGTACGCGGGCCTCTCACTGCTGTGGCCTCTCCCCTTGCGGAGCACAGGCTCCGGACGCGCAGGCGCGGCGGCCATGGCTCACGGGCCCAGCCGCTCCGCGGCATGTGGGATCTTCCTGGACCGGGGCACGAACCCGCGTCCCCTGCATCGGCAGGCGGACTCTCAACCAGTGCACCACCAGGGAAGCCCTGCAATGAACATTTTTATACAAATTTTTTTGTAAACATGTTTTCATCTCTCTTAAATAAACACCTAGAAGTGAAATTGTTGTGTCATAGGTGTATAGGTGTTTAAGTTAATAAGAAGCTGCCTGGCCTTTTTCCAGGTGTTTGTGCCATTTTACACTTCTACCGGCAATGTCTGAGATTTCCAGTTGCTCCACAGCTCTGCTAAAATTTGGTGTTGTCAGTCTTTTTAATTTTAACCATTCTGGTGGGTGGGTGGTGGTATCTCATCGTGGTTTTAATTTGCACTTCCTTTGACTAATGATGTTGAATGCTTTTTCAATTGCTTATTGCCCATTTGTATCTTTCTTTGTAAAATGTCTGTTCAAATCTCTTACCTAATTTGTTTACTGGGTTGTTAATCTTTTTTTTATTTTTAAATTAATTTATTTTGTTTATTTTTATTTTTGGCTGTGTTGGGTCTTCGTTGCTGCACGCAGGCTTTCTCTAGTTACAGCGAGCGGGGGCTACTCTTCGTTGCACTTTGCAGGCTTCTCATTGTGGTGGCTTCTCGTTGCGGAGCACGGGCTTTAGGCACGCGGACTTCAGTAGCTGTGGCACGCGGGCTCAGTAGTTGCAGCACACGGGCTTAGTTGCTCCGCGGCATGTGGGATCTTCCCCAACCAGGGCTCGAACACATGTCCCCTGCGTTGGCAGGAGGATTCTTAACCACTGTGCCACCAGGGAAGCCCCGGGTTGTTCATCTTTTTATTATCAACTTTACATTCAGATTTGAGGTTCCCAGAAGTAGTCACTCCTGAGTCTGGTGGGATGAGAAGTTGTGGAGGAAGAAGACGTGATCTGTGGTTGGCATGGGACCTTCATGTTAGAGCTGCATCCTTATGTGCATTTGGTGGTGAGTGAAGACCGGCTTTGTACAGACACAGCAGGAAATACCTTCTCAAGGAAGCTCAGAAATGCGTGATAGGTGAGGGATTGTGAACCACAAAGGTGGATGATCTGGTCAGAGAGAATCAAATGCTGAAAATCAAGAAGCCGGAAGCCTGGAGAATCCTCCAGCAAACTTGGAGACTTTTCTCTTTGGGCTGACATTGACACTCCCTGTAGCTTCTTGACATTTGGCTCTACTGAGAAGAGCAAAAGAAGAAAATTGAAATGCATAAGAAATCAGCTCTTGAAACTTACTGGACAGTGAATCCTCTTTCTTTTTTTTTTTTTTTTTCTCTTGGTTAGTTTACTGGTGTTTGAGTCATTTGCTGAGTGAATCTGAAAGGACAAAAAAAGGAACTGGATCAGAATTGTCTCTATCTTTGGCCCCTGCAGCCTGTCAGAACTTCTTCCAGAATCCATCAGCAGTCGTTGGTTTTTCATGATTTTCTCAAACTTGTAGTCCTACAGTTTAAAAAATAAATAAACAGATAATGAAAACTTACGTCCACACAAAAACCTACACACACATATTTATAGCAGCTTTATTCATAATTGCTAAAATATGGGAGCAACCAAGATGTCCTTCAATAGGTGAACAGATAAAGAAGCTGTGTAATACATCCAGACAGTGGACTACTATTCAGCGCTAAGAGGAAAAGAGCTATCAAGATATGGAAGAGGAAAAAAAAAAAAAAAAAAGATATGGAAGAGGGCTTCCCTGGTGGCGCAGTGGTTGGGAGTCCGCCTGCCGATGCAGGGGACAAGGGTTCGTGCCCCAGTCTGGGAAGATCCCACATGCCGCAGAGCGGCTGGGCCCGTGAGCCATGGCCGCTGAGCCTGCGCGTCCAGAGCCTGTGCTCCGCAACGGGAGAGGCCACAACAGTGAGAGGCCCGTGATGATCAGCTAAGATGTGTATCCCCAATTCAGTGTCTCCCCAAATGTGGGCCACCAATCAAAATGCTTATTCCCAGGCCATGTACCAGATCTGCTTGATCGGGACAAGTGTAATCTGGAGAGGGTAATCTGCATTTTTAATTAAGCATCCCAGATGATGCTTATATCAGCTGAAGTTAAGAGCCCTTGAGATGCTTACTAAAAATGCAGATTTTTTTTAGATCTGTGGAGGTACAGAGGCAGCAAGGCTTGCACACCCTGTTGTCCAACCCCTTAATCTTTGTAGATGGAGAAACTGCAGCCCAGAGAAAAGAATGCCTTGCCGAAGAGCCACGGCAAGTCACCTTCTGGCTCTCAGGCCTCTTTCGGATGGCATGGCCAGCCAGCCACTCAGGCAGTAAGAGATTCTTTCTCCTCTGATGGGAAAGATCATCTGCTTAGACAGCTGATAAATACCAACTCGGTCAAGCCCAAGGAGGTGTTTACTTCCTCCGAGGAGGTGGGGGAAGTCCAAAGGAACTTTTCATAGTCTATTTGGGGTAAATGTTGATGAGGTCACAGAAGGATTCACTTCCCCAAGCTGACGGGAACCATTATTTTCCGGTTTCTCTTTCCACATGATTTGATTTCTTTAGTATATTTAACTTCAAATGAAATGACCAGATTTCCAATATGCAAAAACTAGAACTGGGGTGTAAGCCCAAGAAAACTGGCACCGGCCACTAATCTCACCTCAGCTTGACCACCAATTTGCCATCTGACCTTGGAAGACCTTCAGTGCATCGCCTAGCCCCTTGGGGCCCTGGACCCTGGCTATGAGTCTTTTTAGTTCTGATGGTCTGTGGTTCCCTGAGTCTAACTCATTCTACAATTAGCCTGTAACCAAAAGTCCTGCTGGCTTATCTGCTGAATGACCATTGGGAAGCCTATTCTAAAATGTGGGCTTGCTGTAGTCCAGGAGAACAAAGTAGAACCAAAGATCTCAATAGCCAAAGAGCTCATCTGGAGAGAAGTTAGTGATCACTCCACAAAACTGCTGGAAAATGAAGATACAACACAGAGGCTGGGGTTTCATGAGGAAATAAAGCAATCTCTAAGCAAGGAGACAGAGGAAGTGAGTGATGACAAAGATGACCCTGAGGACACAGTGGGGAACATTTTCAAGAACAGGAAGTCAGATTTCTGTACCAGGTTCTGCCTACTGTGGGCCACCTTAATATTTTATCCTCATGTGGACAGTGCTGTACACTAATGTTGAGTGGAAAAAAAAGTGAAAATTTTGTGTACCTATGAACAACTGATTTTCAGCAAAGGTGCAAAAGGCAATTCAGTGGGAAAAAAATAGGCTTTTCAACAGAAATAGTGTTGCAGGTGTTGGAACAATTAAATATGCAAATGAAGGAGGAGGAGTTGGGAGGGGAGGAGGTCATTCCGTATCACACACTGTACACCAAAGCTAACCCCAAATGCATCAGAGACCTAGATGTAAAACCTAAAACTATAAAGTTTCTATTGGAAGACTTCCCTGGTGGCACAGTGGTTAAGAATCCACCTGCCAATGCAGGGCACACGGGTTCTAAGCCCTGGTCCAGGAAGATCCCACATGCCGCAGAGCAGCTAAGCCCATGTGCCACAACTGTGGAGCCAGCGAGCCATTTTAATATGAACTACTGAGCCCACGTGCCACAAACTCTGAAGCCTACGCACCTAGAGCCCGTGCTCCACAAAAAGAGAAGCCACTGCAATGAGAAACCCGTGCACCGCAACAAAGAGTAGCCCCCGCTTGCCACAACTAGAGAAAAGCCCACAATGCAGCAGCAAAGACCCAACACAGCCAAAAATAAATACATAAATTTATTTTTTAAATGTTCTATTGGAAAATATAGAAGAAAAGTTCAAATCCTTTGGATAGGCAAGGAATTCTTAGGTATGATACCAAAAACATCCATAAAGGCGAGAAGTCAATAAATTGGACTGCATTAAAATTAAGAACTTCTGGGGAATTCTTTCGTGGTCCAGTGGTTAGGACTTGGCACTTTCACTGCCAGGGCCCAGGTTTGATCCCTGGTCGGGGAACTAAGATCCCACAAGCTGCACAGCACAGCCAAAAAAAACCCTTCTGCTCTTCGAAAGACCCCAGATGTAATGATAGGGGACTGATATCCAGAAAATATAAAGAACCCTCAAAACTCAATAATAAGAAACAAAACAATCCAGTTAAAAATGAGCAAGGGACTTCGCTGGTAGTCCAGTGGGTAAGACTCCATGCTCCCAATGCAGGGTGCCTGGGTTCGATCCCTCGTCGGGGAACTAAATCCTGCATGCATGCCACAACTAAGAAGAAGTCCAGTGTCGCAACTGAAAGTCCGCATGCCGCAACTATAGATCCCGCATGCCGCCACTAAGACCTGGCACAGCCAAAAAAGTAAATCAATATTAAAACTGGGCAAAATATTTGAACAGATACTTCACTGAGAAGATAAATGGATAGCAAGTAAGCACTTGAAAAGACACTCAACGTTAGTCATCAAGGACATGTAAGTTAAAACCATAATGAAATACCACTATGTATTTATTAAAATGGCTAAATTTATTAAAAATTACCTTACCAAGGATGTGGAGGAACTAGAACGGTCATACTGCCGGTGGGGAAGTACAGTAGTACAACCACTTTGGAAAACAGTTTGGCAGTATCTTAAAAAGTTCAATGTACACTGACTATATGCACCAGATATTCCACTCCTAGGTCTGTACCCAAGAGAAATTAACACAGATGTCCGTACAAAGACATATATGAATATTTGTAGTGAAACTGCACTCCTTTGGATGGAACTCAAACCCAGTCACACCTCAGATTGGGACTTCAATCCACAATCCCTGACTTAGGAGTGGACTTGAACCCACTGTCTTTTTTTTAATATGAATTTATTTATTTATTTATTTATCTATTTATTTATTTATGGCGGCTTTGGGTCTTCATTGCTGCGTGCAGGCTTTCTCTAGTTGCGGTGAGCGGGGGCTACTCTTTGTTGCGGTGTGCGGTCTTCTCATTTTGGTGGCTTCTCTTGTTGTGGAGTACGGACTCTAGGCACACGGGCTTCAGTAGTTGCAGCGCGTGGGCTCATCTGCTCCGTGGCATGTGGGATCTTCCCCGACCAGGGCTCGAACCCGTGTCCCCTGCATTGGCAGGCAGATTCTTAACCACTGCATCACCAGGGAAGTCCCAAACCCACTGTCTTTTCATTGAAACTGCACACCTGGTCTCAGGACTTACTGAAGCTCAGGTTCTTTTGTCTCAGTGCAGAAAGAATCCAGCAAGAGGCGAGAGGTGAAGTGGCAGGCAAAGAGTGAGTTTATTAGCATAGGATGCTTGTGAGAGATACAAGCAGGCAGACCAGGGAGCACAGCCCCCAGAACAAACTGGGCTACATTTTTATAATCTAAGAAAAAGTGTTGGGGGGAGAAGACCAACTTCTTCCTCATTTTGGGTACATCATTAGTTCCTCCTTTAACCCTATATGGTCTAACCAGGACTGTCATGGCTCTATTGAAATCATTTGTATATTAGCAAAAGGGTGGTAACATATACTAAAATATGGTCATTCATCTCAGGGTTTGGTATCATGTCCTCTTTCACCTAGTTTCTTTCCCCTTTCTCCTCTATTCTTGTCTTGACTATATGCAGAAATGCTACCCTTCAAGGACCGTTAATTCCCTGACTTCATGTAACAAGATGTAGCCCCCTTATCTATTGTCTTGTGTTTTAACTATCAGGACTTGTGGCTTGAGTGTGCCTGGGGCTTGAATGCGCCTGGTCTTCCTTCAAGGTAGAGTAGATGGTTGCTAGGTTGCTGAATTCTTTTCTTGAGTAGTTATTCGCTTACAACAGTCTCCGAAACTCCCTTAAAATTCCCTTTCTGTCTTTAATCCCCTAGTGGGATTTCTAAGATAAGTATTTATTTATCCTTCTCTATCCCTATCAATAGCAACTTTATTTATAACAGCCCAAAACTGGAAGCAGCCCGAATGTCCCTCAACAGGTGAATAGATTAAAAACTTATTGTATATCTGTACAATAGAAGATTACTCAGCAATAAAACGGGATCAATTAATAATACCTACAACGTGGATGAATCTCAAGATAATTATGCTGAGGGAAAGGAGCCAGAGAAAAAGAATGTCATGTTTGATTCCATTCATATAAAATGCAAACTAACCCATTATGACAGAAAGCAGATCAGAGACTGCTTGGGGAAGAGGGAGGGAGAAGAGAGGGCAAGAGGGAGGGATAGTAAAGGGGCGTGAGGAATCCTTTAAGGTCATGGATATATATGTTCACTATCTTGTTCACACATAAAATTGTTCACTTTGGAAATACGTAGTCAACTGTATGTCAGTTACACCTCAATAAAGCTGTGCGGAAAATTGTGATGAGCCTAGAACACTTTGTCATACCAGAAAACAAGGAAACTAGTCATTTTGTTTAAAGGATTCGGGTGCCAACCTGTTGGCCAACGATGGAAAAATATGAGTATCAAATCGGCATAATAATTACAGTGGATTGAAAAAGAACAAATATAATGTTCATAATGATAGATACAAATCCATGTGTTCATAATGATAGATATAAAATATGTGTTCATAATGGTAATAATAAAAAACCTCATTGATCAATATCCTTGGAAGATACTAGGGAATCAATTAATTATTTTGAAAACTGCTAAAGGTAAAGAATCAGGTATGTAACCTGACTTTTTTGTACTAAGTGTACCTCATGTAATCAATTAGCCGATGAGGCGATATTCCTCTTCATCTGTCTTCCAGCTAATAAATGCCGAAATGATATCACCATTTATAACCCCTAAGCAATGCAATGATCAATGGCTGCAAACATCAAAAAATGAGAGACAAGCAGGAATAATAATTCTCCCCATGGAAATACACAATAATAGACAATCAGTCTTGTAAAAAAAAAATCAAACCTGATCTGATCAAATCTTTTAGATCTAACTAACCAATATGTAGAGAAAACAAGAGGCGGAGGAAGATGTTAAAACACCACGGGGATGCCACCAGCAAGATCCGTCCAGACTGGAGAAAACTCTACAGGACAAACCACCTAGTTTCTAAAAAAACAAATAAAGAGAGAAAGAAAGAAAAAGAAACGAAACCAGGGACTTCCTTGGTGGCACAGTGGTTAAGAATCTGCCTGCCAGTGCAGGGGACACGGGTTCGATCCCTAGTCCGAGAAGATTCCCACATGCCACGGAACAACTACGCCTGTGTGCCACAACTACTGAAGCCCGAGCTCCTAGAGCCCGTGGTCCGCAACAAGAGAAGCCCCCACTTCCTGTAACTAGAGGAAGCCCGCACGCAGCAACAAAGACCAAACGCCAAAGATAAAATAAATAAATTTAAAAAAAATGAAACAAAAAGGAAATGAAAGAAATTGCAAGCAAAAAAGAGAGGAAGAGGGAAACCATAGCTTTTTTTTTTTTTTTAAAGACTTAAGAGATATATTAACCAGTTGCAGTGTATGGTCTGGATCTCAATTCAGACAAACTGTATTTGAAAAATGACATTTATAGGTCAATCAGGTAAATGTAAACACTAATTTGATACTTGATAATATTAGGAAATTATTGTTTTGGAGGTGGGTGATAGTCTGGGGATATGTTTTAAAAGGGGAATGCTTGTCTTTTAAAAATACACTGTGGGGCTTCCCTGGTGGCGCAGTGTTTGGGAGTCCGCCTGCTGATGCAGGGGACACGGGTTCGTGCCCCGGTCCGGGAAGATCCCACATGACGCAGAGCGGCTGGGCCCGTGAGCCATGGCTGCTGAGCCTGCGTGTCCGGAGCCTGTGCTCCGCAACGGGAGAGGCCACAACAGTGAGAGGCCTGCGTACCACAAAACAAATAAATAAATAAATAAATATAAAAATACACTGTGAAATGCTTACTGGTGAAATCACATCTGGTATTTATTTCAAAATAATGTTGGGGGGGTGCTGTAATAGGGAAGAACAAATCTGACTCCATATTAGATCTGTTTCTTTCACTTTAACCTTTATATTCTATTGCTTTTGCTACAAGTTAATCACTAAAGAGATGTTGCCTATAAGCTTAAATTATACATAATGGCCCACCTCTGGGAACCCTGCCTCTCAGGTAATAAGCTTTAAGCTAAAATACCTTTGTTTAGCTCACAGGAAACATCCTGACCAGGCCCACCTGTGAATGACTACAGGAAGGAAGAAATCAACACATCCCCTCTGGAGGCTGACTGGAACCAGGAATGTTTGACTTTACCCCCTCCCCTTTTAGTATAAAATAAGCCTGAATTCTAACTGAGGCAAGATTGTTCTTTGGGACACGAGTCCACCATCTCCTCAGTCTGCTGGCTTTCCTAATAAAGTTGCTATTCTTTGCCCCAACAACTGTTCTCTCAATTTATTGGCCTGTCCTGTGGCAAGCAGGACCAGGATGAGCTTGGACCCAGTAACAGTGCCACTTAGGTACGGGTATGGAGAAAAACAAGACTGACCAGGAGTTGGTTAATTGTTGAAGTTGAGTAATGACTATATGGTGGTTCATCAGGCTATTCTCTCTACTTTTGTATAGTATGAAACGTTTTATTTATTTATTTACTTCTTTACTTATTTATGTGCCGCATCACATGGATCTTAGTTCCCCAACCAGGGACCAAACCCACGTCCCTTGAAGTAGACGTACGGAGTCTTAACCACTGGACTGCCAGAGAAGTCCCTGAAACGTTTTTAAAATGTTCAATAAAAATGTTTTTTTTTTTTTTTGCGGTACGCGGGCCTCTCACTGTTGTGGCCTCTCCCGCTGCGGAGCACAGGCTCCGGACGCGCAGGCTCAGTGGCCATGGCTCACGGGCCCAGCCGCTCCGCGGCATGTGGGATCTTCGCGGACCGGGGCACGAATCCGCGTCCCCTGCATCGGCAGGTGGACTCTCAACCACTGCGCCACCAGGGAAGCCTAATAAAATGTTTTTAAATTGTGCGTCAAAATGATTGCAGTAATATGAAAAATGCAGTTTAAAAATCGGGAAGACTGTCCTGCAAAACGCTGATACTACTTGCGTGAGAGCGGTAGGATGAGTCATTTCCCCCTTCATTTCTACATTTTCTGTAATGTGTCTATATATTTTTATATTATCTTATAATGAGAGTTATGCATAATAAACCCTAAGGGGAAACAAAACCTCTGTATTTTTGCCGTCGTCGTTCTGGTCTTAAAAATTCATCTATTCTTTCCCCCACGCCCTCCAGGATTTTGCTAAACTTCCCGCCATCTTTTCCAAGTTTAGGTGATCCGGGTACTGGAACTATGAAAGTTTTGAGGAAAGAGGGTCACGTTCAGCGCGCCCTAAACTTCCGCCCGCCAGCAATCTGATCCAAGGCACACGCCACTCAGCGCGGCTATCTCCAACGGCGCAGCCTGGCTTCGGGACCCTCCTCCTTTCAACGCGTGGGTAACATGTGCGCATACGCGCGCCGAGGGACTACATCTCCCAGGAGGCTCTGCGCCTCGTAAGGGGACGGCCTCAGTAGCGGAGGACTACATTACCCAGCAACCCCTTACAATAGGCGTTGGTCGGGTGACTACTGTACAACCGTTGGTCCAGCGTCTGTCGGAAGCTGCGCGGTGATTGGCTCACAAGCCCGTCAGTTACTGCCAAGCGCAGTGAAGTTTTGCCGTTAGACTGCGTGAGGAGGGAGGGAGAGAAGAGTTCGGGGAACCGGGCCGCGCCTTTGGAGCCGGGTGAGTGACCTCTTTCTCCGCCCTCCTGGCACTCAGCTCGGGGAGCTGCACCCCCGCTGCCCGGGGGCGCCTACACGCGCAGGTACTTACGCGGGGGCGGGGACTGTACGCACACGTGTCGCGTCTGATCTGAGAAGCATCTTCAGGGACGCAGGAAGCAAAACCTTGGACACACCCGGGGCACCTGTACATGGGGGTGCCCACCTTGTGGGCGTTTTCTCGGAATCGGGGAGAAAAAACACGCCCTGGAGCACACGTGGACACTTGTGTCCACACGCGGAGACATCTGCAGAGACCCTCAGCTGAGCACGTGGGCTCACGGGCACACACGCTCACCGCGGGGCACCTGCATACCTGAACACCAGGGACTTACGCAGTAAAAACAGGGGTGGCACGGCAGACTCATATACACACACACCCCAGCCGCCCTGCCACTCACACCAGCGGCCCCCATCTTCTGGGTACTTTATTATATCATGCATATAATCATATTTCATGTTTATTTTGTCTCTTTAGATGGTTTTTTGGTACAAGAAGGAAATTTTGAACAAGCAGAAAAAGTAAGGCCACTACTGAATTATATTTAACAAGACCTTTCACGTGTATAAAGACTTTTACCTTTTTGACAGAGCTTATCACATATAGTAGTATCTCGTGTGATACTCCCAGGAATCCAGCTAGGCAGGGCCGCCATCATTCTCATTTTCCAGAAGAAAAAGCTGCCCAAGGTACATGAGAGAGACAAGACAGGATTTTTTTTTTTTGCGGTACGCGGGCCTCTCACTGTTGTGGCCTCTCCCGTTGCGGGCCACAGGATCCGGACGCGCAGGCTCAACGGCCATGGCTCACGGGCCCAGCCGCTCCGCGGCATGTGGGATCCTCCCGGACTGGGGCTCGAACCCGTGTCCCCTGCATCGGCAGGCGGACTCTCAACCACTGTGCCACCTGGGAAGCCCGAGAGAGACAGAATTTTGACACAGGCTTCTTGATCTGAGGTTTAAGGTTATGTCCAGCTATGCAGAGCTGCTTATTTGTAGAAGTGCCTCCTTCCGTCCCTGACAGTAGGGATCTGACACTGCTCAGTGTGACCTGAACAGTCTCTGGGCAACCTCCGGAGAGGCTTTGCCTCTCAGTTACTTGCCTCACGTTTAAACTGCTCCTCACAGGTGCCTGGGGAGTAGCAGCTTGAGTTAATGTCACAGAGAAGTTGATGGGAAAGTCGAGATCTCCTCCTTTGAGGGTCTGGGGAGAAGTTACTGGGGAACTACTGGGGAGAAGTCTGGGGAGAATGGGCAAATTCCTGGCAGGAGTCGGGAGATTTCATACCATTAGACTTTTTTCTCTCTCTCTTTTTTTTATGGCTGTGCTGTGTGGTTTGCAGGATCTTAGTTCCCTGACCAGTGATCGAACCTAGGCCCCAGCAGTGAAAGTGCCGAGTCTAACCACTGGACCGCCAGGGAATTCGCCCATTAGACTTTCAATAAATGTTATTTTACAATACTTTGCTGATCGAGCCCCATGGAAATGTCTTGTTAATTTTAAGGATGGATTGGAGTGCTATTTTGGTAGTTTCAGAAAAGTGAGGTAGTTTCAGAAAAGTGAGGTAGTTTCAGAAAAGTTTCAGTGGGGCTGAGGTATTGGTGCGGACAGAGTTCCAGGGAAGGTGAGAGGAGAAAACGAAACAATGGGGTGAAGGTGTCACTGTGTGGGCCCTGATTTCCTTGTTACTAAAGGTATTCAAGAACTAGGTTAATTCTGAGGTCTCTTCGAAAATCATTTTATGTTTACTTTTAATTGGGGTTTGGGGGGGCCATAATGAATTCAAGCAACGTAGAATTGTGTAAAGAAAAAGGGAGGGAATTTCCTGGTGGTCTGGTGGTTAGGACGCGGTGCTTCCACTGCAGGGGGCCCGGGTTCTATCCCTGGTTGGGGAACTAAGATCCCATATGCCACGAGGCATGGAAAAAAAATAAAGTAGGGGGGAGGAGATCTGCCTTCCCTCTTCCCTTGCCAACCCTACCCCCAAAGGTAACCTTACCAACCTGTAGATGTGTGTGTCCTTTAGACTTTCCTGCTATGCTTTATACGACTGTTGAGGGTGTATGTAGGTCTTGCTGTTTTTCTTTTGCAAACGTGGGGTTACACTAGACATACAGCTCTGACACCTGCTTTTTTCATGTTTTAGTCAATTGTGGACGTCTTTTCCAGTGTGTGTTTAGCTCTGGCTCATTCTTTTTTTTTTTTAATCTTTTTTTATTTTTGACTGTGTTGGGTCTTCGTTGCTGCACGCGGGCTTTCTCTATTGTGGCAAGCGGGGGCTACTCTTTGTTACGGTGCGCAGGCTTCTCATTGCTGTGTCTTTTCTTGTTGTGGAGCACGGGTTCTAGGTGCGCAGGCTTCAGTAGTCGCAGCATGTGGGCTCAGTAGTTATGACACGTGGGCTCTAGGGCACACAGGCTTCAGTAGTTGTGGCTTGAGGATTCTAGAGCTCAGGCTCAGTAGTTGTGGCGCATGGGCTCCGCGTCATGTGAGATCTTCCCCGCCCAGGGGTCAAACCTGTGTCCCCTGCATTGGCAGGTGGATTCTTAACCACTGCGCCACCAGGGAAGTCCGCTCATTCTTTTAATGGCCGCATGGTATCCTATTGCATGGAGGTGACTTCGTGTCTGTCCCTCTATTTATAATCATTTGCATTATATCCAGTTTTATAAATAGTGATGCAATGCATGACATCTTACACACACATTCCAGTATTTCTCTAGAACAGTGGTTCTCAATCAGGGGCAGTTTTGAACCCCAGGAGGCATTTGTCAATGTCTGGAGACATTTTTGATTGTCACAAGGGGAGCGTGGGGATACTGGCATCTGGCGGGTAGAGACCAGGGGTACTGCTAAACATCCTACAGTGCTCAGGACAGCCCCCAACTACAAAGAATTCTTCATTCTAGAATGTCATTAGTGTTGAGATCGGCTCTAGATAAAAATGGAATTCGATTTTTGGGGTTTTTTGGCCATACTGCATGGCATGCGGGATCTTAGTTCCCCAACCAGGGATCGAACGTGCCCCCTGCAGTGGAAGCGTGGAGCCTTAACCACTGCACCGCCAGGGAAGTCCCAGTTACTTGGTTTTTAATCATTTATTCAGTCATTGTTTTTAGAGCCTTTGGGGCATGCCAGGCACCGTGCTGGTCTCTGGAGATACCACTGTAACAAGGCTGTCTCTACCTGTATGGAGCCTACCTCCTGTGGGCGGGGAGGACAGCACCTTAACAAGTGCTGTGAATGCTAGAAAGGACATGAGTACATCTTCTGGAGGGGATGCTCTTTAGCTGAGCCCTGGAAGGTGAGAGGAACCAGTCTAGGGAAGAGTGAGGCTGCATTTCAGACATGGGAACGGTAGGTCCAGGGATGGGCCGGTAGATAGGAACATAAACAGCATTTTCTAGGAACTGCTCAGAAGCACTGAGCCCACCCTGGCTGAAGAGACTGAACCGTGGTCCAGGGTGAGGTTGAAGAGTTGGGCCTGTATCATTTTGCAGCGTAACTCAGCTCCACTGCTGTGGGCGGGCCTCCGGTGTGTGCAAAGAATGGCGAAGGGAGATGCTGAAGGGCTCAGGGCCCTTTGGATCATGGCGGCTTGTTAGAGAATCCCAGGCCCCGTTCCTGGAGTCCGTGCGTCTGAGGTTCCCCCTCTGCGCTCAGCTTGAGGCTCTGCCCTCACGCTAACGCAGCCTGGGATTTCGCCTCAGTCAGGAGCTGGCCATAAAACCAGGTGTCTTGGAAAGCCAGCTGATCTCTGGAAGTGAACTGTTTCCTACCAAGCCTGTTCATTCAGTCCATCAGCAAATATTAATGAGCAGTTACCGTGGTGGGCTCTCTTCCGGGCACTGGAGTTACAGGGATGGATGAATGAGACCAACGCCCTGTTTTCATGGGCTCGAATTCTAATGGGGGAGAGAGACAAGAAACAAAAGTATGGAATCAATGTCTGCTATATAAATGCCCTAAAGAAGAATAAAGCAGGATAAGGAGAGAAAAGGGGTGTGGGCGCTGCTCTGGGGGCCGGTCCGGGACGATGCTCTGAGGAGTGATGTGTGAGCCGGGGCCCTAAGACCTTGCTCTGGTATTTACTCCTGTCTCTTGCATTTAGCCTGAAGCTGATGGACGTTGTATGGGCCACAGGCAGGGATGGTGGGCTATGACCCCAGAGCAGACGGCAGGAATGTCTCCAATCTCGAGGTGGCCGTGGCTGGGTCTGTGTCTGGACTTGTCACTCGGGTGCTGATCAGCCCCTTGGATGTCATCAAGATCCGCTTCCAGGTACCCTTTTCCCCTTTTTGTGTGTAACGGGCCGGAGGACAAGTTCACTCTTTTTTGCCAAAGCAGTTCCTAGAGCTTGCAGTTTTGTCAAGGAGAAGCACCTTGTTGCCTTTGTTGCCGTCTCTGAAATCCCTCCTCGCCCCCCCGCCATCATCCTGACCATTCTCATCTTGATTCCCAGCTTCAAATTGAGCGCCTTTCTCGCAGTGACCCCAACGCGAAATACCACGGGATCCTGCAGGCTGGGAGACAGATTTTGCAAGAGGAGGGCCCAACAGCATTCTGGAAAGGACACATCCCAGCCCAGCTTCTCTCCATAGGCTATGGAGCTGTCCAAGTAGGTGGCAGGGGAAGCGGCCAGGCCCCTGGGGTCACATTGCCCAATGGGGGAGCCCAGGGTGGTGAGGCGTGTACCTGGGCTGCCCGGGGTAGGGCAGCAGGAGGCGGTCACACACTGCTCACTCATCTTGGCTGGGAAACTACCTGACAAATTGAAGACATAGTCAGACTGAGCTGTACTACAGGCATCCCCTTCCCCACGTCCCCCAACCCTGGAGACTTAGCACCCACTGAATATGAGGTGCTGCACCTAGGCTACTGTCTTGACACCCAGCCCAGAGGGGCTTAGCAAATGGCAATACAAATGCTTTTCATTTTTCAAAATAGCATTATTCACGTCTGTGCATCCTTTGAACTTCCTAACAGCACTGTGAGGAAGGTGGAGCAGGTGTTGTGTGGGTCGCAGAGAGGTTGAGTGAGCTGCCTGAGGCCACACAGCTTGTAGGTGGTGAGGCTAGGATTAGGATCCAGGCTTCTTGACTCTTGCTCACGAGTTTGTTCAGCTGAGCGCCAGTTTACCCCATGGCATCTAGTCTGTAGCCGTACGGTAGTGGTGATGGAAATAGCCAACCCCGCACAGTGCTCGTAGGGGGCCAGGCCCCGGGTGAAGCACTTCACATCTGACACCTTACGACAGTCCTCTGGTAGGTTCTGTTGTCATCCTTATTTTACAGATGAGAAGACTGAGGCAGAGAGAGCTTAAGTAATGAGTCCAACCAACGTCACTAGCTAGAAAGTGGCAGAGCAGTCCCTGCCTGCTCTACGTATGACATCACAGTGATTGCTCAGGTCACATGCACCTGCCGCGCCATCTCTGTGCCCAGCACACAGGTGCTGCATCCTGATGGATAAATGCAGCAACATGTGCTCTCAGGACCCCGCGCCATCTTGAGTTGGCTGGAGAAGGATCTGAGCCCAAGGAGGGCTTACACCACAGAATATGGAATATGTGGAATTCTCCCAACAGAATTTCAGCTCCAGGGCAGAATGTTTCTCAAACAGGGCCGCTGCCAGCTGCATTAAAGGGGTCCCCAGCCTAGAGTCAGATAATGGCCATCTTTTGCCAGTTTTCAGAAAACTAAGTGATGAGTAGAATTTTCTTTTTTATTCTTTTTTTTTTTTTTTTTGGCCTCGCCATGCAGCTTGTGGGATCGTGGTTCCCCCACCAGGGATTGAACCTGGGGCCACGGCAGTGAGAACACCAAGTCCTAACCACTGGACTACCAGGGAATTCCCTTTTTTTACCAGGGAATTCCCGCTGCGCCACCAGGGAAGCCTTTTTTTTTTTAAATATTTATTTATTTATTTGGTGCGTCAGGGTCTTAGTTGCAGCATGCAGGATCTTTTTTTTTTAGTTGCAGCATGTGGGATCTAGTTCCCTGACTAGGGGTTGAACCTGGGCTCCCTGCACTGGGAGTGCGGAATCTTAGCCACTGGATCACCAGGGAGGTCCCCCAAGTAGAATTTTCTGATATAAAAATTTTCTCATATATTTTCTTAACCCTTGGGTATTTGGCTCTGCTCAGAGTATGAAAGGGCATCTGAGCTTTGCACAGTTACACGTTTATTGTATTCTGACCCTACTCAAGAAGAGTATCTCCTGGTCCCTAGGATAGGCCCCGCCTGGGTCACGGGTGCATTCGGGGGGTGTTTTCCATGACACTGTCACACACTCTTGCAGTTTTTGTCGTTTGAAGTGCTCACCGAGCTGGTGCACAGGGCCAGCGTGCGCGACGCCCGAGACTTCTCCGTGCATTTTGTGTGTGGCGGCCTGTCTGCCTGTGTGGCCACCCTCGCCGTACATCCTGTGGACGTGCTACGCACCCGCTTTGCAGCGCAGGGTGAGCCCAGGGTGAGTGGCCAGGCCAGAGAAGGGGCGCCCAAGATACGAAGGGCGTCCCAGGGTGGGGGCTGTTTTCCTTAGAGGGAACAAAGCCGGGGGGACCTGGGGTTTTCAGGCCATCCTTCAGCCTGTTCCTGAAACCCGTGATGGTGCTTGGCACCAGGCAAGGTGCTCACAACCTCACGGGGGACACAGAACCTGCAGGGGAAACAGAGCAAATACCAAATCGGGACGGGGAAGGCATCTGGGAAAGTGAGACTTGAGATTCTATCGCTGTATTATTGGGAGGGAGGTTTTGGTTTCCAGAAAGAATGGATTGGAGGAAATGGGATCATTGAGTCAGACTCAAGGAAGAACTGACTGAGTGAAAGCAAGGGATTAAACCCTCAAATAGATGCCCCATTCCCCCTCCGCCCACCATAATCTCTGTTTCTTGGACATATATAAGAATAGCTTAGGATACTGTTGATGGGGAATGATGTTTTGCTTAAGAATTTGATCTGGGACCAGCTAAGAATAACTGTGGTTTCAGCTGTGCCAGTTTTTTGTGTTGCCTGGGGTGGAGATCCTGGGTTGGGGGACCTCTTTTGTTTAGGAGACATTCTGATAAATTTTTTGGTTCAGAAATGCAAAGTGCCCCAGGAACATTCTAGAAGAAAACGACTGGGGCATGAGAGCTGGGTCACTCTGTGTGACACTGCAGTGGAAAATAGAGGTTTGGGGTGACTGCCCTGGTGGAGAAATGAGATGAGGGGTCCTAGGAATGGAGTAGAGAAATGGAGGGGAAGGATGTTTATAGAGGGAACAGACCTCAGCAACATGGTGGCTGCTGGGATGAAGAGAATGGCTGGTGACAGTCCTTCAGGTTCCCTGTTCTGCGTGTGCTATTATCCTCTTCTGTTACTTTCCAACCTTTAGTACAAGTCTATGAGAAGAAAAAAGGGAAAACATCATTAAGAAAAGAATAGCATACTTCTTCTTAGGCTTAGCCAATTGAGATGTTGGATTCTAGATTCTGGAATGGCTGGAAAATTGTGTGTGAAAGTGAGGGGAAAAGATTTATTTAAAAATTGCAAAACTCTCCACCTTGTTTAGACTAGTAGAATCCATAGTGTAAATCCTCACATTTCTTAAAAAAATCAATAACCTGGGCTTCCCTGGTGGCGCAGTGGTTAAGAATCCACCTGCCAATGCAGGGGACATGGGTTCGAGCGCTGGTCCGGGAAGATCCCACATGCCATGGAGCAACTGAGCCCGTGCGCCGCAACTACTGATTCTGCTCTCTAGAGCCCGCGAGCCACAACTGCTGAGCCCGTGCACCACAACTACTGAAGCCCGCTTGCCTACAGCCCGTGCTCCGCAAAAAGAGGAGCCCGCAATGAGAAGCCCGCGCACCGCAGTGAAGAGTAGCCCCCACTCGCCGCAACTAGAGAAAGCCCGCGCACAGCAACGAAGACCAAACACAGCCATAAATAAATAAATAAATAACCTATAAAGTGTATAAAGGTTAAAAAGATAGTTCTTCAGGAACTATAATGAAAAAATACCAGCCGCCCCCCTGATTCTATTCCCCAGAGGCAAACCACTTTTAATATTTGTGTGCTTCTTCCGTAATTTACTTCCTAATTCAAAGTAACATGCTCTTTCTCTTTCTTCCTTTCCTTCTCAGTTTTAAATTATAGACATTAACTACTGACTACTACTATGGAAGATGAGGATTTAACTCTTTTACCATCACCCTTGGGTGTGCTTGTGCTTCCTCACCTGAGTGCAGTACAACTGATTAATAGATTTTTGGCTAAATCAGTACTCAGTGTTTATGCTGTTATGATTATGTAAATGTTTCTGCTGAGCCTCAAAATATATTATGATTATGTTTTCTTTTGTATTTTTGTCTTTCCTGAAGTTGGCAATTGCTTTGTATTTTATTTGTTTCGCTTTCTACATGCTTATCACAAATTCACTTTCAAACAATCTCCCGATAGGGTGAGCCTGTGGTCATCAGTCCCATGTTTTTATGGAGCCCCTCCTAGAGCCCCCCACCCTTGAACCCTTCACCCTATGGCTTCGATCTAGACTGTTTGCTCCAGGACTATGGCCAGCTATTCTCTTAGGAATTCTCACGTAGGAGCCCATGTCTCCTCTTTCTTGATTAGTCCCTCATTTTGTGGAGCACATCCTGAGGTATAGCTTCCTTACAGAAGCCTGATAGAAAATGCCTTTATTTTCCCCTTGCACTTAACTGATGATCTGGGTGTAGAATTCTAGGTAGCTCTCAGTATTGCTGAAGAGGCGTCCGGAACCATCCTGAAGACTAACCCTTTAGATGAAGGCATCCACTTCGCCCTCTTGGGAACTTTCAGGATTTTTTTTTTTTTTTTTTTAACTTTTCTGTGGCCCCACCATGTGGCACGTGGGATCTTGGTTCTCCAACCAGGGCTCGAACCCACACCCCCTGCAGTGGAAGCGTGGAGTCTTAACCACTGGACCACCAGGGAAGTCCCTCAGGATCTTTTCTTGATCCCTGGCATTCTAGAAATTTACCAGTGGAGTGCCCCAGGGCGGGTCTCTTTCATTCATTGTGATGGGCACTTCCTGGGCCCTTTAGTCTGGACACATGTTCTTCATGCCTGGAAAATGGTCATGAGTTATTTATTCACAATTGCCTGCCCTCTTTTTTTCTTTTTCTTTCTGGAATTCATGTCAGTTGGACACTAGACATCCTGGATTGATCCTCTGATTGACTTATCTTTTATTTACCATTCTGGGAGGTTTCCTTACTTTTATCATTTGGGCCCTCTATTGAGTTTAAATAATGTCTGCTAACATATGTTGGTTCCTAAGAACTGTCTTTGGTTTGTTTGTTTTAGTCAGGTTTATTAAAGCATAACTTGCCCAGTAAAATCCACTCTTTTTAGCATATAGTTCTGTGACATTTGACAAATGCGTACAGTCACGTAACCACTAGCACAATCAAGATATAAAACAGAAGTTCCATCACCCCCTGATTTCCTCCTGTCCTTTGTAGTTTGTCCCTCCCCACCTCCAGCCTTCAGTAACCACTGGTCTGTTTTCTGTCTGAAGTTCTACCTTTTCCAGAATGTTACAGAAATGGAATTATGCCCTGTGTAGTCGTTTGAGTTGGCTCCCTTCACCTGGTAGATGCATTGGAGATGTGTCCGTGGGGTGCCCATGAGTAGTTGGCTCCTTTTTTTTTTTTTTTTTTTTTTGCGGTTCGCGGGCCTCTCACTGTTGCGGCCTCTCCCGCTGCGGAGCATAGGCTCCGGACACGCAGGCTCAGCGGCCATGGCTCACAGGTCCAGTCGCTCTGCGGCACGTGGGATCTTCCCGGACCGGGACACGAACCCGTGTCTCCTGCATTGGCAGGCAGACCCTCAACCGCTGTGCCACCAGGGAAGCCCTGACCCTCTGCTTTTATCATGAAGGTGATGCCTTCTCTGTGGTCTCAGGATATTAGCTAAAATTTTGTGAGTGGTTTCTTTTTGCTGTAGTTTTCTTCTGCTGTATCTATACGGTCTCTTCCTTCCCAATGACTTCTCCTGCCCCTCATCAATCATTGTGGCCTCTGTTTTGGGGGAGGCTTTCCTCAAATGTCTGGTGACTCTTGGCTGCCAGCTTGGTGTTAAGAGGGCACACAGAAAGCAGAGTGGCACTCTGGCACGTGGGCAGCTTGTTGCCCGATGGCCTTCCTCTGAGGCCCGGCCCTTTCATGCAAGTCCCCAGGGCGAAAGCCTTCGATGTGGCTGCCAGCATCTGGGAGCCAAGTGTGTACTGTCCCTGCTCAGTACAGACTTCCCCTCGGTCACCCTCTTGTCAGTGCAGTGCTTCCCGCACCCACAGCCAGGCAGATTCAGCCCCTCTGGTCCACTGCAAAGAATATATGCCAAATAGAAGTGTACTAAAAAATCAGTGGCTCTTCGTGCGTAAAGATCACCTGCTGATGGTTTCAGAAAGGTTAAGTATATGCATATGGCAAAAAAATCCAGATAGCATAAAATGGTCATAGTGAATCTCCCTCTTCCCCCATCCCTCCCCTGTCCCCCTGTTTCCCGCTGTGGTGGCAATAATGTTACTGTTCCTCCTTTCTTGTGTATCCTTGTGGGGCATAGTCTCTGCATACAGTTTGTTTCCTCCACAGACACTATGCCTGCTCTTCATGTCCTGCTGGGTTCACTTAACTGTATATTTGGGGGAGTCTTCCCTATCGATCATCTAGATTGCATCTTCCTGTTGTAATTGCTACACTATGTTCTTTTGAACAGGTGTGCCGTAATTTATACAACCGATCACCCAAGGGTGGACTTCACACCTTTTGCTGTTCCGCATACTTTTGTGCACTCCTTGGCATATCTCAGTCGTGTAAATAGCTAGAAGGGGAGCTGCCAGACAGTCCCACCCTTGGAATTTTTGTCCAGCATTTTCTTTGTTCTCCTGGCAGGAGAAGTAATGCTCCTAGTAGCTGGTTTCTGGACAAGGGGAAATACAGCTGGTGGGCTGGGTTCTCGGGCTGAAACGATGTCACTCATCATTGCATGTGTGGTGTCCAGGTCTATAAAACCCTGCGAAACGCCGTGGTGACCATGTACAGGACCGAAGGCCCCTTGGTCTTCTACAAAGGCTTGAACCCCACCTTGATCGCCATCTTCCCCTACGCTGGGTTCCAGTTCTCCTTCTACAGCTCCTTGAAGCACGCGTATGAGTGGGCCATGCCAGCCGAAGGAAAGAAAAACGGTGAGACCGGCCTCATGGGAAAGGGAATCTGGGTCCCACTCCGCCCCACTCCCAAACCATAGCATCTCTTTCTGAATCAGGTAGGAAATAAAGTTTTCCTGCAGAAGCTAAGACACCACAGATCTCTGAACCCACAGCTCTGTAATACAGCCAACAAAACAAATCCATTCACTCACAGATGACTTTATTTCTTTCGTCTCTTGCCACTGTTATTTCCAACTACTGGTCATGGTTTTCATTTTTGTCAAAGGTCCAACTTGCAAACAGCCTGGTTTTGCTTATGTGTTTGGTTTGGTTTTCGTTTGGGGACTCTGGGGAGGGGGATGGGCATCCTGTTCCCTCCCAAGCCTTGAACTGAGTCGCATGGCAGAGCCTGCAGGCCATTACTGCCTCCAGCTGGGGTGATTACTGTTAAAGGCGCACACCCCTTCTGCCACCAGCCTGTCCAATCAGCAGTCCATTGTCGTTCCTTTTTTAAAAATTTTTATTTATTTAGTTTTGGCTGTGTTGGGTCTTCGTTGCTGCGTGCAGGCTTTCTCTAGTTGCAGAGAGCGAGGGCTACTCTTTGTTGCGGTGCGCGGGCGTCTCACTGCGGTGGCTTCTCTTGTTGCAGAGCACGGGCTCTAGGTGTGCGGGCTTCAGTAGTTGTGGTTCGCGGGCTCTAGAGCGCAGGCTCAGTAGTTGTGGCGCACGGGCTTAGGTGCTCCGTGGCATGTGGGATCTTCCCAGACACGGGCTTGAAACTGTGTCCCCTGCATTGGCAGGCAGATTCTTTTTTTTTAACTTTTTGGCTGCGTTGGTTCTTTTTTAAAAATATTTATTTATTTATTTATGGCTGTGTTGTGTCTTCGTTGTTGCGTGCGGGCTTTCTCTAGTTGAGGCGAGCGGGGGCTACCCTTCCTTGCGGTGCGCAGGCTTCTCATTGCAGTGGCTTCTCTTTGTTGTAGAGCACGGGCTCTAGGCACATGGGCTTCAGTAGTTGTGGCACGTGGGCTCAGTAGTTGTAGCTCGTGGGCTCTAGAGCGCAGGCTCAGTAGTTGTGGCTCATGGGCTTAGTTGCTCTGCGGCACGTGGGATCCTCCCGGACCAGGGCCCGAACCCATGTCCCCTGAATTGGCAGGCAGATTCTTAACCACTGCGCCACCAGGGAAGCCCTGTCTGTTGTCATTCTTCCTGAGGTTGTGTCTGGTTCTCTCGCTCCTGGATTAAATTCTTCCAAGATCGAGGATGCTTGTAGGTTTGGGTTTTCTGGTCGAGGATTAGACTGTATAACCTTGAAGTTTACCCTAGATTGCATTTCTCTCATATTTCCCCTCCATCCCCCTTCTCTGGTTCAGGAAACTTCAAAAACCTGCTTTGTGGCAGTGGAGCTGGAGTCATCAGCAAGACCCTCACGTATCCCCTGGACCTCTTCAAGAAGCGGCTTCAGGTTGGAGGGTTTGAGCAGGCCCGAGCCTCCTTTGGCCAGGTGAGATGTCCCTCTGCAGAGAGCTCTGATTCCAGCCCCTCACTGGGCACGTGAAGGAACTGGGTCAGCTCCTGTCCATTGGGCAGCTTTCGCCCCCATAGCCCTCTCAGCCCCTGCATGTCCCCGGTGTTGATGAAAAATTAATCAGTTGATCTAAGAAAGAATTGGAAAATTTTATTCCAGCCAAATTTGAGGATTATAACCCGGGAAGAGCATCTCAGAAAGCTCTGAGAACTATTCCACCTGCTAGAAGTTAAGACACAGTTTATATAAGTTTTTTGAGACAAAGGGCTGTGCATCAAATGACGTTTTTGGGGGGTTTTTTTGGCTGTGTTGGGTCTTCCTCTAGTTGCAGTGAGTGGGGGCTACCCTTTGTCGTGGTGCGCAGGCTTCTCATTGCGGTGGCTTCTCTTGTTGTGGAGCACGGGCTCTAGGCATGCTTCACACATGTGGAGCATGCGCTCTAGGCTTCAGTAGTTGTGGCAGGCAGGATCATTAGTTGTGGCTCACGGGCTCTAGAGCTCAGGCTCAGTAGTTGTGGCACATGGACTTAGCTGCTCTGCGGCATGTGGGATCTTTCCAGACCAGGGCTTGAACCCATGTCCCCTGCATTGGCAGGTGGATTCTTAACACTGTGCCACCAGGGAAGCCCCAAATGACATATTATTACTTTTTTTAAGATAAATTTATTTATTTATTTATTTATTTATTTTTGGCTGCATTGGGTCTTCGTTGCTGCACACGGGCTTTCTCTAGTTGGGGCAGGCGGGGGCTACTTTTCGTTGCGGTGCGCGGGCTTCTCATTGTGGTGGCTTCTCTTGTTGCGGAGCATGGGCTCTAGGTGCACAGGCTTCAGTAGTTGTGGCACGTGGGCTCGGTAGTTGCGGCTTGCGGGCTCTAGAGCGTAGGCTCAGTAATTGTGGTGCACGGGCTTAGTTGCTCCGCGGCATGTGGGATCTTCCCGGACCAGGGCTCGAACCCATGTCCCCTGCATTGGCAGGCGGACTCTTAACCACTGCCACCAAGGAAGCCCCAAATGACATATTATTGACAGTTCACAGAATCCAATTCTAAGCAACATCGTGGTGGGTCATGTGACCCCTTACAAGATCAAGAAGGAATGTTATCTTTTTAAGGAGTTGTCTTGTTGATGCTGGGAGAATGTTGCTCTCTATGGTTGAGCAGGTATTCCTGGGAGAGGGTTTGGTCAATGCACAATGCACAGTGTGGAGAGAGAGGAGGCCAAAGGGCAGAGAAGAATTTTTATGTTTAAATTTTTCTTGTCTTGCCATAAAATATGAATTTTATTTCACACTGGGGACCCCTGAGCACAAGCGAAGCCACAAGCAAGGCCCTGTGTGTACTGGACACTGTTTAAAGACCCAGGAGAAGGCACACTCATAGTGCCTGCTCTTAAAAAGCATTCAGAGGAATTACCTGGTGGTCCAGTGGTTAGGGCACGGTGCTTTCACTGCCATGGCCCAGGTTTGATCTGTACCGCAACAAAGAGTCGTCCCCGCTCGCCACAACGAGAGAAAACCCGAGCACAGCAACAAAGACCCAATGCAACCAAAAATAAATAAATAAATTTATTAAAGTAAGTAAATAAATAAATCCATCACCACCCACGCAGAGATAATCACACAGAACCTTTAGCTGTAGTCTTTCTTTTTTTAAAGATTCTTTTTTTTAAACGTTTTTATTTTTATTTCATTTTTGGCCACGCGGCATGTGGGATCTTAATTCCCCGACCAGGGATCGAACCCGCGCCCCCTGCAGTAGAAGCGCAGTCTTAACCACTGGACCACCAGGGAAGTCCCTGTAGTCTTTCTTTCTTCCTTCCTTCCTTCCTTTCTTTCTTTTATTGAAGTATACTTGATTTATAATATTATGTTAGTTTCAGGTGTACAACATAGTGATTCAATATTTTTATAGATTTTATTCCATTTAAAGTTATTATAAAATAATGGCTATATTTCCCTGTGCTGTACAATATATGCTTGTTGCTTATTTATTTTTTGCATAGTAGTTCGTACCTCTTAATTCCCTACCCTTATCTTGCCCCTGCCCCCTTCCCTATCCCCACTGGTAACCATTAGTTTGTTGTCTATGTCTGTGAGTCTGTTTCTGTTTTGTTATATTCATTCATTTGCTTTTTTGTTTTGTTTTGTTATTTATTTATTTATTTATATTTGTCTGCATTGGGTCTTTGTTGCTGCACACCAGTTTTCTCCAGTTGCAGTGAGCAGGGGCTACTCTTCATTGTGGTGTGTGGGCTTCTCACTGCGGTGGCTTCTCTTGTGGAGCACGGGCTCTAGGCACACAGGCTTCAGTAGTTGTGGCACATGGGCTCAGTAGTTGTGGCTCGCGGGCTCTAGAGCGCAGGCTCAGTAGTGGTGGCGCACGGGTTTAGTTGCTCCGCGGCATGTGGGATCTTCCCGGACCAGGGCTCGAACCCATGTCCCCTGCATTGGCAGGCGGATTCTTAACCACTGCACCACCAGGGAAGCCCCATTCATTTGTTTTATTTTTAAGATTCCACATAAAAGTGATAACATACACTTTGTCTTTCTCTGACTTATTTCACTAAGCATAACGCCACCTAGGTCCATCCGCGTTGTAGTTTTATTCCTTTACATAAATAAACATATGTTTAACAAAAATGGGGTTACACACAAGGTTTTATAACCTCCTTCTTCCTTTTACCAACTTGTCTTGAAAAGATGGTTTGAATTTGGATAGGGAGAGTTGGTGAGAGCTCAAGACAGAGAAGGGAGGCCCTGCTCCTCACAGAGCTTTAGCGTGAGCAGGTATGGCTGGAGGTGTGCGGGCACTGAGGCTAGACCAGTGGGGAAAGGCAGATCAGGGAGGGAAGTTGAGGCCAAATGGTGAAACGCCCCGAACACCACGCCGTGGGGCTTGGACTTGATTCTTTGTAATATCATTGTCATCATCATCATCGGGAGTTACTGGAGCTCTGGGAGGGGAGCGAGGCTTGAGTAGAGCCGTGCCCTGGGGACACGGGTCTAGCAGCAGTTTGTGGTCAACTGGAGGTGGCCAGGCTGGCGCCGCTGGTCAGGCTCAGAGCTAACGAGGGGCCGGTTCAGATCTACTGCCCAAGGGGGACCAGGAGGGATGGGCGCACAGTCAGAGGCACCCCTGGGAAGAGGGTCCAGAGCTCTCTCTGGGTCCTTAAGAGCCACTGTCAGTGGAGCCTCCAGGGCAGGAAGGAGCTCTGTCCAGTGCTGATTTCCGGGCACTTCATCTGTTAAGTCTGAATTAGCCCAGTTGGAAGAGAAAGAATGAGGTTAACTTATTCTGTCTTTTTTGCATTCATTCCTTTGTCCAGCAAGTATTTATTGGGTGCTGGAACGTGCCAGGCTCTGTGTTGACAAAAGAACAGAGCTCACACCCATGTTGCCATCACCTCCTCTCTCCTCAACTGGAGAACCTTCCTCTCCCCAGGTGCGAAGCTACAAGGGCCTCCTGGATTGCGCCAGGCAGGTGCTGCGAGAGGAGGGTGCACAGGGCTGCTTCAAAGGCCTGGCCCCCAGCCTGCTGAAGGCTGCCCTCTCCACCGGCTTTGTGTTCTTCTGGTACGAGCTCTTCTGTAACCTCTTCCACCACGTGAAGAAGGCAGACAGCTAGCCTCGAGGGCAGGAAGGGTGGCCTGAGTCCTTCCCTGGAGGGGCCCTCGTGAAGAACGCTTGGTCTACCATCCCGTGTTGCACTGAGAGGTGTTGCCCGGCCCCTCCCTCCAGGCCAGCTGTCCTGGGCATGAAGAGCCGTCGGCAGCAGCCTGGATTCCACCAGAAGGGCAAAGGGGGTTCTCCACGGGAGAGCACGGGGCGAACGCAGGACTTGGTCTGCGGGGACCTAGCCCCGCCAGTCAGAAGGGGCTGGACGTTTCTCCTCTGTGTGGCGCACACTCAGGACAACAGCTGCCCTCCGGCACGCCTTCGCTCCGGCTGCCCAGAGAACTCTCCTGCGTCTGGGTGGGCCGCAGCTTGAGTGTGAGGCTGGGGTCAGTCCTTTACAGGGGTCTGGTCCCCACACCTGGGTTCTTACTCCCACCAATTATTTAATAGACATTAAAACTAAAAACACATTCCTTATCTGACTCCTCCATCTTCCCTTCCAAATCACATCCCTTCTCCCCAAGTATGAGGGAAGGGATCCCTGCCTTCCCTAAACTCTACTTTTCTCAGCAGTTGCATTCCTCAGGCAGCTTTGCTTCTAGCTCTGGGGGAAGAATCCCAGCTGAATCAGTCACTTTATAAACTCCACCCTGCTCAGATCTTCATGTCTATAAAGGCACCACTCGGGCTGTTCTCTCCCTGGACAGGCTGGTCGCAGCCCGTGGGCCTCTAGGGAAAGCAGACCCCAGCAGCCCCACAGGCAGTGGGGGGATGTGCTGACGGGGAGGGGGCGCCGGTAAAGGCAGCAGCCCTTTTCCCGTCTACTGGGGTCACTCCTCTTTCCCTGTGGGCTGGGCTAGCCCTCCTGGGTGGGTGGGAGCTTACAGCTGGGCCAGTGAGCACCTGCTGCCCGCTCAGGGCGCTCCTGCTGGGTCTGGCGTGGTGCCGTGTGCGTCCTCTGTGGTCCCGGGAAGAGGGGGTTGTGCAGGCAGCCTGCTGCATGCACAGTTGGTGCTCCGGGAGTTGTCAGGGCACAGGAACCCACGACAGACACCCATCGAGGCCCGGTTAGGGGTATGAGAGGAGGAAAATCTACAGAACACACCCACCACTTTCCACCCCAGGGGAGCCTGGCCTGAGAGGTTGGCTGTGCAGGGGGAGCCCCATGCAGGACTTAGAGCCTGACCTCGCCTCAGCCCCGGCTCCAGCCTTTGAGCAGGTCTTGGGTGGGTGTCATGGCTCTCGGTCCCCATGGATCCTGGGCCCTTTCTCACCATTACTGTTTCGTCCCTGGTCTGGGGCTTTGTGATGTGTCTGGTCCCCATAATCCTGAAGCCTCCCTGCTCTTGGGCGCTGATTAAGAAGGTTCACCTGTGGCTGGAGGGCTCCCACACCCACAGGTTTTTTGGCAGGCAAGGCTTGCAGCTGCCTGGATGTATTTTTTGTGAAATTCCACTGAAGTAAACTTTGTTCTCTTCAGCTCTCCCACTCACTGGTTTCTTTTGCTGCAGCTGGGATTGTCTTCCTCGTTCATTTTCTGGTGACCGCTTTGGCAGCTCTTAGAACAGGAGGAGCGAGCTTTGGATACAGGAGACCGCCGTCAGCACTTCCTTCTCGTCTAAGTGATGGGACGAGACGGTTCTTTTCCAACCTCTTCTGTATGCTCTCCTGCAGCCCAGGGCTGACCTCAGAGGTGGCCCTGTCTGGGCTGCTGGGCCCGCGCCTCACCCCCTTGTCCCTCCAGGGACAAGACACTTCCCTGGAGTGTCTTGTCCCGACCAAGACGGACTGGGCCAGGGGCTTGCTCAACCTCAGGGTCGCTCCCAACACCTTGGGCGCCGCAAGTTGGCAACTGGGATCCTTTCTCTTGGGCTGGCCCATTGATTTTCAACTTATTTTACCAATATCGTTTGTACTTGGAGTAGGAGAGCGGCTTAGTGGGACTTGATCCTCAAAGCCCTTACCACCTCCCTGCCTTCTCCGCTTTGGGGGGAGGGGGTGGGAGTGGGGAGCACACGGCCACGACCTGTTAAGTCCTGCCCCTCCAGCCCTCTTCTCTGCCCTCCCACCTTTCTCCCTCCCGCTGCCCGGCTGCGGACCACGCCCTCCGCAGGCCCCTCCCACGCCGCGCGGCCGGGCCAGTCCCCTGACCCCGTTTTAACCTGAGCTCTAGCGTGGGGCGCGGAGAGGGATAGTGTTAGCGCTCAAGACCCAGGGCTTAATGCGGGCTGAGGAGCAGGTCCACCCCAGTACCGAGGAGCCGGTGTGGTCCCGGATAGCCCGTGGGAGAGCCGGGTGAGGAGCGGACAGGGGCGGTGGAAGCAGTGTCGCGGGCGTTCTGCGCGGCCCCGTGCCAGGAACCTTCGGGCAGGCCTGGCCGGGCGGCGAGGGCAGCGACGTCGGGGCTCCGGCAGGTGGCGCTGGCGAGGCAGCCCCAGGCCCCGCCCCGTCGCCCCGCCGCCCCGGGTCCCGCCGCGCCACCGCGCTAGGAAATGACCTAAGCGGCGGCGAGGCGCCAGCAGCGCCGCGGAGGCGCGGCGCGCACAGCATGCCCCTCGAGCGGCCTTCGGGCACGCGGGCGTGGCGCCGGCGCGGCAGGTGGGTCCCGGCGCTCCCGCCAACTCTCCAGCCCACGGGAAGGGCGTTCGGGAAGCTTCCCGGGTCTGGAGACCCCTAAGGTCCTCTCCTTTGGCCATGGGGGAGGCACCGAGTGCGGAGAGGGGACTCCAAAGGGGACCACCTCTGGGGGACACGTCACCTCGCTCCTCTCCTTAAGGAAGGATCCAGAATGGAGCTCAGGACTCTCAGGGAGTCCTGAGCGGGCAGGGCCGAGTTTCTGCCACTCGAGAGGCCAGTTTAATTAGTCTGTCCCGGGGAGAAGCTGGCCGGGACGAGGGGAGTCAGGGCAGCAGAGACGCTTCTGCACCCAGCCCTCTGGCCGGCCCCACCCCGAGGGCAGGAGGAGTGGGATTTCTGGGCCGAGGACTCTGACTAAAGGGAGGGAGAGGGTTGCAGAGAGGGGCTTGGACCCCTGCTGGGACAGAGCTGTCCGAAGCGTGGAGACCCTAGCCCTCTCATTCGCCAGGAGCCATGCTGGACCAGCAGCTTCCAGGTCGGCTTATATATAGGCAGGGGAAGTGTTTAATATCCACATATCCACCCTCACCCCACCCCTTGGTGTCAGCTGAGAAAAACCCTGCCTGCTGCTGGGACTGGAGGGTAGACGCATTCACCCTTCATCTCTTTACTCTTGTGTAATCCCAGAAGCTACAGGGGTTCTTTAATTGAGCAGCAGGTGCCTGGCTGGTGCCCAGTCTCCACCAGAAGCCAAGCTTGGCGGGCACCCAGCCAACCACTGAATGCCATGGACTGCCCAGGAGCACCTGTCTCAAGCACTGGCCAGTCCTGCCACGGGCCGGGAGAGCTAGGAGCCCTGGCCCCGTGCGCCACACCTGAGGCCTCTCCTGCTGCCTCTCCTCTCCAGGTGCTGTCATTAGTCCCAACCTCGGAAAGAGCTGCTGCAGCTGGATGGTCATGGGGGAGCCCAGGAGAGAGGAGTATAAAATGCAGTCTTTTGATGCAGCGACACAGCAGCTGCTGAAGACAGCCCTCAAAGGTGAGCATGCGGAGCCCCCTGAGCCTGGGCCCAGAGCCACAGAGGAGGGGCCCAGGGGCCAGGCCTGGAGTACCGAGCCTTCGCCCGGCTTTGCCCAGCCCTCTCCCTTCACTTTCTCAGAATAGGAGTCAGCAACGTAATTCTGGAACTGGAAGACAAGCTACATTTAGGCCAGTATTTGGCAGTATGAATCAGAGTCACCCCCTCGGATTGTAAAGCCTTTTTTTTAAAGTTTAGGTGCCCATGAGAGGAGAGTGAGGCACAGAGAACACAATTCCTGCCCCTTAAGTCCTTACGCTGGACCTGGTTTGTGCGTTGCTGCAGCCAGCTCTCTTGAATGTGCAGAGCTGCCTGACGTGGGACAGAGGATGGAGTGTTCTGCTCGGCAGGGGAGCTACAGTAATTGTCCTGGACCAGTGCCTTCTTGCAGCACTTTCAGGACAGAAGTTTGACTCAGCTAACGATTAGCAGTGCCCATCACGTGCCAAGCTGAGTCTGTGGGGAGGCCCTGCCTGGCCGGCTCTTGTCAGGGGTTCATGTGTGTGTATTATAAGAACACTTTTCTTCCGTGAAATGGCTGTCAAAGGCATTGGCATTCAGTGTTCCAGCCTCAGCCTAGGGCTAGGAAAAGACGTGTCCTAAAAAAACGAGCGTTCTTTGATTCTCTAACAGCCACACAACCCTCCCTGTTTCTTCTGATTGGGCCATCAGGAGGCTCACGGCTGCAGCTGCTCCTGTGTGTAGTTTCCTCTCTGTTTCCTGGTCTCTTTAAATGGAAGCGTATAATGGGACTGCTCTTCTGTGAATATCTTGACTCCTTTAGAAGCAGGTGGAGGCAAACGTGATAATTAAGCAGCTCTAGACTCCCCACCTGTCTTTACCCTAGATCCAGGTGCCGTGGACTTGGAGAAAGTGGCCAATGTGATTGTGGACCATTCTCTGCAGGACTGTGTTTTCAGCAAGGAAGCAGGACGCATGTGCTACGCCATCATTCAGGTTGGGTGGGGCTGGTAGAGAAGGGGACGCTTTGAGGAAGGTGCTTCAGGAGTGGGCAGAGGCCTGGCCAGCAGGGCAGAGATGCAAAGGGCTGGCCTCAGAGGCGAGAGAGGAGGACAGCAGGGTCCTCGGCCTTGGAAGCTTGGGTGGAGTTGCGACGGCCCAGTGACTGCCCTTCACCACCCTTTCCCTGGCTCACAGGCAGAGAGCAAGCAAGCAGGCCAGAGTGTCTTCCGCCGCGGACTCCTCAACCGGCTGCAGCAGGAGTACCAGGCTCGGGAGCAGCTTCGAGCCCGCTCTCTGCAGGGCTGGGTCTGCTACGTCACCTTTATCTGCAACATCTTTGACTACCTGAGGGTGAGGCCCTGCCAGCCACATCCTGTGCGGCACAGACGGCCTGTCTCCTGTGCCACTAAGCCGGGCTCTGGCCCACGCTCTCCCCCCGTAGGTGAACAACATGCCCATGATGGCCCTGGTGAACCCCGTCTACGACTGCCTCTTCCGGCTGGCCCAGCCTGACAGTCTGAGCAAGGAGGAGGAGGTGGGTGGCCCTAGCACAGAAGGCTGTGGAGGTGGGCTGCCTCTGGCTTAACTCAGAATGCCTGCCCACTGTTCGTGGAGACTTCCGAGGGCATCACTTGCTGGGGAGGAGCCTGGTGGGGGCATTTAAGGCCTGTCTCAGTTACAGGGCAAGCTGCTAGGCCTGGAGTCTATCCAGAACAGAGCGCAGCCCAAACCTCCCGGCTCAGAGGTTTTGAGTAGGAAAGCCAACCTATGGTAGGACTGGTGAGAGCGTCAGCCAGCTGTGGATACAGATGACCCCAAAACCACTCCAGGGTTGGGGGTAGGGGGTAGGAAAGGGGGGTTCAGAAGCAGTTTGGAAACAGGGCCTGAGTGCAGCCTGGCCCAGGTGAGAGACCTTAAGCAAGTCTCTGAACTTGCTTCTTTTCATGTAAGACGTGGACAGCGCCCACTGGGTGGGGTGAGGATGAAGTGGGCAAACACGTGTACAGGGCCAAGCCCGGTGCCTGGTGCACCGCGAGCGCTCAGTAAATAGCTGCTCTGTGTGATGGAGGGCCCTGCCCGGGGTCACCTCCTGCTGCCCCCTGCAGGTGGACTGCCTGGTGCTGCAGCTGCACCGGGTCGGAGAGCAGCTGGAGAAGATGAATGGGCAGCGCATGGATGAGCTCTTTGTCCTGATCCGGGATGGCTTCCTGCTCCCAACCGGCCTCAGCTCCCTGGCCCAGCTGCTGCTGCTGGAGATCATCGAGTTCCGGGCAGCTGGCTGGAAGACGACCCCGGCCGCGCACAAGTATTACTATAGCGAGGTCTCTGACTAGGCCTCCAAATCAGGCCTCCTCCTCAGCAGCACCGGCCTTTCTTCTACCCACCTCCCAACCTGGCAGTGGAGTCTTCGCCTCTCCCAGACTATTTCCCTTCCAGACTTTCAAAAGCGTCCGAGATGTTTCCCACTTAGGCGGTGGTCCCGCCCTGAGCACCTTCACTCCGATTCCAGGATTGGGGAAGACACCAAGCACACCTGCCCCACGGTCCCATCAGCGTTTCTCTCCCCTCACCTTCAAACTGGGCCAGGCAAAGAAGGGCAACTCCTGACAAGCACTGCACTATGTAACCTTTGGTACAATAGCTATCGTGGTGCCTCAGTTTCCCCATCTATAAAATGAGTACCCAGAGCCATTGGTGGGGGGAGAAGTAGAGTCACACCAGAAACTGCTTTTTACACATTTTGTACAAGGACCACTTTGGAACCGAGCACGTTTCCTCCGGTTGGTTTTAATGAATGGCAATACCACATCACATGCTACACCAGCTCAGGATGAGAATTTTCTAATAAACTTTTCCTGATACTAAAACTGCTTCCTTTCGTATCACCCAAAGGTCCACCCCAAGCTGAAGGAAGAGAGGGGCTGGATGAGCCCTAAGTTTCTCGGGGAAAATCTAAGTTGATATGTCCCCTCTTTGCAAGGAGATGGGGCAGGGAGAGTGAGTTCTAGCCCCCAGAGAAAGGACTAACAAGCAATAAACATGCTGCTGCATCCTTCTTAAGAGGCCCGCCTGCCCCTGACAGGCAAGTATACGCTTGACCCACAGGTATTTTGCAACATGGCGGTGGCGCATGCCGCTTCTACAGCAGCGTGCTGGGCTCCTCCCGGCTCCTCTGCCCGCCCGTCACCACCAGCGGTAGTGGGCCAGCGCGCGGTTGGCCTCGGCCATCTTGTGCATGTCGTGCTTTCTCTTGATCACAGGGCCCCGGTTGTGAAAAGCCTCCAGCAGCTCCTGGGACAGCTTCTCCGGCATCAGCATCCGCCGGTGCTTCTTCTCCCGACACTCAGTAATCATCCACTTCATGGCCAGGAAGCGGCGACGCTGGTCGGCTAGCGGCACAGGGACCTGGGCAAGATTGGACACGGGCAAGTTAGTCTAAGAACTTGCCAGGACTGCAGCCTCCCTCCTCCTAGAGCTCTTAAGAAGCAGCCACAGGTCTGCTCTGGGCCAGCCCTGGCAAGCCTGCTGAGGAGGGGGCCTGTCTTTTCCCCTCGGAGCCTCTCTCACCCCTGGCTGACCTCGGTGCAGCAGACATCAGGCATTCATCGAGCAAACAGTCCTTGAGTACTGGCCTCTTTCACCTCTAAAGGGAGCTCAGCCAAGTTGATAACAGGCACCACTGGGAAAAGCCCTGTCAGCTGGGCATGACTTAGCCAACACAGATCATGCGTGCCTAGAAAGAAGACCCTCTTTTCCAAGAATCATTTGCCAGGCCCCCACTATGTGCCAGGTACCATGCCGACCCTAGGGACACAGACGTTAATGAAAATGTCTCTACCCTTATGAAGTTTACATTGAAAAAGGAAAGACACGAACACCGGATTATGACGATGAAATATTAAATGGCATGATAGAGACACCCAGTTCAGTTCAGCAAACGGTGATGAAGCATCACTCAAGCACTACACCAGACACTGGTGTATAAACATGAGATACAAACACAGTCCCTCACCATGAGAAGCTTATAGTTTAGAACACAGAATGCTGAACAGAATGGGGGGTAGGGTGGGCCTTCAAAAGAGGTCACTTGGATACGTTTTTTTTTGCTTTCTTCCATCTTCTGCCTGTAATCTTTACACTGTGGGACTCAGATGAGCTGATCCTGACTCTCCCCAGTCCTTAGAAAGCTATCAACCTTCGCCCAACTCTACCCACTCCCATCATCTTGTTTCACACGTGACCAGCCGTGCTTTCCCACCCTGACCACTCACCTGATAGAAATGGCCACCCTTGAGGATGGACACCAGCCCAATCACAGGCTCACAGTTTTTCAGTGCTTGGTGGAAGATGGTGTAAGGGTTGCGTTCAATGGTTTCCTGTTCCTCAGCAGAAGCAGTGTGGTACTTCTCAAACTGTTTCCTTTTCACAGCTTCCAGAGTCTGCAAAGGGATACAGTGGAAGAGGCTGCCCCAGGCTCCCTAAAAGTTTAACCCAGCTGAGCTAGGACCTTGCCCCTTACTCCCATCATTCTCTTCTTCTGTAGCTGTACAGCTACTCCCTCAGCACTTCTGAAACAAAGATCCTGGACTAGGACAGAAAAAGCAGGCTAAGATTTGTCACATAGGGGTAGGGAATGGCAGTGGTTGACTCCTGCAGGACTTCCTTAAAGCCCCCATTCCATACATAAGTACGTGAAAGTTAATTTTAATGAAGGTATAGAATGAATTATTTTTGATGTTAAAATTAAAAAGCCAAGTACAAAGCTATGGGGAAAACAAAGATGAGAAAGAGGTACTGGTTACCTGTGTCATGAGGGATCTGGCCAGTATTTTGTTTCCTCCTTTCATCATCATGTTGGTGAATTTACTTCAATGAGAAAAGCAACATGTTTAGCGCGCCAGGGCTATATCAGGGAACCCCTACTGCAGACCCTCCCTGGTGCGGTCCCACTCCGCAGAACAAAAATTTGTTTCCTTCTAACCTGATCCCTGGGTCTTCAAACACAGAGCTTGTTCTCGTCGCAGGGGCAGCTTTGATAACCTGAGTCTTCCTGAGCTCCCTCTCATACTTTTCCTCTTCAGTCAGCGCGGCCAGGGGCTTGCGGAAATATCCCTTGTCAATCTGGGGATCCTGGTATTCAGGACCATAGCGGCTCCACCTCACCTGGGTTAGCCTGGGAGGCGGGGGGGAGAGGAAGAGAAGGGCAAAAGCTGACTCCACAAGTGAAAAGGCTTGACTTAACGACAGGCATGTGTGCCAATCCGCCGACGAGTGAGAGCAGCGTGGAGACCGCCAGCCAAAGCTGAACCGCAAAACTTCTGGTTCTTGTCCCAAGAGGTAGGAGGACCTCCCCCAAACAGGCCAAGAAAGTCTGCTCTTCAAGTGCCAACGGTAAGGACAGGCTCCTGAACCTGAGGATAGACAACCCGCCTATGCATCTCTCCCCCCAACTCCCAGCAAAGAAAATCCCACCTCTGAGTTCTTTACCAAGATCGCACTTGCCGTTCCAAGTGAGAAGCCCTCGGGCTGGGAGCAGTCACTAAGCCTTCAGGTTGACTCAAAGTCACGCGGCTGGTTCAAGAGGCTTAGACTCAGATATCCCGGCCCCCAGGCTCTCTCCTGGAACCCGCGAGGCCTGCCTGTGGCTCCCCCTTCCTTCCCAGCAGGCCCCTCCGTGAAGACACAAGCGGCCTCCCAGCTGCCCGCCGCCCTCTCACCCTGGAAGCCTCAGGACAACACTCCGCACGCCCAACAGCAAGCCCGACCACCCTCGCACAGCCGTCACCGCGGAGGCAGCCATCTTGGCTGGCCACGAGGACCCTAGAGAGGCTGCCCTCGGCGTGCCTGAGCGAGTGACGGAAGACGGGGAAAAGGCTCTAAAGGGTCCTAACGCTGTGCATCACCCTATTAATCTGAGCCTTAAGAGCCTCTCACTCCGAGGTCTAAAGCGAAGAGTCGAAAGGAAACATTCGCTCTCCCATTATCCGTCGCAGCCTGGCGCCACCCTCGGTGGCGGCGCTCGGTAATCTCAGGCCCCTGTGCAGGCCCCGCCCCGGCTTTTCTCTTTCAGATTCTCGCGAGGTTTGAGGCCGCTGGGCCGGCCCTGGCGGCTGCAATATGGCGGAGGCGGAAGGGGAGAGTCTGGAGTCCTGGCTCAGTGAGTAGTCGCGGCGGATTCTGTTTGCTCTCGAGCCGCGGAGCCGCACCGCCCCACCCGCACCTCTCCGCCGCGTCCCCGGGCCCCGCGGTGGCGCCGCCAGGCAGCCCGCGCCTGGCCTCGCCCGCGCCGCGAGCGTCTCGCGATCACGCCCCTTCCCCAGCAGGACGTCCCGGCCCCTGCTCCCCGTGCTACTGCGCCTTTTCCCGCTCCCGCGAGCAGCGGCGTGAGCTCGGGTCCTGTCCCGTCCCCGCGGGCTCCGGGAAAGCGACAGCCAAGTGCTTCGGGCTGGCATGCATCGGCGCTTGGGGGAGACTGTAGTGGGGCCGCGCGCGGCTGATTCCGGGCCCCCTGCGCCTCCCTGACGAAGGGAAAAGCTCCGGATTTGGGCTGAAACTCCGGGAGCGGTGGGTGTCGCTGAGCATACACACATAGCTTCAGAATTGTGACCATGTATTCGGGAAGTGACCGCTTCGGGCCGGCTGAATGTTTGAAGTGAGAGTAATCCAAAGTGAGACAGAGAGAACAGAGCTCTACCTTCTTCCTGCAGTGACCAAAGCGTGGTGAAAGCTATGTTGAGGGGGTGGGGGCGGCTGCTCCCCTCCCCCACCACCGCACGTCTTCGCGAGTCATTCGCTGGTAACCTACTCAGAGCAAAGCTGAGGGGCACAGCATTGATGGTGTAGTTATAGCGGCCTATTGCTATGACTGCTAATTCATACTGCTCTTAAGGAGATACGGGTTAACCTTAGCAGGTAGTATTTGGTTGAAGCGTTAATACGTTGATTTAACTATGGACTAGAGGAGACCCCTAGAGGCCTCTTTAAGTGAAGACAAATTGGACAGGGTGATAAGACGGGCAAGATGCCTAGATACTGCCTTGTGCAGTATCTGTTATTTACTAGAGCCTGCAGGCTCTTGGAGGTGATGCGTGTTTCCTCCAATTGCCTGACTTTTCTTAATAAGAAACCCTGTTCAGGTGGTTGAACTTAAGTTAAGTTTGCAAAACCTGCAGTTGCAGGCAGGTCACAAAGCCTTCCGTATATATGGAACTGTCCTCCAAGGAGCTCAGTGCTCCAAAGACGTTCATTTAATTCATTTATCAAGTATCCCAGCAAAGTAGGTACTTCTGTCACAATTTCACAAAAAGAGGGCACCGTCTCATCAATTCACTTGCCCAGAGCCACCCAACTGGATATAATCACACTGGAATTGGTTCCATTCATAGATATTAATGGGGACATTGGAGTAATTTAAATGATCTAAGCTGAGTTTAATAGGCTAGGTTTAGCGTTAGTTTGAAAGAGCAGACTGACCTGTTTCTGAGAGAGAGTGGAGATGGTGATGGGGGACAGGGATGGTATCTGTAGAGACTAGAGCTGAGACTGGCCTTTGACCCCTTCCTGTAACTTAGAGTGACACTTGGGGCAGTGGTAAGATTTCTTCCATTCTTACCCTCTGTCCACTTTCCTGGTTTTTATGACTTAATGGTGTGAACTGTACCAATTGAACAAACCAGTGCTTGGAGTTCAGCACCATCTTAGTCTATGTCCTTGTCACTCCGTGGTTTGCTGGAATTTTTTTTTTTAAGATTTATTAATTATTTTATTTTTGGCTGTGTTGGGTCTTAGTTGTGGCACGCGGGCTCTAGTTGAGACGCGTGAGCTCAGTAGTTGTGGCATGTGGGGTTGGTTGCCCCGCGGCATATGGGATCTTAGTTCCTTGACCAGCAATCTAAACTGCGTCCCCTGCATTGTAAGGCAGATTCTTTACCACTGGACCACCAGGAAAGTCCCAGTTTGCTGGAATTATTACAGAAGCCTCTGCTGGGCCCACTGTCTCAGGCCTCTCCCCTCCCCATATCAGTCCATTCTGCATTCTGCTCCCAGAGAGCACTTCTGTTTAGTTAAGTCATTCTGCTGCTTCCTCTTTGTGGCTTCCTGATATTCTTCCTTACTTTGGTCAGTTGGATGTTCTTGTCCCACCAACACACATTCCTCTCCTTATCTGAAAGCCCTGTTCCCCTTTGCTCCACTACATGCTGTAAAATGCACCCCAGAATCTCCTTCCCCGTAAACCACCTCTTGATCTCAGCCTTCTCCAAAGTCCTGCGTTACAGCAGCTGATCAGCGTCTAGTGACTACCTGCTATGTGTGTGAGGTGTGATGAAAATTAAGAAGTTCAAACAATCTTTGCCTTCAGTTTGAAGAAAGTGATGCTGGAGTGGATACAGCATTTTTAAGTAAAAAGATAAAAGCAAGAGCCATAAATGCTAAAATTCAGACAGTTTCTCTGGGAAATTGGGAATAAGTGGAATGGAAGATGGTTCTCCCAGTGGGGAGATTGCAGTCGAGCTAGGCCCTAAGGAATGGGAAAATTGGCAAAGAAAACACCAGACAGTGATGTGGAGGGAGCAGACCACGTCTGGGGTATGCAGTAACAGCTGTTTGGCTGGTTCAAGCAGGGGGTTCCTGTGGGAGTGTGGTGGGAGAGAAAGCTGGGAAGTTAGAAGTTAGAACCAGATTCCGGACCAGCTTGAATTCCAGCCCAAGAAGTTTACGTGTCTACAGTTAGGAGGTCCCCATTCCAACTGTACCTGGTAAAATTAGTGTTTTGTGAAGGTTCATGTTGGTGTTTTTACAAAGGATGGGTTGGAGCAGAAGTTCTGGAAGCAGGTGAGAAGTAAGGAGGTTGGGGAAGGAATAAGAAAAGAAGTGAGAGTTTTAAAAAGACATTGAGGGGACTTCCCTGGCGGTCCAGTGGTTAGGACTTGGTACTCTCACTGCTGAGGGCCCGGGTTCGATCCCTGGTGAGAGAACTATTGTAAGATCCCACAAGCTGTGTGACATGCGCCCCCCACCCCCAGAAAAAAATCGAGAAGGAAGGGATTGTGACTGACTGATGAAAATGGGTGAGGAGAGGGAAGGAGTGTTCAAACCTGGGTGCCTGGGGGTGGGGCAAAAGGAGCTTTTGAATGGTGGCAGCATTTATAGAAACAGGGAAGTCAGGAAGTAGAAGTGATGGGTTTGTTTTTAGACTCGTTTCTGCACCAAATTAGCACCTAAAATTACACCCTGTCTTGTTTTTTGCTCTGGTGATTTCTCATGTGTTGCACCAGAAGAGCGTGACATCCTCAAGGGTAGGATCCGAATCTTGTACTTTTACTGTAGTCCCTCCAGGGCCTACCACGCTGTGTACTTAGTTTTCTATGGCTGCTTAACAAAGACCTGGTGATTGACTAAGTCTCCCTCGATTCCAGACCACAGCACTGCAGGCTGACTCTTGACTCCCTTTCCATCTGTGTCCTTGCCTCTGCTTATTTCTACGTCATTTGCTACATAGAACTTGTCATCACTGGACTATCTGAGCCGTGTTGGGAAGGCGTAGCCAATGCTGCTGTTTCCATCCCTACTTGACCAACGGTCCACGACAGTCAAGGCTAGAGATGGAACTAAGTTGAAAATGAGAGCAGGAAACATAGAGGCAAAGACACAGACTAGAATAAGGCTTTCAACGGAGCCTCAAAAATAGAAACCTTGAATCAGAGTAGAGCCCAGAGGGGCAGTTCTAGAAGGCAGGACCTGAGAGGAGGCTCTGGTGTCACCTCCGTGCCAGGTGAAGGAGAGTGTTGAGGGGGTGACAGTTGTGAGTCTGCTGGCGAGGCAGTGGGCAGATGGCGCGATTGAGTCGCCCAGAATCATCCCCAGAGGTTCTTCCGGTTCCCGTGGGTGACTGAGGTCTGCTGTCTGAGCTGGCTGGAGAGTCAGAGGATATACTCAGAAGTGGGACCAACCATGGCTGAAACCAGGGCTTTTTGTGCTCATGTGTAGGCAGAGAGCTCCCTGCGGGTTTGCAGTAAAAAGATCTGTCAAGGGGAAAGGGAGTGGGATTCTAGAGATGTTGAACATAAGTGAAAAGTAAGTGGGAGCGTTCTTGGGAGGAGAAATGCTACAGGAGTTACGGGCAGCCCCGGGCAGAGTACACTGTTTGGTGAATGCCCGTGTGTGGGGAGGGGCTGTCCACATTGTACACTGTATCTGTAAGATGCTTTTCTAGTTGCAAACAGTGGAAGCGACTGGGCTTCTTTTTCTTATATCACGAGGCATGCGACTGTCCCCAAAATGATGAGAGTGACAGGTGTAGGTATGGCTCCTCAGACCACCTTTTAGTATCCTACAGCCTCTTAACGTCATGAGAACTTTAAGCATCTCAAATGATAGGGATTAGTAACAAAGCCATGCCGATACCTGAGAAAATTTCAGACACCTGGTGGGAGAGACTCAGGGCTTTTCTGGAGGGTAACAGCTAGTAGGTCACTGTGGCAATAAATGGCCACTCTTGATAGAATTAACCTCCCTTCCCTTCAAGCGTGACATTTTGAAGGGCCTGCTAATTCTCTTCTCAGGATTGAGGACTGACATCTCGTTTTTCCTCCAAATATGATCCTAAACCATCAGAATTTTCTTGCAACCAGAGCAGAAACGCTGCCACGCACGCGCAGCGCTGGGCGCTGCAGGTGTTCCCTCTGCTGCCAGCTGGCGTCTGCTGATTCTTGTGACTCCTATTGGAGGGGTAGGGGGTGGCTAGGAGTCCCTGTTAGGATTTGGTCGTGGAGCTAGTGACTTATAATGTTAGGGGAAAAGGAAGTTAAGAAAACAGTCACGAAGAATCAGAATTTAGGAACATCTAACAACACCCCTTGTTGGGAAGGGCTTTTTACAGGCTCTCACTCTGCTTTTGGCCCCTGTGGAAATCTGCAGGAGGAGGCTGGTACTTAAAAAAGGATCCACGCCTTCAGTCTTCCTTTTGTCTTCCGAACCTGAAGCCCTAAATTTAGCAAACAGCTTGAGAGTGCTTTCTAGAAGAGGCCAACTCCAAGATCTGAATCAGAGATGGGAACACATTTAACCACCCTCAGCTGGGGCCATCCTCTATAAGCACAGGTTCTGGGGATAACAGAGAAGAGAGGACCCACACCAAGTATTAGGAGACTTGGCATTTAGCTCTTGGAATTTAAACCCTCAGTGACCCTCTGAGAACTCTTCAACGCTTGTCTTTGTCCTTGATCATGGAAGACCCTTTAAACTTAAGGGTGGGGACTTCCCTGGTGGCGCAGTGGTTAAGAATCCGCCTGCCAATGCAGGGGACAAGGGTTCGAGCCCTGGTCCGGGAAGATCCCACATGCCACGGAGCAGCTAAGCCCGTGCGCCACAACTACTGAGCCTGTGCTCTAGAGCTCTCGTGCCACAACTACTGAAGCCCACACACCTAGAGCCCGTGCTCCGCAACAAGAGAAGCCACCGCAGTGAGAAGCTCGTGCACCGCAACGAAGAGTAGCCCCCGCTCGCCGCAACTAGAGAAAGCCCACGCGCAGCAACGAAGACCCAACGCAGCCAAAAATAAATAAACAAATAATAATAAACTTAAGGGTGCTGGGACTTCCGTGGTGGTCCAGTGGTCGGGGGAATTAAGATCCCACATGCTGCATAGTGCAGCCAAAAACAAAAACCAAACAACAAAACAAAACTTAAGGGTGCAGATTACTCAAGCTCAGGTTCTGTTTCTGCAACCCCAGGGACAGATAGCACAGTGATTGGTGCTCAGAGGGGTTCAGTAAATGTTGCTAGCTTGCCTTAAAATGAGAGGCTTAGGATTTGTTTTCTCTTTCGTTTGTGACTTTCAAAATATTGGACAGAAAGTGGTATTTGTATTTGATTTGCTTTCTGACTGAACTATTGAGTCTTTTCTCCTAGAGAAGAAATTTCTTCACATCAGTGCCTAAAAAGCGTGAGGAAAACCTTCCATACTGTCCTCCTTACTCTTTATAACAACTGTACTCTTCTTTCTTTTGTTCCAAGATAAAGCCACGAATCCTTCCAACCGCCAGGAGGACTGGGAATACATAATTGGCTTTTGTGATCAGATCAACAAAGAGCTTGAAGGGTGAGTCTCAAAGCTGTTAGGGGGCAGGTAAGAGGTAGTTGACTGGAAAAGTAAAAAACTGTGGCCAAGGAGGGCTAGCCAGATGGCCTCGGGTCAGTGTCCTGAAAGTGTGGTCTGCTTGTCTCCCAGGCCACAGATCGCCGTCCGACTGCTGGCCCATAAGATCCAGTCTCCGCAGGAATGGGAGGCAGTCCAGGCCCTGACGGTAGGTTCTTCGTGCTGACGGAGGATCTTCATGAGCCCAGGCCTTTCCCCGTGAGCCCGCTGGGATCTCTCGGGGGGTCAGGGCTCACACCCTCAGCCAGCTGAACACCCTCGATACAAACTAGACATACCTGGACCTTGCTCAGTCAGCTGTGCCACAAGTGTGTGTGCCCCTGTGCCAGGCACTGAGCTTCACGGATGGCTGAAGCGTGGCCACAAGGTCTAGTGGGAAAAGCAGAGTGGCTGAGGGAGAGAACGAGGGGCAGGGGCCCTGGGCTGTGGGTGAGGCTCAGAGAGGGCTTCTTGAAGAGAGGCTGACAGAGCTGTCTTGCCAGGTAAGAGTTGGCCAAGTGTGATTCATCCTGTAGCTAAAAATAATGCCGGTTACTAGTGAAGGCATCACACCAACAGGCAGATCCTAGCGTTTATTCAGACTAAGGGGGGTCAGGACGTGGAGCCGTGTGCGGCACGCGGGCGCCTCCCGGGCTCTCCCCTAAGCCAGGGGGCCCAGGTTCTCTCCTGACTTGGTTCAGCTCCTGGAAAACCGGGAGAGGGGGACACGGTCGTGGAAAAGGCACTTAGCCCACGCACATGGCTCTGCTGTGTCCTCCGGAGAGCAATGGCCTTAGAACAGTGGTTCTTGACTGGGGGCAGTTTTGTCCCCCAGGGTACATTGGGCAATGTCTGGAGACACTTTTGGTTGTCACAGGTCAGGAGGTGCTACTGGCATCTAGTGGGTAGAGGCCAGGGGTGCTGCTGAGGACAGGCTTCTACAACAAGTGACCGGCCCAAAATGTCAGCAGTGGTGCAGTTGAAAAACCCCGCTTTACAAGGACAGAAGCCAGGGAAGGGGGCAGCACTGGGGTGGTCTGCTCCTTGGAGGAAAACTCAAGGCAGGTCCTATGGGCCCCAGAAGGAAAATAGATGGGGGCCGGGGGAGGGGAAGTAGTGTACCATCTACAATGAAGAAAACAGAATTTAACAGAATTCTCTCCCACCTCCCCAAAACGTTGATCAGCTTATGGAAAGAACCCTGGACCCTGAGAGAGGCGTGTGCTCTCTGGGTCTCCGTCTCCTCACCTGTAAAACACAAGGGCAGAATCTGCAGGCAGGCACCTTCCAGGACTGACACTCGATCTGTCTTGGTATCTGGGTCTCAGGGTTTTTTACTTTAGTTCCTGTTGAGCTTCCCCAGGAGAGGTTTACAGTTTGAGGGGCTCTTTAGTCAGTAATCCTGGTGCGCTGATGTCCCCTGGGGCAGTGCACGCCTCTTTTCCTGGTTAGCTCCTTCCTCGGGTGAGTATTTATTCAGCGCTCCCTCTGTGTGGGGTCTGGCCGAGTGCCAGGTCCCAGGCCTGAGCGCCGCGCCTTTGTGTGGTCCAGGTGCTGGAGGCCTGCATGAAGAACTGTGGGAGGAGATTTCATAACGAAGTGGGAAAGTTCCGGTTTTTGAATGAGTTGATCAAAGTCGTCTCTCCAAAGGTAAGTCAGTGGCAGTTTCCTCGTTTCTAGGAACTTCTTTCGTACCCCGCCCCATCTTACTGCCTTTCACTGCACAGACCAGCATCTCCATGGATCTGAGATTCCCTGGGTCCTGTCCTCAGAGAGCTAGGCTCTGACAGTAGCAGGATGTCCAGACAGGGCTCCCAGTCTAAACGTGACAGGTGGTGTGGCAGCAGCTGTGCGCATGTCAGGGGAGGGCCTGTGTAGCGTTGGACCCTGGGCTTCTAGTGACAGCAGTCACTCTTCCTCGCCTGCCTCACGTGGACACGAGCAGCTGGCCTCCCTCATCACCGGGCTTCCATCGCACACTAGTGTTGCCTAAGCTCTGGGCACCCACTTACGGCAGAGGGAACAATTCTTCATAGCAAAGAGGTTCTCATTAACTCCTCTGAGGGAAAGTGCAGTTCTGTTTCTGGCAGACTGTGTGTGGAAACGCCGTGAGGAGCTCCCAGCCCCCGGCCTGACTACCGTCTATACGCCGGATGGATACGGCCGTGTGCGGGCCGTGTGCAGGCCGTCTCCTGCCCTCCCCTCCCAGTACTGTCGCACTCACGCCTCACACCTGCGGGTTTGGAGGAAGCTTGAGGACTGTACCCAACTAGCAACCATTACACTGCCGTGAAGAGAGCGCTCCCTCTGTCTCTGCCTCCAGACTGCGCTAAGTTTTCCCATTTCCTTTTGCCTCTTAGTACCTGGGGGACAGGGTGTCTGAGAAAGTGAAGACCAAGGTTATTGAGCTGCTTTATAGCTGGACGTTGGCGCTGCCGGAAGAATCCAAGATCAAGGATGCCTACCACATGTTGAAGAGACAGGGTATGCGCCTGCCTTCCCTCAGCCTCAAAGCAGCCCTGAAGGCTGGCCAAGGCCAGGAAGAATGAGGGGTGTCCGCCTAAGACAGCGGGAGGGGCTGGGCTGTGAGGGAATGAGGGGGCTGCGGCCCGCAGGCCTGGTCCCAGGGAGCGCCCCCTTGCTGCATGAGGAGGGGAAAGAGCGCGGCCCAGCCTGCGCGAACGCTGCCCCGTCCCATTTCAGGCATTGTGCAGTCGGACCCGCTGATCCCTATGGACAGGACACTGATCCCCTCTCCGCCACCTCGTCCCAAAAACCCTGTTTTTGATGATGAGGAGAAGTCCAAGGTAAAGTGCATTCCAGCCTGCAGCGTCCTCAGATGAGGTGTGGGCTTGCTCAGTGCTGTGGGGAGCTCCGGTCCTGTGTTCTCCCCACGTGGGGAGTTGCCTGTTCCTCTACCTCTGATACCCTCCTCTTCCAGCTTTTAGCCAAGTTGTTGAAAAGCAAAAACCCAGATGACCTGCAGGAGGCCAACAAGCTCATCAAGTCCATGGTGAAGGAAGTGAGTGGGTCCCGAGCCTTGGGGTGGAGGATCCCGTGGCCACAGAGCAGAGGTCCCTTCCCCTGGTGCTGCGCCTGTCGTTTGCCCTGTCCCCAGCCCTCACCTGGAAGGAGGAGCATGGGAGCTTCTGGGGGAGAATGGGATAGAGGAGCACGAGTAGCTGGGGCCAAGTTTGGGGGTAGGGAGGACTGTTGCTTTAAAAGAAAAACTGTAAATTGGGTCTGAGGCCAGTGGTTCCCAAGAATCATGCATTGAGGGCAGAAATAGAGACACAGACGTAGAGAACAAACGTATGGACACCAAGGGGGAAAAGTGGCCCGGGGGGGGCGGTGAAAAAAAAAAGAATCATGCACTGAAACGAGCTTCCGTGGGAATGGCCTCTGCTCTCGTGTTCTCTGGGAAGGTGTGAGCCTTGCCTGTCGGGATTCTGGGGGGCAGTGGGACGGGTCCAGTTGAGCTCTTTCTCCTGGATCCTCTGATGCAGGATGAGGCGCGGATCCAGAAGGTGACCAAGCGTCTGCACACTTTAGAGGAGGTTAATAACAACGTCAAGCTGCTCGGCGAGATGCTGCTTCATTACAGCAAAGAGGATTCTTCAGAGGCAGATAAAGAGCTCATGAAGGTAGGCCCCGCTCTGGGAGGGCCAGGCTCCGGGGAAGGGAGCCAGCCTTCGCCGAGTCCCAGCCCTAAGACGCTGCTACACACCTGGTGTTCCCTCACCTCTTAACCGGCACAGCAGCCAGGTAGAGGGGAGTGCGTCCCCATTTTGCACACGAGCCATGGCTGACTTGCGCAGGGTGCGCGCGCTCCACGGACCCCTACGTCTACGCGACTCTGCAGACCTGCTCCGGGGCGCGCCCTTGCTCCACCTCGCTTTCTGCCTCGGGGACATCTGGGCAGAGAGGCCAGCCCTGTGCCCCTGATGCTCACCTCAGCCCTCGGTCACATAGATACTCTGAATTCTGAGACATGTGCCAGCCTGGGAGGCAGGAAGGGACATACTGTCCTGGTGACTTCTCCGCCTGAACAGGCGTCTTGGGTGACACAGAGTGGTGGAGGCAGGTGGCAAGATGTGTGCTCCGAGCCCAGCTCTGCCGGTAACTGACCGTGGTACCAGGGGAGCCCGCGGCTGGGCGTGAACGCTGAGTTAGATGCTCTCCAAGAACCCTGCCAGCTCCAGTTTTTCTGCCTGGGTCTCTTCTAGGAGCTGTTTGATCGGTGTGAGAGCAAGAGGCGGACGTTATTCAAACTAGCCAGCGAGACAGAGGACAACGACAGCAGTTTAGGTGAGTGAAGAGGGATTGACAAAGATGAGCTGGGAGTCGGGATGTGTGAGGTGGGACGCCGTCACGGCCAGGAGTAAGAAGTCTCTCTCCATTCTAGGGGACATCCTGCAGGCCAGTGACAACCTCTCCCGGGTCATCAACTCTTATAAAACAGTCGTTGAAGGGCAGGTCATCAATGGTGAGGTGGTCACCTCAGCCATTCCTGACTCTGAAGGTAAAGTGTTCTGGTTCCCCACTCCCGACCCCTCTGGACCAGCCCCGGTCCCCACCACCAGGCCACGGTGCAGGTTGACCAGTGTGTCATCCCACAGGGCCCAAGGGGCTTCTCAGCCACTCCAAGCGGTCCCCCTTGGAGGTCTGTACAGGGTCTCCCCTGCTTGCCTTCTCCGCTGGCTTTTCAGCCTTCACCTGGCACAGGTGCTCTGGGATTAGGCCAGAGGCTGTGTCAGGGTTCCCCCTCCCTCTGTGCAGCCACTCGTGTGGCCCCTGATTATTCCTGTCCCCTTCCCTTCGTCCATCCAGGAAACCACCGTTCCAGTAACCAAGGCACTCTCATTGACCTTGCCGAGCTGGATGCGCCGAGCAGCTTGTCCCCAGTGCTGGCCCCTGTACCCCGCCCCTCGGGCATCCCTATCCTCCCTCCGCCCCCCCAGGCCTTGGGACCCGGGCGCAGCCACTCGTCCAGCCAGGCTGAGGCCCCACCGGGACCCAGCAGCACAGGCCACACCCTCAGCCTGCTGGACGAGGAGCTGCTCTGCTTGGGTGCGTCCTGGGGGCTGGAAAGGGCTTCTGGTGGGGCCGGTAGGGAAGCTAGGCACGTGGGAGCGGGAGGTCTGAGGGGCCCGTGTGCTTAGCGAGGGTGGCGGAGGAGGCTTCCACTGTAGGCAGAGAGCCAAGTGCAGTGTCCCTCAGGGGGAGCAGAGCGGACCCAGTGTCTCGCTCTGCTCTCCTCTCCCCGGGAGGTGCCCCCTCAACGTAAGGACTGAAGTGGATCCGCTCCCCTCTGGAGGCTGCCTGGGGGACACCTCTCCACCCTGTCACCCACGGATGCCCCGCTGGTCACGTGACCCTACCTCGGTTGAGGTGGGGCTGGGACTGCCCAAGCCCAGAGCCTCTTCTCACCGCAGTCGTCTTCTCTGTTCTCAGGTCTCACCGACCCAGCCCCCTGTGCTCCTCCCAGAGAGTCAGCTGGAAACAGCCAGTGGCCCCTGTTCCAGGTAGGGGCACAGGTGACATGACTGCAGGGCTGACAGCCTTCACTTCCTACTGTCCTCCCCCTCCCCACTAGTCCTCAGCTGCAGTTGTCTGCTGTCTTGACCCCTTAGGGCACCACGCCGGATACGGCGCTTTCCCTGCCCTGTCCTTGGAGGACAGGGGCTGCTCGTCCAGAAGGGCTGCAGTAGGGCCCCCAGTAAAGGGGTGGGGGGTGGAGAGCCCAGATCCCCCGCCGCTCGCAGGGCCCTTCGCGCCCTCTGCTCACTCACGCTTTCCGTTCCCCACAGAACGAACAGTCGAACCTGGACTTCTTCAGCCCCAAACCTGGAACTGGTGCCTGTAGCCTCTCAGATGGGCCTCTCCTGCAGCCCTCAGCAGCCCCCGCAGGCAACTCCCAGGCCCCCGTGGTCCCAGCCAGCGTTCCAGCCCCCCCGGCCGGCTCCTTCTCATTTTCCACCGGCCTGGCCCCAGCTTCGGCCCCCAAGGCTGAGCCTGCGGCCCCCGCGCACCATGGTTCAGCTTTGGGCGACAGCACCGTGCGCCAGCTGGACGCCCTTGATCAGCTTCTAGAAGAGGCCAAAGCGTAATGAGTGGGAGAGGGGCTGGTGGGGAGGGCAGGCCCGGGCGTGGCAGAGCCAGAGGCAGCTCCAGAGGGGTCATGAGTGTTCCCTCTCAGTCTGGAATCTGGAAGCTAGGGAGGGGAAGAACCGGCTCTAGCCTGGCGGCCTTAGTGAGGGGCAGCCCAGCAGCTCTGCCTGGTCTCTGACGTGCCCTGTTCTCCTTCCTGCCTCCCAGGACCTCAGGCCTGGTGAAACCCGTCTCCTCTGGCTTCTTCGCTGGCGCTGCCACCTCCCCTCTGCTGCCCACCAGCACCTCAGCTAGACCTCTCCTCCCCTTCTCCACGGCGCCCGGCAGCCCTCTCTTCCAGCCACCTGCCTTCCAGTCCCAGGGCAGCCCCGTGCAGGGGCCCGAGCTCTCCCTGACCAGTGTCCATGTCCCCCTGGAGTCTATCAAGCCTAGTAGGTGTTCACGGAGGCTTGGGGTGAGAGGGGAGGTGGGGCTCACAACTTACAGTGTTGTCGGGGACACGACAGGGGTGGCAGGGTACAGGCTCTCCAGGCCGGGGTCCCTTAGAGCCGCACGTGGCCCACCTGACCGCTGTCTCAGCCTGTGCTTGTTCCCACCATGCACTCTCGGGAGGTCCTGCAGAAGTGGAGCCTCTGTCACAGGGCCGCCGCGCCCTCCCGCTTGGCTGTGGTGTCTGCTGGCTGTCTTCAGCCTTCCTCTCCTTCCACACTCACGCGCCCCCTTCTTACAGGCAGCGCCCTTCCTGTGACAGCCTATGATAAAAATGGCTTCCGCATCCTCTTCCATTTTGCCAAGGAGTGTCCTCCAGGACGGCCTGACGTGCTGGTGGTGGTGGTGTCCATGCTGAATACGGCTCCCTTGCCTATCAAGAGCATCGTGCTGCAGGCTGCAGTGCCCAAGGTACCCCCGGCTTCCTGGAGCCTCAAGAGGCAGAATTCACCTGTATCTTGCACCCACTGCGTCCAATCCCAGTTCCATCTCAGGGGCACCTGCAGTCTCTTCAAAGGAGCTTCTCTCTCTCTCTCTTTAGTCAATGAAAGTGAAGTTGCAGCCACCCTCTGGGACAGAACTCTCCCCGTTTAGCCCCATCCAGCCACCTGCAGCCATCACCCAGGTCATGCTGCTGGCCAATCCACTGAAGGTGAGCTAGAACTGGGGATCCCAGCCTAAAGCCCTGGCTGCCCCAGGTTAGGGCTCGGGAATATCACCTCCCAACCTGGAGTGTCGTGATACCACAGCCATTAACATGCGTCCCTTCTCCACCCTGGTTCAGTGGCTGAGTGAGGACGAGGTGGTAGGAGCAGGGCCTGTCCCACAGCACAGACAGGGCCCCAAGGGTATCACAGAAGAGAGCGTCTCACACGCTGCCCCTCTGCCGCAGGAGAAGGCGAGGCTTCGGTACAGGCTGACCTTCGCCTTGGGGGAGCAGCTGAGCACGGAGGTGGGGGAGGTGGACCAGTTCCCCCCTGTGGAGCAGTGGGGGAGCCTGTGACCCCAGAGGACACTGTCATCTGCACTTTGGAGCCCAGGCAGGCTGCCCTGAGACGGGAGGCTCTCCAGGTCCAGTCCTTCTTCACGTCCTGACTGCAGTGCTTAAGAGCTGTGATGTGGAACAGGGGGCCTGGGTATTGCTTCCAGGAGCCGAGCAGCTGCTGTGATGATCTCTCCTCCTCTGGCCCCCTAAAAGGACCTGTTTTTATCTACCTGTGTGACTTGAAGTGGCCACGTGCATCAGGGGTGGGGAGTGGCCCCAGACTCTGCACCCCTGCCCTGGGAACATGGACCCAGGGCTGGAGTAGGTTTTTCCCCTGTGTTGGCGTCCTTTGATGCCACAGAGGGGGAGGTCTCCAAAGACAGACTCAGGGCCCTCCCTCAAGGACCACGTCCTCACAGCCCCAGAGGTCTCAGCTCCCCGTTGCTGCTCCGTGCTTCCCCTTGGCAGGCTCCTGCTCCCATCTCCAGGGAGGTGGGCAAAGCCCAATGGTCCTGAACGGCCCTGGGCCCAGAGTAAGGAGTTGGTATGCTGCCAGATCTCCAACCCTGCCCTCCATGGGCAGCGTCATCCTGGAGTGGCCACTGGATAATGAGTTGTGTGCTTGTCCCTGGTGGTGGCAGGCTGTGTCCTATGGACATCGCAGCAGGATGAGGAACTCAACTCAAGCTATTAGAAACAGTAGAACTTGGCCTCATGGCAGCCTAAACTGCAGATAGGAAGGAAAGATGGAAGAGAACCAGTGTTTTCCTCTGGAAGCAGGTCCTCAGCACTTTCTGGGAGAAGTGTGCCTCCTGCTACGGGAGCAGGCCATCCTACTCACTCACTACCTCTTGCTCCGCATGAAATAAACTGCTGTCCTGCCCTTCACGCCTCTGAAGGGGAGGACGACTCCCAGCGCCCTGTGTCCTCCTGCTTCAGCCTCCCCTGCCTCCCACCAGATGGCCTGTGGTGTGGCACGTGACTGATTGGGAACAGGAGGCCTCAGGGTCAGGCACGTTGCACTAGTTCTATGTCCATACCTGCTGCCCAGAAACCCTGTCCCCAGCCGCCCAGGGGCACTGTCAGCAAGATGTTGGGTCTGGAGGTGGTGAGATTAGGGGCCTTGCTTGAATCGAGTCACCAGACCCTATTGCTTCAACAGTGCTCAGCCCAAGCTTCTCCACCCACTGGATGGAACTGGGCCGGGGACTCTAGGCCTCATGGGGCAACAGCAGAGTGAGAACCACCAGCTGGGGAAAGAGCGCACAGCTCACCTGAGCTCAGCTGGATAGGCTCAGAGCCATCTCTGGGGAAAGGTGGCACAAACCATGTTCCCTGACCCCTCCCTGCTCCTTGCCAGGCTTCCTCCCTCCATCAACATAGAGGTCATCTCCCCTTCCCTCCCACTGTTGGCAAGCAGGTTTCACTGCTTCACTAGGACAGTCAAAAGTGAATCAATTTCACTACTTAAGGAATAAATCCAAGAGCTTTCCAGAGACGGGCTGCTGCAGCCCTGGGAAGGTCTGTGGGACTACAACATGGAAATGTACCTTTATAAGCTTCAGACTTTAAAATTATTTATGAGTGTTACTTGTTACTATTGAGGTCACTGCTTCGTGACAAAAAACTCTACTGGATATTATCAACTGCTGCCCTTGTTCTGCTGCATGTCAAATAAACCATTTTCACCCCATTTGGAATCCTCCTAATACAGACACCAATCGCCCCAGTGTGGGGGAAGGTGCCACTTACGAATTCCAAATGTAGACAGGTGGATATGCTGGCATCACCTGAGGGCTGCTGCTGAAAGGTAAGGTTCCTAGACCGTTTTCTTTTTTAAAGAAGATAACTGGAAAGTTAACAGATGATTGTGAGGTGAAGCCAAATTTCAGAAGCACAAGTAAACCGCTGAATGCTCTTGTTCAAGTTTCTGCTTTCAAGCAGGAGGGCACTGCACTCACCGTAACTTCTGGGGGTGGCTTTTTCTCGAAGACAGCTACCTCAGGTTTACAGTGGTGGTAGATAAAAACTCCCTAGATGTAAGAACTGTAAGTTCTATAAGAACTTGCCTTCTATTTGCAAAAGAAAACATTTATTCTTTTAAAAACGTATATACATTGCCTTACAAAGATAACATGTTGGAGCTGGCCTCAGGAACCTTCCAATGAGCCTTCTTTTATGATTGACCGGGCAAGATTCCGTGCAAGAGCAAGTCTCAGCATTTCCACCTTGGTGGTCTCTACGTCATCATCCTAAAAGCAAAGAGCCTGCATGAGGCACAGCAGGAAGTTTACCTTCTTTATAGTTCCCAAGACTCTCTAATCCAAAGGTAGATAAAAGGCATACAACATTCAGTAGTATCTTCCAGCAAGTTCTCAATATTAAAAGATGGAGCTGCATGCAAAGGACCACTGTGACTGACTGACAGGAAAGAAAAAACAGACGAGAACACTAGAATCACCCCATTTTCTCCTAAAATAAGTTGGCGTGTCACAGTTACAGGTTAAGAGGTATCTTAAGAGGCATGTGAGTTTGTAAGGGGCCAACATCTCGGGGTGGGGGTACACCTGAGCTAGAAGGAGCCTTTTCTCATCTCCATTGTGGTACCAACAAACTGGAAAAGCTCAGCTGACCTGGAGTTGCTGGGCATCAGGCTCTCCACGCACTGGTCTTCCTGAGGTCAAGTCCTCCAGACATCTCATCAGCTCGTATGTTTGCTCTGCTGAAAAAATCACCTAGGGGAGACACGCTGCTTAGCTTAGCTGCTCCCCAGCCAAAGCCTGCAGTGGTTTGGGCACGGGCTCAAGCCGAGACAGCCTTTCTCGTATCTCACTTGGAGAAGTGTGCTTTCTGTATGCAACCCTGGGAGGGTAGAGCAGCCCCCCATTCTCACTCCCAGCTCTTGTCAGGGTCCTGGGCTGAGCACTGTCAGTAGACAGATGCCACATTTCAAATTAAGTAGTTTTTCTTGTGTAGATATGGATATCCAGAGTGGGCGCTATAGGGGAATACACGCATGCATGCGCACACGCACAGAAAATCACTGTGGACTCAACCTGTACCTGTTTCTGTTCCAAAAGGGGCAAGGCATCTGTTAGTAGTGTCATCCAGAAAGTACGGGGGGCAATCTGGGACGTCATCAACGACAGGAGAAGAGAAGCAGCATCAACGAAACGCTTCTCCCCATATAACCGGTGGAACTCGCGGTACTTTCCTGTTGAGAGCAGAGCACACTAAGTCACCTCTGACCCTAAACAAAAGAGACCCCAGGCCAGCCTTTCCACAGAGCAAGGAAACTCTTCCAGAGTGGCCTCCAAGCTCACGGGCCAACAAGACCAAAAGGATTCAAAATACACGCTTAAAAGGGGTTCCAGGGCTTCCCTGGTGGTGCAGTGGTTGGGAGTCCACCTGCCGATGCAGGGGACATGGGTTCGTGCCCCGGTCTGGGAAGATCCCACATGCCGCGGAGCGGCTGGGCCCGTGAGCCATGGCCGCTGAGCCTGTGCGTCCGGAGCCTGTGCTCCGCAATGGGAGAGGCCACAACAGCGAGAGGCCCGCGTACTGCAAAAAAAAAAAGGGGTTCCAGAGAGCCAAACCTGGGAGAATATAAGCATCAATATAAATAAGAGTCATGAATTATATAACAGATTGAATAAAATAACCCATAAAGCCATTACTGATTTAAATGAAAGAATAAACGGGGACGAAGAGGAAGCCTGCCATACAGTGGAATGCCAACTATGAAACACAAGGACTGGCAGGTGAGAAAATCACCGGTAGTTACTAAAACTAGTGGGTCAAAGTTTGATGAGAAACAAGACATTTAAATAATCCCAAAGTATCCCTCCACAAATTGTTAAAGGGAAAATCTTTACACGTGACCAAGGTGAACTCCACCAATAAGGGGACGACACTGAGGACGACACATCACCTCAGTGGAATTCCTGCCCAAATATACAATCTGAGGCTGCTCATGGATAATCCCCAAGTGAGAACATTCTACAAGAGAGCTGCACTGACTCTTCAAAAATGTCAAGATTAAGGAAGCACCAAGAAAGGCAGAGGCACTAATGAGCCATGAAAACTAAATGCATGAACCGAGACAAAGTGAAGGACATTACTGGGACAACTGATGGAATCAGATACGGGTTAGATGAGAGTATTATATCAACGTTGAGCCTCCTGATTTTCATAACTGGTTATATAAGAGAATGTTCTTATTCTTAACAAATACGTGCTCAGGTATTTATGGAGAAAGTCTCCATATAAATCTCCAACTTATTTTCCGACTGTTCCCCAACAACCTGATTGAGAGAATAAAACAAATGAGGCAAAGTATACATAACTGGTGAATCTGGATAAAGTGCGTATGGGAGTTCCTTATTCTTTACACTACTTTCACAACTTCTAAGCTTGAAATTACCAGAAAATAAAACGTTACCAAGAAATATCCTTTGCAGAGACTGGCACACAGGGTTCTATGTGTTTTAGACTGGAGAAGCCTAGAACAGTCCCTCCAATCTCCATAACTGTCCACCTGTGCTGAAGGTCCAGGGGACAGAGCCCAGAGAGACTCACCCAGGAACGTCAGTCGATCACTGAGCATCATGGCTGGCCCCAGGTTGTCAATGAGATCCAAATCAGAAAAGCAGCCTCGCTCACAGTAATCCCTGAGGAACCTACAAGGCCCGGCCCAGAGGTCAGAGCAGCAGTCCCAGGCCCACCTCCTCAGCCTCCCAACTGCCCAGGCAGTACCCAGGAAGCACACACAGACTGAGTCCACCTGTCTGAGACGAGCGTGGCGAAGGCGGCATCTTTGGCTCGAATGCTCCAAGAGAGGGCGGAGCCCAGGCGATTGTTGCGGACAGCTTTCATGGCCAAGATCTTACAAATGCTGCGAACTTTGCAGGGAAAACAGTAAAGGTGAAACTTTCACCCTACAAATCACTCCATTCCTGAACCTGCTGGGATAGGAGCAGCTTCCCAGCTCCTCTGAGCTTTACACGGCTTCTCTGTGGGCTGCAAATACAGTCTGGCCTGCAGAACTAGGAACTTCGAGGTTTATAAATTGTCTCCTGGCAGGACTGGCTTTGTGAGTGGGTTTCATTTCAGGGGTGGTAAAAATCTTTGTATTGCTCCCCACAGGTCAGCGCCTCCATTATCTGTCCGCATGCTGAAAATGCTACCATCCTTTGGGTCTTGAATGCTATATGCTTTCAGAGACGGTCATAAACATGCAATGCCTCTGGGAAGAACAACAACTTAGGTTTTTATCATTTGACGCTGAGGGGGAGGAGAAGGGGCCACCATCAGCATTGTTCCCTCCCTGTGCTCTCCCTGAGCCACCTCCGGTCCTGCTTCCCCACCCAGCCAGCCTTAGCCAGCAACAGCAACCCACCTGGGACAAGTCACCTCGCACCTGCCCCAGCCTGACCTCTGGCGAATGCATGAAAGAGTGGATCAGGACCTTTATAACCAGGCAATGGGCTCGACTGCTTCTAGGTGCCAACGGATCCCTAGCTCTTTGTCCCTCCGCAATGACTTTCCTGTGTTTTGGTTTACCTCCTGGCACCCAGTGCCCAGACGCTCTCCAGGCTGGCTCACACGGCATGAGCATAGAGGGTACGCTGGGAGGACAGCCAACTCACCTTGCTCAGTCATCTGCCGCTGCTCGCAAACCCGCAGCACCTTGAGGGCTTTCTGCTCTGTGCTCAGAGGGATCCGCTCAATATGCAGCTCCAAGGAAACTCGGCCCAGCTCAGGGCAGTAGTCAAAGTAATCCACCCCCAGCTGCCACAGGCTGCACAGGTCCAAGGAGGACAGACGTGAGGGCCTGGGGCTTGGGAGTTAGCACCCAAGGCGGCTCCTCCCCCGGACCTTGTAGCCTTCAGGGAACCAGACGGGAGAGAACACAGTCCAAGCTCCACTGGCAGCAGCCGCCTGCTGAAGAGCACCCCGCTGCCACCCCACCCCCTTGGGGCCGTCCTACCTGTGATGAGCAAAGAGTCCTGAGGCGTATTCCAGCAAGAGGAACTCTCTCATGTTGGATCCAAAGCTGGAATAAAGCATAACATGGGACCAGGACTCTGGGCCTGCTCTATTCAGGGCCCCCTTCGGCAGCCCAGCCTCCCTTCTAGGCACTCGGTTCAACCCACCCTCAAGAGCCTGGATGGCGGCAAGAAGAGGGTTGGCATGGCCATGGCGTACTTACTAGAGGTTGTGCGACTGGAGGAGTTTGCAGTGATCCAGCAGGTCTGTCAGATGGGCCACAAACCACCAGTTGCTCAGGGCGATGCTACAGGTTCAGACACAAGGCCAGATTCAAAGTCAGGATGAGAGGGCATGGCCCACACGAGTGGAGCATAAGCAGGAACCCCACATGTCTTTTGCTTAAAAAGGATGGCAGGGACAGAGGCAAGCTGGAATCTGTCTGGAAGCACAGACTGAGAAGTTTCTGCCCACTAGGTGGGGACTAGTAACAGACACTGAGAAGGACATTCAACCCCCAAAGCAGCAGCCGATGATACATTTCAATGGAGAACGTCACACAGAAAATGAAAAAACATCCAGGAACCCAATTAGATATAGGAATTGCGGACACAGAATAACATATAAGAAAAGGACTGAAAGGGACTTCCCTGGCGGTCCAGTGGTTAAGACCCCGCACTTCCAAAGCAGGGGGCACGGGTCAATCCCTGGTCGGGGAACTATGATCCGCATGCCATGCCACGCGGCCGGTGGTGGGGGAAAGAATAAAAAAATAGAAAAGGACTGAAAGATTGGTGGGTTTTGATTCTTAATGAAACATGGAATTCAAAAGAACATTTTCTTTTGTACTGGAATTTGCTGTTAATTTTTCTGTTTCATAGTTTTGATTAGTGCACTTTATGAACACAACTATATATATTAGGATGTCACTTAAAAAACCATCTTGTGTTATCTATTAACTTTGTTATCTATTACTACTTTGTATAAAGAAATTATTTTTTGTTCGGTTACATGATTTGTAATTTGATTTTATTGGATATATAATCTGACACATAATGGAAAGTCAGAAGTCCTTCCCCAAACCACATTTTAATCGAAACCTAGAATCATCTGTAGCCCTTGTTAGAAATGACATTTCCTAAGGCCCTCTGAAGGTCTGATTAAATTTTTTTTTTATAATTTTTTTTTTTTTTTTTTGCAGTACGCGGGCCTCTCACTGTTGTGGCCTCTCCCGTTGCGGAGCACAGGCTCCGGACGCGCAGGCTCAGCGGCCATGGCTCACGGGCCCAGCCGCTCCGCGGCATGTGGGATCTTCCCGGACCGGGGCACGAACACGCGTCCCCTGCATCGGCAGGCGGACTCTCAACCACTGCGCCACCAGGGAAGCCCTGACTAAATTTTTTACATCACCAACTTTTGTAAACTCTCTAGCATCATTCTGTATAGAGTAGACTATGCACTTACTGTCAGTGTGCGTACATCATTTTGAGTTGTATTTTTCATTTGTTACTTGGTGTAGGCCTTCCTGTATCTGTATATAATGCCTGACTATTTTTTAAATCTTGGGAGAGGGAAAAGAAGCTTTAATGGTTCCTTTCTGTAAGGCAAGATCAACCCCAAGTAAAGTGGAGGGAGCAGACCAAGGCAATACACTGTCCCAGGCGTAATCATTCACTAAGGTAAACAGTTCTGCTTTCAGGATATCAAAAGAATGGGGATTGGTTTACACTGAATTACTGGATAAATGTTTAAAACTTTTGCCTTGATCTCAGGGATACGGATACTACGATACTTCATCTGCTCCAGAATTCCATCATTATGGAATGTCATTTGGCCTCCCTAAATTTCATATGTTAGATACATTCCAGCTTTACTAACAGCTATGCATATGTATCTGACATTCAAAAAACTAAGCCAATTCTCAAAAACGCTTGTATTTCTACTACCACCTTCGAACACTAAGCTCTGTAAGTGCATACATGCTATACAAAGCATCACGCTCCAGTGCGTTTTGTTGTTGCTGCTGGCTGTGCCTCTCCGCTCGAGGGATCTCAGTTCCCCGACCAGGGAGTGAACCCAGTGAAAGCCCCAGAACCCTGACCACTAGGCCAACAGGGAACCCCCTTTGCTCAAATTCTTACAGGGTGCTTCCTCGGTCCAGGATTGCCTTTAACGATGACTTTCGTAATTTTGTAATTCTGCTGCGTTCCTTCTTGATTTTGTCCTTTTCAGACAAGAGTCCCAATAAATCCGGTATCTCTTTATGACAGGCCCCTAAACAAACCCTGACTCGCTGGACGTTTGTTCCCTTAACTGTTCTAATTTCATCATAGGTCCTTTACGTATCAAGTTTTTTTTTACTTGGTTGTGCCAGGTCTCAGTTGCGGCATGCATGTAGGATCTAGTTCCCTGACCAGGAATCGAAGCTGGGCCCCCAGCACTGGCAGCGTGGAGTCTTAACCACTGCACCACCAGGGAAGTCCCGATAATTTAAAAGTTTAAAATACTGTTATTTCAATAACTAGAGAGCGATTTAACGAAGTGTGGCAACTGGACCTCACGGCTGCCCCTCAGTCGGTCACTTGCCTCTCTGTAGCCCTTTCATCTATAAAATGGAGTAATTGTACCTCTTGCCTACCTGGACTGTTTCAAGAAAAAAGTGGCAAAACAGACATAAACTGCTTTAAAAAGATTATTTTTGAACAGTATCTATATAAATAAAACAACAGTAAGCCTGAGCTTGAAGCTGACACTAACTTGTCCTCTACTTAAACTGCTTACCAACAGCTACACAGCTGTGTCCACAGGAAAGCACTGCAAACTGGTTCAAATCCAGTCCTGCTACTCAATGACTGACCACTTCACTTCTTTTAACTTCTGCTTCATTGTCAAAGTGAAGGAATTATAATGGTCAGTACAGTGATTTGAGATTCTGGAGCTATCTTCAGAGTTATGAAAAATTCAAATATAATAGATGAAATCAGAAATGACCAGTCCTAAGAATAAAATATCATATAAGGTGAGAAAGTGTAAACTGAGAAGATGTAAAAACAAGCTGCCTCCTCACATATAAAATCACGCACATCCCCCACCCCTCCTAGAATAAGTTCTATGTAGAAAAATTAGTCATGAGGGTTGTCTGAGCAGAGGGCTGAAGGATGAGAAGGAACCTGCCAGAGGAAGACAAGGGAAAGGAGCATTCCTGAAATAGAGGAAACAGCCAGTGTGAAGGCTCAGCGGTGGAAAGTAAGCTTGTCTCGTTCCCACTTCAGAATGAAGCCCGTGTGACTCAAACTTCAAGGCAGGTGGAGGCCAGCTCACTTAGGGCCTTGTGATGAGAAACCACTGGGACAGTAAACAGGAGAATGACGTGGTTTAAGTTGTTTTTTTTTTTTTGCAGTACGCGGGCCTCTCACTGTTGTGGCCTCTCCCGTTGTGGAGCACAGGCTCCGGACGCGCAGGCTCAGCGGCCATGGCTCACGGGCCCAGCCGCTCCGCGGCATGTGGGATCTTCCCAGACCGGGGAACGAACCCGTGTCCCCTGCATCGGCAGGCGGACTCTCAACCGCTGCGCCACCAGGGAAGCCCATGGTTTAAGTTTTAAAAGATTACTTAGGCTCTTCTGTGATGATGGACAATACAGAGACAGGTGATAGTGGGAAGCCAGCAACGGGCCACCTGTTAACAGTTCAGGGAAGGGCTTCCCCAGTGGCACAGTGGTTAGGAATCCATCTGCCAATGCAGGCTACATGGGTTCAATCCCTGGCCTGGGAAGATCCCACATGCCGCGTAACAACTAGGCCCGTGTGCCGCAACGAGTGAGCCTGCGCTCTAGAGCCCACGATCCACAACTACTGAGCCCGCGAGCCACAACTACTGAGCCCGCGTGCCACAACTACTGAAGCCTGTGCTCCACAACGAGAAGCCACTGCACCACAACCAAGAGTAGCCCCCGCTCGCCACATCTAGATGAAGCCCGCACACAGCAACGAAGACCCAATGCAGCCAAAAATAAATACATAAATAAATTTATTTAAAAAAAAACAGTTCAGGGTAACAGTGATGGTGCTGGGCCATGCCAGTGGCTGGGGAGGGAGCAAGAAGTAGCTGGTTGTGAGATATATGGCTGTTTTTCTAAAAAATAAATGTATTTACTTATTTATTTATTTTTGGCTGCGTTGGGTGTTCGTTGGGCTTTCTCTAGTTGTGGCCAGCGGGGGCTACTCCTCGTTGCGGTGCCAGCTTCTCATTGCGGTGGCTTCTCTTGTTGCAGAGCACAGACTCTAGGTGCGCGGGCTTCAGTAGTCGTGGCACGTGGGCTTGGTAGTTGTGGCTTGCGGGCTCTAGAGTGCAGGCAGAGGCGCATGGGCTTAGTTGCTCCACGGCATGTGGGATCTTCCCGGACCAGGGCTTGAACCCATGTCCCCTGCATTGGCAGGCGGATTCTTAACCACCGTGCCACCAGGGGAGCCCCAAGGTATGTTTTCAAGTTGAGCTAATAGGACTTACCAATAGACTGGTTAGTGCTTAAGAACTCAGTAAACCGTATGGACTTTGGTAAACGACCACTGAGGCCAAGAACTAATGAAAAGGCTTGAGTGACTGAGACTGGAAGAAGTGCTAAATGAAAACGGACACCAGGGTCTTGTGCAAGTCTGAACAACACAGGTTTTGGATGTTCACACACATATAAAATGGAGAATTCTGAATGCAGGCTCTAAATGGAACAAGTGAACAAGCTCACTGGTCAAAGATGTTCAGGGAAGACTTAAATTAGCTGCTCTGGGGTGGCCTCTGCTGGAAAAGGGAGAACTCTGGAGCCGGGAAGACCCGCGAAGGCCTATAGTGAAGGCCCTACCCTGGGTTAACAACTGTAACCCTCCAATGGACTGTTTGCCCTGCACTGGGGCTGCTGTCACCCCCTCATGCCAACCCCATGTCCTGCTTTTCTGGTGGCTCTGCAGCAACCACTGCCTCTGACCAGCCAAGATCTGGTGGCTGTGGACCTTCTTCTATGAATAGAGCGTAAGGGTCTGTACACACCGCTCTACCCTGAAGCCAAGGTAATGGGCTGGGCCAAAGGTCTGACAAGAAGATTCTAGATTAGGCAAACATTAAACTGGATCTCTTCTTAGTTTTTGAAGGAAGACCTATTTCCTTTTAGTTCGATACTTCTGGAGGACTTTAAGAGCACCAGGAAGATGCCATCTTGCCTAGCTCCCTGTGGAGTGTGTACCAGTTCCTGTTTTCCTTTTGCTGCACAGCAAGAACTAGCAGCTGCAAACCAGAGGGGAAGAAACGAACCCTTGGAGGATTCCCAACTTCTCCTTTCAGCTGTGGGGATAACAGGCAAACACGTGGCCCTTCAGCAGGGGCTGATGAACTGTGGCCTCCAAGGGCCTCTATGCTCTGCTTCAGGATCCCTCTCTGCCCCTTAGGGCCTGGCATAGTTGACATGGGGGTAATCAGGTGCCCCTACAGAAAGCTCCCTTCTAGCGCCTTGAGAAAGGATTCCCCTCATTCCCCTTTCACAGGGTAGTCAGGAACCCAGCTGACATCACACCCAAAGCAGCAAGGCTTTCCTATACCACCAGCCCACTGGCCCAACCCCAGACAGACACACCCCTCTTCCCTGGGAATCGAGCTTGGGCCTGACTGGTACAACACGTGAGAAAGCAGGTGTTCACGAGACCCCAGATCCAATCCTTCCCCATCCAAGAGGGCATTATGTCTAAAACTGTGCTACTCTCTGAAGGTACTTCAGCCCTTCTTCCAATTCGTGGATGAGGTCCCGGGATTTGCTTTTCAGTGCCTCTTTCAGAATAGGGTAGGAAGTAGCTTCCCGATCAGAAAAACCCAAACTCCTAGATTCACAGCTAACAGAAATACCTCAGATCCTTTCCTGCTTGCCGGAGCAAGAGACACCCAGACTGAGGGGCTGCAAGCCTTACCCTTCCTCAACTGGCATAAGAGTGATGCCGTTTTCTGTGGCGTTCATAAAAGCCACTCCTCTTCATTGGCATGTCCTTATCTTTTCCTTCTACTGCCACTGAAAAGAACAAGGTATTTTCCCTTTTTATTGTCCCTCCTCCTTGCTCTGTTCAAATCTGTTTTGATCTTAAAAATCCAGATGTGGCTTATGAAGGAAGCCCTGGAAGAAATAACCCACTGCTGTTTAGACAACATATTCAGGAATGCCTATTACTTCAAATTATAGGCAGAGTCCCTGACAAAGCCAAATAACGATGCGCGAGCGCCTCTGCGAGTTACTCTCACTAACCCTCCATGCAGATGCCACGCTGGCCGCCAGCCACCATCAGCTGAGTTCTGTAAGTCATCTTCCAGCTCCACTAAAGTCCCTATTTCACAGGTTTGTGCAAAAAATACTGACACAAAGCCCCTTTTCCTTTCTCCAAATCTAACGTCATTTTCCTGAAGCCCTGGCTTGCTTTCGGCCAAACAGCAAGAGTAAGGTAGGGGGTAAGACCTTCCCACCGCCCAGATCTACTAACAAAGATCCAGTCGAAGTCGGTGAATCCGATACGCGAGCAAGGCCATCTGCTCCAGTTCCCAACCTTCTCCCTTCTCCAAGTCTTTGGTGCAACACCTACTTTTCTGGGCTGGACAAGAAGAGAGGGTACATTCTTTCTGACTTACTACACATGGGAATTTCTGGAAAGCTTTACCTTGGATTCAGTTTCACATTCCCTTTCCTGCCTTGCTGAAGGTTCGGGGAAAGGTCTGGGGAGAGGGCTGATACAGAATCCCTGCTCTGAACAGACCCAGCCGGGAGCCCAACGGTGTGGTGGCTCCTGGCTCACCAGAGTGAGACTGTTGAGAAGTCCCTTAAGGTGGCTGCATGTCCATCAGGTTCCAAGAAATAAGTCTGCTGGCTGTTTCCGGATTTTAAATATCAAAGTAATTTCCTGCAACCTTATTTTAAGTAAACATCCCTGAAATGCAAACTGTTATAGACACGTTAGCCCTCCAGCCTCAGGAAGGCCCCCAAGCTTGTCCAGAGAGAAGCCACTGTCTACCTAATGTGGCAAGAAGGTTAAGACACCAACAAGAAGGAACAGGACATCCTAGAAAAGGATGGCAGTGCTGGCTGCACAACACTGTGAATGCACTTAACTGAACTGAACACCTAAGAGGGTTAGAATGGTGATGGTGCAGGTCCTACCTGCACTCCTTGATCACTTGGTGGATGTCAAACTCGAAGGCTGCCATCAAAATGTTGTCCAGGGGTTCTGGGCTGCTCTCACCTCCCAGAAACAGGTCAAGGCTGGACTGTGGAAAGGTGGTGACCCATTCAGTCGCCAGATGGAAGCAGAGACCCAGGGGGGGCAGGCAGCGCTGCTGCATAGGGAACACTGGAGCAGGGTGATGGGGTCCTTCAAGAAGGGGCCAGAGGAAAGGTCCTGCCTGTTCTCCAGGGAGGTTCAACTCAATGAGGCCACACGGTGAAAACGACCCAGCAGGGAGCAGAGCCCCCAGAAGCCCTACTCCCCACCCCCACCCCACGGAGCTCAGACTCACCTGGGCATAGAAGTGCAGGTCCATGGGTTTTACTGTGGGGTGAGAGTACAGGAGCCGGGTCACTAGGAAATGATACCAGTTACTCAGAAGCTCCTTCTGCTCCAACAGCGCAGCTTCATCTCCCAGCATGATCTGAGAAGAGAGATGCTTTCCCTTAGGTCTGGGGGTGACTTCCCGATAATGCTCCTGACCTCGACTGGAGCATCTGGTTGGAAAGCTCTCTCCTTCCCTCAGAGCCAATGAACAGCCCTGTCTCAGGAGGACATGTCGTTGCTGCACTGGATGCCACAGCCCCCGGGGGAAGCCAACTTGGACCCTGGCCTGGACTTGCTTCCCACAGACCTTGCAGAGAGACTCGAGGTGAGGACTGGAGGCGAACGTGCCGTCCTGGAGGTGCCGCTCACATCCCTCGTGCCAGTGCTGCCACTTCAGCTCCAGCTCCGTTAGTGTCTGAGTGTTACCAGGCTACCGGAAGAGACGCAGAGAGATGCCATCACCGCACAAACCCCTTACACTCATTGAATGAACCCACCTCCACGACCCAGAAGAGCAGGGCTACTCGCACATACGCTGAGAACAGGCATGGTCCGCATCAGGTCCCCAAGGATTCGGCACATGCCTGCAGAGGTGGGGCTGGTGTTGGCTTCCTTGGAGAGCATCTGTCGGGCCTCATCCAGCCGGCCCTGCAGCACCAAGACGGTCACCTGGGAGGGTACCCAAGAACACAAGCATTCACGGAGGCTCGGAAGCCACTCCCCTTAGCCCACCACTGGCTTCCTAGCCTTGGAGAAACGTGATGGTTCCCTCCCTCCAGAGGTAATCCAATTCATCCAATCTCCCAGTTTTAACCTATACCATGCTTTTCAAACTGCACGTTGTAACCCATTGTAGGTTATGACCAACTTTTAAAAAATAAATAAAATAGAAAATAAAAAATACCAGAGTGCATCAAATAAAGTATTGGCTCATAAACGTTTCAGTTCAAATACATATACGTATATATACAAACGCTCAGTATAAATACAGTTGATCCTTTCTATTCAGATTCCATATTTGTGAATATGCCTACCTGCTAAAACTTATTTGTAACCCCAAAGTCAATATCCGAGGTGCTTTCACCATCATCTGTGGACATGTGCAGAGGGGCAAAAAATTTGAGTCACCTGATGTGCACATTCCCAGCTGAGGCTGAACGAGGCGGCACTCTACATTCTGGTACCAGCTCTTACACTAAATTAGTGTCTTTCTGGCGATTAGTGCCACATTTTTTGCATTTCTGTGCTTTCTGTTGGGCCCCCAAGCGTTGTGCTGAAGTGCTGCCCGATTCCTAACTGCAAAGGAGGCTATGACATGCCATACAGAGAATGTATGTGTCAGATAAGGAAAGAGAACATACGTGTTAGATATACGTGTTCATTCAGGCAAGGATTATAGTGCTGCTGGCCATGAGTTCAATTTTAATAAATCAATAATACATATTAAATAAGGTGTCTTGAAACACAAACATACACAAGATTATAAATTGATCAGCGGACAAAAATGTTGTGACCAGAGGCTCGAAAGAACCCTGTAATTCCCCTACAAAGAGCGATGGCTCAGTAATCGAGAGCTCAGGGTTCCAGGCAACTTTATAGACCATAACTATCATGAATAATGAGAATCAACATTATATACATGCAAGTATATACGTAAAACATACACAGTAAAAGTTCTTCCATTAAGCCACGCTCAGAAAAGCCAAGGATATATAACCTGACAAGTCCCCAATTCCTCTCTCTAGCCTGGACTTCCTTCTCTGAATTCCAGACGTGTATATCCTACTGCCAGTCAATGTCTCCACTTGGCTCTCCTAGGCATCTTGTTTAACATGCCTGACAGTAAACACCCGGGCACCTCCAACTCACCAACCCACATTCTTCTATTTCTTACACATCCAATCCATTAGCAAATCCTACCACTGTATCTTTAAATTGTACCCAGAATCAAGTCACTTCTCACCATCTCCTGCGCTCAGCTCCTACCCTTGTCCAAGTTGCCACCTCTGCCTGGTTTAGGACCTCAGCCTCCAAACTGGTCTCTCTGCTCTGCCTTTGCTCTGCTCTCAGCAGTGTGGCCAGAGGACCCTTTGAAAACGTAAGTTAGATCACAGTGCTCCTTCGCCTGACTCTCCAAGGTCCCCGTCACCCCATCTGACTCAGGAGTAAAATGGGAGCTCTAACCTTGCCCATCAACTAGCTCATACATTTATGCCCTTCAACGAATTTAATCATAGCAGCCATGTGGGGTAGGTGTTGTTATTATCTCCATGGTACAGAGGAGGGAACTAAAGGCTGTTAAGTAGCTCATTCAAGAGCTCACAGCTGCTAAGAGGCAGAGCTGGGATGCTAACCCGGGCACTTTGGCACAACAGGCCATGTTCTTACCACTCAGCTACGCTGCCTCTCTAAAAGCTAAAGCCCTTACCCCTCCTCGCCTTCTTCAGGTCTCTGCTCACATGTCACCCCACAAGGGAGGCCTTCCTTGACACCCCTACTCTAGCACTCCCGATTCCCCTCCCTTGCTTTATTTCTCTCCACAGCACTTCACTTTTACACATGCTACATGTTCGACTTGTTTCTGTATTTATCTCCTGTCTCCTCACCCAGGATGTAAGCTCCGTAAGGGCAGGAATCATTGCCCTCTTTGCTCATGGTTGTTTCTGCAGTGCCTGCAAACAGTAGCACTCAATAAATACTCAGTGAATGAATCAGAGACTCAAAATCTAGGCCCAATGATTTCTGAGCAAAGTCTCTCCCCATTACCTGCACAGATCTCCTGGCACCAAAAGGCTCAGGAACAGCCTCAAAGGTGACAACTCCTTACTTGAATTTCAGATTTTATAAGTCTCCATTATTCAAGTCAACCAGCAACCTCCTCCCTGCTCCCTCCCAATTGCATCACAGGTCAGTAGAGGTGACTGGGAAAGTACTGCTCTCACAGAAAGAGAATACATACACACAGGCTGACTTTCAAAGTGATAATCCAAAGTGACTCTGGGATCATCAATGTCTTTGTTTTGTTTTTGTTTTTTAAATATTTATTTAGGCTGTGCCAGGTCTGAGTTGCAGCACGCAGGATCTTCGTTATGGCAATACAGTCTCTTTAGTTGTGGCATTCAGAATCTTTAGTTGCGGCACACGTGTGGGACCTAGTTCCCTGACCAGGGATCAAACCCAGGCCCCTTGCGTTGGTAGCACCGAGTCTTAGCCACTGCGCCACCAGGGAAGTCCCAAGGTCTTTGTTTTTAATAGCTTTACTGAGTTACAATTTATACATTATAAATATTCACCTGTTTAAGTGTATAATTCGATGAATTTTAGTGAGTTCCCAAAGTTGTGCACCATCACCATAATCCAGTTATTAGAACATTTCTATCACCTCAAAACAACTCTCATGCTCATTTATATCAAACCCCTACCCCAGCAGCTATCCATTGGTTTTGTATTATCTTCATGCTTTCTAACCCTTAGATCCACAAAGAAATCAAAATTCCCTTCTCACTGCAAAGTCTACAAAGCATTATTTTTCTTACATGATAACTTAGTTCAAAACTCTCCCACAGGGCTTCCCTGGTGCTGCAGTGGTTAAGAATCCGCCTGCCAATGCAGGGGACATGGGTTCGAGCCCTGGCCCGGGAAGATCCCACATGCCGCGGAGCAACGAAGCCCACGCATCTAGAGCCCATGCTCCGCAACAAGAGAAGCCACCGCAATGAGAAGCCCACGCACCGCAACGAAGAGTAGCCCCTGCTCACCGCAACTAGAGAAAGCCCGGGCACAGCAACAAAGACCCAACACAGCCAAAAATAAATTAATTAAATAAATTCATTAAAAAGGAAAAAAAACAAAACCTCTCCCACGGAGCAGGGAAGAAAAAAGACCTAAGCACGTCTCCGTAATTGCAGACTCAAAGAACCAAGTGCACACAGGGTCAGCAGGCAAAACCTCAGGCCTGCCTGTGAGCACAGGGAAAACAGAATATAAGGTGGAAGGCAGGGAGGCCCAGCCTGCATGAGGATCTTACCAAGTTCCAGAATCTCTCGTGTTTGCTTGGATTCTCACTGCCCAGAACATCTGCCGACAAACTGTCCACCTCACACACATGCAGTTGGACCCAGTCAAGGAGGTGAAGGAGAAGAGGGCCGGCTGGAAGGAAAAACTCTCGTCACACACAAAAGCAATAAATTCCACTTTCCCAAAGTACAGACAACGTAGGACACACGAGCTGACTATGTAGGAAGTGTTTTATCCCTCTTAAGTGAGCACACATGTGGTCCTGCATAAAGGGCTGAGCTAGCAAATAGACTTTTATGGAATGCTTCCTCTGGCCAGGCAGCTCCACCTTTCACTGACTCGTGGGAAGGGTTGGACATGAGACCCAGACCTCACCACCCCACCACCCCTCAGATTCTTCAGAACTACGCAATACTCACTGGCTATGTAAGTCATGGCCATATAGGGACTGGTGCCAGGTATGCAACAATGATAAAAACATAGCGACAGCCCTCAAAATCTACTGGAGGAGGCGGGCACATAAACAACTAATTTTAATTTCAAGTTGCTCCGTGCTTTAGCAGGAGTATGAATAAAAAGCTATGACTGCAAAGAGACTATCAATACACGTTTATAAATAACAGTAAACATAAACCATAAAAGAACGCAAAAAAGCCTGTAGCACCTCCACAGAGAGCCCACTCAAGCCAGGATACCGTACTGACCACAATTTAATTCAAGATCAACAGAATAATTCGGAGTGGACCATTAACTTGTAGGGTTGGCCCTGCCCCAATCACTAGTGAAAGAATTGTCAAAGTGACTTTGCCGCCTACCACCTAATTCCTCTTCATATCCGTAAAACCTTTTTCCTTTTTAAAATTTTAAACAACAGAAATGTATTGTCTCACATTTCAGGAGGCTAAAAGTCTGAGACTAATGTGTTGGAAGGGTTGGTTCCTTCAGAGGCTAAGGAAGAACCTGTGCCACGCCCCTCCCCTAGCTTCTCCTAAAACTTTCTTAAGCTTGACCAGTCCATGATATAAATATCGACCACCCCTTTCGCACGCTAGTTTAATATTGTTTTCTTGGTATTTTTCAGGGGTCACCTGCCTAAGAGTTTAGATTTTCAGAAGACTGTCTGATTCTTTTTGCAGTATCTGACAAAACAGCAGGCTTCTTTGGGTATCATGTAATACTTTCTGATGGTTACGTTGATGAAAAGCAATGAAAAGAGCATTCTAGGCAACAAAACACTCATCACAACATAGAAAAGGGCAGGGGGACACCTTTGATGCTGTGACAAGATGATTCTGTGCTCACCTGGGGCTACTTCAATAAAAAGAATCTCACAAAGGTTCCAAATGAGCTCCATTGCTGACAGACTGGAGACCTAAGGAAGAAATGGAGACAAAGTTTTGACTGAAAACATTCCTGAGGTTTTTTCTTAAAGCAAAGAAACAAAGGATAGCTTGAAACACCTCATGGTCATTTATTAACTCAACATCTACTGACTATTCCTATGGCAGGGCTTCCCACAAGGCAGCCAGTGAGAGAATTTTAGGGGGTGGGACACAGACTAATATTTTCTATTTTAATCGTTGTGGTTTTAGTTTAACGTGCATTAGAAAAATATAACTAGCTCATTACACCCATGATCTTGATGAATATTATGGTTTAGGAAGAGGCTTTGAGTGTAAAGGGAGAGATGATTTTTAGAAAAATATTCACTAAATAATATTACAATATATAGATACAGCAAAAATTGTCAAGTTGGTATTCAAGGGACTGACATTTAGGAAACAGTCTACTAAAAAGCAAACCCGGGACTTCCCTGGAGGTCCAGTGGTTAAGACTGCGCACTTCCAACGCAGGGGGCGCAGGTCTGGGAACCAAGATCCCATGTGCCGTGGCCAAAAAAAAAAACACAAACCCAATATAAGACACCAAAATAAATCGGGTCTGGACCCTGCCCTTAGGAATATGCAGTATTCCCTCCCCCATCATTCTTCTGTGCAAAATCACAGAATACCTTAACCATAAGGAAAAATAAATGTTTTGATGACAGAGATAATGCACCAGTCCCTATTCACTACTGAGTTTGAACAATATCAAAATTCTAACCAAAGAAAGAGAATTCTTTAAGTCATCTTCCAACTAAAGTTAAACAACTGGCAGCTTAAAAATGTTGGGTTCATTAGCTGAGTTCAGTTTATGAGACTAACCAGGGATTCCAAAAGCTTAGCTCACTATCTCAGGTGACACAATGTGGTTAGGATTTATATTTCCCGTAAGAGTTGAAAACTAATACAAGTATTTACCAAGCACATCCTTGTGTTCCAATGTGCGAGGCCTTGAAGGGGGCACTGGCAAGTTCAAGATGATTCCTACCACCCCAAGGAGTTGCCTATCTACCTGGAAAGAGAGACTTCTGCAAAACCAGTGATTGCAATGCCACTGCAGGTGGGTGCTGAGGATGTAGCTGGACATAAAGGAGGTACCAGTACAACAAAAACCCCTTACCTGGATGCTAAACTGGCGGTCACTGGCTGGATCTTTACCAGCAACTAACAAAACACAAGACATTTTAAGTGAGCACTAAAACTTTAGTCTTACTGTTATAGCTTCACATATAAGTACTGTGGCTTGTGCCTTCTAAGACCATCCATTTTCACTATGGATTTTTTGAAAAGGCCTTCACAGCTCTGTTGTAGATGAATGACCTTAAACCAAGGCCTTCAAATTACAAATTACAAATGGCTCTTTCAACTACACTACAGCAAATGTAGACACCACCATGTTATACAAGACTCTACCCAGCATCTAGGAGTCACACGGCTCTCGTGGTTATTATGACTTTAAATCACCAAGGTCAAAGGACTGGGAATGTGATTATCGAAGATCTTGAATTTGGCCCTTCAGCCTCATATGTGTCAACATAGTATGTTCTAATTTGAAAAACGTACTCAAGACAATTGCCAAAAAATTAAGGATTATGTAAGATGGGAAAGTAGGAGTTTTGAACTGGAATGTCAATCAGATTTTAACTTGTCGTATTTATAGCCAGATAAATCCTTCAACTATTATCACATACAAACAAAGTCCTTACTTGCAAGCTGGTGCATTTCCTCCAGGCATGCTCTTATGACTGATCGGTAGTTTTTACTCACTCGAACCAACCTAAAAACAATGAAATGACATAAAAGACGAACCTGGAACAGTTTGTGGTGATAGAAAGTAAGGAACATCTTGTGAAGATAGAAAGTATAAAAAAAAAAAAAGATAAGAAGTTGCTGAAAGACAGGAGCCAACTTGAAGGAGCTCCTAATGACCAAAGCTGAACAACTTGAGTGACAAAATAAGTAAAACACCACATAACCCACTGACTAAAATAAATATCCTTGAGTCCACACTGATATTAATAGTTGCAAATGAGACCCACTGACAGACCCTAAAATTAGTGGCTGAAATTTAAGGAGAAATGGGATTTGCATAGCCGCAAGGTTTCTCCCCCAAATACTTATTAGTTACACAGGGAAAGATGGTAACTTTACAGTACAGAAACCACATTAACCACGCAATCAAGGTCAACAACAACATAAGAAGGCCTCAGCGTCATGAATCTCATGATACGATGTACTGAGAAGGACATATCACACCATTTCTGTGGTATTCTTGCTAAAAATGCATAACCTCTGTCCAATCAAGAGAAAGCACCAGACAAACCCAGGACAGTTTTGAGGGACAGTCTCCAAGACAATTGGTCAATATTTTTCAAAAGTGTCAAGGTCATGAAAGAGATGAGGGAGAAAAAAACTAAATGCAATCTCATTTGGCTGCAGAAGAGAAAAAAGGACATTAGTGGAAAACTTAGTGAAATTCAAATAAGGTCTTCACTTAATCATACTGCATCAATTTTTTAAAAAATTAATTTTATTTTTGGCTGTGTTGGGTCTTCATTGCTGTGCGCGGGCTTTCTCTAATTGTGGCGAGCAAGGGCTACTCTTTGTTTCGGTACAAGGGCTTCTCATTGTCGCGGCTTCTCTTGTTGTGGAGCACGGGCTCTAGGCGCGCAGGCTTCAGTAGTTGTGGCACGTGGGCTCAGTAGTTGTGGTGCACAGGCCTAGTTGCTCCACGGCATGTGGGATCCTCCTGGACCAGGGCTCGAACCCATGTCCCTTGCATTGGCAGGCAGATTCTTAACCACTGTGCCACCAGGGAAGCCCCATACTGCATCAATGTTTAAGTTTCCTGGTTTAAATACCAGTAATGTGGTTATGTAAGATATTAACATTAGAGAAGCTTGGTAAGGGACGTACAGAAATCTACTATCTTTGTACCTTTTCTATAAGTTTAAAATTAGTTCAAAATAGAGTTCTTCAAAAAGGAAATAGCAGATTGTAAAGCAACTATACTCCAATAAAAAATAATTTTAAAAAAATTTGGTAGAAAGGGTTCTACAACTAAGCAGGTGGCAACAACATCATCTCTCCATCATCACCATAGGCTGTTTGAGATAGGAGAGACCTCACAGGTCTATCAGTCTGGGTCTTTGTTTTGGAAACGATGCAAAAGAAGCCTAAATCATGGGGTTTCCCTGGTGGCAAAGTGGTTAAGAATCCGCCTGCCAATGCAGGGGACACGGGTTCAAGCCCTGGTCCGGGAAGATCCCACATGCCACGGAGCTCCTAAGCCTGTGCGCCACAACTACTAAGCCTGCACTCTGGAGCCCACACGCCACAACTGCTGAAGCCCACACGCCTAGAGCCCATGGTCCGCAACAAGAGAAGCCACTGCACCACAACGAAGAGTAGCCCCTGCTCGCCGCAACTAGAGAAAGCCCGCGCACAGCAACAAAGACCCAACGCAGCCAAAAATAAATAATAAATAAATTAATTAAAAACTTTTAAAAAAGAAGCCTAAATCATGCTCTAAACACACACGCACACACAAAGGAAATAGAACAAAACAAACAGAAAGCAATTGGCTATTAGTTGCCAATATGCACATCCTTAGCAAGAAACATTAGTTCTAAATGAAGAAACCTAAAGGCCACCTACTGGCTCCATTTATTTTCATTCTTTTTTTTTTTTTTTTTTCTTTCTGGCTCCATTTAAAGATGAACAGAAGGGCTTCCCTGGTGGCGCAGTGGTTGAGAGTCCGCCTGCCGATGCAGGGGACATGGGTTCGTGCCCCGGTCCGGGAAGATCCCACATGCCGCGGAGCGGCTGGGCCCATGAGCCATGGCCGCTGAGCCTGCGCGTCCGGAGCCTGCTCCGCAATGGGAGAGGCCACAACAGTGAGAGGCCCGCGTACCACAAAAAAAAAATCAAAAAATAAAGATGAACAGAAGCTACGATGGGGGCAGCAGGAGGTGAAGCAACTTGCACACACTGTCTCACCTAATCCTCACTACTCCTTACCCCCTTTCACAGTCAAGATTCAGGCCCAAATAAATAACTCACCCAGCCAAGAAACAAGGTAATATGCTGACCCTCATGCACAAAATAGGAGCTACCATCCCACCATCAGTAGGATATTTACTAATTTATTAATTCAGCAAACATTTTAGAGCACCTACTGAATAGACGCACGAGGAGATCTGGGAACAGAGGGCCCACATAAATAAGACGGGGTCCCTGCCTTCCAGGAATTACAGGACTTCTGACATATTTTTTCCTTGGAGTCATAATAGATTTCTCTGAGTTATCAATATTCCGTACCAGAGCCTCTTGTCACCAGTGATCTCTCACATACAGACACATACATAGACATACAGACACACACACGCATGCACACACGCGTGCGCGCGCTGACCAGGGTATCCTCCAGGGTGATTTATTTGTAAAATGCTTATCAAGGAAGTGAAATACTGTGACACTGTGGTTAATAATAAGACATATAAAACTGGTCTTCGGGACTTCCTGCAGGGGGTGAGGGCTCGATCCCTGGTTGGGGAACTAAGATCCCCCATGCTGCGCAGTGCAGCCAAAAAGTAAAAAAAAAAAAAAATAAAACTGGTCTTCGTCCCCAGTCCGTGACCCACAGCTCCTAAAATCTTTGAAAATTCCTAAGTGATAAGAGTGCTAGAAGCATCTTTTGTTCCAAATCTGGGTGGCTCCTGGATGAGGGCTGGTCACAAGAAAGACCAAGTCGTAATTAGAAACTTGAAATTTTCAGCCCTGTCCCTGACTTCTCTAGAGAGGGGAGAGGGCTGGAAATGGAGATAATAATTGATCATGCCTACATGAGGAAGATTCCATAAAATCTCAATAGCATGGGGTTTGGAGAGCTTCCAGGTAGGTTAACACATCCATGTACCAGGATGGTGACACAACCCAGCTCCAGAGAGACAGACGTTCCTGCACTTGGGACCCTTCCAGACCATGCCCCACATACATCATCCGGCTGTTTTTCTGTGTCCTTTCTCATATCCTTTAACGAACTGGTAAATGTGTTTCCTTGAGTTCTGTGAGCTGCTCCAGCAAATTAATCAAACCTAAGGTGGTCATGGGAACCTCTGATTTATAGCCAAGTTGGCCAGAAGCTGTGGGTAACCTGGGGACCCACTATTTGTGACTGGCATCCGAATGGGGGACAGTTTTGTGGGACTGAGCCCTTAATTTATGGAATCTGATGTTATCTCCATGTAGACAGTGTTAGAATTGAGTTGAATTGTAGGATACCCAGCTTGTTTCAGAGAATTGCTTGGTGGGGGAAAAATCCCAGACATCTGGTGTCAGAAGTGTTGTGAGGAAAACACAGGAGGGAAAAAACTGTCTTTTTGTTGTTGTTTTTTTCAATACAGATACCAACACTGTCCATTCCCTAACCGTATGAATGAACTCTAAGGAAAACCTAACACAGGGGTTCTCAAAATCCACTGTGCTTAAGACTCACCTAGAGATTTTAGGATCCACCCCTAGAAACTGTGGTGATATGAGGTGGGGCCTAAACAAGTACCTGACCCTGATGCAGTTAACTCATGAACCACACTCCAAACAATTCTAGTCTATAAATAATACAAGTTTTCTGGTCTCTTCACAAAAAAAATGCTTTAAAAATAATTCTTTAAAGACAAAACAAAACTCCCAAGAGTGGAACCTCATTCAATGACTCTCAGGTGCTTGTCTGGCTTAAATTTTATTCTTTGGAGGGTAAGTGAAGTAGGAATATAAACAAAGCAGCAGCCAGCAAGTCAATCAGCAGCCACTCGCACATTCTCTGTAAGACATTTCCATCCATGCCCATTTATACTGTCCACTAAAGAGGACACAAACTAGAACCAGGAGTCCCTGATTTCTCCAGGAGAGCCATCCATCATGCAAAAGGATAAGGACGCATTTCATGCGGTTTCCCACAATTCAGCTCTGGGCTGCAGCACCTATCAGCAGCCTACTTACTGAGTTTTTCTGGATTTTCCAGTCAACTCTTCTTCAATTCTCTGGAGGCCCACAAAGATCCCATGGGATTCATTGAAGAGTTTTCTCAGGATTTGAGAGTAAACATCCTCATTCTTTCGGATTATATGGATAAAGGGGCAACCTGGCATCATGTCTGATTTTTCTGAAACAAAACAGAAAAAAAATTTAACACCTATCACCATCATCCTCATGAAAGAACCCACTCTAAAAACTCTGAGTATCTAATTACAAAAGCTTCAGCTTCTTTGCTACTGATTTCACTTATTAAAAATGATATGAATTATCATTTATCCACACGTGAATTTTTACTTTTCTTTTTTTTTGATCGCGCCACGCAGCATATGGGGTCTTAGTTCCCCGACTAGGGCTCGAACCTGCACCCCCTGCAGAGGGAGCATGGGATCCTAACCACTAGAATTCCCCACACATGAATTTTTTTTTTTTTTTTTTTTTTTTGTGGTACGCGGGCCTCTCACCACTGTGGCCTCTCCCGTTGCAGAGCACAGGCTCCAGACGTGAAGGCTCAGTGGCCATGGCTCACGGGCCTCGCCGCTCCGCGGCATGTGGGATCCTCCCGGGCCGAGGCACGAACCCGTGTCCCCTGCATTGGCAGGCGGACTCTCAACCACTGCGCCACCAGGGAAGCCCCCCCAACACATGAATTTTTAAACACAAATGTTTACTCTCAGACTTTACTCCTCAATTCACTGGCATATTTTGTAATGACCTTTCACCTCCATCAACTGAAATATACTAGAAAAAAAGAGTAAACTCATTTAATATTAGCCTATGTAATATTCAGTAGACAAGATAAACCTACAGCTGAAGTTTTATATAACATCAAAGTAAATATTATTTTTATATTACTTTTTTACTGCCACTACTCCTAAAACAAAGAATCAAGAACTGACTAAACTATTTTGCAACAGTGATGAAAAGGCTCTATAATAAATTATTAGCCACCAACTTGTGGAAATTTCTTATAAACAACTTCTCAAATAAGTTGTGATAATGTTCAATGGCTTGTCCTGAAAGTGATTTCAATAGATATAAACAAAAACAGAAAGAAAACCTTGAGTTTCCAACAATCGAGGACAAGCCAGAAATGTTGATAAGCTCTCCTATTAAGTAGGAAAAGGGCCATCCAGACCTAGTCACCGAAGTTTCTCTTCTGAGCAACTTCCACAGCTCTGCCAAACTTGAGATCTTCAATACCAACAGATTCCATAAATATTTAACAACATTAGGGATAATTATTTATTTATTTATTTACTTATTTGGCTGTGTCAGGTCTTAGCTGCAGCTTAGTTGTGGCATGGGCTCTAGAGCGCGGGCTCAGTAGTTGCAGTGTGTGGGCTCTCTAGTTGCGGTGCGTGGGCTCTAGAGCGCAAAGGCTTAGTTGCCCCGCAGCATGTGGGATCTTAGTCCCCTGACCAGGGATTGGACCCATGTCCCCTGCATTGGAAGGCGGATTCTTAACCACTGGACAACCAGGGAAGTCCACGTTAGGGATAATTTTTAACTATAAAATCAAGAAAAACTACATCGCTTAAAAATTACATGAACTTCATACCATGTAATCTGCCAAAATTATATGACCTTCATTAGCTCAATCTGCTCCTTGTAAGAAGGGAACCTCCACATTTGGATAAAGAATGTTGCAAATATTACAAGAAAAATCTCTTCAGCATTTTCTGAGATTTCTCTCTTGAAAAGGAGAAAGGAAAATCAAATATCAAGATTTCAGTTTTACCTTGCTACTAGAGGGAATCAGTATTGGAAAGGTAAGATCCATGTCTGATACCTAATGGAGCTTAGAGAACAAAGCCAAGGACAAATCATTTTGCTCTCCAGCTCATTTGTGCTATGTATTAACAGCCTACGAAATTCAATCAAGTTCACAATGCTAACATAAAGGTAAGGGCTATGACATTTGCAAAAATTCACAATGAGGGCACTATCATAAAGAGAGTTAGTAAAAAAAAATTAATGAATTAAATTAAAAAAAGAGAATTAGTTACTCTGGACAAAAAGGAAAAAAAGCTTCACGTATTCAAATATAAAGAAAATCTTTCTTTAACACTGGAAGACCATTGTTAACCTTTTTTCCTGGACTCAAAATCTGCCAGGTCTCATAAATCAATGAAAATCTTAAATAGCTACATAGTTTCAAAAATGAACAAAATAAGTGCAAAATAAGTGCAACTGTTTCATATTTCAGCTAGTCATACCTGAGAGAAGAAAAAAAACAAATGTGCCAAGATAGATAATCTAAAAGAAAAGAAAAAAAAAAACTACCTTTTTTGTTGAAAGACGTTTCACACACCAGCATCTCCCCTGGACCCCAGTCAAAACACATTTGCTTCTTCTGGGAATTCACTCCCGGAATAAACTAGTAAAAAAAATAAGGCACAGAAATTGTTATTCTTCCTAAAGGCTTTGCTTTCAAATTACTTGCAGGTATAATCCTAGAAGCCAGTGGTCGTGAAAGTTATTAAGTGCTAATCTATGAACACAGCTGAGTGTGACTGAGCAGCCCTGTCTGTTAGACCCTAAATGAACAAGTGAATTTTGCTAGGCACATCAACCCAGCCTGTCACTTCTGAAGTGTTGATAAAAAGGAAAGCTACACCTCAATCAATTACTATATGGTAATTCAGTGATCTGTAGTTCAGAAAAAGGGAAGTTAAAAAAATTAAAAAGGAATTGAACTGTTTGTTACTCACTAAAAAGACAGAGACCTCCAATCCCATGGCTTCTGTGTCACATCTTTTATGACTTGATTTTTTTACTCCAACTCAGACCAATCCCTCTAAGTCTCGGCTTCATAAATCCAACTGCCTAATCCACACCTTTATGAGCTGTCTAACCTCTAGAGCTATATCCATAACGTCAAGAACCAAAAAAGGAACTCTTGATGCCCAAACCTCATTCCACTCCCCCAGTGGGACCAAGCCTTTCCCAACCGTTAGGAACAATCCTTGTAATACTCCGCCTTCCCTCATCACCCACTGAGTTTATTTTAGCTAAATACGCATCTGTCCTATACCCCAGCAATTCCATTTCTAGGTATTTATCTGCAAAGTAACAACCAAAGAAAGACAACAAGAACTGCAACTTATATTTTTAAGCGCCCTTGACCTAAAAAGATAAGACCACTGGCCTAGAAAAACTGCTCAAGATTATTCTCTCTCTGAATCTACACTTAAACATCCCTGAATCTGCTAATTACTAACTGGCCTTCATGTGCCTTGATAAGAGGAAGCAGCTGTGTGAAGAGCCGACACAACAACTGCTACACAGGTGACAATGGTTTTCAGGGTTATTCATCAGCCTCCTGAGGGTGTGTTCAGCGTAAGCCCAAAGAGCAGACTAACTCTCAAACACCCACGTGACTGAGTTCGAACTTGCAGAGTTGAAGTTCAGATTCTAGACCACGCAGTTCTGCCAAGATCATGCCCCCCTGAGAGGCTGTGTCCACAAGGCCAACCAGTTTCCTACCTGGTCTCCCCAACACCAATGTAAAGCTGGGTTATCACAGGTCAACCATCACTACTGGGGGCAAAATTAAGCTTAGATCATTTTCATTCCATTTGTAAATGCATGACTCATTGTTATGGTTCAATAACAAAGTGGCTCTCCTGGGCTGCACAGGGTGCTGGGAAGGTTTCCCCATCCAAAGATTCGGACATAAGTGAAGGAGGGAAAAGCAAGATAACACGTAGTCTGTAAAAGTTCCAGTGATTCCGATAGCCTAATTTTTCACCCCAGAAACACTGACATAGTCCTTGATAGACATTTAATATTTAAGATACTTTATATATGCATTAAAAGTTAACAATCTATAGCATATAGGAGTAAGCTTTATAGAGAGTAACAACCCACGTTAACTGCTATTTGAGATCTCATGTCTCTTTTTGTCCAGTTAGCTTTGAAATGACTTCTATTTTCAGTTTTTGGTTCTGTCAGATACTGCTTTGCGATCTGATGGCTTTAGCTGAAAACTGAAGGCATCTTAACCTTCTAAAAAGCAAAAATACAAGGTCAGGCAACTTGCAGTTTAGTGGGGCTTACAGGTTACCAAGAGCTAAGAGACGCAGAACAAGCCTAAACGGACAGAAATATTTGACCTAGTCAGGAAAGGCTTTCCTGACAAAGAGGCTCCTGGAGCTTGCATGTAAGAAATGAACAGGATATAAACCTAAGAGAGAAGAGATCCCAAGCAGGGGGAACAGTAGGTGTCTCTTATCTAACAACCATGAATCTCTTTATAAGCATCGTAGGTCACCCACACCTGACATATTCTCTTGAGAGTTCAAATACAACTGAAAGGAAACAGAGCAATAAAAGCAAGAATAGTCTCCCGAAAGAATAATTATATTTAGTAAACCTTGGGCCAGCTCAAGCAAAGCCAAGCTCACGGCGTTGCGATGTGAAGCTTAGCTCGGCTGGGAGAAAAAAGCCCCAATTCCTGTGCTTGGTTCAAGCCCGCTCCTTAAAGCATTAGCCCCAAAGGAAAACCCAAAGAAGTAGGAAGGTCGGGAAGACAAGGGACGGAAAGGGATGGAGTGGGGCCTCCAGGGCCAGGTATTCTGAGTATACAAAGGGGCAGAAACCCAGCGACCACTGCGACCCAAACACGGGCACCTAGTTAATGGGACTTCTGGACGACGGCAATTGTACTGAGGGAAGGGGACGAGCACCTCGCAGGCGGCACAGAGATAGACAAGCCTGCAGGGACGAAGCGCACCCAATCCTCGGACCTAGAAGGCAAACAGTACTGTTCGAGGCACCCTTACAGTGACTGTCGGCTCGCCATCTAGCTCCTCCATAGCGCAGCACCTCACCGCCCGGAACTCGCAGGGTAGCCAACGCTCCCAGCTCGGGCCTCCCGCTCCGAGCCGGCTGCGAGAGAGGACCCCGTCCGAGCACCTCCCGAACTGCCTGCAGGGCCGAACCTCCAACGCCGCAGGGATCTCTCCTCTTGGCCACGACCACCCCTCTGCGGCACTCCACACGTGTCTCTCCTTCCTGGCCTCGACAATACGACAGGGAAAACAGCGCCAGCGGCAGCCTATCCACACAGTACCGCTCTCGCCAGATCCGGCGCCGCCACGGACAACCCCGAGCCAGGCAGAGAGAAGGTCCCGGATACGGCGGGAGCGGCGGTGATGCGGCTGCGCGTGCGCGGGCCGAGGCGAGCGTTGGGCTTGGTAGGGGTGTGAGTGAGCGCACTACCTTACCCGATCCTGGCTTTGCACTCCGCTTCTTGGTCTGCAGGTTGGCGTCGTCGCCGCTGCTTCTCTGAACAGTGTCCGTGGCGAGAGAGCCCTGTCGGTTCTTCGGGCTTGTGTACGAAGGTATTCGCCGCCACTCCCACCCCAAAAGGCTCAAAAGTCATGGGGACAAAATTGATGCAACTGAAACAGCTGTGAAATTGAGACCCCTGGGTTCAATTGAAAACAAATACCGGTTGTTATCTCACAAAAGAAAAGTAGGAAAAGACACTCAAATTAGGGAATCCCCGGTCTTATTATGGAAAACCTCAACAAAAGTGCTCCAATAGGGGCTTCCCTGGTGGCGCAGTGGTTGAGAATCTGCCTGCTAATGCGGGGACAGGGGTTCTGAGCCCTGGTCTGGGAGGATCCCACATGCCGCGGAGCAACTAGGCCTAGGCCCGTGAGCCACAGCTACCGAGCGTGCGCGTCTGGAGCCTGTGCTCCGCAACGGGGGGCCGCGACTGTGAGAGGCCCGCGCACCGAGATGAAGAAAGGCCCCCGCTCGCCGCCAACTGGAGAAAGCCCTCGCACAGAAACGAAGACCCAACACAGCCAAAAATAAATAAATAAATTTAAATTTTTTAAAAAAAGTGCTCCAATAGCCTAAAGGAGTTATTTATTTTGTAAATGGCGTATTTACAAATATATAAACATACAAGGAATAGAATAGTACTCGTTCTAAATTCCCAGATAAGCGAGTTTTTTCCTTTTTTAACGAACGGAAGGTAATTCGAAATCTTAAAATAAACCTTAGGAAACAGTGCCTGAAAATGTAGCAGCTTTTATTAGTTAGGAAAGAAATTTGATCTGAAAACAAGACAAAATTTCAGTAATTTTCTTGGGGAAGGCTTCTTTCCCTGAGATGATTCTGAATGACCTATTTGAATGGTGAAAATAAGATGACTTGGAGTGGTTAGGAAAATCCTATCCCCCCAATAGTTTGTTCTTTAGAGTTACACACTGTTTAGTAAAGGAAGAAAAATCCTGTGGCTATCACAATTTCATCCAAATTCCTATCTCTGAAGACAGCCATCTATAGGATAAAATTTAGTTTTGCGCAAAATTCCACACTGTTCAACCATCTGTGTCTGGCTGCATATTCCAAATGTTTCACAGAGTTTTACTGATCTGAGTGTTTCTGACACCAGTGGTGTGGCTACGAGAAATTATGCATTCGTGTCCATTTTCTAGTGGGTAAAAAGAGTCCTAATATTTTTCAGAATGTAAAATAAACATTCAGTAGCAGATAAATCAGTTTTTAAAAACTGGTTATTATATCTGCTCTATTAAAAATTCTTCAAGCAGCAGAAGTTAAAGCCAAACTTAGTAAGACATTGATAGAAATCATGCCTAATTTCCTTCAGAAAAAATTATTCTGGGGAACAGGATGAAAGACCAGCAAGGAAAACCATTTTTCTCAAAAGAAGACCTGAGAAAAAAATAAATTTAAGTGCAAAAGAGAGCTCTCCTGTTCACTGCAGGGTGTTGAGCAGAACATGGCCCCTGGCCTCTATCCAGTAGATGCCAATAATATACCCCTCAACAATTGTGACAGCCAAAAAAGTCTCTAGAAGGTGGGGGTGTGAGGATTTGATGAAGGCAGTCAAAAGATACAAATTTCCAGTTTGGGGACTTCCCTGGTGGTCCAGTGGCTGAGACTGCACTCCCAATGCAGGGGGCCCAGGTTCGATCCCTGGTCAGGGAACTACAACCCACATGCTGCAACTGACAGTTCATATGCCACAACTAAAGATTCTGCATGCTGCAACCAAAAAAAGGATCCCACACGCAGCAACGAAGATCCCATGTGCCTCGACGAAGACCCAGCGCAGCCAAATAAATAGTTTTTAAAAGACTAGATTAAAATTAATTAGGTAAATAAATTTAAAAAAAGATGACGGATGTTCAGTAAACCTACTGTGGCCGTTATTTCATGATATAGGTAAGTCAAATCATTATTCTGTATACTTTAAATTTATGTAGTGGTGTTGTGTCAATTATATCTCTAAGACTGGAAGAAAAAAAAAGTCTCAAGATATTCCCAGTGTACCCTAGGGGACAAAATCATCTCTTTTAAGAGCTACTGGCATAGATATTCAACCACAGAGGAAGAGAGGAACAACCGGGTAAATATATTATCAATGAGATATCCACCTATTTAGAAGAATTACAAAGACTGATAAGAAAATGGAAAAGTTTTTCAAGAAGTTTTAAAGTGTTCACCTTTTGGTCCCCATAATTGTACTTCCCTGTTCAGTGATGTAATACTACTCAGCTATAAAAAGCAGTGAAATAATGCCATTTCCAGCAACACGGATGGACCTAGAGATGATCATATGAAGTCAGTTAGAGAAAGACAAACATCATGTGATATCACTTACATGTGGAATCTAAAAAAAATGATACAGGGAACTCCCTGGTGGCCCAGTGGTTAGGACTCGGCACTTTCACTGCAGGGGCCCGTGTTCTATCCCTGGTCAGAGAACTAAGATTCCAGAAGCTGCACAGTGCAGCCAAAAAATAAAATAAAAAATGAAAAATAAGAATTAAAAAAATGTTTAAATGATACAAATGAACTTATTTACAAAACAGAAGTAGACTCACAGACATAGAAAATAAACTTATGGTTACCAAAGGGGACAGCAGGAGCGGCCATGGTGGGGGGCGAGGTGCGGGGGGGCGGTGATAAATTGGAGTTTGGGATTAACATACACACTAAAAATATATATATAAAATAGGTAAACACAAGGACCTACTGTATAGCACAGGGAACTATACTTAATACCTTGTAATAACCTATAATAGAAAATCTAAAAAAGAATATATATATATATGTGTAACTGAATCACTTTGCTGTACACTTGAAACTAACACAACATTGTAAATTAACTATACTTCAATAAAAAAAAGTTCAGTGAATGTATTGTGAAATGGAACAGTATTTCCCTATATTTAATACCCCAGCTGATACATTTAAAGTGAAATGTACTAGCTTCTTGGCTTTGACTGCTGGTGCAAGTTTGGGTCCCATTTTCTTTGCCATGACCCAAGGATAGAAAGCTGGAAGGTTTCCAGAACATCACAGATTCTGTGATTGTCTCCAGATTTCCTGCAGTATTCAGGAATAGAGTATTCAGTATTCCTGCAGTATTCACAGAGATAGCTCAAGTACTCAACTAACCTCTGTTAGAACTGAAGGCAATTTGATGGTATAAACTATGCACCGTTTAGTCGTCTGTGTTATAAATTCAGTTATGTGTTTCTCAGGGTTTTTGGCAAGGATTTCAAGCTCTAAACAAACTCTCTCTGTGATTCTTATTTTCCTGCCCTTTTTAGGAATGATGTTTTTTATTTGGCACCTGACCCTGAAGAGTACATTCTTGCTGGTTCCCCCATTCTTACCCTCTACTTCTATTGATATTTAATTATTCAAATACTGATATATAATTAGGTTTCTAGAGGAAGTAGGCCTTTCTTGTCCTAGTTAACCCCTAATGGCGAAAACGGCTCAATGCACAACTCCTTCATTCATTCCCATTATGATCCAGGAACTGAGCTAGGTGCTCCGAACAAAACTGTAAACAAGACAAGCCTTTCCTTTAATTGAACTGCCATTCTGCTCAGAGAGACAGCCAAACAAAAATTAAGTCAAAGCAACTTGACTGGTGTTCCCACCACTATTCTAGGATATTTTTTTTTTGCATGTTTTCTCTCTGAGGACTTCCATAGGAGCCTGGATGCAGTTCTACAGTAATTAAGCTCTGTCTGGGCTCTGAGTCAGAAAGTCTCAGGTCTACTGGCTCTACCACTTCAAGCTGGGTGACCAAGTTGCCTGACCTTTCTGTGTCTCAATTTCTTCATTTGTAAAATGGGGATAATAATAATAGATGTCTTGTGAGGATTAAAGGCTTAGTACAAAATCCCCACATAATAATAACTCAGTTAATGTTTGCCACTCTTCTTCTTTTCTGTATATACTACTCCTTGCACATTTTTTCCCAAAGCACCCTTTTCTAGTGCACAGCCACCCCCTTTCCCACTCCTATGAAAATGATAGTGAGAGAAACTTAATGTTGGGAAATTTCTGTTTTTCCACAATTTTTTTCCTGGAAATTGGAGAGACTCTCAGTAGATTCCCTAGGCTCAGCTCACAGAATTACAGTTTGTCCTTGGAACATGTATTATTCACACGTTTGAATACACTTAACTACCTTTTATAGAACTCCTCCTTTGCCCGAAGGTGGTTTTGTAGTTTAGCGTAACTTTAGAGCAGGGGTACTGTAGGACACACCTGTCACCTAGAAGCTAATAACTAAACAACCATTTGATTATTGGAGGCCCGCACATTTTACTGATGGTAAATTTAACATGACATATTCCTCTTTGATGGTTCTGTAGTCCTACAAACCTGGGAAGATGTGTGATGTCAACATAAGACCTGGGTTCAGGAGAGCAATGAGGGCATCTCTTTTGCTTTCTCTACAGTATCCGGCACAGCACCCAGCACGTTAGTTCCCTGGCCTATAATAGAAGCTCAATCAACACTACTTGGCAGATGTGTGATAATGGGCAAGTTACTTAACTCTTTGAGCCTCAATAGTAAATAAATACTAATCCACTTGGAAGGGTTTGTATAAGGAGAAAAAGAACTAATTAGTAAAGCCCCACTCAGTGCCTGACATATGGCAGTTGGTTCTCTTCCCCTTTCACTTCTTGTATATTTCCTACCCTTCCTACCCGCCCCCCTACCCCCAAATTTGAGACACAGACTTTGTCTGCCCAATGCCTAGCACGGGATCTTTTTTTTTTGGCTGCGTCGGGTCTTCATAGATTTGTGCGGACTTTCTCTAGTTGTGGCGAGTGGAGCTACTCTTAGTTGCAGTGTGCGGGCTTCTCATTGTTGTGGCTTCTCTTGTTGTGCGGGCTTCAGTAGTTGTGGCACGCCAGCTCCGTAGTTGTGGCTCGCAGGCTCTAGAGCACAGGCTCAGTAGTTGTGGCGCACGGGCTTACTTTGCTCCATGGCGTGTGGGATCTTCCCAGACCAGGGCTTGAACCCATGTCCCCTGCGTTGGCTGGCGGATTCTTAACCACTGTTCCACCAGGGAAGTCCTAGCACAGGATCTTATGCATAGTGATAGCCTCAATTTATTCAGTCATTCAGTGAATCTTTACACATCAAAAGTGCACAAAAGCTTAAAGTTGAGAGAGAGCAGGTACATTCAGGAATCCCAAGTAATTGACTATGACTGAAGCAGAGGCTTCGAGGAGAAAATGAGAAAGAGCTAGAATGGTTAGCCCAGATTAGCTCTCAAAGAGCTTTGTAGGTCTTATATGAATTTTGGACTCTATCCTGTAAGGCAGAGGATTGCCACTAAACCAAGGAGTGGCAGAAAGTTTTTTTTTTTTTTTTTGGCCTCACCATGCGGCATGTGGGATCTTAGTTCCCTGACGAGGGATCAAACCCGTGCCCCCTGCAGTGGAAGCACACAGTCCTAACCACTAGACCACCAGGGTATTCCCAGAAACTTCTTTTATTTTGTTTTTATTTTAGAATGGTTTGTGGTTCTCAGGCTTTAGTGTGTTTAAGAATCACCAGCGGGGCCTTCCCTGGTGGTGCAGTGGTTGAGAGTCCATCTGCCGATGCAGGGGACACGGGTTCGTGCCCCGGTCCGGGAAGATCCCACATGCCGCAGAGCGGCTGGGCCCGTGAGCCATGGCCGCTGCGCCTGCGCGTCCGGAGCCTGTGCTCCACAACAGGAGAGGCCACAACAGTGAGAGGCCCGCGTACCGCAAAAAAAAAAAAAAAAAAAAGAATCACCAGGAAGCTTGTTAAAAAAGAGGGATCCCAAAGCCACACTGTCCGAGAATAGAGAATACGCATTTAAACCAGCACGTTAGGGACCCCCTTCGGGGGCCAGTAGTGAAGACTCCCTGCTTCCACTGCAGGGGGCACAGGTTCGATCTCTGGTCAGGGAACTAAGATCCCACGTGCTGTGTGGCGTGGCCAAAAACAAAAACAAACAAAAAACCCGGCACCTTAGATGATTCTGATTCATTTAAATATTCAGACACAATTGCGACATACCTTAAAAACAAAAGATCAATAGCTCTGGGGAAACCTGACTTGAAGTTAGGCTTCCACTGCCTCTCCTGATCAATCTGCCTTTCTTGGCCTGTCCTACAATTAGGCCTTAAGCCTCCTCTTCCCCATGGTGGACCAGCTGGAAGCCCAGCAAATGGAGCAGAGCCCAAAGACTGGACAGTGGCTGCAGAGAAGTAGACAGATTTGACAGGTATTTAAAGGGTGGAATTGAGCAGACTTGGAGATTGACTGTATGGGGAGTGTGTGAAGGGGTCAAGGATGCCCCCTGGCTTTTTGGCTTGGAGCAATTTGTTGTTGTTGTTGTGTTTTTTTGTTTGTTTTTTGAGCTGTGCAGCACAGCATGCGGGATCTCAGTCCTACAGTGGAAGCGTGGAGTCTTAACCAATGGACCACCAGGGAAGTCCCTGGAGCAATGTTATAATGGTGTGTCATACAGTCAGTGACCGGGCCACTTGAAAGAGAGGGGCAGGTCTGAGAAGTAAATTGAGGAATTTTAGTTGAGATTTGCTGAGTTTGAGGTGCCCCTAGGACATCCAAGTGGAGATGTTCAGAAGTCAGTTGGATTTATAGGCTGGAAATTCAGAGAAAGATCTGGACTGGAAATCTGGACTTGAGAATCATTAGCAAATAGATGGTAATAGAAGTGGGGTGAAGTCATTTCAGGAGAGGGGATAGAATGGGAAGAGAAACCGGTCTAGAACAAAACCCAAGGGACATTTAAGGGAAGGGCTGAGAAAGAAAGAAATTGCAAAGGGATCAAGGACAGGCCAGAGTCATAGCCCCAAGTCACAGGGAGGGAGTTCAAGAGGAGTGACGAACTGGGAAGCATCCTGGACTCAGCAAAGAAGTCTGCGGTGACCTTGTAGAGAGCAGTTTTAGTGGAACCAGGCACCAGATTGCAGTGCGTTGAGGAGTAAGTGGGAGGTGAGGGAGTGGAGACAGCTGGCGTGCACATTTTTTTCAAGCTATTTGGCCAAGAATGGAGAGAGATACGGTGGTAACTTCAGAAGGAAGTAGAATTGAGAGTCTTTTTCTACGGTAACGGCTAATGTGCGAGTGGAAGAAAATAAAGGACATAATCAATAAAACCTACCGAGAGGAGTGGGGGACATCCACGGCACAGATGTTACGATTGTGCTTAAGACAAGAGGGACCTACTTCTATTTCTGAACGGATGTGAGGAGGAAGTGATCGATTGGTTTGGAAGCTTGATATCGGGTGCTTCTCTGATGGATTTTGCTTCCTCTAGGAGGTTGGGAGCCAGGCAATGAGTAAGGAGTTTGTAGGATGAACCTTTTCCTTCAGCTAGTCAAAGTACAGGGTTTCCAGCAGGACGGAAGTAGTCACGGCACTAAGGCAAGAGCCTGGTGGGAAGCGGGTTGAGGCTGAAGCTTTAAAATCCGAGGGAAGAGAGGCTGACTGAGAGGAAGTGTGATGTTCCTCTGACCCTGAGGAAAGCTGTATTTGGGCCACCGAATGAGAGGTTATTTTCCCAGAACCTCGTGCTGGGGCTTTGATTTAGGCTCCCCCTTCCTCGTCTAGTCAGTCTGCCTTCCCCGGCTTGTGTGTCACGTCTAGGCCTCAAGCCTCCCAGTCCCCAACGAGGACCAGCTGGAAGCCATTTTGATTAAGCTCCACCACAGAAGGAGGACAATACAGCCCCGCCCAGAGCCAGGCGCGCCCCCGCGACGGCCCGGGTGCGCGTGTCCGCGCCTCTTCCCGCCGGCCTGGCGGGCGCCGGGCCCACGCTGGGGCGGTGCGGGGCGGGGGCTGGCGGTGGTTATGTAAGCGTTGCGCGCTCCCGCGAGGCGGCAACCAATGAGGAGCCCCGGCGACTCGGGCTCGCGCACGCAGGATGGGGGGAGGGAGCGCACAACGTGCGCGCGCCCTCTCCCTCCTCCACTGCTGCCGCCTCCTTCTTCTGCCGCTCCTGGTGCTGCTTGTGTGCTCGTTCGGTGCGGACCTGGTACCTCTTTTGTGAAGCGGCAGCTGAGGAGACTCCGGCGCTCGCCATGGCCGACGAAAAGCCCAAGGTGAGCTCGGCGCCGTCCTCCGCGCCTCGCCGCGCGGCCGGGGTCACGGCGCGGGCCGGGGTCCGGCCCGAGCCCGCCGCGGGCTCCCCGCGCCTTCCCGGGCCCCCCACGGGGCGGCCGCGGCTCAGGCCCCGGCGCTCCGCGCCATTTTCTTCCCTCCCCTCTTCCTCCCTCCCGCGCGGGAGGAGGCCCCACCGCCCTCCCCCGCCCCCGGCCGCCTCGGAGTGCGCGCCGGGCGCGAGTTGGGCGGGCGAATCGCGGACACCCGCTGGCCCACCGGCCGCGAGCTGGGCTTCTTGGGCCCTGCTGGCCGGGCGAGCGTGACGAGGGGCGTTAGGGCGCGCGGTGTCCCCACCCTCGGCGGACCCCGCGCCGGGCCGCGGCGGGTGTTGCCGCCTTGGCGGTGGCGAGGAGTTCCCTCCTCCCAGGGCTTCCCCCCTCCGGGGTGGGGGCCGCGGGCATCTGGGGACCCCTGCCCCGGGCCGCACTGGCCGGTTGAGGGTTCGGGGCGAATCAATGGGCTGCTGATGGGTTGGAAGCCGGATGCCCGTCGGCCGTCGTGAGGGGCCGGGGTTGGGGGATTCCCGGGGAGTATTTCCCACATTTTTTGTCGGAATGGGCAGTGGCTTTTCCCTGGGTGCCAAATAACCCCTAACCTGCCGAGACCATGTGGTTTCGAGAAGTTGGAGGCAGATGTACGAGCAGAGAGACTTCGTAGGGCTTAACTTTTCAACGCGGGTTTTGAGGCTCCAGGAGGCTTTTCCCTGGAGGACTCGGGTACACACTTCTTCCTGGCACACGGGACTTTCTTTTGGTTTGTTTTGTGACACCCCCCCCCCTTTCCATTCTGAAGTGGTTTAGGGGCTACAGAATTCCTTCTACACTTGATTTTGATGAACTTCAGATTGGGTAAAAATCTACAAGGAAGACTTGTGGAATAAATCTACAAGGAATAAAACTGTGCATTTGACTCATGACAACAAAGGGGAGGGGAGAATAAGCTCATAACTAAAAATAAACAAAAATGAAGCTGCTCATAGAGGCGAACAATAATAGTGGTTCTGAGTTATTACCGCTGCTTGGGAGAGAATCAAAGGATGTTCCTCAGTCAGGTGGTTTTTTTTTTTAATGTAGCTTGAGATTTGTTATTAAGCTGAATTTGGTAACTTTTTAATGAGATTTGTAATGAGTTTTGAATTTCAAGCTCTAGATTTTTCTTGCATTCTGTACTCAAAGCATTTTGGAAAGAGAAAGGATGCTTATTTTTAATCTTTTTAGAGGAAAGACATTTTGAGTGTAATACAATATATGTCATTTAAAAAAACTCAGATTCAAGAGGGCATTGCAGTAAATTGAGGGAGATCCATCTTTAAAAACCAGTTGTCGACACTGATAGTATTGGATGTAGGCTGCTTTTCTGTTTCTGTGACATCTATTTAATATTGTTGCTTCAGGGTTTCTTATCTTTCAGATTGATTTCAGCAGCTGCAAACAGCTGTATGCTCTGTTATAAGAATGAGAAACCTGTTGATTTCTGAAGCAACTTGGGCTGCTGCTGCTTTAAAAGGTGTTTGTTCTTCACATTTTCCAAATTCTACTTTTATTTTTCTTTCAACAGGAAGGAGTCAAGACTGAGAACAACGATCATATTAATTTGAAGGTGGCGGGGCAGGATGGTTCTGTGGTGCAGTTTAAGATTAAGAGGCATACACCACTTAGTAAACTAATGAAAGCCTATTGTGAACGACAGGTGAGGAACTGACTTGTATACTTCCACTGAATAAAACGTATTTAAAAAAAACAAACCTTTTTTTCTTGAGAATAGAAACCAGCATAATATATCAATAGATTATCTTTGGTAGAATGAATATGTACTTATAGACTTGATATATCACAATTTTATCATACACTTGGTTTGTTGATTCTTCATAAAATCCCTTAGGGTGGTTAATATCACATATGATTCTAGTTCTATGCCAGAAATGCATCAAATTATTTTCACAATAATTTGGTTTGTTCCCAAGGGGATGTAATTTTACTTTTATAAGAAAATAAGAACGAACTTGGTAAAATTTCTTGTCAGGCTCTTTTTTAACAATTAAAAATTTGTCTTGTGTCAAAACAATTTATTTCGGGTGTTTTAACCAATTTGGGAGTAAATGTGGGTTTAAGGACATTGCAGTTTTCCTGAAGCATGTAAAACTGTAATATTTTCTTTTTACACTAATAGTAGAGGTCAAGAGATTTAAGCTCCTGAGCCAAGCATACACATTCCTGTATTATAAGGATATTTGAATTTTACTCAGAAAACAGTAAATTTTTTAGCTCAGAAGAGGAAGTAGAAATGAACAGATGCTGGGAGGTAAATGTAAACTTTAAGACAAAGAAGCTTCCTTTTGTGATGTTGAGTCTGTAACAATACAAAGGTAATTTTAAAGATGACTTTTGCAAGTATAACAGAAACTCTGGTAGATCAGTTAATCCAACAGTAACCTGGCAGAAGTATTTTTCTTGTTCAACCCTGGATGTATAATATATAAAAATTTGGAAAATTATTAGACCAAAACAACTTGTCTACATTGCAAATTCACCTCCTAAAAATAGGTTCAAAACAGAGTAAGGTTAAAACCTCTACAAGTTGGGAAATTGAGTTTGAGTTGATACTTGGGCCTTCTCCATGAGACTGAAGGGCTTCTTAAACTGAAGATTTAAACTTCTTTTTGAGTTTGAAGCTTTATTTTATGCCTAGTTTATTTATAAGATAATAAGAGTACTGTGGTTATAATTTTTTATCTTCAAAAACTTTTTCATAGTTCCTTACAAAGATATGCCCTTCAGTGTACTTTCATTTGAAGAATTCTGGTGAAATCCCCTAACAGTAAATATGTACTTGTTAATTGTGCTAAAGAATCTTTGCACTGGTATCTACCATATTTGAATACTAGTACTCCTTCAGGTTCCAGGGGAATTTTAAAAGGTAATCATTTTGTAGAATGTTTATGTAGCAAAACCTTATACAACATAGAAATTCATGCTTAGATTTGGTGACTTTCAACAAAATTCTCTGCATATCCTAACTTTTCTCTAATTACTATTAAATTTTAGCTTTTAAATGGTCATATTCTTCAACACTGACTATGAAAATTTTCAAACTTAGAGAAAAAAGTTTACACTGAATACCCATCAGTCTACTGCCTAGATTAACTGTTACCAATTTACTATATACATCTATTGATACTCTCTGTCCATCCTAAAATGGTCATATTTAAGACTTCCCATATTTCCTGTGGGCCCCCAAAAGAGCTTTTTATCTTTTTTTTTTTTTTTTTTACCAGATGCCTATGTGCTGGGGCATTATACTGTGTGCCAGAAAAAGTAAAGCACATCCTGTGTATTCTAGATTATCCTTATAGGAAATTGTCTTATAAGATCTAGTTAGTGGGTCAATCAAGAATTTTTTAGTTTTCCTGCTATGTTAAAGTAAGTCTACTATATTACCCAGTGTAAATAAAGTTTTCCTTTATTTTTTTCAATTATTAGGCATAAGATTGGGATTATATTTGACTAAACTTGTTGGGTCCACTCTTAACTTGCACTAGAGGAAAAAGAACATTGGTAATCCATAAAAAATATAATTCCACTGCATATCTGTTGGAATGCAAATGTGAAAATATTATCCAGGAAGAATTTGGAAAGATGTTTATTCCCATTTTCCTCTTAAATTGGGGATAACCTCAGAGTTTTGAGTGAAACAAGATCCCTGTTTACTTTTCAAGTGGTTTCTCTGGTTCTGAGGAAGAGGGAGTTGAAGTATCATCTAATTGGGCTGATTCCCTGCTTTCTAAGTGTAGTTACAGGTTATTAAAAACTAAAATATTTATCTGATCTGATTTGCATAGCTAAAGTTTTTTTGGCAGGTGAGACTTCTTGACCAAAGATTTCCTATCAAGATTAATTGAATGCTCATATTTACTTTCTAATGAACTCATTTGGTATTGGATCTCTGGAGGAGTTCCAGTGAATGCCTAATAGGCATCTAAAGCTGAACATGAAAAGCAGGACTCTTGATTCTACTAGAAATCTTTCTCTGTTGTCCCCACTCAGTAAATAGCACCATTCTGCATCTAGTTGTCAAAACCTTAGGGTCCTCCTTGATGATGCATCATAACAAATAAAATCCATCAGCGAATTCTGTTCTCTATTTAAACTTGGTCCAGCACAGTAGCCACAAGCCACGTGTGAGTGTTTACCACTTGAAGTGTGGCTAGTCCAAATTGAGATGTGCTGTAAAGTGTAAAATGAATGCCAGATTTTGAAAACTTGGTGTGAAAAAAGTTAAATATCTCAATTTTTAAAATGTTGATTATATGTTGAAATGGTAGTATTTTTAAATATGTTGAATTAAAACTTTAATCAGACTTTTACCTTATTTTTAACTTTTTAATGTGGCAACTAGAAAACTACCATATGTGGCTGACATATTTCCATTGCATAGTGCTGAGCCCGCAACCATTTTTATTCTATTCCTGATTAACTACTACCTCAGGGACTTCTCTGATTAATTCAAAGTGCCCCTGTTGCCATCACTGGGTCCTCTCACTCTTTTTTGTTTGTTTTGGTTTGTTGTTTTGCATTGATTATTGTCTGTATTTATCTCTCTGCACTAAAGTGTAAGCTTCATGAGCATAGGGCTGTTTTATTATATGACTATTTTTCTAGAGCCTAGACCAGTGCTCAGCATATAGAATGTGTTCAAATGCTTGTAAAAGAATAGAGAACATTCAAACCTAGTGTTTCTGTAGGTTGGTTTCTAAGTAAGTTTCTCATTCACATGTAGAGTTAGACTTTGCCCACTTTATATCAGCCACATATCCTTCAGGCAACTGATTGAGAGCATACTATTTCATTCTAGTGTAAATCTACCCCAACATTGTTTACTAGATTGTCAGGTGGTTTCAGAGAGCACAGAATAATTGGTTTAGTCCAGTTCGTTTTTGTGAAATGAAGAAATGGGGTCCCAAAGAGAGAACCTCACACATCTCTTCTGGAGCACAACTCTAAAGCTCAGGGATGAGATTTATACAGAAGAGGAAACCAAATACTGGTTTAATGCAAATTCATTGTTTGAATTTACATGGTTTATAGAATCTTAAAGGCAAGTTTCCTGAATTTTGGACTTTTGATCTCTAGCAAAATAGCTTTTATTGATAAGGAAAAGCGTAAAAACAGGTGTCAATAGAGGAATACAATTTGCTTGTGTTCTACTGGCCCTGCCTTCCCTTCGCCCTTATTTTGAATGGCCACGCCATTGGATGTAGTGAAGGAAGAACCCAGCATATAGAAGATGCTAAGAGTTTTGTTGAAGCAGAGTCTCCAATGGAGTGTTTGTAAGTAGATAATACTTAGTATTAATGGCTTGGTATTGAATTCTTGGTTACTTTGTGTAATTGCAAACTAAATTTGAAAGTCATGAGGAATGAATTAGGTTATGGCTGTCACCTGGTGGGGGATTGCTTGTATTCCGTAAGACAAGGGCTAGTCTGGAAGTGGTATGTGTCAAAGACCAGAGTGTTGTGTTGTGTTTTGTTCAACGTTTATTTATTTACCTATGTATCTATCTATCTGCACCGGGTCTTAGTTGCGGCATGTGGGATTTTTGTTGCAGCGTGTGGGATCTTTTTAGTTATGGCATGCGAGATCTTTAGTTGTGGCATGTAGGATCTAGTTCCCAGACCAGGGATCGAACCTGGGCCCCCAGCATTGGGAGCATTGGAGTCTTAACCGCTGGATTAGGGAAGTCTCAAAGACTAGAATTTTAAAGGAAAGCAGTATGATTTTCACGTGACAGGTAGTTTTAAAGACCAATTCAGTGAATCCTTGTTAAATAAGGGAATACAGTTGTTAAACAAGTGTTCATTGAACACTTTATTTCAATATTTTTAGTTCTAGGAACTCAGTTTAATTTTCTCTTAAATATCAATTAAAACTGGGAGTTTTTGTAACGAGAATTATAGTTTGTAATTTGAGCATGATACAGGAATGGCTTTGTGTAAGATGCTTCCAAGAAAGGTATTTTTCAAGTTAAAATATTCACAGCATACCTCCAAAGAAATCTTGTCCTCATTTGGTTGCAGTTACCAGCAACTTTGCTATTTTGCTCTTTTCCCCTTCTCCCCACCCCTATGTCAGGTAGGTGATTCTTAATAGTGGAGTCCCCTTTGCAGAAAGGGGCATATTTGAGCTCATTTATCTCCTTAAATGCACATAAAAATTTCTTGACACTCCCTTTTGTAATAAAGCTTCTCCTCAACTTAGCTTTAGGTTTATTTTCAAATAAAAACAGAAAACGAAGCATATTTAGATACTGCTTTTCATCCATTTTATTCCATCAGTATTTAGCACCTACCATGTGCAAGATATACAGTATATAACTAAGTTTAGATTTCTATCCCTACTGGAGCTTATTTTCTAGTACAAGGTTGACTAACAATTGCAGGCTTAGGTAAGTACTAAGCAGAAAAAAGCAGGTGCTTCTTTAGAGCTGTTCCAGGATTTTCTTGGATGTGGATTGTGGTCTTATAGATGGTTTTAGGAACCAGTTATTGCCTTGTGTTTTGCTGTAAATGTACTCACTGCCCAAGGATAAGAACTTGAATATGCCTGTGGTGTTCCTAGTATTGTGCTGGGCTGGGGCTTAGGTTACTCTTACATAGTGGTAGGAATTGTTTGGATAGACAAGAAGGGAAGGTAGCTTTTAGGCAAAGTTTTATTTTAATCATTACACCTTTTTTAGGTGACTTCAGTTTTCATATTATTAATGGGTTTTGTTATGTGTTTGTTTTTGGAGCGCTTTTTAATGTGTGTTGAGGAATGTTGACATGTGCATCTGTTGCTTCAAATTTCCTTTTAGTATCTAACTCATTTAAATGCACTGTTTGACTCAAGGTATGATCTGTTCAAGCTTGAAGTAGCTATGGTCTCAAAAGTAGCTATGGCTCTCAAAAACAGCCTTTTTTTTTTTTCCAGTCCTTTTTAAGAAAAATCATTTTTCCAATGAAAATCAAACATAGTATAGTTTAAAGAAAGTGAAAATCACTCCAAATCATTTAACCAATATAGAAATGTTAACATATTGATGATCATTTATTTAGGTCTCTCTTTTAAACATATTCATGGCCAAATATGCATGTAGTTTTAGTTCTTACTGTTTCTTTGCATTCTTATTGCTTTTAAACTCTTTGTCCAGGGTTTGTCAATGAGGCAGATCAGATTCCGATTTGACGGGCAGCCAATCAATGAAACAGACACACCTGCACAGGTAAAAATGTCTTTGTGCTAACTAGAAAAACCAATGTTTTTTATAATTTTCTCAACAGCTTTGTTTATTAATTTGTGAACTTCTAGTCATCGGAATATAGTTCTTTTTTTTCTTCTTTTTTTTCCTGTATGTGGGCCTCTCACTGTTGTGGCCTCTCCCGTTGCGGAGCACAGGCTCCGGACACGCAGGCTCAGCAGCCATGGCTCACAGGCCCAGCCGCTCCGCGGCATGTGGGATCTTCCCGGACCGGGGCACGAACCCGCGTCCCCTGCATTGGCAGGCGGACTCTCAACCACTGCGCCAGCAGGGAAACCCTATAGTTCTTTACCAGAGTTCAAAGCTGTGTAAAATATGGCCAAAAGGGAATAGAAAGAAAAAATAGATTCAGGAAGTGCCAATGGTTTTTAAATATTCAGTTATCACTTAGTAAAACTACTAGGTCGTTTTACTTTAATCCATATTTTTCTTCTTGCCAGCATTATTTGGAAAAAAATAAATAAAATTCCTGTTTGTTACTTCAGAATGTTGTTTTCCTTTTGTTTTCATTGCTGCAGCTCTAAATCATACCCCGGGTTCCCCATAAGCGATTGGTTGGCTGTTTATCCTAACCATTTTAGCCCCTCATGAATTCTCTTGTACCTATGCTTCTGAACTGAAGAGAATCTAGTGGCTCTAACTGCAAGTCTCTTGATAGCTTATGTTTCACAGGGCTGTTGATTATTATTTCACAGGGCTGTTGATTATTATTTGGTGGCTTTCCAAACCCTTACTACAAAAGGTGTTGTCTGATCCCTTAATCTCTTTACTTATTACTTCAGTTGTTCTGTCACTTTGTAGGGGATCGGCTGGGCTATCTTCTTTAGCAGAAACTTTTTGTTTCTTTTTACCTTCTGAAATTCCATTTAAGACATTCTGTTTTGGGGGAAAAAACTTTGATAGCAGAAATTTTAAATTGGAGCCCTTGTCCTTTTGAATTTGTTTTATCACCCCATAAAAACTAGAAAGTGATAAATATGGTATGAGTGAAGCAGAAAATCCAGATTGTGGTTTTGTTGATAATCTTCAAAAACTTGAAATATCTATGAGTTATACTTGAGGGAAGAATATTTTGAAGAAATTTCTGTTGATGAGTCTCTAAGAAGCAATTATAGTATGTAGCCACAAGGAGGAGCTGAATTCTCTTGATGAATGAGAGAGAGAGAAAGCTCTCTTGTATCCTTTGAAGGCATTTAAAGTTTCACTATAAAATTGAAAAACATTCCAGTAGTTTCATTTCAGTGGATAGGCTGATGGATTTAAAAGAATAAAAAGAACCCATTATGCTAAACTCTGATGGTAATGTATTTTCTGTTTTTTGAAGCCCTCACCCACCACCAAAAAAAAGTTCTGGGACTTGTCTATCATGCTAGCTGCAAATAATTAAACCTGAGGAGGATTTGTTCAGTACTGCATTCATAAAATCTTCAAATTGAATTTGGAATTGACCTCATTTTAGTATTTGGAATTGAATTTATTTTAGAGTGAAATTGATTCATTTTAGAATTGTTCTTCCAGTACTTATTAAATAGCAGAATTGTATAAATTAGAACATCTGCTTAGCAGCCAATTTTAATAGCAGTATAATTGTTATATACTCATTCTCTTAAGTACTTCACTTTCTTTGACTCATTTAGTTCTCATAACTGAATATTCCATTTTACAAATAGAGAATTGAGACTTAGTCATTAATATTTTAATGCTTTAGTTCTACTTTACTGTATTTGAACTTCATTAGAAACGTTCCCTTTCTTGTCTTTAGATGCCCAAGGTTGTTGTTTTATCTTCAAAATTACCAGTTTTTAGAAAATTTTTCTTGGGTGATTATCAGCATTATAAACTGTTCCAAAGCTTGTTTACCTTACAGTGTTGCCATATGTACCAAGGCCTTCCTGCTATCAACATGGTTTTATGTATAATGTGTGGGTTAGTAAACCTTGCAAACTTAATAGCATTTTGAATTTTGATTTTTTTTTTAACAAGTCTGTTTTTGCTCATGCTCCTTTTTTTGTTTTTTAACATCATTATTGGAGTATAATTGCTTTACAATGGTGTGTTAGTTTCTGCTTTATAACAAAGGGAATCAGTTATACATATACATATATTCCCATATCTCTTCCCTCTTGCGTCTCCCTCCCTCCCACCCTCCCTGTCCCACCTCTATGCTCCTCTTCTTACTACATAGTGGTAACCACTGTTTTTTGCATAGGCAAAGATATAGTCATATTATACACATACACACAAACTTAAAAATATATATACAAATATAATACTATAAGCTGTTCGCTGCCTAGTTTTAAAATTTTTTAGCCTAATACCGTATCTAAGGGATATTTCCATTTCTGCATGTGTAAATCTACTTATTCTTTAATAATAGGTACATGGTATTTCATGTATGCATGTACTATATTTTTGGGGGTTTTGATATTTTGGTTATTTTCAGTTTTTTGCTCATCTAAACAACATTGCAGTGAGAGCCTTTATACACATCAGTTTTATTTTCAATAATTAAAGGTGAGATGATTTAACTTATGGACATACTCAGCTTTTTAACTTAAAAACTCAATTTTCTGTAATCTTCATAAAAAAGACCAAGTGAAAAATTATTTAAACCTAAGTCTTACGCTACTTTAAGCTGTGGGACATCTAAAATAATGAACACTGGAACTGGGTGGAACTCGTGCAGATTTTCAGGCTATTTAAGTCTGATAGTTATAAATTTTAAGAGCTAAATAACCAATGGCCGATTGTTTTTTTTCTCATTTATGCTAGTTGGAAATGGAGGATGAAGATACAATTGATGTGTTCCAGCAGCAGACAGGAGGTGTCTACTAAAAAGGGAACCTGCTACTTTACTCCAGAATTCTGTTCCTCCAGACCAAGAAGACATTCTCAATTAGAAAACTGCAATTTGGTTCCACCACATCCTGACTACTACAGTATAGTTTCTCTATTCTTTCATTTTCCCCTTCCCCATTCCTTTATTGTACATAAAGTAACTGGTGTATGTGCACAAGCATATTGCATTTTTTTTTTTTAACTAAATGGCCAACGGTATGTTTTGATCGACATCAAATGGAGATGGAATGGGGAAAAATACTGGTTCTGTGAAGATACCCCCTTTTCTCCATTAGTGGCATGCTCATCAGCTCTTATCTTTATATTCCAGTAAGTTATTTTGCTCTCACTGTTTAACAAAAAAAGAACAACATAAAAATTCTTGCATACCTTGTTCGATTGGAGAATTTTAATGTTTTTCATTTATCATTGTAAAACCAAGGACAATTTTATAACTTTTTTGTACGTAGCTGTTACATG